>NC_140485.1:53546792-54245542 GCF_964271855.1 Acomys minous | reverse complement strand
AGGAACGCCCCTGCATCGTAGCCTAGCTGACAGAGCACACTTTTTTTAAAAAATTTATTCTTGTTACATCTCAATTCTTCCCTCCCTCCCATTTTCCCCTTATTCCCCTCCCCTATGACTGTGCCTGAGGGGGATTACCTCCCCCTTTATATGCTCATAGGGTATCAAGTCTCTTCTTGGTAGCCTGCTATCCTTCCTCTGAGTGCCACCAGGCCTCCCCATCCAGGGAACGTGATCAAATATGAGACACCAGAGTACCTGTGAAAGTCATACCCCACTCTCCACTTAACTGTGGAGAATGTCCTGTCCATTGGCTAGATCTGGGTAGGGGTTTAAAGTTTACGGCCTAACAATACAGAGCACACTTATATGCTCAGTTGCCATTTTCCTGATCTGGGGTGACCAAGCCACCCTGTTGAATGTCCTGAGAGAGGGTCTGGAGATCACTACTAGCCCTGAGACAGACTCCTGACTCAGAATTTGAAGCACAGGGCTGGGTAGATAGCTCAGTCGATAAAGTGCTTGCTGCTCCCACATGGGAACCTGCGTTTCATCCCCAGAACCCTTGTAACTAACCAGGCATGAAGGCGCGCATTTGTAATCCCAGCACTACGGAAGCAGAGCCACACAGCCCCGGGGCGCACTCCCCAGCCAACCTAGCCTAATCCGTGAATGTCAGGCCAATGAGAGACTGTCTCAAGAAGCAAGGTAGGCAGCATCTGAGGAATTATATCCAAGGTTGACTTTTGGCCTCTCTATGCACACGCTCACATATGTGCTTCTCCCAAATGTACGCACACACCACATTCCAGGATGGATGGCACCCAAAGATTGACACTCAAGGTTGACCTCTGGCCTTCATATGCACCCACCCCCACACGTAAATCCAGACACATACATATAAACAAATTCAAATGTATGAGTTGTATCATTTTCCTTGTTTTCCCTTGATTTTCTTTTTCTGGCCAGGGACAACAAGGTGTCACTCTGTCCAGTCTGGCCTGGGACTTACAATGTAGCCCAGGCTGGCTTTGAACTTGTGGCAATCCTCACAAGTTCTTGGATTACAGGCACCAATTGCCACTTCCAGCACATTGTTCGAAAACATCAACATCCTAAAGTGATCCATGTAAGTCAGGGGCTGTTGGTCTTGGACATTTCCTAAGCCTGCATTTGAATCTTGGCTCCAGTTCCATCTGGCCCTTTTCCCTCCATGAGGAATTTCAGGACAAGAAGCAGCTCTTGAAGGGGGAGGGGGAGGCAGAGGAGGCCAAGGAGGAGGAGGGAGAGCAGGAGAAGAGGACGGGGAGCAGAAGAAGGGAGGAGGAGGCTATGAGGAGGAGAGGAGGAAAAAAAGAAAGAAAGAAAAAAGAGCATCAAGATGGCCCAGCCAGTAAAAGACACTTTCCGTTAAGCCCAGGGAGCTGCGTTGTCCTCAGGACCCACAAGTGGAAGGAGAGAACCAGCTTCCACAAGTTGTCCTCTGAGCCCCAATCATGTGATGTGGCACATATTCATGCACACACAAATAAGCAGAGGTAAGTTTAAAGTTGTTTTTTTTTAATGGAAAGAAAGAAGTGCTTTTGATCTCAGAGACATAACTCTGGTCTTTGTGTGTCTGGGCAACAGTGCCCAGCCCTCTAAGGCAGCTTCAGACATTATTAAAAGGAAATTCCTCCAGCTTGGGGAATACCACTCAGCCGGTAAAGTGGCTGCTTAGCAAGCTTGAGACCCCAGGATCAGCCAGGTGGTGGTGGCAGTGCATGCCTTTAATCCCAGCACTTGGAAGGCAGAGACAGGTGGATTTCTGTGAGTTCGAGGCCAGCCCTGTTTACAAAGTGAGTCCAGGACAGCCAAGGCTACACAGAGAAACCCTGACTCCAAAAACAAAACAAGCCAAAGACTCCAGTACCATGTAAACCAATAGAGAATGCCAGGAATCTTAGCACTTGGAGTAGAGGCAGGAGGACCAGAAGTTTAAGGTCATTAGCTGCATAGCAAGTTCAAGGATGTGTGGGACCCTCTCTTTTTTTATTTTTTTATTTTTTTATTTTTAGACATGGTTTCTCTGTGTAGCCTTGACTGTCCTGGACTCACTTTGTAGACCAGGTTGGCCCCGAATTCACAGCGATTCGCCTGCCTCTGCCTCCCGAGTGCTGGGATTAAAGGCGTGCGCCACCACCACCCGGCTTTATTTTCTTATTTATTCATTTAATATTTTGGGACCTTATCTCAAGCAAAACAAAAAAGAAAACCAAACAAACAAAACACAATTTCACCACAACCAACTCCAGTGGTGAAAGGGACCCTGCTTGTCCCCAAGTGCAGCCTGTAATAGAGAGATTGTGGTACCCGCAGTTTAACCGACCCACAGCTGGCTGTGGGAAAAGAAGCCAGGCCATCTCTCTCAGGATTCCAGGGCAGAGGTATCTAGGGGCTGAACTGTCCCCAACTGTTTCTGCCTTGGGGCTGCATTCTTGGGGTAATTAGGAATCCTCAGCCACAGCCTCATGTCAAACATTTATGTTATGACACCTTACAATGTTTGTTGATACTGTCTCCCTCCCTAAATTGCCATCCTGTCTTCCTGGGGGTTGGGAGGAGAGGGGAGGTGTGAAGAGGAGAGGGGAGGTGTGAAGAGGAGAGGGGAGGTGTGAAGCTATGGGGAGAACTCCCACTGGGACCAGAACAGGGTGCTCTTCCCACCGCACCTTTTGTCCAGTTTTCTCGTTTTCTCTGCCTCTACAGGGCTCTGCCCTTTCCTTTGGGAGGTGGGTTTTCATTCACAGTGCGTGCCCTGTCCCTGACTTTCAGCACTCCCTTCATTCCAGCCCTTGGCTCACTTTAACACGCACATTAGATAGCTCATCGCTCTCTCTGATTCTTTTCACCTTGCTGTGTTTATAAATGGAGTGATCGCCCTTGATTTATGAGCGAGCTGAACTGTGCGTAATTATTTCTTCATCTTTACTCATGGATTCTCCCATTCCTTAATCACTCTTGTTTTCCCCTAACCTGCCACTTTCTCTACGTTCTCTGGTAAGGAGGCAGCCACGGGGGCTGTCCGGTCCCTCTTCCACAGATTCAGTGTCTGGGGAAAGCTGCTAGTGTGCTCAAGACCAGCCCCGGGGTGGGGGTGGGGGTGGGGCTTTGCAGGATGAATCAACCTGCTCCTGTTTTGTTTTGGGGTTTTGCTTGTTTGTTTTGTTTTTCCCCTCCCCCCTCCGCAATACGATTCTTCCTCTGTCTCTATCTAGTGTTTATGGAAGGAAGGATTGTTCTTCATCTGTGAGTGTGTTTATACTCAATCCCGCTCTGCACCTACTTCCGGATGTTTTTCTGAATCTCCTGTTGCGTGGGGGAATTTAAGGGTAGAGATTGGCACTGGGGCTTGTGACCTGGGATATAGAGCGCTTGCCTAGCATGCAGGAAGCCCTGGGTTTGGTCTCCACCACCACACCCAGCATCTAGCATCCAGCATCCAGCATCCAGCATCCAGCATCCAGCATCCAGCATCCAGCATTTACCATTCCATAGTGAACTTTACATGGGTGCTGGGGATCTGAACTCAGGTCCTCACATTGCCGGCACTTTACCCACTGAGCCGTCTCCCCGGCCTCCTCAGGTCCTTAGCTCTTCTTATTAGGTCTAAGTAGAACTGTGGTTCACCGCCTTCTGGTGGGGAACTCAGACAAGGTGTCTAGACAAGCACACGTGTGGAGTTTGAAGAACTGCTCAAGTGGGCGATTGGGCCTGGAGACGTTGGGACATTAGAAACATGAGGGCGTGCGAGGACTGGCAAAATGGCTCGACGGATAAAGGCACTTGCTGCCAAGCCTGACATCCTTCATTTGGTCCACAGGAGCCACATGGTGTAAGATAGCCAACTCCTCAGAAGTTGTCTTCTGAGCCAGGCAGTGGTGGCGCACGCCTTTAATCCCAGCACTTGGGAGGCAGAGGCAGGCGGATCTCTGTGAGTTCGAGGCCAGCCTGGTCTACAGAGCCAAGACAGCTAGGACAACACAGAGAAACCTTGTCTTGAAAAACAAAAAACAAAACAAAAGTTGGCTTCTAACTTCGAAAAGCATACCATAGAGCTTGAGCACACACACGTGCACACACTGAGAGAGAGAGAGAGAGAGAGAGAGAGAGAGAGAAATTGTCAGTAGACATGCAGTATGTACACACACACACACACACACACACACACACACACACACACACACACACATACATGAAGGAACAATTCAAACAGTCCCTGGATCTTGCCACACCTGAAGCTAATACAGCCTCAGGCTCACAGTGACTTTATTTTGATTCTATTCTAATCACCTATTATTTTCAGGTTCACTAGGTCTATCTTGGGGTTGACATATTTTGTACTGGGGTTAAGAGCAGAGCTGTACTTTCTTTAAGCCAGTTCTGCTTAGGGACATGCAGAAAAAGCCTTGTTCCAAACTTTCATGTGTATATTTTTATGCATAGATACATACACATTTCTATACACATATAAGGTATAAATTCACATGTTTATTATATAAGGTTTTGTGGGAGTGTGAGTATATACAGCCTTTGTTATTTTCTTTTTTATTAAATTGATTAATTTATTTATTCACGCCATTGTTTTCTTTTTTTTAAGATTTATTTCTTTATTATTATGTGTACATTGCTCTGCCTGCAAGCATACCTGCAGACCAGAAAAGGGCATCAGATCATATTATAGATAGTTGTGAGGCACCATGTGATTGCTGGGAATTGAACTCAGGACCTCTGGAAGAATAGTCAGTGTTCTTAACCTCTGAGCCATCTCTCCAGCATTGCTTTCTTTAATCAACCTTATTACAGGCTGGGGTAGTAGTTCAGAGGGTAAAGACCCTGCCGCATAAGCATGGGGACCCAAAACCCCAGTAAAAAGACAGGTGTGAAGGTGTATATTTATAATTCCAATACTGGGGAGATGGAAACTGTAGGACCCCTGCGGCTTGCAGGCCATCTAGCCTAGCCTGCTCTCAGAACCCAGACTCAATGAAAGACCCTGTCTCAAAACAAAAGAAACAAACAAAGCAATCAAACCACAGACATGTACCTGTTTGAATAATAAAATTCAAAAAAGGAAAGAAAGAAAGGAAGGAAGGAAGGAAGGAAGGAAGGAAGAAAGAAAGAAAGAAAGAAAGAAAGAAAGGAAAGCATGTTTCACCCAGGCATCGTGTTTTGTGCTTGCGCTCTCAGCCTTGGGGAATCTGAGGCTGGGGGAGCCTGGGCTACATGGTCGTGACCTCCTTTTTCTTTTTGTTTTTTAAATCATACAGTTCAACCAAAACCACATTCAAGATACCAGTCATTTCCACCACCACACAAAGTATGCTCCAGCTCCCCCACTAACCTCCCCGCAGCCCGCACACTGGTCTGCTCCACGCAGACTGGTCTCAGCAGCTCTGGAGTTTCCGTGGGTTCTTCTGTGTCTGGCTTCTTTTTCTCAGCAGAGTATCTGTGAGATTCTTTGAGGACGTTGCATGCCTCAAGAGCTCCTTGTTACGCTGCTGTCTTCTGTCATTTGGATCCACCATAATTTTGTCCATCCATTTGCTGATAGATGAACATTTGGGTGGACCCGGTTTGGGGTTGTTGAAAATTATGCTGCTGTGGGAATGGTGCACTAATGTTTTGTGAGCTTAATTTCCTTTGTCATAAATGCTTGGGACTGGAAGTGACAGTCATATGGAAATGGCTTCAGAAACCAGGAAACTGTTAAGTGGTTCTACCACTCATTGCGGTCAGCTAGGACATGTTTTTATGTCCAGGCTTGCAACGTCTCATGGTATATGCAAATAGATTTAAAGAGAGCTGCATTACCCAACTCCACTCTGTCCACAATGCCAGTCATAAGGCTGATGGCCTGGCTGGACAGGGAGTGGTTCTGTCTAAATCCATTCATTATCCTTGCTGGGTTCCAGGTTCTGCGCCTTTATGACCCCTACAGCAGGTGATCACATCTCTTTATGCATTCCCTAAAATAGCTATCAGCGTAGCTATATTTATAACTAGTAGGAAATTCTTGGGGAGGCAGAGGCAGGCAGCTCTCTGTGAGTTCAAGGCTAGCTAGCCTTGTCTACATAGTAAGTTCCAGGCCAGCCAAAGCTACATAGTGAGACCTTGTCACAAAACAAAAACAAAAACAAAGTGTAGGGGCAGGGGAGGAAATGCATGGATATGATTCACATTATCAAAACTGAGTAGACTTCTGATTCTAGGATAAAGGCTGCTGAGAGGAAGGTGACCTTGCAGCATCTTGTAACGTCAGTAAGTAAAGCAGAAGCCCTCAGCCAGGCTCCCACCTTGTCAGTAGCGATAGGGATCTGTTGAGGGGACCCAGGAGCCACATGATAGTGCTCCGAAGGCTCCAGTGGGCAGCTGGGGCAGCAAGATAAAGCAGGATTGCGTGGTACAGACTTAATGACTGAGTGAATAAATATGAGGAAGGGAACACAGGTAAATCTCCCACTGAGGAGGATTTTAAATAGTTGCTGCAGATATTCCACCTCAAGAGGGACAGTTAAGTCCCTACTCCAGGGAGGGCTGACCTCAGGGACTTCCTTCCGGAACAAGGAGCATGGAAGTAACAGTGCACAGAGAAAACCACGGAGCACTGCCCAAGCAGCAAGGATAGTGCCGATGAAGGATGCTGATAGGCCGTGCCCTTGAGGACAATGACTGTTACTTCTGCACTTTCTACCCCCAACGTATGGCCCCAGCTGAGTCATGAGAACAATCCTGGGGAGCAGTTGACAGAATACCTGACTGGTACTTTCAAAGCTGTTAAGGCAAACGGGGCATGGTGGCGCATGCCTGTAATCCCAGCACCCGGGAGGCAGAGGCAGGCAGATCGCGGTGAGTTCTAAACCAGCCTGGTCTACAAAATGAGTCCAAGACAGCCAAGGCCACACAGAGAAACCCTGTCTTGAAAAACAAACAGAAAAATAACAACAACGATGGGGGCTGGAGAGATGGCTCAGAAGTTAAGAACACTGTCTGTTCTCAGTTCTGAGAACTGAGGTCCTGAGTTCAATTCCCAGCCACAACATGGTGGCCTCACAACCATTTATAATGAGATCTGGTGCCCTCTTCTGGTGTGCAGGTGTACATGCAGAACACTGTATATGTAATAAATAAATATATATATTTAAAAATAAGAACAACAAACAACTGTTAAGACTCTGGGACTGGAAAGCTCAGTGCTTAAGAGAATTTACTTTAGCGGGGCAGGGTAGCATATGCCTGTAATCCAGGAGGCAGAGGCAGGTGGATCTCTGTAAATTCAAGGTCGGCCTGGTCTACAAAGTGAGTCCAGGACAGCCAGGGCTACACAGAGAAATTGTGCCTCGAAAAAACAAAAAGCAAAACAAAAGAGAATTAACTGTGCTTACAGAGCGCCCAGGTTTGATCCCCAGCACTCACATAGTGGCTCACAACCATTTATAACTCCAGTTCCAGGGGACTCGGATACCCTGGTCAGATCCCGTCAGGCACCACAGGATGCAGATGGTGTACATATATACACACAGGAGCAAAACTCATACACATTAAGTAAATAAAGAAATCTTTTTTTTTTTTAAATTGTCAAGATTCCAACAGGCAGCACAAACTAGACTCCGTGGGTTATTAACAAAATGAGGGAGAAGACAGGCAGGGAAGGGGTGTTCCAAGGTTCCTGGAGGAGTTGGGTGCCCCTGAAATGGGAGAGGAGTTGGGATGCTTGTGACCACGAGCATTGTTTATATGCATCAAATTGTCAAAGAATAAGTAGAAGGTGTTCTGTTTACAAAATAACCAACTATCAAGATCATCAAAACCAAGAAAAGTCCGAGAAAATGTCCCAGCCTAGAGTCAAGAGAAGACGTCATGACTAAATACATATGGTGTCCTGCAAAGGGGGCATCAGGTGGGAGCTAGGGACATTTGAATAAAATGTGGACTTCTGCTTAATTTAATAGTGTGTCACAAGCCAGACATGGTGGCGAATGCCTTTAATCCCAGCACTTGGGAGCAGAAGCCAGCCTGGTCTACAAAGTGATCCCAGGACACCCAGGGCTACACAGAGAAACCCTGTCTCAAAGAACCAAAAATAAATAAATAAAGATGATGATGATGATGATGATGTCTCTTGCCTTAAGTGCTTACAGCCGAAGCTTGATCCTCCCTCAGCACTGCAAAATAAATAATAGTAATGGTGGATCAGACTAAGCTCACTAATTGGAGTGAATGCACCCTGCCATGTCCTTCACAGCTCTCAGGACCTACTTAATTAGGGTGTCAAGGGAGAAAAGAAAGGGCAGACACAGAAAGCTGCCGTCAAGCAAACCAGCTCTCTGGTGGAGGAGTCGTAGTACCCTGGAAGTTCAGCATGTTCATTCTATATAGTTGAACAGGGAGATGGAGTTGTTACACACAGTTGAATGGGGAGCTGGGCTTATTATTGTATGCAGCTGAATGGGAGCTGGGGTTATTATACACAGCTGAACAAGGAGCTGAGGTTATGGTACACGGCACAGCTGGATGGGCAGCTGGGGTTATGGTACACGGCACAGCTGGATGGGGAGCTGGGGTTATGGTACACGGCACAGCTGGATGGGGAGCTGGGGTTATGGTACACGGCACAGCTGGATGGGCAGCTGGGGTTATGGTACACGGCACAGCTGGATGGGGAGCTGGGGTTATGGTACACGGCACAGCTGGATGGGGAGCTGGGGTTATGGTACACGGCACAGCTGGATGGGGAGCTGGGGTTATGGTACACGGCACAGCTGGATGGGGAGCTGGGGTTATGGTACACGGCACAGCTGGATGGGGAGCTGGGGTTATGGTACACGGCACAGCTGGATGGGGAGCTGGGGTTATGGTACACGGCACAGCTGGATGGGGAGCTGGGGTTATGGTACACGGCACAGCTGGATGGGGAGCTGGGGTTATGGTACACGGCACAGCTGAACAAAGCTTAGCTAGCCTAAGTAGGAGCAGACTCCATAGGAGAGCAGTCTTCAAGTTACAAACATGGGCTGGACGCGGCGTGCAGGGTGGAGGAGAAAGCTACGGTGGACATTTTCTGTATATGCTATCAAATTCAAATTCAATCCTAAGGACAGCTTTGCCAACTTCTCATGGGTGCGAGGCACAGCTTGCTCATATCAACAATTCACTCAGGACATCACTCTCCCACTAAAGAAGCCGGCTCAGGCAAGGCGTTAGTTACAGGGAGCTGGTGTAAGAGAGCTCTCTGTGTTATGTCCACAACTTTTCAGTAGACTAAAAACTGTTCAGAAATAAAGATACTATCCAAGTTCCTCTTCCTTTCAACAAGACTGTCTTGGTAAATTACAGTACCTTTGTAGGAATATATCACAGCTTTTACGGTATATGTGATAAGTGTTAATGTATGGTATAGAAATATTCTCAAAATCTTGACAAAGTTTTAAAAGTCAGTAATAAAATAATTTCCATTTAGCAAGTAAATACACATGAGGGAAATGTTCAATGAGTCTTTTTGTAGGCAGAATAATTTGGGGTGTGTGTGTGTGTGTGTGTGTGTGTGTGTGTGCGCGCTCGCGCACGTGCACGCTATAGCGGTCAAAAGTCAACCTCAGGTGTTGTTCCTCAGGTGCCATCCTCCTTGGTTGAAATAGAATCTCTCTCTTGTTCTTCCTTGGAGCTTACTGAGCATGCTAGGCTGGCCCAAGGGCACTCCTGTCTCCTTCCTCCCAGATGTGTGCCTCCACATCTAGACATTTTAAATGGGCTCTGAGCATCAAACTCCCCCTTATTTACATTACAAAAACTCACCAAGTGACTTATCTTCTTAGTACCCAGTAGAATTCTTTTCTTCTTCTAAAAGTGTGTCTATTTGTGTGAATGTGTGCACATGAGAGCAATTGGCCTTGGAAGCCAGAAGAGGCATCTGATACCCCAGTCAGTTAAAAAAAAAAAAAAAGTAGCAAGTGTTTTTAACCATTGAGACATCATTGCAGCCCAGGAGAATTTCTAATTGTTAATTTGTTCTTCAACCTGCTGTCTTTATCATTATTTTTTTTTTCATTTTTCTCTGATGTCTCAGTATAATGTGGATGGTATGGTTGGCAATTCTAAGGTGAATTTAAGTGACTATATAATTCCCTTTCACTGACAGGGGTGGGGTAGGGCATGTGCACATGACAGCAGGGGTTCATAAGTCCTGAGCTATTTCTCTAGCCCTATGTTTGACACACTTGTAAGGTTCTGTGGGGCTGGAGAGACGTTCCAGATGGTTTCCATCACTTACTGCCCTTGCAGCAGACTTGGGTTCAGTCCCCAGCATCTACATGGCATCTCACAACCATCTGTAACTTCAGTTCCAGGAGACTGGATGCTCCCTTCTGATCTCTTTGGGAACAGATATGCATGTGGTGCACATACTTGCATGCAAGCAAAACTCTCCTACACATAAAAATAAAATAAAAAGGGACTGGAGAGATGGCTCAGTGGTTAAGAGTATTGGCTTCTCTTCCAGAGGACCAAGTTTCAATTCCTCTGTAACACCAATTCCCGGGAATCTGACACCTTTACATAGACGTATGTACAGGCAAAGCACCAATGCAGATGAAATAAAAATTCATTTTAAAATGATAAAACTTTTTTTTTTCGAGTCAGGATTTCTTTGTGTAGCCTTGGCTGTCTTGGACTTGCTTTGTAGACCAGGCTAGCCTCGAACTCACAGAGATCTGACTGCCTCTGCCTCCCCAAGAGCTGGGATTATAGGTGTGCACCCCCCTACACTCAGTGAGAAAACATTTTTGAATGTATATTTTATTTATTATAATTTATTCACAGGTTTGGGGATTTAGCTCAGTGGTAGAGCGCTTGCCTCGCAATGCCCTGGGTTCAGTCCTCAACTCTGGAATAAAATATTTATTTGCATTACATCCCAATTGTTATCCCCTTTCCCTAATCTTCCCATTCCCACCCTCTCTCCCTCTTCTGCCTATTCCCCTCCCCTAGACCTCTGATATGGGGGGCCCCTCCTACTTCAACTGTCTGGAAACAGCCTATTAGGTCTCATCAGGATAGCTTGCATCCCCTTCCTCTGTGTGCCCACTAGGCCTTCTTGCCAAGGGGCAGTGTCCAAATTGTGGTCACCAGAGTGCATGTCAGAGGCTCAGCAGGACACACACACACCCCACGTGGGGAATTGGCAGTCCATCTGAACAGGGGTCTTAGCTCTCCGCACGCATTGTCCTTGGCTCGTGCATCAGTTTGCACAGGTCCCCCTTGTCCAGATCCGCAGGCCTTGATGATCTCCTGTGGAGCTCCTGCTCCCTCCTGACCTTCCATCCCCCACTCTTCCCTACAACTCTCAGTGCTCCGCCCAGAGTCCAGCTTCAACTCCCAGCATCTGTCCTGATCCTCTACTGGGCGGAGTCTCTCAGAGGACATCTGTGTTGGGCTAATATCCACTTGTAAGCAAGCACATACCTTGTGTGTTTTTCTAGATCTGGGCTACCTCACTTAGGATGAACATTCTAGTTCCATCGATTTGTCTGCAAATTTCAAGATTTCCTTGTTTTTAATAGTTGAATAGTATTCCATTGTGTAAATTACCATAGTTTCTTTATCCATTCTTGGGTTGAGGGACAAGAAAAACTTTTTTTTTTTTTTGGTTTTTCTTCCTCTCTGTGTGTGTGTGTGTGTGTGTGTGTGTGTGTGTGTGTGTGTGTGAGACAGGGTTTCTCTGTGTAGCCTTGGCTGTCCTGGACTCACTTTGTAGACCAGGCTGGCCTCGAATTCACAGCGATCCACCTGCCTCTGCCTCCTGAGTGCTGGGATTAAAGGTGTGGGGCCACCACCGCCCAGCATAAGAAAACGTAAAATAAACATAAAATTTGTGTTTAATGTCAATAGGCTTCAAAAACATTTTGGGGCTACAGAGGCTGGGAGTGAAGCCCAATGGTAGAGAGTTTCCCTGGCACGTGTAAGGCTAGCCTGGGTTTGATCAAGAGGAGGCCTAGGAGTAAGAGAGAGGGAGGGGGGAGGGAGGGAGGGGGAGGGGGAGGGAGAGCGAGCAAGTGGGCGAGCACCTTTAAGGATTAGTGCTGGCAGGTTAGCCAGGTTGTCTCAGTGTCAGGCTGAGATGGCTGTGCTTGGCAGGCTCTAGGACAGTAGTAAAAAGGACTTAAGTTTGATGACGTTGGGAAATCAGAAGGGGGGGGCCTGTGGCACCCCCATGTTCAACAGAGCTATTTTTATCTGTTTAATGGGAATATCCGTGGGGGCTGTGAAGGTTAAATGAGAAGACACCATATTTTAAACTGTACCTGGACGGGCACAGACATCATGGCACTGGATGGCACTGGTTTGCGGCATGAAGGATTGAAGAGGTCATAAAGAACACCTTGAGGTCTGGCACTGTGAGAGGCCAGGTAGAGCCTTAGTTACAGTAGAAATACCAGGGGGGCCGGAGAGTAGGGGGGCCACCTACTCTTCCAGAGGTCCTAAGTTCAATTCCCAGCAACCACATGGTGGCTCACAACCATCTATAATGTGATCTGATGCCTTCTTTGGCAGATAAAGCACTGATATACAATAAATAAAATAAATCTTTAAAAAAGAAAAAAAAAAAAGAAAAAGAAAAAGAAATACCAGGATATGAAGTGGAGCTGGATGGAGCCTACAAGACAGCTGCATGTGCTACAGAGGACAGAACCGGAGGTGTGGAGCTGCCCAAGCCCTTTGGAGCCCAGAAGATCAAGAATGTGTTTCAGTCACTGCACACTGAACTGTTTATACTGCTGGGTTTTGGTTTTGCTTGTCTAACTATAACTGTGGCCTGGTTCTTCCCTCTTGAAATAAGAAAACATACATTAATTTTGATTTTACAAAAGCTCATGGTTGAGAGACTTTAGGTATCTTAAAGAGATTAAACTTTGTGTGTGTGGGGGGGGTGGCGCATGCCTTTAATTCCAGCACTCGGGAGGCAGAGGCAGGTGGATCTCTGTGAGCTAAGTTTGAGTTCAAGGTCAGCCTGGCCTACAAAGAGAGTCCAGGACAGCCAAGGCTACACAGAAAAACCCTGTCTTGAAAAACAAAAAAGACCGAGAGAGAGAGAGAGAGAGAGAGAGAGAGAGAGAGAGAGAGAGAGAGAGAGAGAGAGATTAAACTTGTAAAGTGTTTAAACTTTTAAAGACTGGGTCTTTTTAAAAGTTGAAATATAGCCAGCGGTGGTGGCACACACCTTTAATCCCAGCACTCAGGAGTCAGAGGCAGGTGGATCCCTGTGAGTTTGAGGCCAGCCTGGTCTACAATGGGAGTCCAGGATAGCCAAGGCTACACAGAGAAACCCTGTCTCAAAAAACAAAAAACAACAACAACAACAACAAAAGTTGAAATATAGCTAGGCATGGTGGCACATGCCTTTAGTCCCAGCACTAGGGAGGCAGAGGTGGGTGGTGGATCTCTCTGAGTTTGAGGACAGCCTGATTTACAAAGGGATTTTCAAGGCAGCCAAGGCTACCCAGAGAAACCCTGTCTTAAAAAACCAAAATAAAAAAATAAATAAAAGTTGGAGTGTGTGTTCTGATATGGACATTAACATGAGGTCTTGGGAATTAACAAGGGAAGATTCTGATTTAACAGTGATATATCAGTGTGTCAAGTTGCCAAGGACTCAGTCATGCTTCTAAGTTATTTTCTGTTTTAAAATATTTACTTATATGGTTTTTTACCTTTTGAAATAAAAATATACATCATTTTCTACTTTCCTATCCTCTTTCCAGCCCCTCTCATATACTCCCCTTGCTCCCTCTGAAATTCCTGTCATCTTTTTCTTTGATTGTTATATATTCTCCAATTGACATATATACATATATGTGCATGTGTATATATACTTCAAAATATGTAAATACAATGAACTTGGCTCCATATAACGATGCTTGTATGAACATGAGTTCTGGGCTGATTACTTTATTGGATGACCAATTAGGGAACACACCCCTGGGGAGACCGTTTCTCCAGCTCTTGTATTCATCGGCTGCTTGTAGTTCTTTGTGTAGGGTTGGCCGCTGGTTAGTTTTTGTCAACTTGACAGAAACTACAGTCATCTTGGAAGATGGAACCTCAATTGAAAAAATGTCCCCATCAGCTTTCCTGTGGTGAGTCTGTGGGGCATTTTTTTTTTTAATTGACGATTAATGTGGGAGGGCCCTGCCCACTGAGGGTTATGCTACCCTGGGCAGCTGGTTCTGGTTGTATAAAAAAGCAAGCTGACTTGGCTTCAAGGAGAGCAAGGCAGTAAGTGGTTCCTCCTTGGCCAGAGTTCTAATTCTTGCCTCCAGGTTCCTGCTCTGACTTCCCTTTGTGATGGACTATAAACTGTACAATTATATAAAGCCTTCCTCCAACCCCCCAGTGTGGTCTAGATGGATGGATGGATGGTTGGAAAGATAGATAGATGGATAGATAGGTAGATAGATGATAGATAGATAGATAGATAGATAGATAGATAGATAGATAAATAGATGCATTGATACATAGATAGATAGATACATAGATAGACTCTGGAATATGATTTAGAGCTAAGGATCATGCTCGATATGGTGACACACTCTTTTAATCCTAACACTCAAGAGGTAAAACAGGCAGATCTCTATGAGGTTAAGGCCAGCCTGGTCTTCAAAGTAAGGTCCAGGCTATTAGGGCTACACAGAGAAACCCTGTTCCAAACCAACCAACCAACCAACAGTAAGAGTTTAGGATTGGAGCTGGAGAGATGACTCAGTGGGTGTGAGCTCTTGCCGAGCATGCCTGAAGACTTACATTTAAATCCTTAGCATGCACGTGAAAAGCCAACATGAGCAGGGAAACAGCCACCCAGTAAGATGTTGGCCAGACTCTTACAAAGCTCTACCCTGCGTCCCTCCCTAGTCACATATTGCTGCAGCCCACAGCTTGTTCAAGTGTACTCACGTGTAGGGCAGAGCACTAGCCAGGGATTTCTGTCTGGAATGGAGCCTTTGTATGTGCTCACCTATTGGAGCGTCCAGCTCGCTTTCTGATAAAAGGCTGACTGGAACCAACTTGGGGAGGAAGGTGTTTATTTGGCTCTCAGGCTACCGTGTATCATCAAAGGAAGTCCGTGCAGAGCTTGGGGGGTGGGGGTGGAGGACTGGAGGTGCCAACTGAAGCAGAGGCTGTGGAGGAATGCTGCTTGCTTTCCCTGGCCCTGCTCAGCCCAGGAGCACCCAGGCAGGAAGCAGGAAGGCGGTCACAGACCCATCTGCTGGAGGTAATGCCTCAACTGCGGTTCTCTTCCCTGGTGACTCTAGCTTGATAAATGGCTACATCTCTAACGAACACTGTGGGGTTTTCTCTTTATTTTTAAGACTCTTGATTTAAAAAAAAAAAGTACCAAAAAACCAAATAGTTCATTAATAACTTTTGTTTTAAAAATGTAATCTAGGAGCTGAGCTGTGGTGGCGCATGCCTTTAGTCCCAGCACTGAGGTAGGAAGATCTCTGAGTTCTAGGCCATCCTGATCTACAGAGTGATTTCCAAGACCACCAAGGCTACACAGAGAAACCCCATTTCGAAAACAAAACAAAACAGATAACCCAACCTCCCCCCCCCAAAAAAAAACTAAACCAAAACAACAACAACAAAGGCAAAAATCTAGGGTTGAGGAGATGGCTCAGTGGGTAGGACTTGGGGCAAAAGCATGAGGAACTGAGTTGGAGACCCCAGAACCTACATGAAGCTGGATGCAATAGTGCACATCTATATGGGAGGCTGAGACAGGAGAATTCCTGACGCCTGTGAGTCAGCCAGCCTAGTAAGCACAGCACAAAGAAGATACACTGTCAGCCAGGCGTGGTGGCACACTCATCCCAGCACTTGGGAGGCAGAAGCAGGCAGACGTCTGTGGGTTCAAGGCCAGCCTGGTTTACAAAGTGAGTCTAGGACAGCCAAGGCTGGTTATGCAGAGAAACCCTTTCTCGAAAAACCAAAAAAAGAAAAAAGAAAGGAAAAGAAGATACACTGTCTCAAATAAGGTGGAAAATGAGTACCAACACTTAAGGTTTTCCTCTGACCTCCGTATATATTCCATGACACATACAAACTTGCAGTTATACACAGCATGCACACACACACACACACACACACACACACACACACACACACGAGTGCTGACCATTCCCAAGTACTCAGCATAAAAGTGAACCTAGTTTCACAACCCCCTCCCCTAAGCCCTAAGCTGCATGGGGGACAGTTTGGTAGGTGGCCCAGCATCTGGGCATATTTCTAAATATGCAAATATGCAAATCTGTTTTCAAGTGCATACCAATAAGACTTCCCTGTATGTACTGGTGTGCAACTTTTTTTTTTTTTCACCTCAGTATCCTGGGAAGGTTCACATTTAATTACATAGACATTTGCATCAGTCTCCTAAACGTCGACCCACTATTTAATATTAGCGCCACAGTTTTTTCTCTCCCAGTGGACGTGTACGATATTAGCAGTTTTCAGTTTTGTAAACTGTGCTGCAGCCAACAGTATTGCAATCCCAACCTTGTGTGAGTATCTCCAGAGGACTGATACCTACAAGAGAAGTCCATGAGCTAAAGGGTTTCTGTTGTTTACCTTAGAAGACACACGGCCGGCCGGGACAACCCAAAGAGCTGGGACCACTGCTCTTCCACCAACAGGATGTGAGCATAACCCTTTCCTCAATTTGTTCACATTAGATACTACTAATCTTTTAAAAAAGAATACATTTATTTATTACTTATGTGTGTGCTTGTGTGTATACATGTGCCATAGTTCATGTGAAAGTCAGAGGACAGCTAACAGGAGTCCTTTTTGTTCTACCCTGCGGTTCCTGGGGAATTAAACTCAGGTTGTCAGGATTGGGGGGCAATCTCCTTCACCCACTCAACCATCTCTGTGGCCCCCAGATGTTATTAATCTTGAAAATCCTTACCATCTGGCAGGTGAACATTGATAACTTAGTGTTTAATTTGCACTTCTCTGACCTTTAGTAAGATTCAGTAATTGACTGGGTTTTTGTTGTTGTTTTGTTTGTTTGTGTTTTCCTGTTTGTTTCTTTTCTTTTCTTTCTTTGTTTTTTTGAGACAAGGTTTCCCTGTGTAGCCTTGGCTGTCCTGGACTCACTTTGTAGGCCAGGCTGGCCTTGAACTCACAGCAATCTGCCTGCCTTTGCCTCCCAAGTGCTGGAATTAAAGGCGTACGCCCAGCTTCTTTCTTTAAAAAAAAAAAAAAAGATTTATTTATTACATATACAGTGTTCTGCTTGCATGTACTCCTACACACCAGAAGAGGGCACCGGATCTCATTATAGATGGTTGTGAGCCACCATGTGGTTGCTGGGAATTGAACTCAAGACCTCTGGAAGAGCAGACAGTGCTCTTAACCACTGAGCCATCTTTCCAGTCCCTGTTTCTTTTCTTTTCTTTCTTCCTTCTTTTCTTTTTGTTTTGGCTTTGGTTTTTTCAAGACAAGATCTCTCGGGGCTGGAGAGATGGCTCAGAGGTTAAGAGAACTGTCGGCTCTTCCCGAGGTCCTGAGTTCAATTCCCAGCACCCACATGGTGGCTCACAACCATCTAGAATAAGATCTGGTGCCCTCTTCTGGCGTGCAGGTGTACATGCAGATAGAGCACTTATATATATATAAAGATAAATAAAGTTAAAAAAAAAAAAAAGACAAGATCTCTCTGTGTAGCCCTGGCTGTCATGGAACTCACTATAAACCAGGCTGACCTCAAACTCAGAGATCCCCATACTCTGCGTCTTGAGTGCTAGGATTAAAGGCGTGTGCTACCACCCAGCAACTGATTGTCTCTTGTTTGTTGTTTTCAGAGCCTCCTGTCAGGTAACCTCAGAAATTGTTGACATGCTTTCTAATACACTCCCTTTCTTTGGCTTCCGTAAAACCCACATCACACCCTTGGCTTCGCTTCTAGAGCCAACTGCCACAAGAGACTTCTCCTTGTTCTCCTGGTTTTATTTTTTATTTAAACATTTTTATTTTTATTTATGTGTATTTGTGTACGTATGTATGCCACATGTGTCTGGTTCCCTTTGGAGACCAGAAGAGGGTGTCAGATTCCCTAGGACTGGAGTTACACATGTTGGTTGTGAGCCGTGTAACATGGCCACCGGAAACAAACTCACGCACGTCTTCTAGAACCAGGAAGTGCTCTTAGCCACCAACCCACCTCCCCACCTATCCCACCCCTGATCTGAAGTACTGGCCCATCTCCTCCTCTGCCCTCTCTCCAGTCTCAGTCAGGCCCCCTGAGGCTCCAGATAGGCTTTGAGCTGATGAGTCCTTGCGTTTACCTCCATCCTAGTCTTGTCTAGTGCTCTAGGCTGAAGCCACACTGCTGAGACATCTTAAGAGCTCACTCCCCAAAGCTGGTCCTTTTATAGGGCTCACAGATCAGGAACAGTCTCACTAACCTCTGGTTTCCCGTCAAAAACCTGAGGAATCACTGGCATGGCGGCATACCGCTTTAATCCCAGTGCTCGGGAGGCAGAAGCAGGCAGATCTCTGTAAGTTCAAGGTCAAGTCCAGTCTATATAGTGAGTTCCAGCACAGCCAGGGCTACATAGAGACTTTGTCTCAACAAAACAAAACCCTGAAAAGCCATCCTTGGCAGTTGATTTCCTACTGTGACTCCAGCATTATGTCCATGTTTGCTCTAAGGGTGCTATGGTTGGACTCTGTCAAGTGTGTCTATTTCTCTGTCTCAGTGGGAACTTTGACAGTAGATTACTAATGGGTTTCCCAAAAACCACCTGGCTTGGCCAGCATGTTTCTGCAGTGTTGCCAAGAGGAGTTTTCAGAGCAGGTTTGGTCCTGTCATCTCCCTTACAAAGATACAAAAATTTGCCAGACACAAATTGGTTTATAGTTAACAAAATAAAGGAAGAAAGAAGAGAGAAAACAATAGCCCCAATATTAAAAAGAATAGATTTTGCAAGCATACTTAGTATATCCAGATGATAGAGAATACAGTTTGTTAAAAGCAAATGCAAAGCCAGGAGGCATGGCACACACCTTTAGTCCTAGGGAGGCAGAGAAAGGTGGATCCCAAGTTTGAGGCCAGCCTGGTCTACAGAGCTAGGTCCAGGTCAGCCATGGCTGCACAGAGAAACAGAACAGAACAGAACTCCAAACAAACAAAAGCAAATGTAGTTCTAATCATTTTGGCTTGGTTTTTAAACATAGTCTCGGTGTGTAATCCTGGCTGGCCTAAACCTATACAGACCACTCTTTAACTCACAGAGATCTGTGGACATGTCTCTGCCTCCTGAGTGCTGAGTTTAACATTGTGTACCACCATACACCATACCTGGACATTTGCTTTGTTTTGTCCTCTTTTTATTTTTTATTTTTTGAGAAAGAGAGAGAGAGAGAGAGAGAGAGAGAGAGAGAGAGAGAGAGGAAGAGAGAGAGAGAGATCTTATTAAGCACAGCTGGCTTTGCACTTGCAGCAATCCTCCTGCCTCAGCCTTCTGTGTGGCAATCACAGAAATTCAACACACTCACCTAGCTCCAGCATTTTAAAGACCAGGTGACTGTTGTTATTTAAGTATCTAGAGCAATGATTTGCAATAGACATACAGAGTGAGTCTCATGTACCTTTTGGGATCTAGTAGTCCCATTAAAAAAGTAAAAAGAAATAGATAAAATTAATTTGAATGACACATTTTTATTTAGTCCAATGTATTTAAAATTTTCATTTCAACATGTAATCAGTACAAAAATTACTAGCAGGACATTTTTCATTCTTCCTTCACGCCGAGTCTTTGATCTTCCTTGCTTATTTCACCCGGATGGCACATTGCAAGGCAGATGCTAAGTTTTCATCATGCGAACTTTTAAATATGTGTGTGGTGTATGCATATGTGTATGCATCTGTGTGTGGGGTCATGTGGAGGCCAGAGGTCAACAGTGGGTGCCATTTTGATCACATTCCACCTTCCTTTTGCCTGCAACACCATCTCTCACTTAACCTGGAGCTTTTTGATTTGGCCAGGCTGGCCAGCAGGCCAATGAGCTTCAGGGATCCCTGTGTCCTGCTTTCCCCAGTACTGAGGCTGTATGTGTAAATCATCATGGATTTTTCTATGGGTTCCTGGGGTCAGAACTCAGGTCTTTATGAGTGTCCACAAGACACCCCAGGCACTTTACCACATGAGCCATCAGCCTGGCCCTCACTAGAAATACTTCACTCTCAGATTGGATTTTTATAAAATTTACTATTGAAAAGTAGATTCCGGGCCGGGTATGGTGGTGCACGTCTTTAATCTCAGCACTTGGTAGGCAGAAGCAAGCAGGTCTTCATGAGTTTGAGGCCAGCCTCTACAAAGTGAGTCCAGGACAGCCAAGGCTACACAGAGAAACCCTATTTCAGAAAAAAGAAAGAAAGAAGAAAAGAAAAAAAGAAAAGTAGTTTCCTGAGCTGGGCATGGTGGTGCATGCCTATAATCCCAGCACTCTGGAGGCAGAGACAGGCAGATCTCTGTGAGTTCGAGGCCAGCCTGGTCTACAAAGCGAGTCCAGGATAGCCAACACTGTTACACAGAGGAACCCTGTCTTGAAAAAACAAAAACAAAACAAAATGTAGGTTCCGGGGTTGGGTAGATGGGTAAGTGGATTAAGGCTAAATGTGGAGACTGGAGCTGGAGTTGTCAGAACCCATGGAAAAGCTGGACACAGCGGCATACATCTATAACCCCAGTGCTCTTTTGGGGAAATGGGAGAGTTGCTGGACCCTCGTAGGCCAGCAAGGTTGGGGTACACACACAGCAGTGAACAACAGGAGACCCTACCTCTGATCTCACATGCATGCTGTGGAACTCACAGTGGTATTCACGTACACGTACACATACACACACACACCCTTTAAAGTAGATCTCCATTATCCCAAAATTTTCGAATCAAATGTATTTATTTATTTATTCATTTATTTTGAGATAGGATTTTGCAATGAAGGCCCAGCTGGCCTGGAACTTGATATCTAGTCCAAGATTAGTTTTCTTTCCTTCCTTCTTTCTTTCTTTCCTTCTTTCTTTCTTTTTTTTAGTTTTTAGATTTTTTTTTTTTTTTTGGAGACAGGGTTTCTCTGTGTAGCTTTGGCTGTGTCTTTGTTTTTTTGTTTGTTTTTTTGAGACAGAGTTTCTCTGCATAGCCTTGGCTGTCCTGGACTCACTTTGTAGACCAGGCTGGCCTCAAACTCACAGCGATCCGCCTGCCTCTGCCTCCCAAGTGTTGGGATTAAAGGTGTGCGCCACCATGCCCAGCTTCAGTTAATTTTCTTTTGAGACAGAGTCTTGCTCTGTAGCCCAGGTCCGGAATTCACTGTGTAGTCCTGGCCTTGAATTCAAAATAATGCTCCTTCTTCAGCCCCTGAAATGCTGGGTGCCGGTTTCAGCCACCACACGTGGTTTAAACATTGGCTTTACGGCTGGAGTGATGGCCCAGCAGTCAGGAGCACCTGTTATCCTTGCAGAGGTCCCCGGTACTCCCATGGTGGCTCATGATCACTAATAACTCAGGTTCAAAGGATCCAGTACCTTCTTCTGAGCTCTGTATATGACAGGCATGCACGTGGTGCACCATATACCTGCAGGCAAAACATTCATCCATAGAAAATAAAGTAAATAAATAAGTAGAAAAATATAAATAAGCACATTGACTGTACATGTTTTTAAAAAACAACATTGGTTTTAAAATTCAAATGTAAGATAATTAAAGGTAAACAAAATTAAAATTTCAGTTCAGCAAATATTATTTTTTTACTAATATATTTATTTAATCGCGTTACAACCTGATTGCAGGCCCTCCCCTTCTCCTCCCAGTTCTACCCTCACATTCCCCTTCTACTCCCCTTTCCTTCTCTGAAAGGGGAAGTTGCCCCCCCCACCACCACCACATGGGTACCAACTCACCCTGGCACATCAAGTCTCTGCAGGACTAAGGGCATCCTCTTCCACTGAGGCCAGACAAGGCAGCCCAGCTAGGAGAAAGGGATTCAAAAGCAGGCAGCAGAGTCAGAGGCAGCCCCTGCTTCCATTGTTAGGGGACCCATATGATGACCAATGTAAAAGTAACTTTTATTCTCCTGGCTCAGTTGTTATCTTGGAAGCTTACCTACCTCCTTCTGCTGGCCTACGCCTAGCCCTGGAAGCTTCTAGCCGCTGTACAATCTAACCTAGGCCTAGAGTATTTTCAGCTTCTGAGACTTAATAAGCTCACACTTACTTGTTCTTTCTGAGCTCTGGGCTGGCTGGTTCAGCTCAGCTGTTCTGGCTCAAACTCCTCTCCCAGCTGACTTATTTAATCTGGCTTCTCTCTTGGCCTGGAGTTGTTCTGCTTGGCCTCAAACTAACTCAGCAATCTGCTCTAACCTTCCATTTTCACTTGAGTTCTCTGTCTGCAACCCATCTCTCTACTCCTGTCCTGGTAAAACGGCCTCTTAAGTAGCTTCCCTTTCCTTTCTCTTCTCATAAGAGTTGGTTATATTCTAGTCTGTCAAATCTTCTCTGATTTTCACCTTTTCTGCCACTCAATAGACATCACTTTCAAGCACAGGTACTTCCTTCTACAAAATAACTCCTTCCTTTGGGATTAAAGTCATGTACCACCACGCCTGGACCTAAGCTTTTCTCTACCTGATACCTGCTCTATACCAGGCTGGCTTTGAACTCAGGTCTGTTTGCCTCTGTCTTCTGGATTAAAGGCATGCCTGTATTCCAGCCCGATCCCAAAGACCTAGACGGTCTTTAGATGTGGTGTCTTGCCAAAACAGCCACGTTCTGAATTAACATTCCCCTACAGACCAAGCTGTACATCTGCTACGTATGTGTAGGGGGGTCATCAAGCATTTCTTGATGAATACATTTCAAGTATTCTACAGTTACTCATGCCGAGTGCCTGCCACATGCTAGGGTAAGACTCAGACTGGATTCACTGTAGACTTCCACAGTGTTATAATCTAGTCCTTCAGTGGGTAAAAATATCATGACTCTGGGCTGGTGGGATGACTCATTGGGACAGGGTACATGCTGTCACATCTGGGTACCTGTATTTCATCCCTTGAGTCCACAGGATAGCAGGAGAGAACTCCTTCAGATTGTCCCTCTGACCTTTACATGTGACCCGCATGTGTCCACACACTCACGCATACATGCACACACAAAACAAACATAATTTTAAAAATTTTAAGTAAAGTATTTGCAAACAAATGTAGCAAAACTGCAAAAGATATTTATGAGGAAAGTATAAAATCTTGCTATAAAGCATAAAGGAAGACCTGAAAATGGAGAGATAGCCTCCAGAATCCTGGAAAGAAAGACTAGATTTTGGTAAAGATGTAAGGTTTTTTAAGATCAATCTATGATTTTAATATGAGTCCAATCAAAATACTGAGTGTGTGTGTTTGTAGTAATTGTAGTATTTACCTAGAATAGTAAACAAATGTAGTCAAGAGAATAATGAAAACAAATGACTTGTCCCCCCAATATAAAACTGTAGTAACTAAAACATTATGTTGCGGGGCAGAAAGAGACAGATCCATGGAGGTGTGCTCCTGAATATAGAGACACATATAGTGAAGGGTTATTTCACACTAGTAGAGAGTATTGATGACTTTATGAAAGTTATGAGTATCACTAAATATCCTTATACCACATTGCAACTAAATTTCAGAAACTTTATCAAGATTGGTAATTGACCAACAAACTAGGAATGTTCTAGAAGATGATAGCAGAGTATGTGTTTCAAGAACTCAGGGCTTGGGAAAGGCCATTGGTAATATTGTCGTAAGTGTCAAATGGAACATGAAATTATTGACAAGCTGTGACCTTTTTTACAAGGCTAGCCTGGCCAGTAAACATACCAAGGTCTGATTAAAAGCAAAGAAAAAAGTTGTATTTTGTCAGCCATTTTTCTTTTGGGAACTTTTTTTCTAAGGTAGCAATGAGATACGTGACAGAGATATGTGTAGTGATATTAGCAGCATCCTTATAACAGTGAAAAATTAGAAAAGCAGAGAAAAATTGGAATCAGTTTCCAACCATAAGATACTGCTGAGGTGAATTCAAGGGAATAAAATGAAATTCTATGTAGTAGTCAAAAAAGGATAGCATATATATGCTGATATGAAAAGATACTTGGGACAAGAGAGATGGTTCAACGGTTAAGAGCACTGACCTCTCTTCCAGAGGACCCAGGTTCAATTCCCAGCACTCACATGGCAGTTTACAACTACCTATAACTCCTGTTCCAGGGATCTGACACCCTCACACAGATATACGTGCAGGCAAAACACCAACATACATTTAAAAATAAATTACTTAAAAAAAAAAAAAGAAAAGATACTAGTAAGTAGCATAAATGGGAAAGGCTAGATTACAAAGGTATGTTATAAGTTAAACACATGCAAGTTTATACACCTAAACTTCAAAGTCTTAAATAGAATAATACTGGTGCTGGGCTGTTGGGAGGCAGAGGCAGGCAGATCTGTGAGTTCAAGGCCAGTCTGGTCTACATAGTGAGTCCAGGACAGCCAAGGCTACACAGAGAAACCTTGTCTTGAAAACAACAACAACAACAATAACTGGTTGTCCTTAGGAAATGAAATGATAAGCCACGCCATATTGTTCTGTACAGGTGGAATGCTGTGTACATTTTAAAGCAAAGCAGATTCCAGTTTAGAAGTAAACATCTCCAGAACAGCATGGATCCTAGTGAAAAGAAATATGCTTATCACTAAGTTAAAAATGGACTCCCTGGTTGCGTGTATATGTCTGTTTTGTTTTGCTATATTTGCTTTCTTGGCTTTCTTTTTTTAAAAGGTTGTTTGTTTTGATTTTTGCTGTTTTTCTTGTTTACTATTTTATTTTATTGGGAAAAGGAGAAAGAATATGAAGTTGTGTGGGTTGGGAAGAGCTAGCGGAGAGGAAAAAAATGTAATTAAAATATATTGTATAAGGCCGGGGGTAGTGGCACATGTCTTTAATCCCAGCACTCCAGAGGCAGAAGCAGGTGGATCTCTGTGAGTTTGTGGCCAGATTCACTAGATCCCCTCCCTGCCAGAGTAAGCAATAACAAGTGAGCTTCCTTCCTCTTAGACAAAAGGAAGCTGAGCATCAAAGAAGACCCTCAGACAAGCTGAGTTTCCTGGAAAAAGATAGGCACTGGGCGGCCTGGAAGAGAGTCAGATAAACTGTGGCACCTGAAAAGGACACTCTCCAAGCTGTTGAGCTGCCTGCAGGCTGTGAAGTGTGCTCCAGACTCCCACCTTTGCGATGTCTCTCATTCCTGGGTGGGCTTTGCTGATGCAGCAGTCCTTGAATCATTTCTGCTCCTGTAATTAACCCTAACCCAAGTTCCTGTAAGTAACCTCAATAAAACTCCTGGTTCATCAAGTTGGACATTGGTGGTCTCCGTTCTTTGGTCTGTTGTGCGCTCCCTATGAGGAGATATTTGCTGTGTCTCCTAGGACACAGCAGCATCCTTACCCACTGAGTCTTTTTTACCAGCCACCCAATTATTTTGGAAACAGGGTCTCTTGTGGTCCTGAGTGGCCTGAAACTTCCTGTGGAATCAAGGATGACCCTGAACTTGTGATTCTCTTGCCTCCGCCCCCCTGGGGGCTGGGATTACAGGTGTGAGCCATCAACCCATGTATGGAATACAGAGGTTAGAACCCAGAACATTGAGCATGCAAGGCAAGCACTCTCCCAACTGAGCTACAACACCCATACTCCCATATATAGTTCTTGTGTTTGTTTGTTTTGTTTTGTTTTTCAAGACAAGGTTTTTCTGTGTAATAGCCCTGGCTGTCCTAGAACTCTCTTTGTAGACCAGGCTGACCTCAAACTCACAGAGATCCTCTTGCCTCTGCCTCCTGAGTGCTAGGATTAAAGGCACGCGCCGCCACCACCTGATTTAGTTCTTGTATTGATCCTAGGAAAAAAGTTATTCTTAGAGAGAAAGCTGGAAGGAGGGAAGAAGGGAGAGAGAGAGAGAGAGAATTTCAGTGTATAGAAACAAAAGATCAGTTCCTGGAACCAGGAAAAGTGGATCAGGGAAGAAGGAAAAGAAAAAAAGGAGGGTAGGGAGGTGGTGGCAGTCAGATCGCTGTAAGTTCGAGGCCAGCCTAATTCACAAAGTGAGTCTAGGAAAGCCAGGGCTAACACAGAGAGACCCTGTCTTGGAAAAAAAAACAAAAAAACAAAACAAAACAAACAAACAAAAAAATAGAGGGAGGAAGGGAGAAGCCAAGAAAAAGGGAGGGAGGGAGGGAAGAGCAGGAGGCAGGGAAGAAAGGAAGGGGGGTGGAGAAGTGGGGGAGGGAAAAAGGGAAGCCTGACTTTGACTAAGCTCTCTTAAACTGAGCTAGAGTCCTGAGAAGGCTACAAGATATACATTGATTGGATGACATCTTGATACTTTTTTTGTGTGTCTTTTGTTCTCCCATATAAGAAAGCCAAAAGTTAGCCAGGCGGTGGTGGTGCACACCTTTAATCCCAGCACTTGGGAGGCAGAGGCAGGTGGATCACTGTGAGTTTGAGGCCAGCCTGGTCTACAAAGTGAGTCCAGGACAGCCAGGGTTACACAGAGAAACTCTGTCTCAAAAAACAAACAAACAAAAAAGAAAGCCAAAAGTTGCCAGGCCATGGTTGTGCACACCTGTAATCCCAGCACTTGGGAGGCAGAAGAAGGCAGATTTCTGTGGGTTTGAAGCCAGAGTGAGCTCCAGGACAGCCACAGCTACAGAAAAACAAAACAAAAAACAAAAAACAAAAACAAAAACAAAAAAACCTGTCTCAAAAAACAAACAAACAAAAAGAAAGAAAAAGCCAAAAGTTATAAGCAAACAAACAAAATAATTAGCATCAAGAAAGCGAGCCGTGTAGCAGAGACAAGCTTCAAGGAAGTCAGGTGGTGAACACCGATGAAGCTGAGCTGCAAGGTGAACCCCCTTCAGTCACAGGGTCCCCTGGCTCCTCTGTTTACTCTGCAGGGGCTGCCTGAGCCTGCAGCCTCCAGGCTTCTGTGATGAGCCCAGGGAGAGAGTAACATGGTAAGTGTCTGTGCAAATCTGAGTAGCCCATAGCCACTCCCTTTTCTCTTTCTTCCAAAAGAGGGCCTACCATGTCACAGCTGACCCTGCTGGGGTGAAACCTCAGGTCAAACCCAAGCTGTTGAGTGTCTCTATGAGACTTGTCCCACTGGGTGGGAGAGCTGGCTACAGTCCCTCTGGCTACTTGGGGCAGCTACAAAAAGCATTTCTTAGTTGGGGTTAGTAGAGCCCTGTTCCATTTCATGAGATTCCTGGAACATTAAAAAAACAAAAACAAAAACAAAACACCAAGGTTACAAAAAACAGTATATTTTTACTGTTTATATTGAACAAATTAATGCTTTTAAAGCCGAACAATATTGTGCCACAAAAATGTTCTGTTCACAGGATAATTACAGGATTTATTAAAAATATTAATTCATAGTGCGCTACAGGCGGCGTGGTCCAGAGCCAAAGGGGCCTGTGCCAACCTCCTGCCCCTCCTGTCACATGCCCCCCCAACCCCTCAGGCTGGGAACCCTGGGTAGAACAGGATAAGGAGTCAGTTCCCCTCAGTTGCCTGCAGGCAATTTAGGAGAGCTTCTCCCCTAATTTCTCCCTGCATTCCTAGGCTCCATCCCAGGTGTTTCTGAAGGCCACTGCCCAGGTGCCACGTATACCCTGGCATCCTTCCCATGAGGCCCCACCCTCCACTGTCTAACCTCTCTTAGTGACTGTCTAAACTCCAGATTTCACGTGAGGTGCTTTCTTTCCACTTGGGGCCAGGTTCTCTCTCAGGGAGAAAGGGGATTTTTTCCCCCCAGCTTCTATGGAGCCCCGTCAGCAAGGAGTTCATGCATATTCTCCCTAGGTGGAGGAGGACCGTGGAAAAGATGCTGAGTGGCAGGGAGAAGAATGTCACCTCAACATCTCTCCGCCAAACCGCGGGAGAGGTTTGGCTGAGTCTCAAGGACGCAGGTTCCAGCAAGGGCAGACCTGGCTTCCTTCCTACGCCTTGGCGTCTTCCCTGAGCTGCACACTGCGAGGGTGGGGGTATTCTTCCAGGGTCTCTCCTGGGGCGGGTTGTCCTAAAATTGACTTCTGCGGTCAGGGAAACAGGGTGAGTTCAGGTGCTTGTCTCTTAGGGGTTTCTACGCTGACTACGGAAAGATACCAGCAGTACGCTAACTACGGAAAGACACCAGTAGCTGGTTCAGCTTAGTGGCCTATTTTTCTGCCATTTCCAGGGTGTCTAGGCTATGAACGTTAAACAAAGCAACCCCCAGTAGCTGATAGGAACCCCATTTCTGCCAGGAACACTAGCCTTTGTCCTTAATACCTGCCTCAGGACAGCAGCCAAGGGGATGCTCCGGGTTCTCTCCCTTTCTTATTGAGAAGCAGAATTCATCCATTAACTCAACAGATGTTTTAGGAGTACCTACCTACTTTGATCTAGGCTTCTCTGGGTGCTGGGAATGGGGGAAATGGATAGATGAGGCAGAATGACTCCTCTCAGTATGTGTAATTTCACCTGTGGCTGGGCGGTGGTGGCCCACGCCTTTAATCCCAGCACTTGGGAGGCAGAGGCAGGTGGATCACTGTGAGTTCGAGGCTAGCCTGATCTACAAAGTGAGTCCAGGATAGTCAAGGCTACACAGAAAAACCCTGTCTTGAAAAACAAAAACAAAAAACAAAACAAAATTATAATTTCACCTTTGACCTTCCCTCCCAATATATACGAAATACAAACAGAAACTCAATAGAAAATTGGGTCTCATTTCTCTGACCCACCAAACATATTATTTGAGAAAGAGAGAAAATGAATAAGATCTGGATGGATAGGTGAAGGGAGGGGAACAGAAAGAGAACGAAGAGCAAAGAGAGAGCGAGAGACAGAGAGACAGAGAGAGACACACACACACAGAGAGAGAGAAAGACAGAGAGACAGACAGACAGACAGACAGACAGAGACACAAAAAGTGAAAGCATTCCCAGGTCTGTGGTAGTTTCCTAGAACAAGAGACCCATTTTGTTATTCCTTGTTCAAAAATGTCCCTCACGCATGGACACACGCACACACTCACGGCACTTGTACTCGAACCGTTTGCATTCCTAACATGTACAGCCGGAGAACAGGCAAGTTGGCCTCCCACATCATACAGAACAGATTGGCAGCTGGGACTGAAGGCGATAGAAATAAGCTATTGATCAAGGGTTATAAAAGTACTGCCACTGGGATCCTGTGATGCTTGTGAGCTGAGGGTAGCCGTAAAGTGCTACACAAATGCAATAACATTTATAACCTGAGGCAAGTGCTTTTTACATGAAAATAAAAAGCTGATCCTGTTTAATTTTTTCACTTCCCTTGGGTCGAGCTGGCCTTTGACAAGCTGTGTGGACCAGAGCCTAAGCCAACCCCCTCTGGAAGGAATGGTCTCTTAGACTCTGGTTAAATGACAGGGTCTTGTGGGTGCCTTCTGGTGGTCTGTGGTGTCACCTGCACTTTTAAAGTTCATCTGGGAGAAGCAGAGAAGTGGGCACAGCCTAGCTGTCAGAGAAGTCAAGTGATGCTATGGCCTCATGGCTCCTGTTTGCTTTGCTTTGCGGATACTACTAACTACGTCTGTTTACAAACTGAACTTTTTACATGAACGGACACTGGAAAGTGCTCTGTAGAGCTTCTCTCAATGACATTTGTAAAGAGAGGTCCTCCAGCTTTGGAGGTGAGACAAAGCAATAGGTGCACCATGACACCCCTCCGCCCCCTGAGAAAAGCAGATGTGTATTCCTATAGGCTCCAGCTTTAGGCTACTCCATAAGAATGAGCTACATAATCCAAAGAAACCAGGGCAAGATCTGTGGGAAGTATCATGCATCTTTGAAACTTAAAGGCTTTGTGAAGTCCTGCAATGGGAAAGCAAGTTGTTCTCTACGTGTTTGCCATGGCATGTGTACACACACACACACACACACACACACACACACACACACACACCATCTAAAGCTAACCACTCCAAGGACAGCAGAACATTATAGATCGAAAGCTGTGTACGCTGCTTCCAACTGTAATCCAAAACAGCGCTGCAGAGAGTCTTATTCCTAGTTCACATCCTATTCCGTCCCTGATTCAGACACACACACACAAAAAGGAAGGGAAACATGGATGAGTTACCTGTCTGAGTGATACTGAAGTTGTGATACAGGCCCTGACAGCCCTAATATACAAGGCTAGACTACTCATCCTTTTTCAAGATAGGGTCTCTCTGTGTAGCCTTGGCTGTCCTGGACTGGCTTTGTAGGCCAGGCTGGCCTCGAGCTCACAGTGATCCATCTGCCTCTGCCTCCCGAGTGCTGGGATTAGAGCCGTGTGCCACCACTGCCTGGCTCCACTCATCCTTAATGGGACAATGAAAGACATAAAGAGCAGTGAGGATCAGTGGGAAGAGATGTATTCAGTGGGTTCAGCTTCATCTTTGCAGTCTTGACATTACGGTTTAGGGTTAAACAGGAAGCGAGAGGTTTGCAAGACTGAGCACCTCTAGGCTGGAGAGGTGGCTCAGCGATTAAGAGCACTCGCTGCTCTTCCAAGGGACCCAGGTTCAATTCCCAGAACCTACGTCAGGGGACTTACATCTGCCAGCGTGACTCCAACACCCTCTTTAGGCCTCCTCAACACATGGCAGACACTCGCACAGATGCATAAATGAAAATAAAATTGGCCTTTTAAAAGAAGACTAAGCACGATGATCCCACCCGTCGTTACTGTCTCCAATCTCTTCTCCAGCATGACTGGAGACCTGGGGGATTCTACTCCTGTGAGACAAGTTCCTCATCTGCCTGGTAGTGAGTGGGCTCCGACCCTCTCCTTCTTCCAGTGTGAGACTCCTGGGGAAACTCAAGTGGGGCCAGTGTTCATTTTTTCAATAGTCTGATAGCCACTGGGAGGGGCACAGCTATCTCTTCTTGTAATACACCCTTTGCTTCTGCCGGGATTGTTAGCCACGGCCCCTTTACTAAAAGGTGTGAGCCGAGGCGCTTCCAACTGTAGCCCCACATGATCCATCGTACCAAACATCTTCCTCTACAGCAGGGATTCTCAACCTGTGGCTTGTGATCCCTTTGACAAACCTCTGTCTCCAAAAATATTTACGTTAAGATTCATAACAGTAGCAAGATTACAGTTATGAAGTAGCAATGGAAATCATTCTATGGCTGGGGGTCACCACAGCATGAGGAACTGCATCAAAGGGTCGCAGCGTGAGGAAGGCTGAGAGCCACTGCTTCATAGGGTTGACCCTGACTTCCCTTTTTGTCACAGATGGGGAGAGTTGCTTTTCTTTGGAGACCCTCACCTCGGGAGTCATCCATTCTCAAGGACTTTCCTGGTCCCTCTCAGCCTGGTGCTGTCCCATAGGACTCAGCAGAGTCCCCAGAGGCAAGGAGAATCTGAGTGTAAGTAGGCATGAGCAGGAGTCCAGTCCCGCCATTCTCCATTTGTGGGGCCTTGGGACTTTTCTTAACTATGAAAGTTTAAATGTGTGCAAAACATCTGGGCCAGGTGCTTAGCAAATGGAAGTAGTTGTTTCCTTCCTGTTAATTATTAATACTATGTCTTCATGGGAAAAAATAGTCATTGGGAATATTTTTGAGATTCCTGCTTTAAACTCCACTGATTATTTTGGCATGACAGGGCATGAATATTGAAAGAGGAAACCAGAGGAGTGGGGTGCTGGAGAGATGGCTCAGTGCTTAAGCACGTTGGCTGCTCTTCCAGAGGACAGGATTTGATTCCCAGCATCCACATGGCAGCTCACAGTCATTTGTATAACAGCAGCCTGGGGAGATCCAATGCCATCTTCTGGCCTCTCAGCGTATCAGGCACCACGCAGTGCACACACATACACACACACACACACACACACACACACATAGGCAAACACACAATAAAGACAAATAAGTTAAAAAATAAAATAAAACAAGATGCATTGGTGCACGCCTTTAATACCAGTACTCAGAAGGCAGAGGCAGACGATCTCTGTTGGTGGATGTCTGTGAGATCAGGGCCAACCTGGTCTACATAAGGAGCTCCAGACCAGCCAAGACTATATATATATATATGTGTGTGTGTGTGTGTGTGTGTGTGTGTGTGTGTGTGTGTGTGTGTATTTTGTTTTTTGTTTGTTTGTTTTGGTTTTTCGAGACAGGGTTTCTTTGTATAGCCTTGGCTGTACTGGACTCCCTTTGTAGACCAGGCTGGCCTCGAACTCAGGTTGATCCACCTGCCTCTGCCTCCTGAGTGCTGAGATTAAAGGCATGCACCACCACAACCGGCCCTGTTTTTTTGTTTTGTTTTGTTTTTTGTTTTGTTTTGTTTTGGTTTTGGTTTTTTTAAGAGAGGGTTTCTCTGTGTAGCTCTGGCTGCCCTGGAACTAGCTCTGTAGATGAGGCTGGCCTTGAACTCACAAAGGTCCACCTGCCTCTGTCTCCTAGTGCTAGAATTAAAGGCATATGCCACCATTGCTTGGCAAATTAAATTACTAAAAGATGAAAAAAAAAAAACCCAGTACTTTCCTTAATCTGTGGCTTCTTTCAGCTTTCAAATGAGCTACTAAAATAACTGGGACCACCTGTAATCCCAGCACTCAGGGAGGCAGAGGCAGGCAGATCTCTTGGAGTTTGAGGCCAGCCTGGTCTACAGAGACCAGGACAGCCAGGGCTACACAGAGAAACCCTATTTTGGAAAATCAAAAACAAAACAAAACAAACAAACAAACAAAAAAGGAAAAGAAAAGAAAAAGAAAAAGAACTCGGACCTGTATTCACAGACAAGTCCATCCAAACATGTGTCAAAAGCAAAATGCTTGACTAGAGAGATGGCTTAGACATTAAGAGTACTAGCTGCTCTTCCAGAGGATCTGGGTTCAAATCCCAGAATGCACATGGCAGCTCACAACATCTGTAACACCAGTCCCAGGAAATCCCATGATTTCTTCTGGCCTCTGCAGGCACTGTACACATGATGCTCAGACATAAATGCAGGCAAAACATACATACACACAAAATAAAAATAAATAACACTTAAAAGAGAAAAGCAAAAGTCTCCTTCCAAAGTAGAATATTGAAGACAGAAAGCTTTGGGACCTGTTTGCAACTGTTAAATAATTTAGTATGAAGCCAAAATTTCTCTGAAATTATGTTTGGTAAAATAAAATGAAGCTTTTATATTTTGAGTTGTGAGGCTAGCCTTTAATGGATGAGCCATCTCTCTAGCCCTAAAAGTGAAACTCTACTGTAAAATATTAGCTGTTTTGTTTTGTTGTTTTTTTTGTTGTTGTTGTTGGTTTTTGTTTTTGTTTTTCAAGACAGGATTTTTCTGTATCAGCCGTGGCTGTCCTGGACCCACCTTGTAGACCAGGCTGCCTCTGCCTCGAAAGTGCTGGGATTAAAAGCGTGCACCACCCTGCCTGGAAAATATTAGATGTTTTAATAGTCACATTTTATTTGTGTGTGTGTCTGTGAGAAGCACATGTTTCATAGAACTAGTGTAGAGGTCAAAGGACAGCTTGCAGGAATTGGTTCTCTTCTTCCACCATATGGGTTCCTGTGTACCAAACTTAGGGTGTCAGGCTTGCAAAGTGGCAGGCCCCTTTACCAACTGAACTTTCTTCTGACCCAAATATTAGATAAAGTTTCCTGCATGTGTGTATGTGTGCATGTGTGTATGTGTGTGTGTGTGTATGTGTACACCTGTGTGTAGTGTTTACAGGTTCACACAAACAGATGTGGGTGCCCAAGCCCATGTCAGAAGTCAGTGGCTGGCATCATCCACTTTCCATTTTTTTTTTTTTTTTTTTTGGTTTTTTGAGACAGAGTCTCTCTGTGTAGCCTTGGCTGTCCTGGACTCACTTTGTAGACCAGGCTGGCCTCGAACTCACAGTGATCCACCTGCCTCTGCCTCCCGAGTGCTGGGACTAAAGGCGTGCACCACCATGCCCAGCTGTCACTTTCCATTTTTTTTAGAAAGTATATTTGATTAATTTATTCATATTACATCCCAATTGTTATCCCATCCCTTGTATCCTCCCATTCCTCCCTCTCTCCCATTTTTCCCTTACTCCCCTCCCCTATGACTGTGACTGAGGGGGACCTCCTCCCCCTGTATATGCTCATAGGATATCAAGTCTCTTCTTGGTAGCCTGCTATCCTTCCTCTGAGTGCCACCAGGCCTCTCCATCCAGGGGACATGGTCAAATAGGGGGCACCAGAGTTTGTGTGAAAGTGCACTTTCTATTTTTGAAACAGACTATTTTACTAGCCTGGCACTCATCCAAGTATGCTCTTCTGGCTGGTCAGTGAGCTCCAAGAATCTTTTTGTCTCTGCCTCCCCAGCGCTGGGATTACAAGTGCATGATACCATGCTTGCTTATGGTGGTTTGAATGAGAATGGTCTCATATATTTGAATGCTTGGTCCCCATTTGGTGGAACTGTTTGGGAAGGATTAGGAGGTGTTGACTTGTTAGGGGAGGTGTGTCATTGAGGGTAGGCTTTGGAAAGCACAAAGCCTTTCCCAATCTGTTCGTTCTCTCTCTCTCTCTCTCTCTCTCTCTCTCTCTCTCTCTCTCTCTCTCTCTCTCTCTCCCTGTTTTGTACTTGTGGAACAAATGTAAAGCCTCAGGTAATGCTCCAGAGCCTTGCCTGTTTTGTTCCCACACTCCCTGCCATGATGGTCATGGACTCTCTCTCGGAACTCTAAGCTCCAATAAACTCCTTCCTTTATAAGTTGCCTTAGCCACGATGTCTCTTCACAGCAATAGCAAAGTAGCAAAGTAAGACACTGGCCTTTTAAAAGGGGTTCTGAGGCCAGAACTCAGGTCCTTGTGCATGCCAGGCAGGCACTTTACAGACTACATTATCTCCCAGCCGGTAAAATACTAGATCTAAACTGTGAGAAAGAGCGATCCTCACTTCATAATAGTACTGGAGACTCAGCAGTGAACGTGAGACAGATTTATTGTTGGTTCTGAAGAAGCTGGGCATCGGCCTGGACAAAAGACAAAATAGCTGCTGCTCTGATTTGGCACAAAACAGTGGCCTTTATGTTCTACTAGAATTCCCCAGCGCCCTCATTTTCCACTGGATGAGTTCTTCAGGTAAGTGCCATCTTGTCCACTTGTCCAGCATAATCTCACCCATCCTTCTGGGGCTCATGAGCCCCCCGCCACACACACTTCTCTTCTGATTTAGTGAAGTCAGCCTGTAGTAGGTTGTAACTTTTCAACACTAAGATAAACTACAAAGCACCCAGGCAAGCAGGCACCAACGCTACCAGCTACTAGGGAAGGCAGGTGCCTAGTGCCTCCTCTCTTTTCACTCACTTCTGAATGCATCTCACAACTGAAAATGGACCATAATGATTTGTTTCTTATGCAAACCACTGCCTCTTAGGGAGCTATCTGCTTCTTTATCTTGAAATGCTTAGGGGATCAAGACTCAGCCTTTTTACACATTAAACATGTGCACCATTCTGCATGTGTGGAGGCCAAGGGGCAAGCTGTGGGGGAAAGTCAGTTCTCTCCTTCCAGCATGTGAGTCCTGGGGATCAAACTCGGGGGTGTCAGGCTTGGCGGCAAGTGCCTTCCCCCTCTGAGCCATCTCACCAGCCTGGGAGTTTATTTTTAAAAATAGGTCACTAGGCATGGTGGGACATGCCAGGAACCTTGTACTTGGGAAAGTGGAAGCAAGAGGACCAGGAGTTTTAGATCATTCTCCTCAGTTGCAGTCATGGGCTAGCATGGGCTATGTGAGGTCTAATCTCAGTACCAAACCAAACAACAACAACAACAACAACAAAACAGAACAACAAAAGCAGTGTTAGCTGGGCACTATGGAATTCCCAACGGTGGGGAGGCGGAGTCAGGCTAATGGATATGAATTCAAGCTCATCTTGATTTACACAGTGAGCTCCAGGCCAGGCCAAGCTAGAGACGCTGTCTCAAAAACAACAACAACAACTACAACAACAAAACCCGAGCAAGCCAGGTGGTGGCACATGCCTTTAATCCCGGCACTTGGGAGGCAGAGGCAAGTGGATCGCTGTGAGCTCGAGGCCAGCCTGGACTACAAAGTGAGTCCAGGACAGTCAAGGCTGCACAGAGAAACTCTGTCTTGAAAAACCAACCCCTCAAAACAAAACAAACAACAACAACAACAACAACAACAAAACAACTGTAAGCTGACTTAGATTTCAATACCACGTGACCAGGAAAGCACCATGCTAATGTTGTTGTAGGTAGTCTCACTTGGTTTTGTTCTGAGATCTTTGAGGTTTTGCCTAAATTGCTGAGGTGAGAAATTTGAAGGATAAAATGAGCTGCCTCTAAGCACAGTTAGTGACAAGGCCTAGGTCGAAGCGTTTCCTCCATGAGCAACAGGTTGGCTCCTGCCAATCCTTTGCTGGTAGTCAAAGGGAGTGCAGTGCTCACCCACAGTGGAATGGGACTGCGTTTTTGTGTGAGACGAACTTTTATTCTTGGAAAAATAGTAAGTTTGTGCTCATGCTAATTGAGAAGCTAGGCCCTGTTTGCCAGTAGAGGGTTAAGCCTGGTGTGCCCATTTCCCAGATGGAAGCCATATGAACTATACATCACCACCAACATCCCAGTGCTGCAGCCTTTGTGCTTCTTTACATTCAGCACATGGTGAATGTCAGTAGGTTTTCATCAAAAAGAATTTTGGGGTAGAAAGGAGGTTTAGACGCCGACATTTTAACATCTGGGAACCTAACGATATTCATTCACTTACTCATTTATTCCTGGTTTTGTTTTGTTTTTTCTTTTCCCCTGAGGCGGTGTCTCATGTAGCCCTGTCTGACCTGGGACTTACTGTATAGCCAAGGATGACTTTGATGACCTGACTCTGGTCCTCCACCTCCCAAGTGCTGACATGACCGGTGGCACCACCACACCCAGACTAATATTTGTCATTTTTCCGGCTTTCCCAACGCTGACATCTGTGAGTCCCACTTTAGAGATGAAAAGCATGAGGCTAAAGAGAAAGTAGACTGACTGGATGTGACTGAGGGAATGGTCCGGGTTTTGCTTCTTGGCTCCCACTACCTTGGAGTATGGGTTTTTCGTGGGGTCTGGCTTTGATGCCCACGGCTAGGTAGCTTAACACTAATGAATGTCAGGTTCACTCAAGGAGCATGACCTTAGTATGTAAATTATTCAGCCATGAGGTTGGTGTTACTATTTATAGGTCATAAATCAGTTATGAACTCAGAAATATGAGAGCAAGGTCCTAAACAGAGAGGCGGTTGTTACCTAGCAAGGGCTTCAGTGTGCAGTCAGCCAGGCTTTCTTACCTGCCACTGTGTGCTTGGTGCTGGAGAGGTGGTTGTAGAAGGCTCTGGAGCCGAGTCCAGGTCTTACGCAAGTTCCCAGCAATTGATAAAGACTGCCTGATGGGGGCTAAGTGGGATGGTGTGCGCCTTTAATCACAGCAGTCGGAGGCAGGTGGATCTCTGTAAGTTTGAGGCTAACCTGTTCTACATAGAGAGCTCGAAGCCAGCCAAGACTAAGAGTGAGACTCTGTCCAAACAAACATGTAAACAAAACAAAGCTGCCTGGTGTGCAGGAGGCTGTGTTGAGAAGGATTCTGAGGCCAAGCTCAGGCGCCGGGAAACCTACGGGCCACAGAGAAGCCACCCCTGGATTGTTTTTTGAGTTAATTTTTGTTTGGTTTGGTTTGGATTTTTTTTTTTTCCAAGACAGGATTTCTTTGTGTAGTCCTGGCTGTCCTGGGACTCACTTTGTATCCTTGGCTGACCTTGAACTCTCAGAAATCTGCCTGCCTCTGCCTCCCGAGTGCTGGGCTGCAGCTAACCTCATACAGCGCAGACCTACCTGCTTAGAGATGGCATGGCTGCACTAGACTAGGCCCTTCTACATCAGCTGGCAGGGAAGAACATGCCTCACAGACATGCCCAGGAGCCAGCCGGCAGGAAGTGAGTCCTCAGCTGATGCTTTTTCCTCTCAGATGTGCCAGGGTGCCGACCAAGGTTAGTCAGCAAAGGTGTCTACACTAACTGTAGGAATCCTGCTGAATTCTTATGTTGACGCATCTCCTGCAACCAGTCAAGGAGAGAGAATTCCCCAGAACGAGGAGAAGCTGTGACATAGTGAAGAAGAAAGAAGAAAAAATCTAAAGATACAGTTGAAATCAGTTAGGATCCCGGCTGGATTTGGGGGCATGCTTTGTTTCTAGGGGGTCGGGTGGGAAGCTCCTTTGCAATGGACCCCTTCCCACATCCTTCCAAGGCCTTACCCACGCTAGGATGGTGTTCTACCTCTGGAGTAGCCCGTCCCCTTCTTTTCTTCTGCAGTAGTGTTTCTTCTCCCGTATAGTATTCTAGTTGGTCCAAGCGCAATATTATACCTTATTTCAACGTGAGGGAATGCTGAGTTTAAAAGTCCAAGGTCTCGTAGAAGCTGCAAGGTTCTACAGTCACTTGGCCCTGGATAAAGGCCTGAAAGAGAGCCTATGTTTGCGGGCACAGGCCTTTGAAGACTCTGACCCGCAAGGATTCTGATTCCGTGGCTGCTGCCTCTCACTGCTCTCTCTATGTTTGTATCAAATCACTCGTAGGCCTTCCTCTGGACTCTGAGCAAATCAGGTCGTGTCGTGTTTGGATGGCAGGCACACCCCTGTGGCTCTCTGTTCAGAACCGCACTATCTTCACAGCTAAATGGTTCACCAAGCTGCCTGCCACCCCCAGCTATGAAGCTTTCTCTCATTCTCTAGCCTTGACCACAGCCCCACCCTCCTTGCTTGCTGAGTCCTGGGGCTCTGTGATAACGCCCTGAGCTGTTCTGATCCAGCTCTTCTGCTGGACAAAATTTCCCTTTTATTATTATTATTTTTTTTTCTGAAAAGAATTCTTGAGATCTCCATAACTCTTCCTATTGTCCCCAGGGGCACCATCCTAAAAGGATAATGATTTACTTTTATCTAGAGCTTAAGTGGCAGCCTCATCCAAGTCCATCTGAGGGTTACTTCATTTAATCCTAACAACAATCCTATTATTATCACTGGGTTAACAAATGAGGACAGAAGCCCTTGAAGTAAATTGTTGAGATCATATATCAAGTGGCGGGTGGCTGGGGATGTGATTTTTGGCGATCCGGGGCTAGCCAATCATTTTGCCCATCTCTATTTGATAAATCAAACTCACATTTGCAGCTCAAAGGCGGCTGTTAGCTATCTTGACTGGGAAATCCTCACTTACTTTCTCTTTCTCCCCAAATTCATATAGCCTTTCCCCCCCCATCCAAATATTGGGATACATATTTATTATAGAACCTTCTGACCCTTGGAAACACCAGGGAGAACCGAGGTGTGGTTGCTTCGAGAATATGTACCAAAACAAGCAACGTGTAATGTGCGTCCTTCTCTTTTTGACTCCTGTACTTCAGCCTGAAAGTCTCCAGAGGAGAGTGCCTGGACAGGTGGCTCAGTGGTTAGGAGCACTTACTGCACATCCAGATGATTCAGGGTCATTTCCCAGCACCCACACCGTACCTCCCAGCTATCTGTCGCTCCAGTTCCTGGGGCTCTGTCGTCTTCTTCTGGCCTTCACAGGCACTGCAAGCACACAGTATACATACATACATTCAGGCAAAACACTCACACACATGAAATAAAAGTAAATGATCTTTTCAAGAAGTTCTCCTAAAAGAAGCTAACTTCCAGATCCCTTTCCTTGTGTTTTAACTTAGAAACCCTGCCTTGCACCCAATGTGAGGGCTGCAGGGAGATTTGCCAATGCTTGGAACAAGGCAAATTTCAAAGCAGCATTTAGTTCATATGAATGTCCATGGAACAAACACTGTCCTAGGCGGGTAGGCTAAGCTGGAGCCACAAGCTTTATGTACATGACACAGAAGTGACCAAAACTTCTTAGAATATTATTTCAGTGAAGGGAGACTCACTTGTAGTTCACATACTGGTGTCCTTCCTGATGAACTAGAAAGACGGAAGTTATCCACAACAACTTATAATGCTGCTGCTTCTGGCTGGCGTTAGGTATGGGACACATTTTTAAAAAGGGCTTCACTAGAGCTGGGCGGTGGTGGTACACTCTAATCCCAGCACTTGGGACACAGAGGCAGGCAGATCACTGTGAGTTTGAGACCAGCCTGCTCTACAAAGTGAGTCCAGGACAGCCAAGGCTACACAGAGAAACCCTGTCTCAAAAATAAATAAAGAAACACATAAATAAATAAAAAGGGCTTCACTCCTCAGTGCTTCAGAATTCCAGGCATCAATGCTGGCTGGAAAGAAATGACCACAAGGGCTGGAGAGATGGCGCAGTAGTTAAGAGAGCACTGTCTGCTCTTCCAGAGGTCCTGAGTTCAATTCCCAGCAACCACGTGGTAGCTCACAACCATCTATACTGGGATCTGATGCCCCTGATGTACATGCAGATAAAGTACTCATATGCATAAAATAAATAAATAAATAAATAAATAAATATTTAAAAGGTGACCACAGATTAGACAGTAGACCTATGTACAGTGTGATGTGACTTGCGAAAGGGCCTCCACAGCATTCAGCAGGCATGTCTCCCACCCACACTGTCAGCTTTACGTTTCATAGCAGCTCTATAAAGTTGCACCATTACTTCTGCATTTTGCACTGCAGATTACACTAGGGCCATTTGCCCAAGGTCAACACGGACTGTAAATTCCAGAGTTCTTAATTCTCTCAGGAATAAGCCCTGCTGCTTCTCACCAACTTCTTGGACCTTACCAGCCGCCTGACCAGCTATCATTGTTTTCCTGTGTTGGATGGGGGAAGAGGGTCAGGGTGATAAAGTGATTACCTACTGTCTGCAGAACTTAGGCTCTGGTCGGCTTCTTCCACTCCAAATTTGGGAACACCTTATGCTAGATAGTGCCTTTGCCCCAGCTCACGCTATAATTTATTTATGCTGATAACAGATAAACTAAAGGTGGAAATAACACGTTGATAACATTCTTTCAACAATTCCAGGCTTGGAAGATCGCCCTGTGGTACTTTTAGTGGTTTCATCAGCTTTAAGGCAGATATTTATCCGGCTCTGGTTGGGACCATTTTAGGTTCTGAAATTGTGTGTGTGTGTGTGTGTGTGTGTGTGTGTGTGTGTGTGTGGTGTTGTTGTTGTTGTTCCTGGGTATTATTCATCTTGTTCTTTTTTTGTTTTTTATTTTTTGTTTTTCGAGACAGGGTCTCTCTGTGTAGCCTTAGCTGTCTTGGACTCATGTTGTAGAGCAGGCTGGCCTTGAACTCACATTGATCTGTCTGCCTCTCGTCCCGAGTGATGGGATTAAAGGTGTGAGCTACCATGCTCGGCCTCCATCTTACTCTTTTTTAAGACAGAGCCTTTTATTAGCTTAAAGCTCTTTGATTCAGCTGGGCTGACTGGACAGTGAGCCCCACAGATCTGTCTCTGACTTTCTAACAACAAGACTGCAAGCATGTGCTAACAAACCCTGGCTTCTTAACGTGGGTTTTGGGGATCAAACTCAGGACCTCATGCATGCACAGCAAGCACTTTCCCAACTGAGCTACTCCCCAGGCACCCCATTTCAGTTTTAGTAACTGGCTCCCTGATATGAACAAGTTGCTTTTGGGAAAGGAATTAGGATGTATTTTGTTTTTTTGAGACAAGGTTTCTCTGTTAACCTTGGCTGTCCTCAGCAGTGATCTGCCTGCCTCTGCCTCCAGAATGCTGGGATTAAAGGTGTGCGCCACCACACCCAGCTGGAATTAGGATGTATTTTTGTTTTTGTTTTTCCAACACAGGGTTTCTCTGTGTAACCTTGACTGTCCTGGACTCACTTTGTAGACCAGGCTGGCCTCGAACTCATAGCGACCCACCTGCCTCTGCCATGCCTGGCGGAATTAGGATGTATTTTAAAAGATGTAGTTAAATACACATAGATACTGGGGTGAGTCTATCTAGGGTTAGGGTCTAGTTCAATGGTGTCCTCTATCCTTGGATCCCCACCCCGAATTCAGATAACTACATATCCCCCCTACACACACCTCATTTAGTAATGTTTAGATGCATTTTGGTTGTTGCAACTGTGGAAGCTGCTATCAACAGGTAGTGGGCAAGGGACAAAGATGCTGCTGAACATGCTGTATTGTCCTTTACTACAACACCAATGACCCCCAGTGTCCCTTCCAATAACAGATGACCAGCCCAGAAAGCATCCCAGGTTGAGACGTTCTGGTTTAGTTCACCCTATCTCTCTCTCTCTCTCTCTCTCTCTCTCTCTCTCTCTCTCTCACACACCCCTCAAACTGACCTTGGAGAGTATGGCTTTGAAGGTATTCTTCTGGGGGTGATGGTTTATGGTCCAACATTTGTCTGTCTGAATGCTATACCTGTTGCTTTCCAGCTACTATGCTGGCTCTACATAGGTACACAAAGCTACTTAAGGCAATGATTTTTTCAGATAGGTCTCAGGATTTAGGAGGTAGAGGTGGAAGTTTCAGGCCCAGCAGGGATAGATGACATTCCCTCTCCTTCTTTCTCCACACTCGCCCCACTTTTAAAAAGTGATTATTTATTTGTGTATGTGGTTCCATACCTCATGGCACAAGTGCACCAAGATACATGGTGGTCAGAGGTCAAGTTGTGGGAGTTGGGGTTCTTGCTTTCCTTCATGTGGGTTCAAAAGACAGAATCCAGGCTTGACATTAAGTGCTCTTACCCAATGACCCATCTTGATGGCCATAAGGAGTGTCTTCTTGGTTTTCTGATTTTAAAGAAATTTCTTCCTGTGTAATCATCTCTGATGTTCTAGAACTTGGCAGAATTTCAAACAGTAAAAACATACACCTCCACCCCTGCCAAGGACTAATTGGCAGTTTTTTCATCCAGTACTGGCCCTCTCTCCATCTTACACAATCACTATCCATATGTATGTATGCATGTATGTATGCATGTATGTACATACGTGTATACACACACACACACACACACACACACACACACACACACACAGAGAGAGAGAGAGAGAGAGAGAGAGAACCAGTCATTGTGCAAAGTACTTACTGAAGTTTCTCAGTCCATTTAATTTTTTTCAACAGACCTGTGAAACAAATCTCTTTGTCCCTCCTTCCATCCCTCCCCTCCTCTCTCTGTCGTCCCCCCTCATTCCCATATGGCCTTCCTATCAAAACAAAAATTATGTAGAGCTGGGCAGTGGTGGTGCAAGCCTCAATCCCAGCACTCGGGAGGCAGAGGCAGGCAGATCTCTGTGAATTGGAGGTCAGTTTGGTCTACAGAGAGTTCCAGGACAGCCAAGGCTACACAGAGAAACTCTGTCTCAAAAAACAAAACAAATAAACAAAAAGTAGAATTCTAACTATTATTTTGTACAAGGCATTTAAGAAAATACCTGTAATAGAGTAAACATAAAAACCAGAAACCACAAAAATAGAAGAAGCCGGGCATGATGACACATGCCCATAATCTCAGCACTCAGCACGAGGGGCAGGGTAGAGGCAGGAGGATCGTTAGCTACACAGCATGGAGTTCTAAGGCCAGTCTGGGTTGTGAGAGACCCTGTCTCCAGAGACAAACAATAAATAACCTGCCAAAATTTTGAAAAGAAAAAATTTCAGCCAGGCGTGGTAGCATACGCCTTTAATCCCAGCTCTTAGGAGGCAGAGGCAAGCAGATCTCTGTGAGTTCGAGGCCAGCCTGGCCTACAAAGTGAGTCCAGACAGCCAAGGCTACACAGAGAAACCCTATGTGGGGGTGGGGGTGGGGAAAGGCGGGAAAGAAAGAAAATTTCAGTATCTTTTTAATTTTGGAGATTGGAACGTTGAAAAGACAGGAACATACAGGAAAATAATTCTTTGACTATATCTATGAAAAGTAAAAAACTACACCTAATATTTAACAATATTCAAAATTTGAGGAACGGCAGGCTGTGTGTAGTGGTGCACACCTTTAATCCCAGCACTTGGGAGGCAGAGGCAGGTAGATCGCTGAGTTTGAGGTCAGCCTGGTCTACAGAGTGAGTTCCAGGACAGCCAATTTCTTTCTTTCTTTCTTTCTTTCTTTCTTTCTTTCTTTCTTAGGACTGGCAAGATGACTCAGTGGGTAGGCATGCTTGCTGATCGGAGTTCAACTTCTGGAACTCACATAGTGGAAGGAGAGAGATGACTCCTGCAGGCTGTCCTCTGGCCAGGCAGGTACACAAACTAAAAGAAAAAAAAAAGGATTAAAACACATTTTGAGTTTTATTTTTGTTCAATGGGGATATAATAGCAAACCTGCCCTTTTCTTTTTTTGTACTGAGGACTGACCTACCTCATTCTACGCAAACATTTTATCACTAACCTATATTCCCAGTCTTTTAGCTTTTATTTTGAACAAGGTTTCACTAATTTCCCCACTGGCTTAATCCTTGTGATTCTTTACCTCAGTTACAGAAGAGTTGGGGTAATAAGCCTGAGCCATCAAGCCTGGATGAAATGAGATATTTCTAGGGAACAATGAGGCAGTGACCGGCCATGTGTGTTCATCATTAATGCTTTTATTGTGTGTGCATGTGTGGTGCTGGAGCGTCACTCATAACGCAAGTCCTCAGCTAGTGAGTCACGCCTCCCGGCCTGGCCCACTGCTCACCTCTGAAAGCTGAGTGACTTACCTCCAAGGAGCTTTTGACAGTAGACTAGATTTTCAGCTTCTCCCTGAGACTTTTGAGAGCACTTGTTGCTTCTTTTAGCATGTATGATTTTTAACCCTTATACCAACCCTAGAAGGAGTCATCTGTATCACGTAAGGAACACCAAGGTTCTGAGAACCGAAATGTTTTGTCTAGGGCCACACAACCAGTGTGTGCCTAAGTGCCTCATGCCAGGCATACAAAGATGCTGAGAGCATGAGAGCCCTATCCACACCTACCTTTGTACCTACTAACTGGAATCTACCTGAGACATTCTAAACCTCTATTGCACTGTCAGGGTGTGACGACGTCAACTTGTTCACCTTTTCCAGCTACGCAGAAAGTGAATTTTTGGGTACAAGGAAAGATGCCTTATGTACTCTTCCATGGCAAGCATGGTGTGAAGGAGTTCAGGAAAGAAGCTCAATTAATTATCTTTTCTTTTGTTGTTGTTGGGTTTTTTTGTTTTTTGTTTTTTGTTTTTTTCCAGACAGGGTCTCTCTGTGTAGTCTTGGCTGTCCTGGACTCACTTTGTAGACCAGGCTGGCCTCGAACTCATAGCGATCTGCCTGCCTCTGCCTCCTGAGTGCTGAGATTAAAGGCATGCGCCACCACGTCTGGCTTAATTATCTTTTCTTTTGCTTTCCATTCCTTCCTTTTTTTTTCTTCTTTGAGACTATGTTGCCTTGGCTGGTTTGAAACTTGTTATGTAGACCAGGCTGGCCTTGAACTCACAGAGCTGCAACACCTTCTCAGCACACATGAGGACTACTGAGGTGGTGAGAAGTGAACTGACTTGACCAGAGTAGCTTAGTTGAAAAAAGAGAAATCAGTTCGTAAGCTGCAGAATCCAGGTTCACACACTCCCATTACACTTTACTCTCGAGTTTAACATGGAAAGATTGCTTGTCAAAAAAAAAAAAATCACGTTAGAATGTTCTTTTCCATAGATATTGAGAGCCCCAAGAACGTTAGCTATTACACAGTTAAAATATTTCAAACTAGGAGTAGTGGCTCATATCTGTAATTGTAGCACTCAGGCGGCCGAGGTAGGCGAATCACTGCAAGTTGGAGGCCAACCTGGGCTACAGAGTGAGTTTCATTTTGTTTTCGTTTTTTGTTTTTTGGAGAGACGGTCTCTCTGTGTTAGCCTTGGCTGTCCTGGACTCACTTTGTAGACCAGGCTGGCCTCGAACTCACAGTGATCCACCTGCCTCTGCCTCCCGAGTGCTGGGATTAAAGGCGTGCTCCAACACGCTTGGCCAGAGTGAGTTTTAAACTAGTCTGAGCCACATCATAAAACCTTTTCTGAAAACAAAAACTAAAAAAAAAAAACAACAAAACAACAACAAAACCCAAAAATAAACCCAAGCTCAGAAAACAAGCCAACAACAACAAAGAAACTAAAGTGTAAGTCTGGTATTTTACAATTCTGATTTCTAATTGCTGTACAAACATTCCTCACTGGAAGTCCAATGACTGTTCAACCTGAGCCTTCCTGAGAGGGAAGAGCAAAGCATAGCTAGTACACCCCATCTTCCCAGGCCTTGGTTTTATGATGTCCCCAAAAAGCTAAAGCTAAATTTAAAAAAAATTTTTTTTTTGCTTTTTTTTAAAAGTTGAAAAAAGTAAAAAAAGGAAAAATCTCAAAACAACACATTTCATAACAAGAAAAGCAGATACCATTCAATGTCAATGTGCACAAACAAACCCTTACTAGCTCACTCACTCAGACACACTTGTTTACATGTAGTGTATGGAGGATTCTGTTACAGGAACATAAGAGACTTAGGTACCTGAAATCTAAGATTTACAATCTGGACTTTTACAGAAAACGTTTGATCTGCTCTTTAGGGTTTACACAGCCATGCCCAATTTGAACATGCCCCCCCCCCCAAAACAAACAAACAAACAAACAAACACCTTCCTCTGGAGAAAAAAAAATGCTGACATCTTGGAACGATCTGAAATGACACCGTTAGATTACTGTTCCAGTGGCTGGTACAGCTTGATGCACCCCGCCCCCAGTCTTAAATACACCAGTTATCTGGTTATCTGAGTGCTAAAGCTAAGTCTCAGTACCCAACCTGACCTTCTGTTATTTATCTTGACTGCATTACAGGTTGAATTTCACATTATGAGTTCATCCAGGCTTTTTGAATCATTAATAGGGACTTTCATTTTTACTCTCAAACTCTTACACTTTCTGAAGTGATTTCTTTTTAATATAAAACTACTACTAAATGGCCTATACATGAAACTAAAGTTCACTTATTTTTTTTAACTTTTAAGAAATCAAAATTTTAAAAAAATGCTTTCTCTTGAGAAGCTAAATTTAAATTTGGCAGCTTACAGAAGAAAATCTCTTCATATCCAGTGATCTCAAAGCCCCTCTGGTAAGATAAAGAATGTGCGCTTATTTTTAAATACTATTTCCTGGAGAAAATATTATTTAATGGAAAAGATGTGACTAGTAACAAATCAAGTCCAAGGCTCTGCCTGGTTCTGTCAACGACTCCCTTTGACTTTGGGCAGATCATCTCACCACTGTTGCTGTTTATCTGCAAAAACTGGACTTCATGCCTATGGGAGTTGCATGGTTAATCAATGCCTGGAAAATGCGTAGTGGCAGATGCTACAAAAGTGCTGAGCCTTAAAAACAAAACCACCCCCAGCCCCCATTTGTATTCCGTTGAGGTTGAGGTTTATTGTTAGTTAACATTGGAAGGCTAACACTACGTTAAGTCCAGCGTGCTGCTCTGAACAGAGATCACTGTCCAGATGGGATTTTTTTTTTAAGAGCTAGGATTTTTTTACTTTTTTTAAAAAATTGTGGTTGGGGGTTATTTTACAACCCAACAATTCACCCGTGCAAAAGCATTAGTCTTTAAGTTGAAAACTATCGATTTAATAATTTAAATGACCCTCCTCAAAGATTAAAAAAAAAAAAAGCCCTCCCCGCCCCGCCAAGAAATCTCTGAAAACAAGAATTCTTCTGATGTGTCTCCCCCCCCCCCCACGCCCCTGCAGTTCTCCATGTTACAGTCCTTGGAGGTGGACTAGGCATAAAATACTTTCACTAATAAAATATGACAAACCGCCGGATTATACGTGGCCGATTCCCAGTGATTGCCCTGCTACACAAAGCAGAAAAGTAAATGCCATCATCCCCCTTAGAACAAAAGAACTTAGGAATAAAAAACATGGAGAGGGGGGCAGAAAGCAGCAATAAATAAAGGTGAGCGAAGGACCCCGTTCCCCGCCCCTCCCCGGAGCTAGAGTGGGACTCGATATGGCTAATAAAGTGGTTCAAGGGTAGTTATTTGCAAAGGGGGCGGGGTGGCCGGGGATTGCATGTTGCATTCGACTTGAGCTTGCATCTTCTCCTGTTGCCTGGACCACTCGCTCCCCCATTGCAGTGCTTCCTCCTCGCTCCTGCCTTCTTTCCACCCCCACCCCTGCAAACTGCTGTTGCACTGGAGGGAGTTGGGGCTGCTCGGGAGCCCCCCAGCAGCTCCCGACGGCGGGAGGGGACCCGGGGCTCGGGCCTGGCCGGGGCTGCGGCGCGGCGGGCGGGCCGGGAGTTTGGCGGCCGCTCGGCCCCAGCGCCGCCGCCGCTGCACCGGAGTTTGGCTGCCGCTGCCCTACTTCACTCTAGTTTAGTTTCACTCACTTTACATCCGGGTTTTTTCCCTAGGCAATGGGTGCCGCAGCACACCCCGTTCCTTAGGCAAAGTGAAATAAATTCGCCGCACCGACACGTCAAGTAGTCCGCCCGCCCGAGCGCCGCCGCGGGCCCCCGCCGCCGCCCCGAGCCCCCGTGGGGGTCCCCCGCGTCTCCCGCGAGCGACTGGCTCACACGCAGGGCGCGGGGCGGCCCGGGACCCGCCGCGGCCCAGCTCCGCCCGGCCCCCGCCCGCCTGCCCGCTCTCCCTCGTCCCCGCTTCTTCAGCCCCAGTCCCTCTCGCCCGGCTCTCGGGAGCGGCGGGGGCGCGCACGGCGGCGGCGGCGGGCCGGCGGGGCCGCGCGGCGGGCTCCCGCGCGGGCGAGTGTGTCTGGGCCTGGGCGGAGGGATCCCCGGGCTGAGGCGGCGGAGGTGCTGCGGCCCGGGGCCGGGTGGTGAATGGGCTGGTGGTGCTCGCTGCTGCTGCTGAGAGGAGGAGGAGGAGGAGGAGGAGGAGGAGGAGGAGGAGGAGGATGAAGAGTTGGGCTTGTTTGTCTCCCACAGTTTCTCTCCTGCTGCTCTGATTCCTCCCTCCCCATTCCGGCCCGGGGCCTGTGTGTGTCTCTCCTGGAGGAGGAGGAGGCTCCAGTTCCTCCCCCCACCCCCTCCTCCCCACCCCCCCTAGCCTGGGGAAGAGGAGGAAAGAAACAGCCCAGAGAGAGAGAGGGAGAGAGAGAGAGAGAGAAAGAGAGAGAGAGAGAGAGAGTGTGTGTGTGTGAGTGAGTGAGAGAGAGGAGAGGAGGAGGAGGAGGGAGAAGGGAACAACCTACCATCTTAACACACTAATATCTAAAAAGTGCGAGAGGCCCAGAGCAGCAGCAGCAGAAGCAGCAGCAGCAGCTCCAGCGTCTTCCCTCCCTCCCCATGAAGAAGAGTTCCCTCCTCCTCCTCCTCCTGCTTCTGCTCAGAGTTCCTGCCTCCAGCTGCCAGGGGGGACAGCCAGCCAGCAGCAGGAGGGTGCAGTATCCCAGCTTTTCCATTCTCTCTTTTCCTCACTCTCTCTCTCTCTTTTTTTTTTTTCTTGAGTAGCTCTATTTCCCCTCCCTCCCCCTCCCCCCCCTTCCCTCTCTCCCTCTGTCTTGTCTCTGGTGTTTGTCTCTGGGAAGGAGCTGGGGCTGCTTGCTTGGAGTTTGTTGTGGGGGGGAGGTAGGGGGAGGGGAGGGGTGTGTGGGAGGGAGGAGGGAAATGGGGTGCTCTTGTCAGGACCCCACAGTCAACTTGAGATTTCAGCAATAACTTCCCCTTTGGGGCGCCCCCCTGCGTGCCCTTTTCCTATTCCTCTCCCCCCCCAGGAAAAAAAAAGACAATGGGAATACCTCGTCTTCCCCCCCCCTTCCTCCCCTCTGCCCTCCACCCCTCCCTAGGATAGATTGGAAGTAAGTTTATGAGCAGCCTCGGGAGCCTGGGCGCTGAGTGCAGGGCCGGAGCGGGTGACAGGGGCGGCGCGCCGGGGGTGGCGGCGAGGGGGCGACACAGAGTCCCGGCGGGGGGCCGGGCTGGGGGGTCGCGAGGGCGGGGGGGACGGGTCGAGGCCGCCCCCCCCCGCGAGTGCCTGCGGCCGGGGGATGGTCGTCTGGGCCCCTTCCCCACCCCCATACCCTGGGATGCTGTCGGGGGCAAGTTTTTATTATGGTTATTTAATTAAAAAAAATTTTTTTTTTTGAAAACCATCTTGTTTGGTGACTGAGAGATCTGGTTTTAAAAAAAAAGCTGCGGCTGCTGACGCTGCCGGGCCCGAGTGTGTGTGAGTGTGTGTTGGTGCATTTGTCTTGGGTGGCCGGAGCAGCGTTGGGGAAATTCCGCTTATTCTTCTTCTTCTGCAACTTGTTATTCCAAGGAGTCCGCCTGCACCCCTCACCCCGGGGCGGCCCTCCCGCCGTCGCCGCCGGCCCGCCGCCCCGGGACCTCGCGCGGGCCGGGGACTCATAGGCCCCTCGGAGAGGGGCCGCGGCCGCCCCTCCCCCCCGGGCCGCGGGGGGAGGGGCGCGCGGAGTGGGACTCTTTCCGTTTGGTCCAGCCCCGTAGTGCACGCAGTTCCCAACACTTCTCGTCATCCTCTCCCTGCTCTCTTTATTCTGCTGAGCCGTGCTGTTAGGATTTCTCTCTCTCTCTCTCTCTCTCTCTCTCTCTCTCTCTCTCTCTCTCTCTCTCTCTCTCTCTCCCTCCCTCCCTCTTCCTCCTCCTCCTCCTCCTCCTCTTTTGACCACGCTCGCAATGGTGGGTAGCTGCAAGGTGGCCCTGGCAGGGGAGGGATTTGATGTGGACATTGGGGCACCGGTCGAGAAAGGTCTCCTTTCAACTTTGTCTGGTGGCTTGCACTCAGGGAGGAGGCCACATGCCGATTGTGGGGTGTAGATGTGCCGGGAGTGATTTCTAAGTAGTTGAGTTGTTGAGATGAGGGTACAACGGCTAATGGAAGGCAGGTTTTGTTTTCGTGGGTGAATCCGGTGTCATCATATTCCGGTCATATGTTGAAATATTCTTTGTTTAGGTCTTGAAGTAGAGGATCTCCCTCTGCACGTCCACATTGTGTTGTTTTTAGATGCTGTCTCCGGGAGTATGGGTTGCTAGAATCTGAAATGTGATTTTAAGGTCTCGGCATGTGTGGGCCTCAGCACTGGCCTTGACACTGAACTTTGTGGCTGTGTTTTTGGACTTCTAAGATTTTTTTACCCCATAGCTGGGATGCTAGTTATGCGTTTCCTTAATGGTAGATATCAGCCATATAGAGTCTTCGGCTGAGGAAGTTAGAGAGGGAAGGACATTTATTTATTAATAATTGATAGCTGGATGTTAGAATCAGATTCACTTGGGCTGGCTAAAGGTTTTTGCTTTTGTTTTTTTCCTCCATTTTTCCTTTAACACTGTTGTGCACTCCAGGAAGCCTTTTGGTAGGCAGTCTTTATGGTGGTTCTTTGGGGCACGGAGCGGGGTATCACCTTTTAGAGGGGTCTTCAGCCTTATCTGTAGCTTTATTGAAGGCCTGTTCAGAGAGCTGAACTTGAGGCTAAGAAGTGTAAGGCTACTTTTCAGAAAAGCCTGTGTGCTATTTGTTTACAGCTCATGTTTTCTTACACTTGGGCAGTAGAAATAAATAGGTCAGTGGTTCCTATTGGTTTTTGAAGGTTAGCCTGCTACCCCCACCTCCTTTCAAAGTTTTACTGTCTACTTGGTTTACAACCTTGTAGGAAAGCATTACTGATTTTTTCCTGGGAATACTGTTACTCATTTTAATTTCGGTAAGTTCCTGCTATTTTCTTATGTCTTCACTTGTTTATGGAATCTGTTGTGAGATTAACACTAGCTTACCGAGGGCCATTTTAAATGTCTAAGAATACATTTAGAAATCTCAGGACATGTTTTGATGGCAAAGAGGAATTTTTTTTTGAGTGTAGTAATGCTTGTTAAGAATTTTAGTACTCAACATTTCAATGTATGCACAACTATCCCTAAGTGAAGAATCTAGTAATAGTGCAGAAAATTCTCAAAGCACAGGCATTTAACATGTTAAAGCGATTCAGGGGCTTTCTTTACCTGAGCTAGACTTTGGATTTTGATAACACAATATGGACATTTTGACTGGCGTTGATTGGTTGGCTATTATGAAAAGTCTTTACTCTTTTTTTTTTTTTATAAAGTGCTATTAAAGGCATTTTAAATAAGTTTTTAGACAGCTTCACAACGTTTGAGGTGGTCAAACTATGGACCCAGACAAATCTTTTTAGAGCTGGAGACACCTGCCTAGGCCATACTTTATTTTAAAGGGATGGACGGGACACTACTTCCTACAGCCTTCTATGGCCCATCCTTTTTCCTGTTCAGTTATCTGGAAGGAGCTGCTTCAGAAACAGTGTTCTGTTTACGAGAAGCTCTCTAGCACTATCCAGCAGGAGGTGCCACAACAAGTTAAAGGGGGCTCTCCTAATTTGGAGGGTCTTTCTCCTTACTGAAGCTCTCTTAGCTCAGCTAAGCAACCGGAGTAAAGTTCCAGGAAGATTTTGAGTAAGTCTGTTCTAAAATGCTATTAACAAATCTGCTTTGTACCTGCCTATGATGCTGTGTAGAGTAAGGCTGTCATTGTGGGTGCTGGGTTAAGACTAGGGTGCTGTTAGGATTATTTTCCCTCAGGGGAGCCTTAGTTTGGTATTGGCAAGTGGAGTGTTAAACATAATTTGAAAAAATTCTTCCAAGTTATAATAAACAAAAATAAGTGGCATGATGTAGGGCTTTAGGCCTTGCAAATATAGATAAATACACATGCAGTTTTGGAAAAAGAGATACTGTGCGTGTGTGTGTGTGTGTGTGTGTGTGTGTGTGTGTGTGTGTGTGAGAGAGGGGGGGGGAGATTTATCTTCAATTTGTCTCCCTTTCCTTGAATCTGTGGACAGTGATTTTTATCTAGATGACTTCCTAGGTTATTCAACTTTGTAGATGCAGTTGCTATATTTAAGTTGGCCTTTAAAGACTGTGAATTTTGAACTATATGAAATACAAAGTGGAGTGCTCTGTAATTCCAGTATTTGGTCTGTAATCCCAGTCGGTTTAGGAAGGAAGCACTCTGAGAGTCACCGGTCTCCTGGCCTACACTGTAGGACCTTGTCTCAAGAAAAATACATAAACTTGAAGGAAAGTTATACCTGTGGGTATAAATCTTTGCTGGTGTGCCCATTAGTAACTTTTAAGAATGACTGCATAAAGATGAAAGTAGCCACGTTAACATTTTCATGGCATCTATAGTACATGGTTCTTTGAAATTCTTAGTGTTAGATGATTTGATTGTGAGTCAAAATAAACTGCTGATACTGTTTGTAAAGCTTTGTGTCACTGTTTTGAAAACTTAGAAACACATAGAAAAGTTGCTGTATAGTATTGTGATTTCTTTCAGTAAGATCAAATTAAGTAGTACTTGTGAAAGTTCTTTGTAACTTGCCAGAAACCATGTAGGCATTGTCGATGTGACAGATAACAGATTAAAACTGGAACAAAGTTCTCCTTTAAAACGCTAAGTTCATACGTATCAGTTAGGAAATGAATGCATTAAAAACACATGCCGGACACTCTGAAATTTGTTTTTTAAATACTGCCCTGGTTATTCGAAATGTCTTTGTTACAGTTCTGAAGCATTTTTAAAGTGCTGCCTAGGCAGATGTTTATAAGTAAAAAATAATAATTTTTTCCTTTTGAATATAGAGTGCAATGTGTGTCCCCCTGCCCTACAGGCAGTTTTCTCTTTCCTCTTGTGTGGTGGCAGTTGACTTCAGTGAGTGTCTGAGTTGCTGGACTCTTCTGTAGACTTGTGCTCATGCACAGAGTAACAGATGTTCCTGCTCGGGTTCTGATGGACACTGCTGAGTTTCTGGAAAAGGCCTACTGCTAAAGCTCTCTAGCCCGTCTCAATAGGGAAATGTGCATCGCCGTGTATTTGTGTTAGTGAGTGCACACATGGTTTTTATTTTCTGCTTTTAGAAGGGTACATGAGGGAATGACTCCTCAGCTCCAGAGGCTTACAGGCCACGCGTGTGCATACATGTGTGTAAAAACAGCCAAAAGGTGGCTTTCTTCATAAACTCTGCTTATAAATTTGGAATGATAAATTTAACAAGTTAAATAGAGTTAATTGGGAATCCTTGTGTTTAGGAGTGTAATATTGTGAATTTTATAAATGACTGTTCTTCATGAAAATAGCCCAAGTTAGAAAGTAAATATAGAGGATTGTTCTTGGGAAGGGCAAGGAAAGCATTAAACTGTTTAGATAAAAAGGAAACCTCTCATGGCGATGGTAACTTTTTATGCCACTGTGGACATGAGACTATTTATTTATTTGGAGAAGAAATGCTGAAGTCAAAGTTACATCAATATGCTTTAATTTTTTTTATATACTTAGTATTTTATTGATGAGGGCTTTGATGTGTAGTTACTATTCAAAAGGAGAATGGAAGAGATTAAAGTGTTAGGTCTCTGACCTCTGCTAGAGTTCCTTTATGTGTGTGTTCAGATGGACGAAGCATTTGAGCTTTCCTACTGTTTTGTGCTGGGTTTATGCTGACTTCTCTGGACCATTTGCCTGTGGATTTCTTGCATAGCAGTAATGTTTTGATCACATTAACCTTACCGGTTGTGTATTTGTGGTACTTTGGGATTTATTTTTTAAGTGGTAGTATATTAATACTGCATCAAATTTACTGGAGACCATTCTTTCTTTTCTTTTTTCTTTTTGTCCCCACTTGCACCCATCACGAGCTGAGGACTGAACCCAGGGCCTTGCTCTTGCTAAGCAAGCGCTCTACTACCAAGCTAAATCCCCAAACCCAATTCTTCCTTCCTTCCTTCCTTTCTTCTTTTTTGTTTTTTGTTTTTTTGTTTTTTGTTTTGCTTTTTGAGACAGAGTTTCCTGGCTGTCCTGGAACTCACTTTGTAGACCAGGCTGGCCTCAAACTCATAGAGATCCACTTGCCTCTGCCTCCCTGAGTGCTGGGATTACAGGTGTGGCCACCACCATACCTGGCCAATTATTTTTTTTCTTTAAATGACTCATTTATTATTATTTTATGTGTATGAATGAGTACCTGCATGCATGTCTGTGTACCATGTGCATGCCTGGTGCCTAAGGAGGCCAGCCAGAGCAGGTGTCAGGTTGCCCTGGTGCTAGAGTTGTAGGTGCTGAGATCTGAACCCGGATCCCTTGCAAGAACAGCAATGCTCTTACCATTGAGCAGTCTTCTCCCCCCCGCCCCCAGATAATTATTCCTAAAGTATACAGCCATACTTTTTATAGACTTTTATATTATTCTTATATGTGTGTTAAATCTTTGAATAGTTATCCTTTGTAATGATGTTGGAATAGCCGTTTTCCCCTTCCTTTCTTCCTTCCTTTTTTTTGTTTTTTTTCTTTTGAGGTCTTGCTGTGGAGCCCAGGCTGGCTTGGAATTTGTGGTAATCCTCCTGCTTCAGCTTCCCAAGAGCTGGGTTTGCAGGATAGACTTTGAAGAACAACTTTGTCTGTCATTAGGGCACCTGGCTGTAGGGTGGTGGTGAATTTTCCCACGTAGAGACTGTGAGCTTCTCTACCCCTGATGGTTTGCTGGAGTAACTTCATTCACACACTCTGTGGCAGTTTGACTCCACCCCCTCACCTTTCCTCTCAGCGCTCTGCATGTACCTCTCCTCTGTTCCCCTTACTTCTGCTCAATTAAAAAGCAAGCAAGCAAGCGAACAAAGAAAGAGTTCATGTACAATCTCAGGAAACTTCTTTCCTGTATTTTGGAATGCACTAAGGCAACATTTTTCTGATTTTTTAAAGAAGAAGAGAAATCAAATCAGTTACATGGAGATTGGAAGGGGTGGGGCCTAATAGTCTTATTTTGACTCTGTTTGTGGGCCTAGGGGAAAAACATAACTCAGACACACAGGCCAAAAAGATGGGTTTTGTTTGATTGTTTTGGCTGCATTGAAAATACAAACTGTCAGTGCTTGAGGAACAGGAGCAGCAGAAAGGAATTGATTTTTTTTTTCTTGCTGCAGATCCAAGTGTTGTTAACCATGTGCATTTCCAAAGTGGCATGCTTACAAACCAGACAGCACTTGATTTCTCTCCCTCGACAGAACACTGAACTCTCCTTTGTAACATTTGAGTAAGTACCCTAAACTTCAGGGTAATGACAATGATAAAAGTGGGTGATAGTAACTATGGCAACTGCTATCTCTGGCCTTATGGACAGTCCTGTTGTATTGATGAAGCTTCAGATACTTTAGTAGCCTATCACTTTTATGGTGAAATGTGTTAGCACATGCTGCAGGTGACTTTTAACTGGATTGTAGTCATCCGTGTGCCAGCTTATCTCTCCTTGTTAGGAGTTTCTTGGACCATATTCCACAGCGTGTTTGTGAAGGTGCTGTTGCCTGAAAATAGCCCACCACCTGTGGTAGGCCTCCTGATGCAGGCTGCACTTAGGTGTCTCTCAGTCTCCTCTGAGAGTCTTGGGGAAAATAGTGATATCAGTAGGGAGCGTACGTACATTAAACTACAGTTCAGATTTGTCAGCTTCGATTTGGACATGGAATCAGTAGCTTACAAAAACTTTCAAATTTTTAAAGAGGTCTGTGTGTGAATAAGATAATTAGGCCTACAGTTGGAATACTTTTTTCTAGGAGTTATTTTCATAAATGTGTGTGTGGAGTTAGGGGTGATACGCGCTGGGCATAGCAGTACCGTAAGGGTTTGACAAAAGAAGAGCTTAGGTGTTCTGTTGTGAGGGTGTGTGTGCATATCACTGTAAAAATGTTTCCTAGTGGGCAATCCTAGAGTATAGCAAATGCTTGATTGTGAAGTTTTCCAAGAAAAAAGTATTTAAAAATATATCTTGAATAACTGTTAAAGGAGACACTGTACAACACAAACATCTTTTGGTGGGGGAGGAGGAGAGATGATAAAAACTTTGCAACTGATCCAACAAAACTTATTTTTAAAAGTATAAAATTACATTTTCATCACATTAGTTATTTTTAAAGCATTTTGTGCTTATATAAGGTTTTTGTAGTGGGAAATATTAATGCTTATTGATATATTTTCTAGTATGTACTAGAGAAACAGTACCAGAGCAGAGAACAAACAAATTTGATTAGATCCTGAAAATAAGACCTAATTAGATTGTTCAGACTTTCCTGAAACTTGCTGTGAAAAAATTGGTTTACTTACTACAAGTCCCAGGGTGCACTGCAGCTTTTTCTTAACTTCAGATTAGAGCATTGCATGCTGGGACATGTAGTGGGTTTAAATAGCACGGAGAACTCTTCTTTCTTGTCTACTCCATTTTATACATACAAGACCCTAAGAACTTAATTTTTTAAAAGTTATATTAATAAAAATCATGATTACTCTGCTGAAATTCTAAAGTGAGACTTTATAAACAGCTTAGTGTTCTGTTTTATCACAGTTCTTTTGGCTTCTGTAAGATTTAAATGCAGAACAACATATTCAAATCTTGGAAGATAAAAGTAATTTCTGTACATGTGGTAGAGTAGGTTACTTCAGAAGTCTGGCATCATTGCTTTCTATTGAGGTCAGTAGCTGCCTCTTTGTCAGGCCTGACACATGCTATTCCTTTTGCCTCTAGTAGGAACAGTTATTCAGCTGTTATTTTATTTTATTATTTATTGTGCTTTTTCAAGGCAAGGTTTCTCTGTATAGCCCTGGTTGTCCTGAACCTCCCTCTGTAGACCAGACTGGCCTCAGACTCAGAGATCCACCTGCCTCTGTCTCTCAAGTGCTTGGGACTAAAGGTGTGCGCCACTACTCAGCTTGGGCAGGGGGCTTTTGTACTAGTGTTTAAATTCAGAGTTTTGTGATGTATCTCTAATAATTGTCAGAGTGTTCTAGCTGGGAGAAAAATTCCTGAAAATAAATGATTCAATACAATTGAATTATTTCATTAAAAAAATGTTTTGTTTTTATAGACAGTCAAGGCTGGCCTTGAATTCAGTCTTATTCCTTCAGGCCCTCCCCTGTCATATTTTTGAGACAGGATCTCACTGTAGCTCAGACTGACCTCTGTACCTTGTGACCCTGCTGCCCTGCTCTGGAAGCGCTGTTTTATAGGCTTGCTCTACCCTCCCCTAATCCGTGTAGACTGAGTACTAAAAGATGCAGTTTGAAAGGGAGAGGAAAAAGGGAAGACTCTTAAGTAGCTTGGATTTTCACTTATAAAATGTCAAACCTTCCTTTTGAAAGTTCTTCATTAACTCTTCTGGGCTGTTGCGGGGAGTGAGTGTAGAAGGATGAGCAAGTGCTTGTTTAGCATAGTGTGTGGCGTATAATTAAGGCTCCGTAAATACTTAGAATGAACAGCATCCATTTTTATTTAAAACACTTCCTTTTCTTCTTTTTCTTCTTCTGTTGTAATTTGATTAGAAGCCCAGATGATTTTTAGAAGCCTTGAAATTTTGGCTTATGATAATGATGTGACTTAGAATGATTTATTTGCTGTGCTTTAAAGTGTCCATGTACCTCAATTTCTACCTAAATGACACATGCCCAAAATTGGAAAAATAAGTCAGTAGCAGGGTGTTGGCGGGATTTGTAGTACCTGTTTAGCATTGTAGCAGTGCTTCATTGGCTTCAGGAAGTTTAAGAGATGATGATGATTTTTTTGTTATACTGTTTGCAATGTTAGACTATCCAAATAGTGGGCTTGCCCACATCTTTAATCCCAGCACCTTTGGGAGGCAGAGGCAGGCTGATCGCTGTGAATTCAGGGCCAGCCTGGTCTACAAAGAGAGTCCAGGACAGCCAAGGCTACACAGAGAGACCCTGTCTTGGGGGGTGGGGGGAAGGAATAGCCAAATAGCTGATTAGTGGAAAATAAGATTATGCAAAAATACTCTTAGTGTCCTGGTGAGTACAACCTTGGGGAAATCCTCTGAGCACATACATTGTTAAGGGATTGATATGGAGGATGCATTGAGCCCCGACTCTGCTCCCCTAAAATGTCATTTCAAGTCTGGGTAGTACTTAAAATGTAGGTTCAAAAGAATTTACATTTTAGTATTTTTACTCTTGTTAGGCTCCTGAACTTTGGGGATATTTTCACTTTAGCTGTTTGAGATCAGAAAAGTGTGTTTGCAGTGGGAAAGGGGTACATGGGAATATTAAAAAATATAAACACAACTTCCAGTATAGCGTATGTGCCTTTTTGGAATATGGAAGAGTCAGACAACTGTCTGACCTGCTCAGCTGGTACTCATCCCCTAGCGTGGACTTGGTGAACGTTGGCATAGACTGCTGCTAAGCTTTTCACTTAGTCTCTCTTAGTAGTATTCAAGTGCCAGTCGCCTCTGCTACTAACCTTACCTCCCACAGGAGGGTGAGATCTTTTAGAAGTGTCATAATCTATGGGATCTGCTTCTATATTATAAATTGTTTTGTTTTTCTTTTAATTTTTAAGTTAATATTAAAATTAGCAAGTTCAGTAGTTACAAAGACTAACAATAAATGTAATGGCCTTTGGTATTAATGGGTTACTATAGAAAATAATCATGTTTATATGAATTCTCCTTTTGTAAATTTTATTGCCATAACTATTCATGTAACTCCTGAAAGGCTTCTGAAGATCAGGAGAGTAAAGCTGGATGGTTACCTGTCCTCACTGTACAATCTTTAGATACATTCAAATTGCTGGAGACAGTTTTGCCTTTTCGTGAAATGTCCCAGGTCACTGTATGTCACATAATTAATTGTCTGATACAAGGAATATCCTAGGAAATTCAGTCTTGTTGGAGTTTAGTTTTTCTAGTGGAAAATAAATAAAAACTTGCTGTTAAAAGGACTAGATGGGACAGGCGTGGTGGCGCACGCCTTTAATTCCAGCACTCGGGAGGCAGAGGCAGGTGGATCGCTGTGAGTTCGAGGCCAGTCTGGTCTACAAAGTGAGTCTAGAACATCCAGGGCTACACAGAGAAACCCTGTCTCAAAAATCAAAACAAACAAACAAACAAACAAACAAAAAAGGACTAGATAATATTCATACATGTATTTTATAGACCAAGGTAGTATATGTGAATTGATTTTGTATTTAAAAGTGTTTATCATGCTAACATTATTATTATAAAGTTGCAAGTGTCTGAGTTAGAGTGGAAATGAACCAAAAATAGTGATCTCCTTTGCCCACAGTAGACCAGTTTAAGGCTTATTTATTTATTTACTTATTCATTTACTGTTGTGTGTGAGTGCCACATGTACCCGTGTCCACCTCATGTCAGGCGTGTGCCTGGAGCTCAGGGAGGAGCTCCTGCTGCTGGCGTTACAGGCACACGTGAGCTGCCTGCTGTGAGTGCTGGGAACTGAACCTGAGATCTCTGCAAGAGCAGCTGGTGCTCTTAACCCCGGAGGCAGCTCTCAGCCCCACTAGACAAGTTTTTTTGTGAGAAGCATTCTTATTGTAGAGCCTTGGCTGGCTGAAGCTTCTGCTGAGGATTATAGGTGTATACCACCTACCTAGTTCTGATAAGTTTCTTGATGTTTTTAGACATAACTGATAGTTTGTTCTTGATAGTAAATGCATGTTTGTGCATATGTTGTAATGTTGGTATGAGAAATGTACCAACAGGTTGTCATGTTTTAAATTCAGGCATTCTTACGTTGGAAAATGTTTTCATGTGTTAATGTCAGGCGCACATCAACGTATGCTGCTGGGTTATCTGTTAATATTAGTTTATCATTGGGTATGTGTATACAGTACTAATAAGCTTTTACACAGAAGTATCTTTCTTAGTTTTAATTATCAGAAATATTTGAGGACTTGCCGTAATTATCCTACTTTCCTTTTAGGAGTGTGGAAGTAGAGGCTTCCCTGGAGTCAGGTGAAGAACAAATGCTGTAGCTTGCATCCCTGAGCCCCTATTTTGAAGTGTGTAGAATGCTGCTCAAACTCTGTATTTTCCATAGAAACCTAGGAAAAGAGTTTCTAAGGAGTTTCTAAGTACTGAGATGGCCCCTGCAGTTCTGAGTCATTTTGAGACTGTTTTGTGATGGTGATTGAGTTGTGGTGACTGCATAGGGGGCCCTGGGTTGAAGGGACGCACCGCACCACCGGGGCAGTGCCTGGCTTGTGGTTGGTGGTTGAGCACCTTAGGCAGTATGGGTGTGGCCTAGCGTCCATGAAAGTTGACACTTTAGTGTGGGCATTACAATTTTTTTTTTGTGGTAAATACACATTGTTTACATTTACTATTTCAGTCTTTATGTAACTTGTGGATGTTTTAGAGTAGTAGTTAAGTATCCTTTCTGTGAAGAAATACTGTAAAAGCGAGGTCAGTTACAAAAGTCATTAGAGCAATGTGTATATAAAGAGAGCAGAAGTTAAAGTTTTCCTAGTTCCCATCCTGCTTTTGTTCCTTGTGCATTTACATATGTGGATGTGTCACACATCTAAGAATGAGTGGAATTACAGAACAATGCACTCTTCAAGTTTTCTCCTTTCAGAAAGGTGGCCTTATAAAAACCTGCTTGTTTTTTAAAATAAGGTTCATGTAGAGAATGGGCAAGGGATTGGAAGAAGAGAAATGGGTATGACTTCAGTTATAAGCCTGAGGTCCCAGGGCTGACTGCTCCCCACGGGACAAAAAGTATCCTAAGTGCTTTATTTGCAGCCACCATTATTCTTAAAACATTTCTAAAAACTCACCCTAAAATGACAGTATTGTTTTCTGGACTGTACTCACCATGTGAAAATTAAATTTTATAATTTTTTCTGGAAGCTATTTACAAAGATAGCAGTTGTATTTTTAGATGAACCTTTCAATTGTGTTCTTTTCAAACTGGTAGTCTCTTTTCAAGCATTCACTCCATATTTACAAAGTAGAGTTTCAAAACCAAGATGATGTACAGTAGTATTTTAAATAATGAACCTCTTTAGCTTAGTGGGCAGAAAGGGATGCCTCCTGAGAACTTGGCCTGTGCTTACGTTTTCATTTGAGTAGTGTTAGAGAGCCCCACCCTGTCACCTCTGCCCGATCACTCTGCCACCAAATGCCATGCTGATAGTGCCACTGATCTTTTAAGGATTTTTTTTAAAAAGGTAAATTATTTTAGTGCTTTTTGTTTTGATTCTGGTTTGAGTGCCTTACCTTGTTGCTAAGGTTATTTGCCATAATTCAACTTAGTAATTTTTAAATTGAACATTTTATTACATAGCTAATAAAAAGATTTTCATTATAGTCCTTTTTAAAAAAAGAACCCATCTAACCCTGAAAATGCACTCCTTGCTCTCAGGTGCTCTATGCATCTGTAGACTCCCCCAGCTGGTGAGGTGCCAGAGCCTTACCTTGAGACTAGGATATAGTTTTGATGAGCCAAGTTAAAAGGGTCTCTCTCCAGTAGCATTCATAAGTATGCTTTCATTTTGAGTGGCTCTGACCACACCTGAGAGAATATTTTCTTCTTCCTCCTAATAGTCATATAAGTTAAGAGCTCAAACAACCTCACTGGTTGTGAGACTGAGGCAAACACAAGACTCTGAGTTGGTTAATGGCAGAGCCTAATTTCCTAATACTTTTTAAATTCTGTTCTTGGTCATCTTGACCTATGGTCTCCACCCCTTTTAAAATCATGGGTCCTAGCAAATGTATAATAATCAGAACTGGTATTTTATATTTTCTGTGAAACATACAAGTTGAAAATTTAAAAGGCTGAGATTTAAAATGCAAGGTTCTTTTTTTTTGGGGGGGGGGTGCTTTTTGGAGGCACACATCACTTGGATAACAACTGCTCTGCCCAGGCCATTTTTCTTGCAAAAGAGGTGTAGTCATGAGGACAGCTGGAGGGCAGTTGGTAAAGGTGTAGGGGTTTGAAATTGGAGTGATCTTTTGCAGCTCTTTACTCTTAAAGAATCAGCCTTTCTTTCTTGTGAGAAGCTGAAAGATTGAGAGTGAAGGCCTTGAGAGGTGAGCTTAAAAGACAGAAATGTAAGCCTTATTTGTTTTCATCCAAGTTGACCAAAGGGAGGAAAAGGCTCTCTTCCCTGCTAGTTCCCAGTCTCATAGAAATGGCAGGGCCTTTTTCCTGTTGTTGTCAGGCAGTGTATAGAACGAAGGGAAGCTCGGTAAGCGTCTTCTCTGTGCCTGATATGACGTAACATTGTAGAGTATGCAGCATGCATGTTAAGTACAAGTGGTTGCATTTGGCTCGTTGCTGCCGCATTTTTGAGGATGTCTTAGGAAGCAATTATCAAGAGATAGGGTGGATAATGTGCACATCATTGAAATCAGCGTTTCACTAGGACCAAACTTTGTAACTTGAATGATTCTGTTTAGTATTTGTTTACTTCTTCCCCCACCCCCAACACTTCGGAGCAGAATTTCTTCTAAAAGGAACAGATGCTGTTAACTTATCAGGACTTGATACTAAAAAGCCTGCAAAAATCTCTGTGCTGTTTATTTTTTTATTTAATCTATATGCAAAGCATATTGTAATTATTGCTCTTAGAAGGTTTTAAGCTGATGGCGCCTTCCCGCCCTTGTGCCCAGGAGACAGATTAGGAATGCCAATTTCACAACTTGGTGTAAAGAAATGATGACCACTGAAATAAAACAGTTTGGGCGAAAAGCAAACCAGATAGAAGCGTACAATGAGAATGTCTTTTAGTAAAATGTTAGCATGCTGTACTTGGAGCAGATGCCACATTAATTCAAAAGAGAGCCCAGAAAATGTGGCAACTTTACGATGTCAATGGGGGAGTTTCAATGGCTCCTGTATGCACTGTGTGAAGTTCTCCGCAGCTCCTGGTCCCGTCCTGTGCTGCTCAGCTATCTTCTGTAGGTATTAAGTGTTAATATACAAACTCTGAGTTCATGCCATGGATTTTATTTGTGTAATTTTGTGCATTGTCATGCATTTAGGTGTTAGGGTAAGGAGTCCAGTAACTTAAAATACAGCAGTAATGGTTTTGTTTTTTTTTTTTTAGATATGCATATCAAGATATTTAGACTTTTCTCTGCTCCCTCCCAGTCACTTTCTTCATAAACTTGTCTAATGATTGGTTCTTTCAAAGAGGCCTAGTGCTTATCAGTTGTAGGATTTGGATAAGTTAAAAAAGTATGAGAATTTTTGCATTTTTTTCTCATTTAAATGTATTAAATGGGCATTTGTTAGGATTTTTAAGTACCTTAGATTCATTCATTCCTTTTGAGTTTTTTCATTTTTATTACTATTTTAAATTTTAGGTGTTTGGGAAGGGAAAAGGGTGATAGAAGGGTACTGAACACACTCAGATGATTCTAGAGTGACGGTCGTGTTGTAGAAGATTGTACTGGGATGTTTCCGAGTTGCCTGTTTCTTGCAGTGAATGGCTAGTGTGGCTCGGAGTGTACAGGAGTGGACTGAGGGCTTTTAACCAGATTTACAGTGTGAGGAGGGTTCTTGAACAGTGCAGTGAGCTGTCACTGGGGATGCACCCATGCGCCTGGAGAGACGCCTGGTGCACATGCTTAGAAAGTGCTGCTGCCTTTCTTTCAATTAATCCAAGCATATAATTTGCTCATTTGGTGAAAGATTAAAAGTTTTGTTTTAGTGTAATTCAAGGCAGCTTTTCAGCATGGCGGTGTAGTGCAGTGGCTAAGAGCTTGGTGCCTAAGCCTGTTTGAATCTTGGCTTGGCTATGTATTAGCCGTTGACTGTGGCCAGTTCACTTCTCCTGCACCTGCCTCGATTTCTTCATCTGCAAAGTGTGCATAGATGACACTCCTCTTCTGAGGCTGTTTTGAAGAATAAGTGAGTGGACTGTAAACGGGGGAAGTGCTAGGTAGGTCTGCTAAGCACTAAGTAGCATTTGACTGTTGAGCTCTGCTCCTTTCTCCTCCCTTCCCACAACCAAGACAGAAGTTACTCATGGGGAAAGGAGCCTGGGCCTTGTGGCTTGCCCTGTTGGAATTTCAGTACAACCACTTAAAGGTTGAATGTGCAATTTTGGACTATTTAAGCTGTCTTTCATAACGGTGTATCTGGTACATGCCACATACAGACGATTGTATTGGTCAAGTGGACGAAGTTTCTTTGTTTATGGCACAGGGGTAGTAATAGCTACCTCCCTTAGGAGTCACGTGAAGAAAGAATGAGGGCATCCGAAGACAGTAAACGAAATGCATTATCGTTGTTGGTACAGTCTAGCTAAAAGTTCATAGCAACAGTGTAAATATGGAACAGTATAGTGGGGAAACAGGAGCCCTCCCCCAAAATGCTCTTTTGAAAAAAAGATACATCATAAAAAGTATATCTAATGAGTTCTTATTTATGAATATCCTGGGAGAAATAGAAAATGCATGGGAATATGTTCATTTTAACTGAATCTTTTAAAACTATTTCAGAGGACTTTATTAAAACTGGTATTGCTATAAGCCTCTCCTCTGCCCCTAGCAACCAGAGACCAGCAGCAAGATCCTGATGGGTTTACAGTGGGCCCCTCAGCATCACTTAGCATCAGGTCGAGAGTAGACTATTCCAAGGTGCTAGTCAGCCAGTCAGCCTGTTGGCGTTGACCAGTTATGTATTCAGCCCTTAATGTACACTCAGGGTAAGACCTGACAGGAGCAGCTGCGGAGCCCCAGTGATGTGAAAGGCTACACAGTGCTTCCCAGGAGTGACAGGCATGGTCTATTTGCCTTCCCGTTTGGGCGTTTGCCTTTGTGAGATCCCCTTTCATCTGGTCTTCACTACTTGTTACGTTCTTGTCCTTTCTACAACTGCCATGAGCTACCTGTGCCAAGCGCAGCAACAGTCTGGGGATGGGTTGATCATCAGAAAAGCCACAGTGACCTCACAATTAACGGTTTTTATTTTTTTGGTGAAGAATTGAGATTTTACTATATTATTAGAACGTCTGTATGCCTTTCTTCTTCTCCCCTCTCCTCCTAGTAATTGAGGAAGGGGAAAAGATTAAGTGTGTAACAGATATTTACTTCATTGACTGCTGATTTGTCTCTAAAACATTTGTGATGCTTGATCCCTCAGCGATTCAGCAAATGTGTAGTATTTGTAATAGCGTACACAGACAGCTGAATGCCTGTATATTCTGCTTGCAAGCGTTTGAGTTAAAGTCACCTAACAGCATCCGTTGTTATTCTCATACCCAGCTGTACCATCTGATGAAGGCCTGGTAGGTGAGTCAGAGTGTTTACTATGCTTTATTTTGTCTGCATTCCTAAAATGTTGTTTTTGCGTTCTGAACAGAAATTCTAAGTTTGTTCTAATAAAGTGCTATACTTTTGCCCAACATATTTTAAAAATTCAGCCGTATTATAGCGGGTGTATAGTTTCTTTCACTAAAAAAATTTACACCATCACTTTACAGTAAATAAATAGGTAAAGTTTTATAGCTTTAAAATTAGCATAAAGTAATTATTTAAATTCTTATTTAATATGTATGGATGTATACAAACGTATGTGCATGTATGCTTGCATGTCATAACATGTGGAGGTCAGAGGACAGTTTGGGGGAGTCACTTCTTTTCTTCCACCATGTGGGTTCTGGGGATTGAACTCAGAGTGGCAGACCTGGTAGCAAAGGTCCTGTTTTGTTTTGGGACAGGGTGGTTGGGATAGCACTCAGGCATGGTACCTGCTAGGTAAGTGCTCTACCACTGACCCATATTCAGGTGGTTTTTGTTTTTTTGATTCTCTAAAGATAAAAGTCAAGGCCTCGTGCATGCTAAGCTAATCCTTTTCTACTGTGCTGCACCCCCAGTGTCCATTGCTTTCTTTACTTTAGCCACATGCAGGATGTATGAAAGTTGTTTCACGTGGTTGAGTGAAAACTGGAGTACTTTAGAACTTCAGGTTACAAACAGACTCTTAATATGGTTGATGTTTTCAGAAGTTTTTCCTTGCTTAACTTTTGGAGAGTGGTGCTACCTGTGTCAGAGCACCTGCTCTGGCCATACAGATCCTGTCCAATAGCTGTGTACCACAGGTGGTGCTTTGTTGCCTCCTCCCTCACACAGTGTCTCTGTGCGCCTCTCTTCCACCTGCTTCCCGTTGCCTGTGTGCGCTCTGCGGTGTGCTGCACACCACCCCTGCAAAGCCATCATTTTAATTTCTATTTCTTCTGAAAACCGAATACTGTTGTAGTTGTTAGTTTTTAAGCGAGAGCTATTATCACAACCTTAAAGCTTGAGGGGTTTTGTGAGACTCCATTCCCCAATTTCCATCCCTCAACTGGGCTTTGGATAAGTAACTTAAAATTACTGATAGAGTAACTGAATATTAGTGAACCATCCTAAGTCTGAACGAGGAGAATAGAAGAAGACTTTGAAGCAGGGCATGGTGACACATGCCTTTAATCTGCCTTTCCCAACACGTGGGAGGCAGAGGCAGGAGGAGGTCTCTGTGAGTTAGGGGCCAGCCTGGTCTACGTAAAGTGTTCCAGGATAGCCAGAGCTACTTAATGTGAAGAACGGGTCTCAAAAAACAAACAAACCCAAAACAGAAACAAAAGACTTTTTACCTCAGAAATTGCTGTATTTCTGGTAGGGGTTAGGTAGAGGCCAGTTAACTAAGATTTTTTTTTTTCAGTTAGCTAAGATATTAATGAATTAGATTGCTCTCTGTAGTGCTAGGAACCTAACAGAAGAAAGGAGACGTTTTATATTACTGATTTGGTAAGTATTTTTAACTTGTTAAAATAGAAGTTGGAAGCCAGGAGTGGTGGCGCATGCCTTTAATTCCAGCACTCAGGAGACAGAGGCAGGTGGATGGATCTCTATGAGTTTGAGGCCAGCCTGGTCTACAAAGTGAGTCCAGGACAACCAAGGCTACACAGAGAAACCCTGTCTTGAAAAAAAAAACCAAAAACCAAAACAACAAAACAAAAAACAAAAAAAACAAAAAAAGAAAAAAAAAGTTGGGATTGTTTTGGTTTGTAAAATGTAAAATAGGCTTATGTTGCCTTGTTAACTTATGGTTTACTAGTTTGATAGTTGTCAAATAGCAGCTAGTAGGCTGGTTTTTGTTTGTTTGTTTTGCTGTGTTTTGTTTTGTTTTTTTGTTTTGAGACAGGGTTTCTCTGTGTCACCCTGGCAGTCCTGGACTCACTTTGTAGACCAGACTGGCTTCAAACTCACACAGAGATCTGCCTGCCTCTGCCTCCCAAGTGCTGGCATTAAAGGTGTGTGCCACCACGCCCAGCTTGAATTGTTAACTATATTGTTCAGTTGGAAAAGTAAAATGTGGACATTTTAGTTTATCATTTTGTATAAGTGGGTGTTTTGCCTACATGTATGTCTGTGTGTCTGGTGCCCAAGGAGGCCAAAAAGGGAGATCGGATCCCCTGGAACTGCAGTTGCAGATGGTTGTGAGCTGCAGTGTGAGTCTGGGAATTGAACCTGGCTTCTCTGGAAGAACAGCCAGTGTTCTTAGCCTCTGAACAATCTCTCCAGCTTCTAAAATTTGGAAGTTAATTGTGGTTACTTAAGTTAATGATTGTGTTGGATATAAATTCAGTGGTTTCTAGGGTCTATACCAGGGTTTTTAAAAAATATGTAGTTTATTTTATTCTTTCAGAATAAATTTTGATTGATTGATTGATTTTCTGAGACAAGATCTCACTGTGTGTGGTAATGACTATCAATTCACTATAAATACAGACCAGGCTGGCCTTAAATTCACAAGATAGTTGTTGGCCTATGTCTTTAAAGTGTTGGGATTACAGGTGTGTGCTACCATACGTGCTGTCTTTTGATAGTCACTGCCTACCTTCTGCCTAAGTCTTCCTCTACCCTCTAGCCATCGCTTCCCAGCTTCGTGTCCTCCTTCCTGTCTTGTTTTTGTTTTCTGCCTGTATATGCATAGGTGTCCAGCCATCTACTGCCCATGGTGGCCACGGTTTATTTTAATTAAAATTTTAGTTTAGCATTCAAAGTATACTAAACTTTTCTTCTGTTACTTAATGATATGCAAAGAAAAACATTTGAGAGAAAACCCCTAAACTTTACAGCATTAGGGGCTGGGCATGGTGGTGCACACCTTTAGTCCCAGCACTCGGCAGGCAGAGGCAGGTGGATCTCTGTGAGGTCGAGGCCAGCCTGGTCTACAGAGAGAGTTCCAGGACTGTGAGAGCTGTTACACAGAGAAACTCCGTCTCGAAAAACCAAACAACAACAAAAAACAAAAGCCAGAAACTTTATAGCATTAGAAAAACTCCAGAAGTTTAAAATCTTATAAAAGTAGAACAAATAATGCAGTAAAGAAAATCCCTTATAACCTGTTCCCCAACTTCAGCAGTCACCAGTCTTGTCAGCCTTTATAGTGTGTGTACCAAAAGGACCAGGGAGACGGCTTAGCTGGTAAGACACTGGCCTGCGTCTTGCTGTGTGTGATATCTGGAACCCCCAGGTGCAATTAGTCCTCTAACTTCCACATGCACACTGCTGTGTCATGGACACCCCGACCCCACTCCCACATAAGTGTAAAAAGAAAAAAAAAATTGTGCCAAGGAAGAATGTGTGAGAGGTATGGCCACTTTCCTACACTAAGTCTGCAACTGGCCATCCCTTCTGCGGTAGTACTGCTCTTAGCTGCCTTTCAGTTTTGAAAATGGTTAAGCCACCACTAGCTTAATGAAGGACCATTTCTGCTGAGAAGACTCTAACTTTCCTTACCCCGTTCATCTTTTAGAAATTCTTCAAAATTCTTTGTTGTTGTTGTTTTCTTTTTGTGACAGGCTTTCCTGCTGGGATCTAAAGCTCTGTGCCACCACCACACCCAGCAGTTTTTCAAAATTCTTTACATTTTTTTCTCTTCTTTTGAGATAAGATGTTATTTAATTTAGGCCGACCTCAAAGTCGGTATATATGGGAGTATGACCTTGACCTGGAACTCATAATTATGTCAGACTAGCCTTGAACTCAAGGAGGTCTGCTCTCTTCTGCCTCCAGAGTGCTGACATTAAAGATGTGTACCATCAGACTTCTGATCTTGCCTTTACATTCTGAGTGTTAGGATTGTAGATACGCACCATCAAAGCCAGCTCTTTGAACCAGGTCTTCCTGCATGCTGAGCAAGCACTTTACCAACTGAGCTACATCACCAGACATTTAGAAATTCTGATAATCAATTTTGAATTTACTCTTACGGGTTGCATCTTATTTTATGTACATTTGGCTATCTGTGACTTTTGTATTTGACACCTATAATCATCATTTTTAGCATGTGTAGGATACTGTATGACCGAGTTGTTGTTGGTGGTTTTTGTTTTGTTTTCCAGACAGAATTTCTCTTGTAGTCCTGCCTGTCCTGGACTCGCTTTGAGACCAGGCTGGCCTTGACAGAAATCAGCCTGCCTCTGCTTTCCTGAGTGCTGGGATTAAAGGCGTGTGCCGCCACACCTGGCGGTATGACAAGTTATAAGTCATCCAGTCTCGTGCATTTCCTTGTGCGTGTTCTCTTTGTATGCAGGCTGAGTTTGTATTGAGGCATTCCTGTTATGACTTGTAGAGTAGTTTGCTCAGGCAGGAATTTGGGCTATCTGTTAACTTCAGATGGGGTACTAGTGGTGGGGACCTTATTTCTATCTGCTCCTCTCTGGAACAGTAAGTTGTATGTGTGCCTGCATTGTGGGACCCATTTATTACTAGTCAGTAAAGGTGATGCTAGCCTTACTGAATTTCTTTCATTTTATTAGTTTAAATTAGACTCAGAGGGGTAATTATTCCACCCCAATGCATGAAGAAGTCTAGTCAGTGCAGGTTGTGCGTTGAAACCCCTGTGCAGTGCATGGAAAATGCATCTTTAATGTTATGATGTTGCTTGGCATCTTTAGTTTAGTGCAAGGAGTGTTCTTACTTAACAGGACCTTTAATAAGCTCCCTCTACACCAAAGATATACTTTTAAAAATTACACTTAAGGAGACTTTGTAGTATTCCCCAGTAGAGTTCATCTAGAGCAGCAAAAACCTTCTCAAATAAAACTTAGTCCTTTAACCGGAATTCGTTTAAGTGGGTTTCTCTGTACTTGGTTTCCATGGAAATAGGGAACAGCTACCGTTATTTATAAGGTGGAAGTAAAATAGGGTGCCTAATGGGACCCCATGCTGCTTTGATGAAGAGACTTAGGGAAAAAAAATCCATGCTCATGGGATTTTTTTTTTAAACAAGGTTAATGGAAGCCCTTATTTCAGTCTTGTAACAGAACGTATTTTTGGTTTTAAAGGCTAGCATTACCATCAAGCAAACAACTTTTGAGGTCTGTATTGCTTTCACTTTCAAGTTTTAGGACGCCTAGGCAGGATGGAAGCGGTATGCTTCACACTTGTGTTTCTTGGTGGTTTTGTTTCAAAAGTTAAGAGTCCTAGTATATTGTAATAGTTTCCATTTCTCCTCAGCACGTCTCAGAGTACAGAGAAGGTAGATGTCCATGAGTACAGCAGTAAAGAACCAGTATGTTGATTGCCCAAGGATTTTAGATGTAAATCTCACCGGAACTAGTTTTAGTCTTTAGGCCTGAGTCAGGGCTCTGTGAAAACATTCTGATTTTCTTAGGAGACGGACACAGGGAATATCTTAATGTCCCTTTCTTTTCTAGAAAGCGGATTGTTGCCAGTGCCTGTTAGCGAAAATAAATGTCTGTTTTTTTAAATCTTTGAGTTGGATTTGGGAAAAGCCTTGTTTCTTCATCACTACTTCAGTAAGGCCTGCTCTTAGTTTCTAATGCCCATACCAAAGCCTTGGCGTTCTAAAGCCCCCATCACTGAAAGAGTATCATTCCCTTTGTGTTTGTGTTTGCAGGGGGAGGACAGAGTGAGAGGAGAGAGAGAAAGAGAGGGAGGGACGGGGACTAATATTTCCGTAGCCTGAAAGGCACCTGCTCGTTTTCCAGCCTGGTGAGTTCAGCAGTACCGCAGGGGAGGGAGGCACGGCAGCACTCAGGAAGGTTAAGGTGCTAGTGTTTTATTTAGTTTGTTTTGCCTGTCCTTGGCAGCTTGTGGTCATTATCCATTCGTCTGGGAGGCTCTGATTTTTTGGCTATCAGGACTGCAGGGTTTCTTCCATGCTTAAAACAGGGTTGTAGTATACCTGGGGCTCTTCCAGGGAACGTTCTTGTTTTGTTGTGTGCATGTTTCTTTGGATAAGTTTCTCACTATATTTGAGTTTATTATGCCTTAATTAAAAAACAAAAACAAATCCCTTGGTTGCTTAACCTTGTCTGGTTTATTTTCATGTCGTATGCCTCATACCTAGCAAGTCACAGGTCCTCCTGCTCACATTCATATAATAACCTTGTAACTTTGCCTCAATGTTAGCTTTTTTCCCTTTAAATATAGCCCTTTCTTCCTCTTTCTTTTCTTTTAATCTGGTGTTTATCGGTGACCTTCCTTAGTGGCTTTATTTGAATTGTCTTGTGCTTCAGACACATAGGAATTTGGATCTCTTGCCCCATTTCTGAGGGAGGAACTCCCAGGAGTTACAGCTAGTGTGTTAGCGGGGCCTCTGGTGCCGAGCTGGGCATTCCTTCTCCTCCTTGGTGCTTATGGTCCATGCTCCAAACTCCCACTAGTGTTGATAGGAGGCCTTGCTTAAGTCCCTGAACACAAGAGAAGCCCAGGCTCTCTATAATGCCTTGTAGGTACCCAGGTTGGTGTGTGTGTGTGTGTGTGTGTGTGTGTGTGTGTGTGTGTGTGTGTGTGTTTTGTTTTTTGTTTTTCCAAGACAGGGTTTCTCTGTGTAGCCTTGGCTGTCCTAGACTTTGCTATGAACTGTAAGCTTAGACACTGCAGCCACTGGTCAAGTATTATCTACTGTCCAGGACATCTTTTTGTGAAACAGGGATTCTTAGGACTTTCATTTATACTGTATAGTTTAGTAGATGATTTCTTTCTTTCTTTCTTTCTTTTTAAGATTTATTTACTTATTTTATATACCAGAAGGCACCAGATCTCATTATAGATGGTTGTGAGCCACCATGTGGTTGCTGGGAATTGAACTCAGGACCTCTGGAACAGCAGACAGTGCTCTTAACTTCTGAGCCATCTCTCCAGCCCCGACGATTTATTTTTTAAATTGAAAGTAGTGAGTCTGATTAGAGGCCTGGTGGCACATGCCTGTATTCCCAGCACTCAGGGAAATAGAGGCAGGTGGATGTTTGATGACTGAGCATAGGCTATAATAAATTTGTAGCGGGTCATATTACAGTAATTCATTATTGGTGTTTCATGACAGAATTTCTCTGTGTAGCCTTGGCTGTCCTGGACTTGCTTTGTAGACCAGGCTGGCCTCAAACTCACAGAGATCTGCCTGCCTCTGCCTCCCTGAGTGCTGGGACTAAAGGTGTGCACCACCATGCCTACCATTTAGCCTAATTTAAAGCATGACCTGGTGTTAAAATTTTATGTATAGGCGTGGTGTTACACGCCTTTAATCCCAGCACTTGGGAGGCAGAGGCAGGTGGATTGCTGTGAGTTTGAGGCCAGCCTGGTCTACAAAGTGAGTCCAGGACAGTCAAGGCTAATACAGAGAGATCCTATATTGAAAAAAAAATTAGCCACAAAATTTGCTTATTGTGTAATGTAGATTGGATGCAAAGCTCTTAGATGTTTTTAAAAAGGTACTTAAGTGGTTATTAATCATCATTGATTTATTTATAATGTTTTAAATTTCATAACCATACCAGAAATATGAATGACTTGTTTCTTTGCTTACTCTAATTAAAGCTGTTACCTGTGACGTTCTGTAGAGGTGAAGTCTTGAGTTTGTGACAAAAAATTGTGTGAAGTTACACTAGCAAAATAATATTCATCTCTAAATGCAAAATAATTGTACTTACTCTAACCTGGATGTTTTGAATGTCTTTTTGTTGACTTGTTGGAAACACTGTATAGTCCAGGTTTCACTGTGTGGCACAGGTCTGTCTGGAACTTGCTGTGTTCTCCAGGCTGTTCCTGAGCTCTGAATCCCTCTGTCTCAGCTGCTTTCTAGTTGCTAAGGTTGCAGGCACATGGTCAGTCTCCATGTCCAGCTCTTGGGTGTATTTTTCAGTAATAAATCCATATTTAAAATATTTAAGTAGACCTCAGTTATAAGAATGAAACACAGTAAGAAACAGACACAGGAATAAAACTTCAGACTTAGGTATGTTCTGCGCATGGATAGTGCAAAAGTGCTGACTTACACATCAGTCTTGCATTTTGCTGCTCAGCATTACTAAATTATAGAAACAAAATATTTACTTTCTTTTTCTTCTTTTTGGTCACTTGCCATTTGATAGTCAGTTAACAGTCTTCAGAAGAGACACTTGAAGTGTTGGTATGCAGACTTAAGAATGTTAGTCTGATAGTAATGTGTTCTTCCTGGGTGTGTGATTGATGAATGGACCTGCTTCCCTGAAGCTATAACTCTGCTCATGCATGCAGAATCTACCTGTTGGAGCTGGGAGCCCCTGAAGCCCACTTGTGGCCATACTTAAGCATGAAGGATATTGAATTCTAAAACTTGCCCTAAGTAGCTTGCATGTAATTTTTCTTTAAAGTTTTGGTAGAAGTATTTCTCCATCCTTAATGTTGCTCATTTCTTCTTTTTAAAAATGATTTAAAAAAAAAATGTGTAAGCCACGCAGTGGTGGTGCACGCCTTTAATCCCAGCACTTGGAAGGCAGAGGCAGGTGGATCTCTGTGAGTTCTGAGGCTAGCCTGGACTACAGAGCGAGTTCCAGGACAGCTAGAGCTGTTACACAGAGAAACCTTGTCTCAAAAAAACCAAAAACCAAACCAAACAAAAACAAAACAAAAAAACAAAAACAAAAAAACAAAAAGAACCCCCCCCCCAAAAAAAAGTTCATCAGTGTTTTGCCTGTTTGTCTGTATGTATATAAGTGCTCTATCTGCATGTACACCTGCATGTCAGTAGAGTGCATTAGATCCCAGCGTAGATGGTTGTGAGCCACCATGTGGTTGCTGGGAATTGAACTCAAGACCTCTGGAAGAGCAGTCAGTGCTCTTAACCCCTGAGCCATCTCTCCAGCCCATCAGCCAATGCTCTTAACTATTGGATATTGTTCATTTCTTAGAAGAGCAAAGGAGTCCACCCTGTACCAGAGCAAGTGATGTGTGGAGGAGAAGTGTCTCAGTAACTGGCCCTCTTCCCCCAGCCCCCCTGCTCCCAGCTCTCGTTTCCTTCCCACCCTTTGCTTTGCCGTTTTCCTGTGTGGCTTCTGTAGTCCTTATAATCAACTTTATAATCAGTGTCATGATCATATGGTTCATGGTTTATTAGCTGAGGGTTGGCTCTGCTACTGAGTTGTGGAGGAAATGTGTACTGTCTTTCTGCTGACTTCCCAGAAGAGTTTATGTCATTAGACTTTTCCCGATGTTGTTTTAAATAGAAGTTAAATCCCATCCTGTCCCAATCGTGTTTTAGTGTCAATGGATTTTATATATCCTGGGTATATCTCCAATTCTTCAGCTTACTTATTCATTTGAAAATATTACATTTATTTATTTATGACTGTGGACTTGCATGCCAGAGGGTGATTTGCAGGAATCATCCACAGTTTGAGTTTCCACAGTGTGGCTTCCACAGTATGAGTGAGTTCTGGGAATCAAACATAGGTTATCAGGCTTGGCTATGAGCACCTTGACCAGCTAAACTGTCTTTTGCCTTCATGTGTCACACAGTGTTTCAAATAAACAAGTTCTTAACCTTAGCCCAATTTGTCAATCTTTCTCTTTTTATATTTTAAAGTGCTATTATCTTACTTTTTGGTGAACAGAATTGGAAAAACAGTTTTAGAAAGTCATCCATCTAACTAGTGAAAACAGTGGGAGAGTGAAGTATAAGGAGTTATCTCACAAAAGAATTGGGATAGGAAGATGAGGCTACAACACTGTGTCTCTGTTCAGTCCATTGACCAGACCATTTATTGAGTGCTCATTGTGTGTGCCTGGTGCTATTTCAGGCATCCTATGAGTGCTTCTGTGTCACCACTATGCGCCTGGTCCTATTTTAGACATCCTTTGAGTGGTACTGTAGACTCTTCGCTGTAGTAACTGAAATAATAAGAACCAACTGGGTGTGGTGACGCACGCCTGTAGTCCAGCACTAAGGGAGCAGAGGCAGGCAGATTGCTGTGAGCTGGCGATCAGCCTGGTCTACAAAGCCAGGCCAGGCCAGCCAGGACTACACAGAGAAAAAACTAAATCTGTCTTGAAAAAACAAACAAACAAACAACAATAACAATAATAATCAGAACCTATATTTTATGGGCTTAATTATAGTTTTTTGAAATTATTTTAGAACTTGTAAGGCAGTAATCATAAAAGCTAACTATCATTAAAAGTCAAAAGTTAAAAGAAATTTTATTTAAAAAAAAAAAAAAGATGATACCAAAATTGCTTTTAGTTGCTGAAGACACAAAGACAGTATAGAATTTAGAGGATAAACGTATTTAAAAGCTTGCTAAAGAATACAGCAAACAAGAATGAGAAAAAATGTGTTTTAGAGCTTAAATCCTGTCACAAATGAGTGTAGTTTCTGTGAGAGTTCACTAATACTCAAATAGCGCAGAACTCATTTCTACAAAGAGACTTAGCACTCTTTTGGACTTGGCTGTTAGAACTCATCATTCATGTAGGGTATATGCATGGAAAAACAACCTGCGCAACTTGAGAATATCCTCAGACGTGAAACTCTTTCTGTTAATTGCACCTGTTGGTCCTAAATCCATTTATTAGGGGTCAGCTACGACACAAAACTTCTCATCTTTGGCAGAGGAAGTCATTTGAAGCAGGAGGACACATAGAGTCTAGTTTTTAGTAACTGTATTATTTTACAGATTTATTGAGTGATTTTTTTTTTTTAATGTTTGGGAATCCATTCTAATCCTGATGGTTAAAACAGCTATTTAGATGGACTCCTGAGAACTTTAAAAAAGCACTGCAATTCAGAGAAGAAGGAGGAGCTGGGTGCGGTGGCACAGCATGCCTTTGATTCTAGAACTCAGGAAGCAGAGGCGGGCGGGTCTCTAAGTTCCCTGGCCAGCAGCTAGTGTACATAGTGAGTTTCAGCATAGCCAGGGATATGTAGAGAGATCTTGTCTTAAATAAAAACAAAACAAACAAACAAACAAAAAGGAAGAAGAGGAAGAGGAGGAGGAAAAGAATAGCCAAGTTAATTCCTTTTGGAAGTAAATATAGAGTTTATGAATCAGGGGCCTTATAAATTACTTTATGCTTAATATGACTGTACATGGTTAACAAAAATTTCTCTTCTGAGAGACAGGATTTTTGACCTACCTGGAGGGAACAAGAAACTATTAAAGTAGCATAGGTCAGCAAACATGTTATGTTTTAGCCATAGTGAAGACAGCGTATCATGTGGAGTTTAGAAAAGTTAGTGCTCAAAGTGTTAAGAGCTCCTTTTTAATTTTAGTTCCCTAAAACTTGGTCAGGATTCTAAAGCTTTGCTTTTCCTTTCTGGCTTTATCGCTGATTATGAATATGGCATAGAAGAATCAATATGTGTTTGTGGCTTACAGTCCCAAGCAGTGATAAAAATGTAGGAATATAGATGAAAATTTGATTAAAAATTTGATTATATTATTTGTTTATACTTACTTTAATACATGTTATTTTATACATTGTATAATGTGAATTAAAGCTTTGCATGAGACAAATCTATTTTAAGATTTATTACAAAAAGGCATTTTATTTTATTTTATTTTTTGTTTTTTCAAGATGGGATTTCTCTGTGAAGCCTTGGCTATTCTGTATTCACTGTTAGATCAGGCTGGCCTCGAACTCACAGTGATCTGCCTGCCTCTCTGTCCCAAGAGCTGGGATTAAAGGCGTGGGCCACTGCTCCCAGCTTTTAATTTATTTTTTAAGTTTGTTTTTATTTGTACGTATATTGGTGCCCTGTCTGTTTGCATGTCTGTGTGAGGGTTCTGGATCCCGGAGTTACAGACAGCTATGAACTGCCATATGGGTTCTGGGAATTGAACCTGGATCTTCTGGAAGAGCAGTCAGTGTTCTCCACCACTGAACCATAGCTCTAGCCCCACAAATACACATTTTAAGTGGACAAAACTAAGGCCTTATAGTATTCTTTATACTTTATTGTAAAGAGATGGCAGTGGAGCCACCTGAATGAATAAAATACATACGAGTTTTTTATCAGACTACAAAATACACAAGTGCGTATGCTGCATTTACAGCTGAGATCAGTGCAAATAATCATAAGTGTCAGATCACAGCTACATAAAGCTGGCTGGCAGCACTGCATGCTTGGAATAACTCGTAGTCTCTCTTGTTGCTTTCCAAGTGTGGTCCTGAACTCAGGTGTAAGTATCTGTAGAAGATGTGGCAGTGTGTTGGGCTCTGTGTGGGTGAGTCATCTGTGGCTATCACTTACTTTTCATTGGGTTTTTCTATGTTACCTGAAACACACACGGTATCAGTTGATAACTGTTAGTTTCATTGGTGAGGCTTCCTGTTGACAACTTGGTGATAGTAGTTAGTTTTTTGAGGAACCAACATTTATGCTCTTACTTTTGACTCAGGATGTCCTTACCCTCCTTGCCCATACCAATGCTCTCCTCGTGTTCAAGGGTCATCTGTACTTATTTTTCTTGAAAAGCTATGTTTAAAGCAGAGGTTTAACTGCTCTTGAGTTCCTTCTTTGTTGTAGAAAGTATTCATTTCTTTGTGTGTGTGTGTGTGTGTGTGTGTGTGTGTGTGTGTGTGTGTAGCCTTGGCTGTCCTGGACCTTTGTAGACCAGGCTGTCCTGGAACTCACAGAGATCCATCTGTCTCTGCACCCAGCTAGGTTTTTGTTTTGTTTTTCCTCCTTCAAAGTCAGAAATCTTTGAGTCTTTAGCTTTTGATGACATCAGAAATCTGTTTGTAGTTTAACTCTGGTTTTCCTTCTCTTAACAGGGAATTAGAGAGCTGAAGGAAAACCAGTTTCCCCAAAATTGGTAAGTACTTTTACTAAGCAAGCATAGTGTGCATGATTCTAGCTGGACTTACTCAATTATTAAGTGATTATGTAAGTGATGGTTTTTTATCCCCCTCTAAAAAAGTTTCTTTTCTCCAAACAAGGCTTTACTGTTTGGGCCAAAGTGAATTTTTAGCTTCACATAGCTGTATCTGAAATGCATTTGTATTTCTGATAACTTCACTAGACTTGCATGGTCCTGATTTTGAACTCATTAAAACTTGAAGGCCCTGTTGCCAAAATGCACTAATGCCGTAGTTAGGCCTGAGAATTCAGAGTCAGGAAAGATGAGTTCAGATTCCTGTTGTGTCCTGTGCTACTGCACTGCTGCGCTTGCGGCCTCTCTGTGCAGACTGGCCAGGCTGCTGTGGCCGCGTGACCGTTCCCTTCAGGCTGGAGCCTCTTGATGTCTGTCTTCTGATGCCTGATATTTCATTGGCTTCAAGTCTGAGATTATGTTTTTATGTGTGTTGTTTTGTATACTTTTTAAAAGAAGAGAGAGAGGCAAATAGGTGTTTTCTGGTTTTGTTTTTTGTTTGTTTGTTTGTTTTTTGTTTTTTTTTGGTTTTTTTTGAGACAGGCTCTCTCTGTGTTAGGCTTAGCTGTCCTGGACTCGCTTTGTAGACCAGGCTGGCCTTGCACTCACAGCGATCCACCTGCCTCTGCCTCTGCTGGGATTAAAGGCGTCTGCCACCACACCTGGCCTACATTTTTCTTGATAGCTTCTTTCATAGACTGTTTTACAGCTTACATATTATTGTACTTAGTTTTTGGATGTCTTAATTCATGATTGTAGATTACACTGGGTGATCTGGTGTAATAAGCACATGGCAGATATTAACTTTATTTGGAGTGCACATGCTATGAGAAAAATTGAAGGTACAACTGTGTATTTCTCCAATGTAAGGCTGCTTTAAAAAAAATACTATAGCTCAAATGGTAATGAATTCAGTGGGTAGAATAGATAGAGCAGATTTTTGGGTTTGGTTTTGGTGTTTTGGGGCAGGGTCTCACTCTGTGTAGCCTTGGCTGGCCTAGGGCTGGCTATATAGACTATAGGCTGACTGTGAATACACAGAGGCTGCCTACTGAGTACTGAGGTTAAAGGTGAGCAGCACAGCCATGACCAGCACATGTCTGGTTTTGTGGTCCTGCTTAGTATCTCTCTGGGGTTTGAGCATAAAAGGGAGTAAACCAACTGACCTTAGATTTTGCTACCATTTACTCTTACTGGTTTTCTCTTATGGAACTCCATAAAGTAATAGTCTTACAAAATCATGCAATCTGTCCTACATAGCAGTCTCTTTGCCTATATCTCTGACAGGTTGCTACTTATTCAGATGCACATTGAATTCTATGCTTAAAAAAATGTATGCCGTTGTTTTCTGTAATGAATGTGCTTTGAGAAACTCTGCTTCCACAGAGTCTGAGGTTGGGCTGGGGTGGGAAAAGGGTCTGTGGTCAGATAATTTGGGAACTGCTGCACTGAACAAAGTTAAACAGGTTTCTTTACTGCAGGACTTCTCAGAACCTTTAATGTGCTAATGTGCATTGTGAGTCTCCACGATGGGGATATGACATGCAGCATTCTTGAATACTTCTAATGACAGGGAGCCCACTACCTCATAAGGTAACCCATTCTTTTTATTTTTTTATTTTTTTTTGTACAGCTCTAATCCTTAGTTCTTCTTCATTTTGATCTGAACTCTTATCTCCTGTGACTTAGTTCTCCTGTGATAGTGATTGATTCTGCGGGACACCTTCCTGCATTACCCTTCCTGTTGTGTGTATTTATAAGCTTCCGACCAGGCTTGCCTGAACTCCCAAATCATTCCATTACTTTTCAGTACACATGGCAACCAGTTCTAAAACCTTAGACACTTCATCACTGTGCTTTTGTGCACACCCTCCAATCTTCGAGTTTCTATAAACTCTGTTTTATTTCATTGTTCCCCTTGTTGGGTGCGGTTGGGTTTGTAGGCACGCTTCCTTTCCTACATAGAGGCGGGGCTTGGAAGAGTAGGAGTGTGCAGGCAGCCTGTGTCCCGGTGGCTGGGTCGGACCTGTACCCTGGCATGAACCTGATGGTGGGGAAGAGGCTCAGCCTCTGAGGAGGCTGTTGTGGGAATCCCTAGCCTGCCGCAGAATCCACCAGAGTCCTTGTGCAGCAGTGCTTTGAGGGCTGCCGTGGTCTTTAAATGACCCACTCTCCTCCTTGTAACCCGACCCACTCAGAGGTAATGTAGCAGATAAGAAACATCATTTGTTAATCAGTAAAGAACAATAACTATTAATTTGATTTTGTCAATAGCTGTCATAACCCAACTTGAGCACAGCACAGCCTGGTCAGAGCCCAAAAGTAGCTAGCCTCAAAAGTCAGGGTGTCAACTTCCAGTTTCTGTTGACTTGGGGAACGTCACCAAAGAAGGACTGCTCTGAAAATGAGAATATATTGAAAGTTTGTAGAATAAGAAGGAAAATTAGATTTCTTAATACTGTTTTTGATTCATGTTAATAATACTTGAAGCTTCCAACAAGTGCTATTAAAAGGTCTCTTTATTTTTAGCATCCGTGGTCATTTTCAGCACTATTGGTTAATCATCAAAGATTTTTATCTCACTGCATATTAAATACATAGTAGGAAACTGGAGCCTAGTATTTTAGTTTTGGGAGCAGGTCGAGTAAAAGGATATATAGATCTGTATCTGCTGTTTCCTATTTAAAATAATAACTCTCTAAAAAAAAAAATGTCTGTAAATGTAGATCAGAAGTGGAGATGCTCGCATGTGTAGGAAACGCATGTGTAGAGAACACAGAACAGCTTTCGGCACAGTTTGGGAGCACACCGTGTCGTAAACTTATTAAAGTAATTCTTGGTTGACCTGTCAGATTTGGATAGGAAAAGAATTCTTGTGAGTTTTGTAGCTAAGTATTTCTTAGCAGTAGAAGAGGTTACAGCTTCCCTGCAAATCACAGCAGAAGGCCCGCAGGCCGCGCAAGGCTATTCAGAGCAGTTATAGCCCCATTCTTAGAGAATCTGAGACATTTAAAATTTTTTGTTTTATATTTTTAGATTTATTTTTATTACTTTGAGTGTTTTGCGTGCATGCACATCTGTGCATCAAATGCATGCCTGGTATGTGAGGAAGTGATAAGCCTCCATGTAGGTGCTGAGAATCAAACCTGGGTCCTACTTTCAACCACTGAGCCAGAGAATTTGAGAACTTTTCTTTAAAGTTTAAGCATGAAGAAGTTTGTCAGTAGCTCAGAATTTGATGGTTTGCAAAAGGCTTTGGCAAGACCGTCACTTGATTTAACCCCCATAACATCCTGCTGCAGGTGACATGAGTCCCATTTCCTCAGAGGATCAGATTGGCCACAGTGAATGAATGGCTTTGTTTTGTGCGAGGCAGTGAATGTTCTTTCTTCACCATCCAGCTGCCCCCTTTTTTGGGTGAGATCTGATTATTGTTTTGTTTGATTCATTATGATACTTGCTGTGTGGGTGTGTGCGCGTGCCTGTGTGGGTATGTGTATGTGTGTCTGTGTTTGAGACAATGCCTCTTATAGCCCACATTGGCCTTGAACTCATTGCGTAGCTAAGGATATCCTTGAAGCCTTGATCCTTCTGCCTTCGCCTCCCAAGTATTACGACTACAGACCTGTACCTTGGTATCTGGCTGTTCTAGGTTACCTGGTGGTTTAGTGTGTGCAGTGTTGAAGGCAGAAGGTTGGCATGATGTGCTAGACAGGGAGTTCTCAGCCATGGGGTCATGTGGAGAGGCTGGGTAGGAAGTGACTGTTACTGTCTTGTGAGTCTGTATAGTCACCGTTTTGTAACTGACTTGTTTTACACACACACACACACACACCTATTAGAACAGGGCAAATATAAATTCTCTCTCATACCTTTTGGGGGCTGACAAGATAGCTCAGCAGGTAAAGGCACTTGCCGCCATGCCTGAGGACCTGTTTGATTCCCAGAATTCACATGGTGAAAACAAAGAACCAATTTCAAATTGTCGTCTGACTGCCACACACACTCCATGTCATGTGTGCTCCCACCCAGGAAATAAACCTTATTTTTAAGTTTTAAAAAATAATGCCTTCTTGTGAAGCCGCAGACTGACTCTAAGTGGTGTTCATATGACGTTGCATACACTAAGATCCTGATGGTTTTAAAGGCTCCATCATGTTTGGCTTGTGTTTGTAAATTATAACTTTATGTATTTTAACTATATAGACCAATCTCTTAAAACAACTGTCCAGAAAGAGACCTTTCTGATGAAAGATTTCAAATCCTCTTCTAGTCCTTCATAAGTTTCTCTGTGACCAGTCATGATCTTTTTTTAACCCTTCAGTGTTATTCCGAAATGAAATGGGTAATTGGCATTTAAATGCCTTTGTATATCTCTAATAAGCAGGCAACAACGTGATGGAGGGGGGAAAGCTGTCAGCTCCTCGTTAGCTTGACTGGCAGGCTTGTTCTACCACGCAGGCTCTGACATTTAGAGTCTCCAGGTTAAAACCTTGTTTTTACTCTTTCTTCCTTCTTCCCCACCCCCTTCTCTCCCCCCTCCCCCTTTTCTTTCTGTGAGACAGGATATCACATAGCCTAGGCTGCTCACAAACTCACTGTATAGTTCAGAGGCTGGCCTTGAACTCCTGGGATCACAGGAGTACGCCACCGTCACCACACCCTGCTGCCTGTTCTTCTTCTTCTTCTTCTTCTTCTTCTTCTTCTTCTTCTTCTTCTTCTTCTTCTTTTTTTTTTTTTTTTTTTTTTTGAGATTTTTTTTCTGGGCTTTTTTTTTTCTTTTGCATGTTATAAATGTTTATTAATAAAGCTTATTAATTCTCATTTCTTTTGTTAGTTGAAAGGAGATATGCATTGTGTATGGAAAGTTTGAAAATATTGATATTCCCCAAGAGACGAAAGCTTAATAGCTCTTAGTACTTTTTCCCAGCGATGGCTTTAGCAGGTGATGAAGTGCACCAGGCCCACCCTAGGCAGCCTAGAGCTTAGTATCATGCATCTTGAGCATTCAGGGCAAAACAGACCTTCTTAAATGCGTGTTTCTGTCACTAGTACAGATGGCTGTCTTCATAGTTGTTGGTCAGTCTTCAGTAAAGTTGTTATGAGTATGTATTTATTTTAAGATGCTTTCAGAAAGGTATTCTCATTCATGTATGTCAAGTGCTTTGGATTAAGTTTCTGTTGGTAATTCTTATATCTTGTGGGAATTTCTTTCCATACATTCTTGTTAATTCATGTGAGAAAGCCTGAACTATATAAACAGTGCTTACCTTCTGTCCTGGGTTTTATGAGTTCTGTGTGTCTGTGACCTGCTTGTTTCCAGAGTTGGGTTTCATCTGAGCTCTGGTGAGGTTGTCACCAACAGAGGAGTAAAGGGGGCCTTTCTGATTCTGAGCGTGCTCTTGCAGCAGGGTTATCCTTAGTGTACAAAGAATTTTAGGATACATATCTGATAGAACTTTGTAAAAATTAAGACCATGTGGTTTTTATGAACTGTAATATAAACAGGGTATGGTAGACCACATTTATAATTCTAGACCTCAGGAGTTAAGATAGGAGGATTTTGAGTTCAAGGCCAGGCTGGGCTCTAGAAGAAGTTTGAGTCAAGTCTGGATTATATAGTGAAACCCTGTAAAACAGAAATTTCATGTATAAATTAAGAGTTTGAGAAGGGAGATTATTTTAGCACTTAAAATTGGAGTGGCTGATACAGTTTTCAAATTAGCAGTTGCAAATCGAGAGAGTGTGAACAGCCATAGGAGTCGAGCTACTAATGATTCTGTTATGTATTATAATCCCACAGTTTTTAGGGTGGTAAGTGACTGAAGTTCATGATATGTCTCCTTTGAAAAGTTATTTCCCCTAAATATTCCACCTGTACAGAATTTTATGCTTAACAGTAACTTTTTGCCAGTTTCTACAGATATGACTTTGGAAGAATTTTGCTCTTTGAAATTTTAATCTTTTTTTAAAAGTCACAATATTTTGATTGTGTATTATGTAAATAACATGGTATATAAACCCTGGAGGTGAGATAGTCATTGATGTTTTTGTTTGTTTGTTTTGGTTTTGGTTTTTTCGAGACAGGGTTTCTCTGTGTAGCCTTGGCTGTCTTGGATTCACTTTGTAGACCAGGCTAGCCTCCAACTCACAGCAATCCTCCTGGCTCTGCCTCCTGAGTGCTGGGATTAAAGGAGTGTGCCACCACTGCCTGGATTGTCATCAATGTTTTAAGCACACAGAGATTAAGTAAATACAATGAAAACTAAAAACCCCAAGACTACCTTGTAGTGAAGGTCTCATCGTGGCTCTGTAAACTGGGGATCGCAGAAGACTTTGAGAACCTCAGACTCGTGAGGACTGTCTGGGGCTAATGCTTGCTGGAAAGCCTGGCGGGTGTGAGTCTTGTAGTCAGGCACTAGTTTCCTTCCTCAGTGCCAAAAAGTAGTGCTGATTACATCTTTTATATGTATAAGGAAGAAAATAGATCTTTAATAAAGATTAAATTTATTCAGACAAAAAATATGCCTTTGCTTTGGTAGACCACTCCAAATCACGCCACATTTAAGAAAAGAAAAAAAAAGTTTAAAGAAAAATTAACGATTTGGTTCAGCTGCCGTTGTGATGGTGTAGATAGGAAGATGAGGCTGGGTGTCCCAGTTACAGTCATAAGTTCAGATTTTGGCCATCTCAGTGTTACTCAGTGGTTACTCTAGTGGTCAGAGAAATGCACTGGCAAGTTTGAAAATGATACAGTGGCCACTACAAAGCTAGAAACGTGCCAGCATTAGACCATTTCAAGTCCTACCCACAAAGATGGATTCCTTTAGTTCCTGTTGTAACTACAGGGTTACAGTACATTGTTTCTGTGTTAAATATTAACTTGTTAAATTAAAACATTTAAGTCACACAAGACAGTCCCTTTGTTTTTTAGAATAGAGTAAGAATGCAATCAAATTAAAATACCTCCCCACGGTGCTTTAATTTAACCCTTGGGAGACTGGGAATTCTTCAGTGCACTCTGATTTTAAAATGCTTGACCATGTTTTGTGTCTGCGTGTTCTGGGCAATGACAGTCTCCCCTGCTAGTTCTTATCTGGGTGGAAGTGGCCCCCAGTGCTGAGCACATAGTAGGTGTTCATGTGTTTCCTCAACTGTCACTTTTGCTGTTGTATTTCTTTTCTTAGATATTTGAAGTGTTGTATAGAGGAGTGCTCAAAAGAAGAAAACCCAGAAGTTTTGGTACTGAATTGTTTTTAAAAAGCCTTTTGGGGACACTTTCTTTGTATTACAAAATATAATATTTTTAATTTAATTATTTTGACAAAAAAATTTGTTTCTTCCTAACACAATGATCCCAAACATCTTATGATCTCTACAGCTGCAGCAAGAAGAGGAGCTTGTTATTTTAAACGGAGGCTGAAGACACTGTAGAATTAGCAGACATAAAAGAAAGTGGAGAAGGTAGAGGATGGAGTTGCAGACTCTACAGGAGGCTCTTAAAGTGGAAATTCAGGTTCACCAGGTATGTTGTGTTATTGGCTTCCCATACATACTGTGTTGCTAAGGAAACAGGCCCAGCTCTGTGTTTTGGTCAAGTTATATAATCATTCTAAGACTTACCCGATGACCATGGCATTTGCCCTCAGTTGCTGCTCCACAGTTGAACTCATACTGTTTTAAGAACTTTTATAAGTTATTCTTGAAATCTTTTCCAAAAAAGGAGGACTGGAAATGTTTTTTGTTTTGTTTTGTTTTCATATCCTAAAGGTATTTGAAAAAAACTCTGCAGTATTTCTGGCCTATTTGATGAAGACCTTCTGTATCTGTGACGCTGTCTTTGCATATTTATTTATTTTTGCTCTTTTGAGACAGAGTAGGTGGAATTGGTTGGCCTGGAAGTCCCCATGTAAACTACATTGATCTTGATTATGTTGGTCCTCATGGCTCTCCTTTCCCAGTGCTGACTTTCCTCCTTTCGCCATGATAAAAATGAAATATATAGCTGGGTGGTGGTGGCGCACATCTTTAATCCTAGCACTAGGGAGGCAGAGATGAGTGGATCTCTGTGAGTTCGAGGCCAGCATGGTCGACAAAGTGAGTCCAGAACAGCCAAAGCTACACAAAGAAACCCTGTCTCGAAAAACCAAAAAAAAAAAAAAAAAAAAAAAAAAAGAAAGAAAAAGAAAAGAAAGAAAAAAAGAAAAGAAAAGAAAAAAGTTTAGAATGCAGTTTACATTCTTTTAATTCCTCATAAGATACATGCCCAAAATAAATATTTCTTGAATTATCTGTAAATTGAACTTTTTAACCATTATCTGATTTTATAACATAACAATTATGAAAAATTTAGTCTTCAGTATGATGTTTTAAAGTCAATTAAAAACTTAAAATTAGGGTAAACAAGGTGGCTTAGTGGGTAAAGGTGTTTACTGCCAAGCTTTACAATATGAATTCAATTCCTGGGACCTATACAGTAGGAGCAAAACTGAGTCCTGAGTATTGTTCACTGATCTCCACATGTGTGTGCATGCATGCTCTCCCCCCCCCCCCCCATCTCTCCACCCCTCCCTCTATCCCCTCCCTCCCCCTCCTCTCTCTCCTTCCCTTCCTCCCTCTCCCTCCTCCTCCCTCCTTCCCTCACACAAACTCTAAATAAAAATAACAATGAATTATACTCCTTGATTCAAGGGATATGTATTCTAGGTATTTTAAACATTCTGAATATTAGCTGTCAGTCTGTTTCTCTATATGTTTAGCTATTTAAGTATAAAGTTATAGCCTTTTAAATTGAGTAGTTAAATATTTTTATTTTATGTATGTATGTATATGTGCCTAAGTATATGTGCCTACTGTGTGCATGTAGTGTTCTGCTAGATCAGAAGATAGTGTCAGTGTCAGATCCCATGAAACTGGAATGACAAGCAGTTGTGGGCCACCCGATGTGAGTGCTAGGGACCAAGCCTGGGTACCCTGCAGGAGCAGCAAATGATCTGAGCTGCTAAGCCATCTCTTCAGCCCCCAAATTACAGCCTTATATTTGTCCTGAATTACTATACTTTGAATGCCAATTAATATATTTTAAGCTAACTATTTGTTATTGTGTATGTGTACATGCATGATGTGTGCTTGTGGGTATGCATGCCATGGTGCATGTGTGGAGGACAGAAGACAACTTTGTGGAGCTGGTTCTCTTCACTTCTATGTGAATTTCAAGCTTGTTTTGTGTGTGCGCATGTGTGTGCCAGAGCACATGCCTGTACCCACCCAGGACAAGGGTAGACACTGCATGTCTTTCTCTGTCACTATCTAACTTATTTTTTGAGACACGATCCCTCACAGAATGTGAAGCTCACTGATTTTCTAGACTGGCCAATGAGGTCCCAGGTTCCTCCTGTTCCTCCTATTTCTCTGTCTCATCTCTAGAGTTACAGGCGTGTCACCACACAGCTGGCCTTTTTTCATGAGTGTCAGGGATCAAGACTCAGGACTTCTACAGCACTCAGTTGACTGAGTCATCTCCTTAGTCCCCTTCTTTTCTATTTTTTGGGTAAAAATAGCAGTAAATCCAAATGAAAGTCTTTATTCTGAAGCTGCTGTGATTGGCTGTGGAGTGATAGTGTATCTAGTTTCTGAACATGACCCACTCAGGAAGGCCAGAGATGACGCCAAAGCGTGGGGCTCAGGCACTGGACGGATCCAATGCAAGAGTGGACTTTTACCTAAACATTAAATAAAGCCCAAGCCACCTTTTGATGCATTTCTAGTTAGGGAATGAAATTAAGTAAAAGTCAAGCTTTTAAGGTAACAATTGTGTTAGGTTGTCTAGTGTTGCTGTGGTGGGGTCTGGTTCCTTTATGTGTCTGCATGTGTGGGTAGATGCACCAGTGTGTGTGAGAGACTGACTATTAGCTCCGTAGGGGAATGAGACTAGTTTAAAGCAAGCAGAAGTTAAAGTTTTTCCATAAAGGACCAGATGGTAAAATATTTTAGACTGCATGGTCATTTATAATCTCTGTCACTGCTGTGCTGTGTTGTTGAGTAGGCAGATCAGCTGCCACAGGCAGTGCATAAACAAATAGGCGTGGCTCAGTTTCATAAGACTTTATTTAGCAAACAATTGGTGGTCTGGATTTGGGGGCTTGGCTGTGATTTTCTTACAGACCATTGAAAATGGAAGCAGTCATCTGGTGGAAAGTAGCTTGTAAAGCTCGATTCCAGTTTAAAGTCATGGCATATGAATAGTCTAGTGAGTTCCTCATCTTGTTTGTATGAAATATAGTTTAACTGCGTATCCATAGAAAAGCTGACTAATTTATTTCATGCAGAGTTAGTTCTTAGGAGTGTTAGATTCTAGTGTCACAAACTGCATTGATGAGTCAGGGGTTAAGAACACTTAGGGCTCTTGCAGAGGACCAGGCTTGATTCCTAGCACCCGCATGGTGGCTCGTAGCCATCTGTAGCTCCAATTCTGAGGCATCTGAAATCTGCCTCTGACATCTGAGAGTGACAGGCATGCACATAGTGCAAACATGAAGCAGAATATCATGCACATACATACAAGCAAAAAATTACATGCATTATTTAAATAAATAGCAATTTAAAGAAATCCAGTGTTGTGGAAGAAAAGCTCTTTCTTCCACATCTTTGCAGATAATAGCCAATTCTGCTGTAACCAAGTCAAAAAGGACAGACTTTATTTTTTATTTTTCAAGTATTAACTGCATTTATTCATTTTATGTGTGTGTGAATTTGTGTGTCACAGCACACATGTGGCAGTTGGAGGACATCTCTGTGGAGTTGGTTCCCTGTTTCCACCAGGTGGTTTCTAGGGACAGAGCTAAGGTTGTGAGTTGTGCGTAGAAACAGTCTTTGCTTACTCAGCCATCTCACCAACCCAAGTCAGCCTTTAAAACAGAAGTGTGGCTGGATGTGTAGGGATGTGTACATTCAGTTCTCTGAGCCTGTAAATGATGCAGACTGTACAGTTTTAGATGAGGCTGTGAAGAGCTTGTCTTGTCAACCATGGAGCAGAATTTCACCATACACACTTGGTGTATTTGAAACCTCAGATATCCAGGATGTATTTTAGCACCAGGAAGAAAGACTTTTGTCTAGCTAGAGTAAATGTCTTTTAACTTGTCAAGCATTTCTTAGGTTATTACAGCCTGTTCACTCATCTTAAAATTAGTCCTGTGTGTATCTCAGCAGATTTGAGGCAGCAAAGTTGAGTTGGGGTTTGTTGCTTTTAATCTTTTTTTTTTTTTTTAATTTTATGTGCACTGGTGTGAAGGTGTCAGATCCCCTGGAACTGAAGTTACAGACAGTTTTTAGGTGCCATACGGGTACTGGGAATTGAACCTAGGTCCTCTGGAAGGGCAGCCAGTGCTCTTAACCACTGAGCTCTCTCTCTAGTCCTAGGGTTCATTGCTTTTAAATAGAGGCACAATAATAGCAGGGTCTGTTAGCTGACTGCTTGACAACTAAGAATTAAATGGTCAACAAGATGGCTAAGTGGCTAGAGGTCCCTGCTGCCAAGTCCAAAGACCAGACTTTATAAATTCCTGGGACCCACATGATGGAAAGAGAACCAACATCTGAAAGTGGTCCTCTGACTTCCACACATGTGCCATAGTACCATAGTACATGTGTACATAAACACACAAATAAATGAAAATATGATTACAAAAACTAAAAGGAATAAAACTAGAACGTCTCATTACAACAGCAGTTTGGTGCTGTTTGCAAGTCATAGTATTTGTAGTTTAGTGTATTAATCCATATTATCACACCTCAAACTATAAGAGCTTGGCTCCAATTTAATAGAGGAGTGTGTTAATGTATTTTAGATTTTATTTTATAAGAACATCTTAAAAGTGCCTTGTCATCCAACTGTTTCTATTATTATATGGAAAATTCACTTGAAAAAAGCTAATCCTAGGTACCTTCAGCCTTCCTGGATCCCTTTATCTTTTAAATTCTTCTGTACCTCTATCTAGTGCTTGCTCGCTTGCGCTCTCTCCTTCTCTCTCTCTCTCTCTCTCTGATGTGTGTGTGTGTTTTGTCTGCACTGTACACGAGCGTGTGTAAAGCCTGCAGAGGCCAGAAGAGGGTGGTCAGCCACTCAATAAGAGACTTCTTCTACTATAAGATCCAGACCAGTAGGCCTGCCAAACCTGTATTGCTGTATACAAACAGCTTGATTGTAAAAGGTATAGCTCCTTCCTAGTCCTTGTTTGGTGTTTTGAGACAGAGTCTCACTATGTAGCTCTGGATGTCCTCAAACTCATTATGTAGACCCAGCTGGTCTCAAACACAGAGAGATCTGCCTCCCGTGTGCTGGGCATGCACCACCATACTGGCCTGCATCCTGCTTATTGAAATTGAGAAGTCACTGTCCTCTTCCACATTGACAAAGCAGGTAATTTTTTGTTTCAAATATAAAGGGATAGTTGGTTCTTCTGTTACAAAGAGGGCTTCATTAACCTTTTACAGACATCACCAACACTTTTGGTCTATTTTGATAGTGTGTGTGTGTGTGTGTGTGTGTGTGTGTGTGTGTGTGTGTGTGTGTTTTCAAACCTAAGTAGCCATAAGAGTTAGTATATGAGACTAACAGTTCTTTTTCTCTTTTTATTACCAGAAACTGGTTGCTCAAATGAAGCAGGATCCGCAGGTAAAAAAATCCTGTTGTTATTAACTTAATTTTTAAATGTAAAAACAATAGAAAATGACAATGACAAATGACTTTTTTAGACAATAAGCAATAAAGTGTAGATGTTAGTTAAATTTAAAACACAATTTTATTCCAAACAGCTCATATTTTTGCATGTTGATATTCATGTTTTATAGGTTTAAAAAAAGTCCAGTTGTAGTTTAAGATTGCTGTTGTTTCAGCCTTGTTACTGTTATTTTGCTTTTTTGTTAATTGCTATGAGTATTTGTAAATAAAAAAAAATCAAAACAACCCCCCCAGGCTTAACAGGCTTCATATAGCTTAAATACCTTTCTTTACAAAACTACTTTTGAGATTCTAGGTCAGCTTAAAACTCTCCTTTCCTCTCCCTTGACCTCTCAAACGCTGAGATTGCGGGCTTGTACTTCTTTACCTGGCTTAGATTAAATCATATCTTCAGAATTAGAGTTTACCAGGCTTTTTAAAGTCTCAGAGTTACTGAAATGCCCCAAGCCATTTTTAATTGTGTGGAGTTTATATATAAGACGCCTGAATACTGGATTTATAACCTTTTCAGTAAGAATTTTAGAATTATTATTATTATTGTTTTGTTTGTTTTTCAAGACAGGGTTTCTCTGTGTAGCCTTGGCTGTCCTGGACTCCCTTTGTAGACCAGGCTGGCCTCAAACTCACAGCGATCCACCTGCCTCTGCCTCCCGAGTGCTGGGATTAAAGGCGTGTGCCCAACTAGAATTATTTTTAAAACAGTATTTGAAATTTGCATTTTAGGGCTGGAGAGATGGCTCAGAGGTTAAGAGCACTGACTGTTCTTCCAGAGGTCCTAAATTCAATTCCCAGCAACCACATGGTAGCTCACAACAATCTATAATGTGATCTGATGCCCTCTTCTGGCCTGTGGTGTACCTGCAGGCAGAGCACTGTGCACATAATAAATAAATAAATCTTAAAAATAAAAGAAATTTGTTTTTTGGGTTTTTTTGTTTTTGTTAAGCCCCGAATGTCATGTGTAGCCAGGGATGGCATTGGCCTTCCAGTCTTCCTGCCTCCAGTTCTCAAGTGCTGAGGCTTGTGTCACTACACTTGGCTGTGAAATTTTTATCTTAAAAAGAACCCTTAAAGAGGCTTTCAGAAGTATCTTATATAATAATCTGTAAAATGATAAGTTTAATTCTTATATGCAGTTGACGTGGACTTTTTATTCCCTTCTATAGAGTTGCCTTGCCCGCCAGTGATTCATGTTGTCACTCAGCCAGTGTCTTCTTGGCAGCCGCTAGACAGCGGGCCATACATGCGAAGTAAAATAAATTCCTCAAGAGTAGTGCTAGGTAGATTGATTTTTTTTTTGAAGTGGGAAATAATATTCAAATTGAGGATTCAGTGGTCTGATTGTTGTATTTTAATACAATTCATTGAATCTGAGAACTGGCAATTGTGGCCTGCATTTATTCCTATTTGACAGTCTGCCTTCCTTGAGAAACATCTTTTTTTAATTTTTATTTTCTTTTTAGCATGTTCACAATTTAAATTGAATTTAGAAGACCAAGTGGCAACAGATTGCTAGGTCCTTTATATTTAATGTGGTGATCTATATTGTCAGGAACTGAAGTACTCTCAGAAGCCAGCAGTTCTGTTAGTTCAGGACCATGTGACAGCAAGTTCTTAACCTGGAAAATCTGAGGGTCAGTAACTTATTGGACAACAGTTTAAGTGACCTCAGAGAAGTCTTATGTCAGATACATCTGAAAAATTACAAATGAGGTAAACTGAGTACAGGAGAGAATATGTGCCCCAGCGCAGGGAAATAAGGAACTGTATGAAACAAGTAAGTATCTCAGTGGGGCAACGCTCAGTTTTTCAAATATGTTAAATATTGGAAAACTTGAATACCGCCCCCTCCACCCCCAGGAAAGGCAGACATGCTCAGTGTATTTCATCCAAAATAGTACTCTTTTCGATTCCTAGAATTTCAGCATGTTGATTTGAATGATGTGCTGTTAAGGCAGTTTCAGTGCCAACAGCTTTCCAAATCTAGGCTAAAACAACAAATGTATTTTACTAAATAAGAGAGAGGACAAGTAGAGAAAAGCCTCTTATCTTTGTTGATAATGCCGCTAAGCAGCAGGGTGTGCATACTTTAACCTCCATTTTCCTGTTTTTGTCTGATTAGTGGAGCTTTAGGTTTTCTGTCAACTGATACTTTCTATAAAGAATAACAATATTTTAGGAGAAAGGTGCAATTAGAGTACAAGATGAGAAAGTATAAAACTTGCTGTAATTCAAAACAGTTGTGAGGGCTCTGTCCCTGTTTTGGTTTAGGGTTGATATTATGCTTATAATTGAATGCATGGGAAGTTTGACAGCTAAAGGTTGCTTCATCGCTTGTAATGCAGTGTGCACAGCCTTCCTGATACTATGTTAACAAATGAATATCTTTCTCACAGATATTTTTTCTTTCCAATCAGAATGCTGACTTAAAGAAACAGCTTCATGAACTCCAAGCCAAAATCACAGCTTTGAGTGAGAAACAGGTAGGGGAAGGCGGGGACATATTTTTAACATTGTGTTCTAAAGATATGTGTGCTTGAAGCTTCTAAAAGAACTGCTGTTTTTCTTCATGTGTGAAAATAAGTGTGGGCAGCCAGACTCAGTTTAATTTTGCTTGAGCTGTTTATCTATTTTTATTTTTGGTTGAAATCAGTCTCTAGAGTATCCCATGAGTATATGCTACTGGCAGATACCTAGAAGCAGTTTGGCAGGCAGGCTGCCATTAACTGTTTATTAAGCTGTAGTTTGCCCATAGGGGAAGGGGCAAAGAAAGTGAGTGGGCGTATGTGGTATGGAGTCCTGTAGCAGCTACATCTTCTTACCCGTTTTCAAGGCTTGAGCTGACATTTAACTTACGTAGGTCTCCTGTTCTAAGTGTTGTCAGACTTTTATGCCAATCTTTATCGGATGCTGATGTACTATTTGAAAACTCTTTGACGAGAATTTGTTAGACGTACTTTATGTAGGGCAAGAGAGGACCATCTTGTATTGTATAAGGAGTGCTGCTGGTAACTTTCTGTAGAGTGGCTTCCACTTTACCAAAGGAGGCAGTTCCTGCCACCAGGTGGAGTGTGACAGTTGATGGTGCTGTAAATTCGTATCTGTGGTAATCTGATGAAGCATCCCTTTTCTCTTCCCTCACTCCTCTCCTCTGGTTAAAGGGACAGATAACTGAATTAGTTGATAGTTCAGTGCTGGTGAAATCTTGCTGAAGAGTTTTGACAAAACTGTTTCCAATAACGTTGAATGTTATGTTGTTGTCTAAACAATAGCAATAGATAAATATTTCCTGCAGATTTCTGATTGTGTTTCTTATTTCACAGAAAAGAGAAATAAACTTTGAGAATCACAGATGAGTTAGTTATCTTCTAAGCTGAGTGAAGTGAAGCACTGTTTTTTTAAAATTTTATTTATTAATTCATTCATATTACATCTCTATTGTTAGCCCATCCCTTCTATCCTCCCATTCCTCCCTCCCTCCCACTTCCACCCTATTTCCCCTCCCCTATGACTGTGACTGTATATGATCATAGGATATAAAATCTCTTCTTGGTAGCCTGCTATCCTTCTGAGTGCCACCGGGCCTCCCCATCAAGGAGACGTGGTCAAATATGGGGCACCAGAGTTCATGTGAAAGTCAGTTCCCACTCTCCACTCATCTGGAAGCACTGTTTTTTATTCTTCTCTCTTTAATGCTTTCCAATCTTGTCTTTCCACAGACAGGAGGTGTTTTAGATTAGAGGGAACCAGAGGCAGAGAAACTTTCATAAGGGAAAGTAGAAACAGAACTGGTTAGTGTGTGCCTGGGTTCTCTAGACTCAAGTATGTTGGTGGCAGTGCCTGGCTTTAGAGCTCTGGCAGTTCTGAGCTTTCTTACAGTTGCAGAGCTCCTTTGACAAGGTGCCAGTGAGTAAGTCACTTTTGTAGAGTTTCATGTATTCTACCAGCCAGAGAAGGTGAAAGTGATCAGTGGAATTCGTGGTGGGGATGGGAAATGCCTTTACAAAGTTAAAAGAACTCAAGGCTGCATTTCAGGGAAATGGGGCAATCAAAGAAAAATCTGTATTTATTTGAAAATTTTGTTTGTGACAACTGATGTGAAGGTTTGTGTCTTAGTTATTGTTCTGTTGCTGTTAAGAAACACCATGACCAAGGAAAGCCTTTAATTGAGGGCTTGCTTACAGTTTCAGAGGCTTATGGGAGGGAGTATGGTGTTAGAGTAGCAAATAAGAGCTTCATCTGATTCACAGGCAGAGAGAGAGAGAGACAGACAGAGACACACATAGAGAGAGAGTGGGGGAAGGAAAAGAGACTGGGCCTGGCCTGGGCCTGCAGTGACACACTTTCTCCAACAAAGCCACACCTTCTTTTCCTTCTAATCCATTCAAAGAATTCCATTCCCTGGTGACTAAGCATGTAGATATATGAACCTGTGGGGGCCATTCTGATTCACACCACCATAGTTTGGTTTATTCTGTAACTTCTTAGTCCTTAACTGACCTCATTTAGGGAATTGCAATTGCCCATTCATCAGCTGACAAAAACAACTAGCATCAGAAAGACCTTAAACTGAAGTGCAGTCTTGCTGGTTTTGTATTTGTTTAACTATAAAATAGCCTTCTTGATAGAGTAGGGCAGGGCAGGGTTTAAAGAAGGAACACTGTCAAACGTGAATGTTGGCTCTTATCCATTCCAACAGGAAACCTTGCTGTTGTTTATCCGATTACAATCTAAAATAGTTTTGTCTTATAATGAATTTTTAATGCCACCTGTTTGTTTTTCTTTGTCTAAAGACTGCTTAGACTTCAGTAAAACTTTTCCTTTTATTTTAGTAACTAAAGTCTGCATTATCTTAATCACCTGACTAATAGTTTAACTTAACATTTTTTGTTGTAAGAAAAATTAAATATAAAAGTCTAGAGAATATGTCATAGTTAGAGTTAAAGAAGAAACCCTTTGTCAAATATGCATGTATATATTTGTACAGTTGTACAAATAAAACATAAGCATTCTTATTTTGTTATATTTAAGAAATACAACACTGCAGACAGTCACCAATTCTTATAGTTGGTGGATTAGTTCTTTTTGTTTTTTTTTTGAGACAGGGTTTCTCTGTGTAGTCTTGGCTGTCCTAGACTCGCTTTGTAGACCAGGCTGGCCTTGAACTCACAGCAATCCACCTGCTTCTGCCTCCCGAGTGCTGGGATTAAAGGTGTGGGCCACTACGCCCGGCGGTGTATTAGTTCTTATTCATTAATACTTCAGTCTTTGATAGTTAGCACTTTAAAATATGATCCTTGGCGAACATCCTCTATACCTAAACCTCAGCGAATTTCCTTGAATGCTTGTTTGGAAGTTTCTAGTGCTTTCAAACTGTAACTTGAGATTCTGGAATAGAAATTCTAGGGTGGATTTAGACTGCAGCTTCACCCTAAAGGATTCAATTTGTGTCTGTTTAACTCAAAACATTCCTAGACTCAGTTGGCTAAATCAACTGTGTGCTATGTAGTCAGTTAAAATCATGGCTTAGTGACGTAGACTATCTTCTGCTAAGCAGCATTACAACCCATATTTGTGTTTGCTGTATATATGCAAATGTGTGTGAAAACACTATCAGTAAAAAATGTTGGGAGGTGGTCATTTTACATATAATTCTTTTCCCTCCTTACTCTTCTGTATGTATTTTTAAAAATCTCCGTAGTACATGTATTTCATTTTAAAAATAGGGAATAAGCAAGAAACATTAATAAAAAAAAATTGACACCAAACTCTGGTTAGTACCTGGAGTAGTTAGCATCTGAAAACCTTGTGACAGTTTCATCCTGCTCCATGATCCACTCTAATCAAAGACTTCAACTGTTTTGAGCCATAGTGAGGCTACAGTGTACAAGCAGCTATTCATTTCCTTAACAGGATTCATTCTCATTCTGCACTCCCCTCCATGTATATCTGACAGCAGTATGTGGTCCATGGCAAGTGACTGTTATAACTGCACTACACCCCTAGCCCTAAGGCAGTTATAACATCCCAAAGTGGGACCCTTGTTCCTAGGAGGAGTTAGGCCAAAGTTGGTATTCATTCAAGTAGGTATTTCCTGACTCAGCTTGTCAGCCTACCTCTCTGGCTTCCTCTGAGGAGCTAACCCCCAAGCTCCTTTCTCCACTCATAATCTCTCTTAAGCCTTTTCCTTTTCCTTTATAGTTAATGCCATTTACAGTCAGGTTTGTCTGAATGGCTGAAACCCCCACGCAAAGATGACTTAAACAGGCAAACTTGTATTTCTCTGCCATCCAAAAGTGGACAAGGCTGGAAACAGTATCTGTACAGTGTCAGAGACCCAGGCACCGCCTGTTCTTTGCTCTGCCATTCTCAGCATGAAGCGTCACATCAGAATCCGAAATAGCAACTCCATCTGCTGAGAAGGGGGAAGTCAACAGAGAGGGGGCCCTTTATTTTTCAAAGATGTTTACTGGAAGCTTTATGTACCACTTCAAGTTAAATCTCCTTGATTTGAACTTAGTCACATGGCCTCACTAGTTGCAGGGAAGACTGGGAAGTGTAGTTTATTTCTGGAGGCTGTGGCCAGATAAATTTAGGCACTGTATACTGCAGCTAAATTCAGTTCTACCACCATTGCATACCACAGTTTGTGATTATAGATATAGTTACAATATTATTTTTAAAATGTCTTACTAAATCATTTCAAGTAGACAGGGTCCTGACAGTGGGAGTGGGGTGTTTTGACTCTTTTGCCTGCTCTTGGGACCCTTTTCCTTCTACTGGGCTGTCTCGCCTAGCCTTGATGTGAGGGTGTGTGCCTGGTCTTATTGTAGCTTGCTGTGCTTTGTTTTGTTGCTTTGTTCTGAGGGGGAGGGAGAAATGGGGTAACTGGGAAGAGTGGAAGCTGAAGTCGGGATTTATTGTATGAGAGATTAAAAAAAAAAAAGACGAAATTTGTTTCATTTTCTTCTTTATCCCTAGTATAATATTTCCCATAACATTTATCACTTTTATTTATTTGGAGAGAGGTAGCGCATGCCTGTCTGCCTGCCTTCCTTCCTTTCTGTTTTCTTTTTCTTTTCTTTTTTGTTTGTTTGTTTTGAGATAGCTCTAGCTGTCCTGGAACTCTCTCTGTAGACCAGGCTGGCCTTGAACTCACAACGATCCACCTGCCTCTGCCTCTGAAGTGCTGGGACTAAAGGTGTGCGCCACCACCACCCGGCTCTGTTTTGTTTTGGTTTTCTTTTTCTTTTTCTTTTTTTTCTTTTGGTTTTTGAGACAGGGTCTCTCTGTGTAGCCTTGGCTGTCCTGGACTCACTTTGTAGACCAGGCTGGCCTCAAACTCACAGAGATCCTTCTGCCTTTGCCTCTTGAGTGCTGTGATTAAAGGCGTGCGCCACTGCACTCGACCATATTTATTGTTTTAACACAATAAATGAGGTACTTTTCTGGTTTTAGCAAAGAGTTGCCATGTATGTAACCATTCTCAATTGGTCATTTTGGTAAAATAGGTTCTGAAGTCTTTGGAAAGGTCTTTGTGTCTGCTGTGACTAAATACATTTCATATGAATAGAATAAGCTAGTTGTGGTAGTACGCTCCTTTAGGCCCAGCATTTGGCAGGTGGATCTCTTTGAGTTCAAGGCCACCATGGTTAACATAGAGATTTTAGCTCAGCCAGGCTACAATAGTGAAACTTTGTCTTTATTTAAAAACAAAACAAAACAAAACAAAACACACACACACACACACACACACACACACACACACACACACACACGCCAAGTCACTGTATCAGTTAGCTTCTTGCTACTGTAGTGAAATAAATAAAGACATTTATAAGTTCAGAATCCTAGAGCCCTGTGCTTTGGTACTCTAGTGTAGACAGCACATCCTAGCAGAAGCACAAGTACAACAAACTGTATCAAGAGAAGAAGCAGAGGATGAGACTGGGTCTTAGCGACTAACGCCTCCAGTAAGGCTCAACCTTCTGAAGACTCATCACCGCCCAGTAGGGCTACTGCCCCCGAGGACCAGCCCTTTAGCCTTTTAGGTATGCTTTCAGTTTTCATGCCATGGATGATAGTTTGCGGCTTGAACAATTGTGAGTGGACAGGGCCCTAGGAGTTTATTTCCAGGCATGACTTTCTAGTGTGTTTGTTCTTAAGATCTCATATTTAAACCATTCCATGCATCTACTTCCTTATTTATGGAAGATGTGTACGGCAGTGCCTTTAGCAGTTAATGAACATGTGTCTGTTGAGGGCGTACAATTTGGGGAATGTGAATTCCATTTAGATGGGAATTGCTGCCTTTAGTTGTAGTACTCACTTCATCTTTGTAACTCCTTCATCCTTATGTGAAGCACCGATTTCTAAGGGGCTTCCACATCCGCGTGTGAGTGCATCTTAGTAATGCACACACTGAGACATTGCTTTTGCACCTTAGCCATGACTGTGTAGTTCATCAGACTAGAATCCACATCAATGTACTCTCCATTCAGCTCTAGGCAGTGAATTTCTTTGTAAGATTTTATTTATTACATGTTTTTGGAAGTAGGACATTAAGCAGACTAGTCAGTTAGTTCTCATTGACTTAGGGCTGGGTGAATTGGTTACTGTGTTCTAATATTGGCAGCCTGACACTGTCTCTAGTTTGAATCCCTCATTGACAATCAGCTAGTATGATTGGCTAATATTCTTAACATAATTCAGAAGTGATATTTCCTTTTATTATAGCTAGAGGCCTACCTTCATATTTACCCAAAGCTTACACAATCCCCAAAAATCAATTTAGTTCCTGTTGCCTATGTAATATTTATGTGAAACTACTTGACCATTTGTTTGCTGAGTTTGTTGTCATTTGTGTACTTAGGACATCAGCTCCTCCTTTGCATCTAATATAGGAAATATAATATTTCAGGTTTCTTCTGGGGAAATCTTACTGGCTTATACTGGGCAGAGATGGAGCAAAGACTTAAACACTAGCAGTGGGTGTGAAGGTTTTAAGACCAAGGTTTCAAGTGTGGGACATATGTAGTGCCCTGTGCTACAATACCTAGCTCATCCTTGTTACTTTTACTCTTGTAGTGTAGTTGTCTCTGTTGCCAGTATTTTGCACTTGTCTGGTTACATGTTTGATGATATCATTACGAGAGAAGCTTGGTAGAGGAGCATTGCTGTCATTACAGAATGCTCACCTGAGTGCGGCACAGGAAATGAAGGTAGCCAGTTACTGGATACTGCCCTCGGTAGCAACAGTGTTGTGGAGAGAGAGGGGAGGGCACGCTGTGTCCTCTCGAGTTTGTTCTGATGGTTTAGTTTCAGTGCTGGCAATGGAACCGCAAGCTCAACTTGAACTTTTTAAAAAAATTTTATTAATTGATTCAGATTACAACTCAATTGTTATCCCATCACTTGTATCCTCCCATTCCTCCCTCCCTCCCACTTTCACCCTATTCCCCTCCCCTAGGTCTAAGACTGAGGGGGACCTCCTCCCCCACTAGTGGTCATAGGTTATCAAGTCAACTTGAACTTTTTAACTTCACATGAGGTGTGTAATGTGCTGACACAGGTGGCCAGACTCTACAATACGCTCTTTGCCTCTTTGCTGAGTTCCTCCTTAGCTTAGAGCTCTTGCTTCAAACCAGAAAAAAACCAAAGCCAGTGCCTATTCTGGTGGAACTGTTTGCAAGAACCTGTATCTGTCTGGGCCTTTCCTGGAGTCTTTTTTGTATTTCAAATGTTTGGGGACTCTGGCTCTTTGGACAATGTTACTCCAGGTTGGGGTTGGTGGTGGTTATATGACAGGGGCTTTACAGGGCAGGGGACTTAATTTGTGCCCTCTACTTCCTTTTGTCAAGGAGTTGTGACATTTTCTTATGTACCACTTCCCTCCCTACAACACACAAACACTGGGCTTCAGATTCTCTCGTAGCTGAGTCTGACCTTGAACTTTTGATCCTTCATGCCTCAGACTTCCAAGGACTGCAATTACAAGCATGTGTCACCACACCAAGCTCATCAACTTTCTGAAACTTTATCATTTCAAGAATAGGACACATCTGTTTATTCCACATGCATTTATTGAGAGTTCACTATGATGAAAGGCATGGTACTCCAGAGGGGTACAGAAAATGAAAATCTTAGTATCACTTCCACAAGACTGGCCCCTGTAAGGCATTGGCGTTCATTAGCAGGACACCTCAGCAGTCCACCTCTCTATTTTCTTGCACCCTTTTCTTCCATTCACACTCTGTAAACTTCCAGTGTCAGTCTTTTTTTCCAGGCTTCTCCTAAACTCCATGTCTTCTGCAACTGGCATTTCCCCCCCTCTTTGCCTAGCACATTCCTACTTAGTTTTTGAAGTGAGACCCATTTGACTACAATCCTCTAGAAGGCTTTTCTCCACCCTCCTCCAGGCATAGTCCACATAACCTCCTGGTTTGGCACATGCTATAGCACTTTCTCTCTCTCTCTCTCTCTAATAATTTATTTATTTTATTTGCATTGGTGTTTTGCCTACATGCATGTCTGTGTGAACGTGTTGGGTCTCCTGGAACTGGAGTTAAAGACAGTTGTGAGCTGCCATGTGGTTGCTGGGAATTGAACTCAAGACCTCTGGAAGAGCAGCCAGTGCTCTTAACTGCTGAGCCATCTCTCCAGCCTCAGCACATATTTTTTTACCATTGAATTGTGATCATCTGTGAGGTCCTGTAGGATAAGACTGTTGTCTTACTATCATCTGTACTCATGAACTCTATCATGGTATGTAAGCAGGAGGTATGTTTGAGTATGTTCATTTATTAAGCATTCAGTAGGGTAATGAGGTAGCCAAGGATGTCCCTGTCATGGAAGTTCACCATTAAAAGGGTCCCATTCTAATAGCTCTTTCCAGTCTAGTTTTGTGAAAGAGTTTTAAAATTGTTTTAAGATTTATTTAATTTTATGAGTTATGAATGTTTTGCCTGCATGCATGTCTTTGCAACACTTACGTGTTTAGTGCCTTCGAATATCAGTAGAGGTGCATCCTCAGGGCCTGGAGTTCCAGGTTATTGTGAGCCACCTTGTGAGTGGTAGGAGGTGAACCATGGTATTCTAGGAGAGCAGCCACTGCTCTTAACCACCAAGTCAGCTCTGCAGCCCCTGGAGAGATTCTCTTAATACCATTTCCTGTGTTCCTGTTTTAAGTATGTTCAGAGTGTTTCACATCAGTTTCATAAAAGGCAAATTTTTATGAGGAAAAGTTGTATAAAGAAATAAATGAGTCTGAGGTCACCTGCCCTGGAATCTGTCTCCGGTGTTGTTACTTGCCTTCCTTCTGAAGGCCTCCACCCTCTGCCCCATGCCTGCCTCTCTACTGCAGCCATCCACACTTGGTCATCTAGACTGAACAAATACTTCAGTTTTTGGTTATACTTTGGTATTTCTTCAACCTAGGGTACTTTTCTATCTTCCTTCCTTAGTGCAAACCTAGGGTCACTGTCTTTGTGTCACATCTTCAGGACAGTGTGGCAGAGGAGTAGCCAAAGGAGCTGTGTAGGCATGTTATAGATGTATGCTTTAACTGAATGGAAAGATAGGTTAAAAAAAAAAGTGAAGAAAAAAACCTAAATTTTAAAACATGAACAGTATAATTCCCTTTTAAAAAAATATAAAATGCTTAGACATCTTTTAGTTTTAAATGTACAATTACTTATGCTTGAAAAATATAGGGACACATCCAAGGTTATTGAGGAACTTGATACAGGTATTCTCAATTTTCAGTGCTTTCCTCTAAGAAGTGAGATCCTAGAAGATGAATTTATTTTCATAAGGAATATATGTTAGGTTGTTTTTTGCTGTTGTTGTTTGTTTTGGTTTTTGAGACAGGTCTCAGTATATAGTGCTGGCTGGCCTGGAACTTGATATGCAGACCAGGGTAGCCTCCAACTCAGAGATCTGACTGCCTCTATCTCCCAGGAGCTGGGATTAAAGGCGTGCTACCTTAAAACACTAAAGATACAGAAAATCACATGTTTACGTGTGTGTATGTATTTATATGTGTTGGCAGATGGTTCAGGTTCGTTTTTATAGATTGAAACACCTGGGTGACTAGTATTCATGTCAATAATCAGAACAATACTATCACCACAGCAACACTGTGGTGTCTTCATTTCACCCCTCCCTCCCCAAAGACTCTAATGGTAGAGATTAGTTTAGGGAACTGTGCCTACATTTTTCTGTCTGATTCTAGTATTCTGTTTAACATTGTTTGTGAGATTACATCTATTTCTTTTGATGCTTAACGTTTTGAAATAATTATAGATTCACAGGAAGTTACCTTTTGACATTTTCAATCATTAAAGAATGGTTTGTTGTTTCCAGAACTTTTCTACTTTAGGATCTGCTGGTAGTGAAATGCTTTTTGTTGTTGTTGTTGTTGTTGTTGTTGTTGTTGTTGTTGTAAACCTACAGTCTCTTGCTCTATGGCTTTTGAACAACATCTTATACATCTTTAACTATTTGCTGGTCAATCCCCTTTCTCTATATTGTGGGCTCCTGTGAACTGTATCCTCTTTACCCCCTCCCCACCAAAAAACCCCAACTACTTAGTGCATGCAGTTTTCACATAGTGGTGCTTAACAGTTTAAAGCAATGAATCCTGTCTCCCATTCACTGATCACTAAAGCTTAGTGAGCTCTCTGACCTGGTTTTCTCACCTGTCAGGTTAAGTGGAAGTCCCTCTGAAAGTACAAGTGGGTGTGAGTCTCTTAGCTCATCAGCTCTGCAACACCACCAGGAGCAAGGAATGTTCTGATCATCTTTCTTTGCTACTCACAGCCTGTTAACAAATATTACTTCTTGACAGAATAGCTGTTGAAGCTCAGTCTTTGCGTCTCTTTTTAAAAATTAATTTATTATTTATGCAGTATTCTGCCTGCATATGCACCTGTCTGCCACAAGAAGGCACCAGATCTCATTACAGATGGTGGTGAGCCACCATGTGGTTGCTGGGAATTGAACTCAGGACCTTTGAAAGAGCAGCCATCTCTCTATCCCCCAGTCTTTGCATCTTTTTACATCAACATCCTGGGCAAGAAAAGACCTATTTCTTACATGTATTTTCCTAAGAGCAAGGAAAACTTTTAATTAGAAGCTTGTCGTTAGACTTTGGCTCTTGTTGGTCAAACCTCTGCCTTACGCAGACAATTAGCTCCTGATGGGAAGAGTCCGATACTGAATCATACCCGAAAGCTGCAGATTCACCTCTCTGGATAGGTAAACAGGATTGTCTTTTGTTAGGAAGGAAGCAGATGGGATAGGGAATAATAAAAGCCAAAAAGGCATCAACATCAGCTCTCTTTCCACTCATGTAAATGAGACGCAGTAAATAGGTAAAGATGTGTGTGCTCATGCACTGTAATTCTTCAGTAGCCTTTTGTGGTCATCATTGGTTGTGTGGATGATTTTAGAAGTCTACTTTTTGCAAGCCCAGCTGGCAATATGCTTTTAAAGCTAGCCATTTTACTGTTGCTAAAACAATACATTATTAGAAGGGTGGACTTTTACAAAAATAATCAACTTACTTCAAATGTGAATTACAGGTATTTTAAGGTAGTCTGTAAACTGTCACCATCATCACCCATGCTGTTGAAGCCTGGTTTTTTTGCTCACTAAAGCCGTCACACTGGCATCTCAGGAATACCATGGCTTAGCAAAACCCACATAGTATTTTCATATTTCCATTTTAAAATTGTTGAGCACAAATCATACATCTATTTATTTATTTTCCTGGCAAATTAGTGTGAAATAAGCAGACAGGAAGCAGTTTCTCCTTTAACTAGTGCCCTCTCCTGGTGCTTGGTTAATTGAGGGCTGCTTTGAGAATCTCAGAAGGCACCCCAGAGGTGATTTGCTCCTGTTTGAGGAAGGAGACATGGGGTGAGTCACAGGGTTTGGACAGCCTCTTCACAGCAGCTCCATCTGCAGGTGACAGCAGTGGTTAGTTAGTTTTCCTCAGTCATAGCCCCAACATCCCTTTGCTCTGAAAACCAGAGCTCCAGCATGTTTCAGTTGATGTGTTTGTCACCTTTCCTCCTGCCCATGTTTGTTACCTTTTACTAGAACGCCTCCAGCACTTTTGTTATAACAAATTATGTAATTCATTTTGACCAAAGTTGTTAAAGGCGGAGGTCTGTAGCTGGCCTCACCTTATCCAGTGCTCATGTCTTCTGTGCTCTGCAAGTGAAAAGTCCTTCCTTTCAGAATAGAGGAACCCTCTTTTGGAGGTTTATCTTCAGAGAATTTAGTGAAGCTGGCTAGTGTATTTAACTGATGGAATTTGAAATATTTTCTTTTGCACATATGATCTCATTATTTTAGTATAGAAGTTTGTCATGAATTTGAAACAGTTTCATATACGACTTTGGGCTAATCCACAATTTCTACCTTTAATTAAGAATGGAATAGTAGTAGATTTATTCTTTCTTTTTTCCTTCTCATTTTTGTTTTTTCAAGACAAGGTTTCTCTATGCAGTCTTGGGTGTCCTGGAACTTGCTCTGTAGACCAGGCTGGCCTTGAGCTCATATAGAGATCTGCCTGCCTTTACCTCCTAAGTGTTAAGATTAAAGGTGTGTGTCACCACTGCCCAGCTGCTTTTTTCCTCTTCCTCCTCCTCCTCTTCTTTAAATAGCAACTAACAGTTCAACTTTTCCATGGAATATTTATTTGACTTACAAAAAATCCATAGTGCTGGGTTAGAAAGATGGCTTTGTGGTTAAGAGCTTGGCTGCTCTTCCAGGGAACCCAGGTCCAGCTCCAGCACCCACACGGCAGCTCACAACCATCCATAACTCCAGTCCCAGGGCTCTGATGCCCTCTTCCGGCCTCCACAGGCACTGCACACACATGGTGCACAGAAAACAAGCAGGCAAAAATACTCAGACACACAAAATAAAAATAAACAGTGAGAGAGAGAGAGAGAGAGAGAGAGAGAGAGAGAGAGAGAGAGAGATCGAGATCTGTATCAAGTTGTGTGTTGGTGCCTCACTGGGTGTAATCCCAGTACTTGGGATGTTGAAGGAAGCGAATGGAGCATTTATGAACACCTTTACTATATAGTAAGCTCCCATCTCAAAAAACAGCCACGACTGAGAGAACTCTCCCACTCCAAAAACCTCCAAACCAAGTCCTGACAAAAGTTATGGTAGGAAAGGTAACAGTTGCTGTTTATACACATCATTCAAAACACTCAAGTCAAATCAAATCAAAATCAAACACAACAAAAATTAGGGAAAACACTCATACATATAAGATTAAAAAAACATATTTTTTTCTTAAGAAGAGTATATATATACCTACCATACAACCCTGGACATCCCAAGACACTGACCCCAAAAAACAAAAAACAAAAATGAAAGCCCAGCTTCACACACACACACACACACTTATGAGTGACCACAGAAGCTTTTTAGCAATAGCTAAAAATCAGAATCAATACAAAGTATACACTTTACAAGTCTCTCTGTAAGGGAATGTACAGCAGCAAGAAGAGACCAGCGTTTGTCTAGAGACCAGGTTAGGGGAAGAAGAGTGGCGTCTGCAAGGAGCAGGGACATGAGAAAATGTCCAGAGGTGGTCACTAACGAGACAGTAACTACCTGAAGGAAGTTCCGAGAAGAGTGGACAGCTGCTTTCTGAAAGAATACAGTTATGAAGCGGGTAAGAGCATTTGTAAATTTTTTAAAAAATTAAGAACATTTGTGGGCTGAGCGTGGTGGCACACACCTTTAATCCCAGCACTCGGGAGGCAAAGGCAGGTGGATTGCTGTGAGTTTGAGGCCAGCCTGATCTACAAAGGGGGTCTAGGACAGCCAAGGCTACACTGAGAAACCATGTCTCAGAAAAAAATAATAATAAAAAAAGAAAAAGAAAAGAACATTTGCCTACCTATATGTATGTGTACCACATGCATGCCCACAGATCCCCTGGCACTGGAGTTATAGACGTGTAAACTGCCTTATGGGTGCAGGGAATCAAACCTGGGTCTTTGTAAGAGTAGCCACTGCTCTTATCCACTAAATTCTGTGTATTATTTTGAAACAAAATCAAGACCATCTGTAAATGGGTTGCTTACGTTGGCAGTACCTTGAAATGTTACTTTAGTTACTTTTTCACTACTGGGACCAAAATACTTAAAGAGAGGTAGGATTTATTTTAGTCCTGGTATCAGAACCAGTTGTACTTGAACAGAACATCATGGCCAATGGAGCTGGGATACAGAGGCTTCTTTACTTCGTCATAGTCAGGAACAGACTCTACAGGGTCTCAATATGCTATTGTGTTATGGACTCATAAGGAATTAGCCCATTGGATTGACTTAGAGCCATTGTGATTTGATGTACTTGTCTGTGGAAGTTCCATCACAGACATACCCAAAACTGTGTTCTGTCTGTCTCCTATGTACCTACTATCCCAGCTACGTTCTGCAGTCTCCTGCCTGCTATGTTAGGGTTTCTTAGGAATCTTTCTGAGGAGAAGCTTCGTGGCTGCTACATTAGGTTACTAGGATTTTACAGGTTAGAAACTGAAAGCATATGTATTTTAGTTAGTTTCTTTTCTTGGGGCAGAATGTACTTTAGGCCATAGCAACAATAAAAACATATTGCTACACCTGAGTCTTTCTCCATTGGATAGTTACTCTTTACCTTCAAACTGATACCCAGAAAATGCAATCTTTCTCTGGGATTTTTGCCCATTGTGTTGATTGAGAGACTGGAACTCAGCATCTGTTCAATAAATGGCTGTTCCTTATTACGTGTGTACTGAGAAGTTTCCCTGAGCTCTTCAAGGATAGGCATATGTAAACAACCACAATAAGTCTGAAATCAGGTTCGTATGGGTGGGAACAGCCCAGAAAGGGGAGCTTCTCCTGGCTGAGATACCAGCAAAGTGCTCCAGGGGAGCTGATATCTGAGCTGAGTATTGAAACCCAACAGACCTTTACCATCAGAATGGGTATTAAGTGTGAGTTATGTTTGTTTTGAAGCCTGCATGTATCATTTCTTCCTGTTCTTGTAATTATATGTTGTAGGTAGCTATTACTAACCCTGCAGACTTAGGAAAACTACGTTGTTTACATGAAAACCACATATAATATTTTGGAATGGGTGTTTCAAAGTACATTGATTTCACATATGAAAGTATCATAATGACCCACATTGTTTTAAACAATTAATATACACTATTTTTGCCTTTAAAATTTATTTTATTTTATGTGCACGGGTGTTTGTCTGCATGTATGTTCAGTGCCCACAGAGGCCAGAAGAGGGCCCAGGAGACCTTGGAAGTAGAGTTACAGAGAGTTATGCGCTGCCCTGTGGGTGCTGGAAATTTAATCTGGGTCCTTTGGAAGACTAGTTAAAGACCATTGAAGTGCTCCTTAACACTGAATCATCTCTCTAGCCCACACATTAATAGCTTTTTTTTTTAAAAGTTCTCACCATACTTTAAAAGTTAAAAATGGAAATGGTAAAGAGTGCTACTGTCACTGCGATAGCTTATAAGAAACATCTGCACTCTTATCCATAAAGCTCTATAAGCAGAAGGCCTGGTTCTATACTGTAAGAACCAAATAAAGGTTCATTTAAATTTAACTGAGGTGCTTGGGTATGTACATCAATTTTTTATGGTTCCTTGATATCTGGTCAGTTACTAGCCTTGATCATTACTGGCTAAGAGAGCCTCTACTATATTACTACAAGTTACTACTAAAAGTGAAATGTGGTTTTCACTCTTTAGTTGGTAGGGTGTTTATGGAATGTGTGTTCTGTGGAAACATTCTGCACAGTTCCAAAGCATGGCTGACAGGGCTTCTCCTCTAAGGATTACCTTAACAGTTGGGAAATAGTTATCAAAATAAAATCTTTGTAATGAAGGCCAAAGCCACAGTTACCTGTAGACTGTTGGTTCTTAACCCAGCTTATACCCCAAATAAACTTGAAAAGATTTTGAAAACTGTTGCACCTAAGGGCTGTATTGAATCAGAGTCTCTGGGAGAGGCCCAGGAATGCAGACTCATGTAAGAAGAGGTAGGTTAACAGTTGACAATGCCTAAACTAGATGTGATAATTTCAAGTTGATTTGACATTGCACTCTTCCTGAATCACCTGAGGGCCAGTCTGTACAGGGATTAGTATAACATTAATACTTTGGATTTCAGCTTTTCCTTTGAGGAAAATTTTTCAAAGAAAGTTAAGTTGACTTATACATAGAACTTTTCAGCTTTAACCAATGTGTTTTAATTTTTAGAAATGTATTATGACTCAGAAGCTTTATTAAGGGGTGTGTGTGTGTGGGTGTATGGGTGTTGTATATATTAGTTTTTCAAACATTTAGCTTATATGAAATACTTAGGTTCTTTTTTAAAAAAATCATTATATGTGATGAGCAAAGACTGATGATAATCAAAGGTAATGACAACATCTTGAAATAAAATCTCAATCTCTCCCCCTCTCATTTTGAATTTTTTGAGACAGTGTCTCATTATACAATTCAGCCTGCCTGTAACTTACAGCAATCCTCTTGCCTCAGTTTCCTGAGTTGTGGATAACAGGTGTGCACCACCACGCCCTGCAAAGTAAGAACTCTTAAGGATCAGTCATTTGCTGTTCCAAGTCTGGCCCATGCATAGCTTTTCCTCCCAGCTCTTGTGAAGCACAGTTGGACATTTACATCTTTTGCTACTGCACCACTTATAAGACACAGATTAGTCTCCTTAGCTTTGATTTTTCCCTCATACTGATATTTTCCAGATCAGAGGAAGTTAAGACTCTGGTGCCCACGAGAGAGATGATCTAAGTATCCCATGAAGCCAAGTATTTATCAGACCATGAGACCAAATTCCAGAATATACATTTCATCTTATTATAAATTTTGAATTCAAGAGGCAATCTAAATAGTTCATTTCTGCCCTTAGAATATCACCACTTTGAGATAGGGCACACAATCGAGACAGCAAGGGTTTCACCTGTGTAGGGCTAGCTTCCTTTTGTTCTTGATTTGCCCTGGTGTGAGAATTTGCCCTGCTCACCCCCTAGTGCATTAGTGTGCACATGAGGAACTTTCCAGCTTCTTGAAGGCGGGATTGCTCACTTCTCCTTCTGTGATCCGGCTGCTTACACTTTATGTACTGCCTGGGCAAGTGACACCAGGAGGGCTGAAAGGCCTTGCTAACAGAAAGAGAAAGAGAAAGAGAAAGAGAAAGAGAAAGAGAAAGGGAAGCACTTGCTAGTTTATGAGGCATGAGCTGCTTTGATAAAAGTTCCAGAGACACACCAGGGCAAATGATGAGAAACTGGTAGGCAGCCATGCTATCTCGTGGGTACTAGCAGGAAGGAGCAGTTTAGCCCTTTAGTTAGTCCCTTATTCCTTCTGTCCCTCCCCTTCTGTCTAGTTAAGCTAGTAATGCCTCCTGTGTGTGCTTAGCAGTTTGAGAAGGTTGCAAAATAAACAAAGATGCCCTCTGCCCAGAGTTCAGGACCAGATGCAGTGAGGATGAGTTCTTTGTGTATTAGTGAGGACTTTCTGGCTTCTAGTCGCAGAAGCTCAAATCAACATTGTCATAGCGCAAGCAGTTCTTTGGCTTATGTAGCTAGCAAGTGTGAGAATATGGCAAGCCTCCAGTGTGAGCGAACTGTGCAGTTTTTCTCCCCTTGAAGTCATTGGCAGTGCACAGACTAGCTTACGCTGACAAGTCGGCTCTAGCAGTCCTAGGCTTGCAACTTGCTCCCCCCTGACCCCTAACACTTCCTATCCCTACAAGTGCCAGCCTAAGATATGAACATGATTTTCAGGCCAATTCTTGAGGCAAACTTTGTTCAGCCATGTGCCACCACTTGAGCAGAGCTTGGGTGTTTACTGTCGTGTTGATTGTTATCCAGAGAGCAACTTGGGAGGCTTTGGAGTTCTGCTAGTAGCTGGAAATAACAGTGTGGGGAGGTAGGCTTCATAGTGCTGCTCTTAGATTGTTTCCATGGTCCCAGGTGGCTTGGGGCTCCTGACTTCTGAGCACAAGGATTTTCTTTAATTTACCCCTCCTTTTGATTTCTTGGTGTAAATGTCTTGTTTCATCCACTCCCTGCCTTTCTGCTTGTATTCTGCTATTCTGCTATGAAGCAGGCTGGACAGTTTCTTCCCCTCCTTGGCTTGAGACATAACTACCGTTCTCTTCTTTCAAAGTACTACTGTACTGCTTAATATATCAGATTAACAAGAACTCCCAACTTCCTGGTGTAGATAAGGGGCCTTGTCTCTAAACAGTGGGAGTCCCCTGTCTCAGGGTCACTTGAGTGTCTCTGGAAGCCCAAGAAGCCTGAACATTGGAAATGTGGACTTAGAGATTTTCTAGAAATGTCCGTGTGACTATGGTAGCTGTGGGAATGGAGGCAGGAGGTAAGTTAAATCTCTGGTTTTCATTCTAACTGTCACCAGAATTTGGGGAAAAAAAATTGACCTAACTGTATTTTGGGCCCGCAAGCAGCACTGAAATGATCTGCCACCTGCTGACCTAATCCATGTCATTCTGGTACTCGGATTGCCAAAGTAATTTGCTCAATTTGCAATTGACTGTTTACTCTTGAAAACAACAATGATTAGATCTAGTGTTAGAAATCATACATTTTATCACAAATTAAAACTTCTAAGGATCAAGTTAATCCTTTTGGAAAAGAAGACATTTATTTAAGTATGGTGTGTATCCCTCAGAGACTAATTGTACTTTGAGAAAGCTGCCCTTCACTGCTCTTCCAGGAAGGACAGACTGCTGATGAGACAGACCCAAGACAGCATAAGCTGAGTGCAGCAGAGAGCTGGGTACTATATTTATCTTTAGGTAAATTTTGCAATTTGATAGGAAAAAAGAAATCTGTGTACCTTGCAAGGGACGAACTTATGTTACTCCAGTGGCTGCTTATCTGGGGAATGGCGCAGAGGGTGTGTGCTGTTGCCGTCCTGTGCTCTCAGGTTCTAGACATACTTCTGCCCTTGTTTCATAGTATGCCATGAGACCATCTGGGGTGGCTTTCTCCTCCTTCACCCTTAATTTCAATGAAGCCATTTCCCCTTCATCGGAATGAAGCAGAACAATTAAAACTTGCAAATTACAGTTTCAGGACTTGGACTCTGGTCTTGAACATTGTGCTTAATAGTCACCTATAGAACTGCAGCTGGCATGGGAGAGTTGTAGAAGCACGGACTTCCCACTCGTCCCAGGGATCCTGACATCAGTAAGTACCAAGCGGGCAGAATTAAAGGTGTCTGCTTCCGGTTCCGCCCTCTCCTAGTTCTCGTTGCTCTCATGAGTCTCCAGCTATGGAATTTGCTTCCCTGCATGGGCTGCTCAAAAGCCAGCTCTCTTGCTCTGCCCAACAAGCTCACAGTTGGCGAAACAGGAAGTCACACTGATCGGCACACCACTCTGCTGATCAAAGGAAGTCAACCACTGGGTCTTGCAAGGCCACTGGAAAGCTGCTGGCAGCGTGAGCCTCTGTGTAGAGTGCGTGCTGCTGCCTATAGCCAGGGCAAGACAAGGTGGCAGGAAACACAGCAACAGCCAGAATCTTTCCTTTCTGAAACTGGGGTGATGTATTTCTTTTCAGTGGTAGTCCCTGGTGGGAGTCCTTAACTTTCTTGGGAAAAATTTTAGTAATTTGTTTTAATTACATAAGAGCAGAGCCCCTCAGCAAATTGAGCATGTGGTGACTACATGATACATATGATAGAATATGGTTTTACTGTGATTGAGTTAATAAAAGGTCTGACAAATCATTAGATTTAAACAAGTCACTTAAAAAATACTTAATCTTGTGATTACGTTCCTTTTTGCAGTTTGCTGGGTAGTCTTGTCATTTTGTAGGGAACATACAGGTCTCAAAGCTAATTTGTTGGATATAGGCAGTAGAGTGCTATTTGTAGCTCTTTCCAGTATATAATTCCCTTCCTTATAAGCTGTTGGCATTTTAGTGCAGTTTATAATATAGCACATGGAAGGAACCCCCTGAGTAGGACAGTGGCTGCTCTTTGTCACTTGCAACTGTGTTTGCAAGGGAACATGCTGGCAGCCAGCAAGGAGAGCGCTGTGACAGGTGGGAAGAGCCGGAGCAGAAATGTGCTTCACCTTTCTCCTACCCGCTCCAGTCCCTCCCTTTCCACCCTCTTCTACCTGGCGCCTATTTTTCTTCTCTTCCCCCTTTAGAAGCCATCTGTTTCCCCCATACGTTCTGTTTGGCTTGCAGGAGCCACGGTACAAGAAAACACTAGAAGCTAGCCTGTGCTTGACCTGCCCTAAGCATAGATGTTGGAGCTGGGCTGAGCCTGATACACCAACTGGAAAGGTGAGGGCCTGTCATCGAAGATTTCATACAGCAATTTTTGACAGCTTACTAACTGGATCTCAGGAATGATTAAGGACTTTTAAATTCTGGCTCTGCAAATTCTATAGCATGTTGTGTCAGAAACAGACGTAACATTACTCTGTGTATAAAGAAAGCTGTTTCCTTGCCTTGGTCTAGGCTTGGGTCTAAGTGAGCAAGGAGAAAAGGGGAAAAAATGCCCCAACAGTCTGGATCTCCTTTCTGAGAGTGAAGCTTTGCCATCCTGCTGTGAGTAATTTGCGTTGTCAGTGACACAGCGAGTCAGCTGGCTGAACTAGTTGAGCGGTTCCCTGCTCAGACATCCAGCTAAGGATTTACTTTCTATGGTCTCCCTTCAATTATCTTCTCCTCGGGCATTGCTGGTGGGAATATAAAACAGTACCGTCACTTGAAAGACAACACTCTGGCAAGGTTCTCAAAATGTTAAGCATGGAGTTGCCATGTGACTCAGCAGTCTCAGTCCTGGGTGTGCACCCAAGAGAAATGGAAACAGATGCTCAGGCGAAAGCTCAACACTAACGGTCATGTCTTCACTGTTCGTGTTCTCTGCAGGCAGGCTACATGCGACCTGGTGTCTGAGGAGCTGGAGTGGAGCGACTTGCCTGAAGCTCTATCTCAGGCTGCCTCTGTACTGTACCAATTACTCATTTATTTGTCCCTTGTGGTATTTGTTTGGCCAATTACATTTATTTCTATGTGTTTGTTACTTGTTAAACAGGAAGAAAGGCTGGAATGGTGTTTGTGTTCATGATAGCTCAGAAGTACTAAGGACCCCATCAGATGATGAACGGCTGAAGAAAATTCAGTATGTCCAAGGAATGGAATGCTATTTAGCAATACAAAGGGATGAAGAAGTGCTACAGAGTTCTTGAATCTTGAAAATGTTTGGCTGAGGATAAGAAATCAGGCACAGAAGGCAACATATTAAATGATCTCTTATATTGAATGTGTCAAATATACAAATTCATAGTGACAGTGATAGAAAATTGATCAGTGTTGCTTAGGGGATAGGGGACGTGCACAAATATTGGGGTTTAAGTTTCTTCAGATGCATTCAGATGTTTTGGGGGGTGGTTAAAATATTCCAAAGTCTGCTGCGGTGTGATCAGCCCATTCTGTGAAGGGGCCTGGACCTACTGAGTAGTCTACTTTAAATGTGTGGATTTATTACATGTGAATCCTCTAATAGAGCTGTTTAGTATTTTATCTGTGTGAAGACAGCAAACTCTTAAGGTAGCAGTGTTAAAAGCCACTCACGAACGCGAAGGTAGTAACAGATGTCACTTATGTGTGCAGTGTTCTATTGTTTACAGTTTTCACATGCTTTATCTGGTTCAGTCCTGGTCAGACCCCACCATGCAGATGAAATTGACACGAATAAGAAAAAAAAAAAAGGGTTTACAAGATTATACAACCAAACAGTGGAACAAGTGTTCACTCTCATTCTTTTGTACACTAGCCACTGCCCTTCATATTAGCAACCTGGGATGCTTCTCAGACTGATTATTCTTAACTGTTTTGCTTCCTTAATAGAACTAAAAAAGATCACTTCTGGTCTCTGTACTGCTTTCCTTATCTGGAAATGGGGATAATGAGACTTCTCACTTCAAAAGTCATTTTTCTCCTTCTTCTGGTTTCTTTATGTAGAATCGAGAGTTGGGGGTGTTCCCTCTTTTGGGGACATTTATAAAGATTGTTAAAAGACAGTTAAAATCCCTGCCTGACTGGACAAGTGCTTCCCAGCAAACCACCAAGGAATGTTGTTTCTCCTGTTTTATGCTTTTTGACCGCACAACCTCAGCAGGATTAATAATAACCACTTACGCCCCTATTCCCCGAGGAGCAGAGCCTGTACCGACATCATCAGATTAGCCCCTCCTCTCTGCAGGCAGGCTACATGGGAACTGATGGCTGAGGAGCTGGAGTGGAGCGACTTGCCTGAAGCTCTGTCTCAGGCTGCCTCTGTAGTGTACCAATTACTCATTTATTTGTCCCTTGTGGTATTTGTTTGGCCAATTGCATTTATTTCTATGCGTTTGTTACTTGTTAAACAGGAAAAAAGGCTGGAATGGTGTCACTAGGTGAGCATAATGCTATTGAGAGTAAAAGCTGTTTGTTTTGACTTGGCTGTGTCATCCTTGATCCAGGCTACACAGCAGTTCAGAACTCCTGAACTGGTATTGGTTCTGAGGAGCAATGGCAACTGTGTGTCCTGCTGTATAGACAGGAAAGGTGCCCAATGAATGGAAATGGTTCTCCGGTATACAGACAAGACACTTGTCACACAGTGAAGGACAACTTCCAAGTCACAGAGCTTTGCAGTGTGTTTGCATGTAGAAAGTTCATTTACCATCAGGACAGGCTTCATGCCTTCAGCAGGCTTTTTGACAGAGGATGTATATGACAGGACGTAGGGGTTGATGAGGACCTCTGTGAGACTGCCTAAGAGCAGTGCCTCATAGCCCACCAGAAAACAAGGGAAAATGCTGGGAACCTTGGGATTCTGGCTTTCTGCAGCTTGCTGTTAAGAAGCATTAGTTTCTTGATGAGGTGGCTTTGAAAGGTTTTGTTGTTGCTGTTGAGGTTGTTGTTGTTGTTTTTCCATTTTGTCGTGGCTATATCTCATCTTGTTTGACCTCTGTACCACAGAACTAAGGCCTTGTTGGTGTGTTGCCCTACAGAGAGAGGGCCCCACTGCCACTGGCACTGTCTGGTGTTTGGTTGATTAAACTGCCTGCTGCTCACTGATGTTTGCAGACTGAGTGAAGAGCATGTAGTGAAGAGCTCAGGAGTACACATGGAAACAAACAGACCCTAGAAACCTTGAAAGATGGAAGTTGGGGTAAAGCCTTCAGCTGTAAATAAGCTTGGTAATCTGGCTAGCTGAATGCCAGTGTTCACAGAGCTGAGAGTTGCATTTCTGAAGATAAGATAGGCCTTTTTGTATTTTTATCTTTTTCTCCCAAAATATATTGCATTTTAATATGGTGCTTTATCTCTATAAGCAAGGAAACAGAGCCAGTGGTGAACTCATGGGCTGCTAAGTCCACCTCAATAAGGAGTTTCTCTTTCTTCCTCTGATGACCACATCCCCAAAAGATAGACCTTGTACAGATTCCTTCTCCTAAAACGCTTGGCTGCTGTTTCTACACTGCAGCATGAGCAGTTGCTTAGGGCTCACAAAGGGCAAAGAAGAGATTTCAAAAGTCTGGTGCAGGGAGGCCCAGATGGCTCATCAGGTAAAGGTGCATGTTGTGAAAGTGTAGACCTGAGTTTTATCTCCAGAACCTAGGGAGACAGACCTGTGGTGACGCACACCTTTAATCCCAGCACTTGGGAGGCAGAGGCAGCTGGATCTCTGTGAGTTGGAGGCCAGCTTGGTCTATATAATGAATTCTAGGATAGCTAGTGCAACATAGAGAAACTGTGTCTAAAAAAAAAAAAAAGGATAGGGAGAGAATGGGTTTTCTAAAACTCTCTCTGACTTCCACACCCTGTCATGCACACTTGCTTGCCTTACTAAGATGATGATGATGACGACAACGGTGGTGACAACTAGTATTCACATGTTTTAGAGAACTGATAGTGGTTTCAAGTTAAGACTTCTATCTGTTTTCATTGAACTCAGTGTTTGGAGGAAGAATCCTTACGTCTAGTGACCTTTTTGTTGGAATGCTTTGTGTCCTTACTGTAATTCTTTTTATTATAACTGAGAACAAACTGCTTATTTGAATAATTGTCTTTTACTTTCCAACTTGCTTACTTGGGCAAATCATATTAGGGAGTCATAGTAGAGTCTTAAAATGTATCAGCAGTTGAACAGACCACTCACTGCATGATAAAAGTAGCATGTGCACAGAGACGAACAGACCATCATGTGATAAAGAGTTAGCATGTTGTACAGAGAAGAACAGATATGATAAAGTTAGCATGTGTACAAAGAAGAACAGACCACTCTGAGTTAGCATGTGTACAGAGGAGAACAGACATGATAAAGAGTTAGCATGTGTACAGAGGAGAACAGACCACTGTGTGAGTTAGCATGTGTACAGAGGAGAACAGACCACTGTGTGAGTTAGCATGTGTACAGAGGAGAACAGACATGATAAAGTTACCATGTGTATGAAGAAAAACAGACATGGTAAAGAGTTAGCATGCATACAGCGGAGAAGGCTCAAGAACACAGGTGGGAAAGCAGAGAGAGAAGATGTCTATATAGCTCAGATTTGCCTCCAACTCTTGATCTTCTTGCTGCTTCCTCTCAAGTGCTAGGATTATAATCACACATGTCTCTGTGCCCAGCTCAGCTGATGGCATTCTAAGTCAATAGTCATATGAACCAAGATGGGTGGGCACAAACCATGATATCAAAAACATATAAAAACTTTGATTTTGCTTTAAAGGTGTTAAGAAAATAGGCCTGGACAATTATGGTAGGGCCTCCCTTGCTTGGGCGGCATGGAGCCTCTACCGGTCACATGTTTGTTTGAAGGCTTAGGTCAGTGCCTTTGTTTAAGTAGGATTCTTGTTTGTTTGTTTGTTTCTAGACAGGGTTTCTCTGTGTAGTCCTGGCTGTCCTGGAACTCGCTCTGTAGACCAGGCTGGCCTCGAACTCACAGAGATCATCCTGCCTCTGCCTCAGCATCACCACCACCCACCCAGCTTTCAGTGGGATTTTTCAACATCTGGAGGGTAGGCAAGCTTGTATTTTGAGGAAGTAAGACTTCATTGGCCTGGATAAGTTCAGGGGATTAAATGAGTTCTCTATCTTTTTGAAATATGTCTGATCTATAATTAAGAGAGAGAAAGAAATGTTTCCTTAAAAATGGAATCTTGTTTCCTAATTGTGAGATCTTGGGCTATTTGCCTACAATAAAATGTTTTAAGAACATAAGCACAGAGCTACGCATGGTAGTGCACACCTTCAATCTCAGCACTGGGGAGGCAGAGGCAGGTGACTTTGAGGCTAGCCGGTTCTACCTAGCATGTTCCAGGACAGCCCCCAGCTATAGCAGTGAGAGCTTCTGTTGAAAGTTACAATTGTAGATTTGGACAAGATCATCTGACCTTAAAATTCCTAGTTGCATCTTTTATCTTAGTATGGATTTTCTGATAGTGTTTAAAATGTTAAAGGCACATTTGTATTTAGGGGTGTGTGTGTGTGCGCGTGCGCGTGCGTGCACTTCACAATGTGGAGGTCAGAGGAGAATGTTCAAGGGTTGTTGTAATTTTTCACTACATGGGTCCCAGGCATGAAGCTCAGGTAACCAGCTTGGTAGCAGAGACACCATTACTCGCTGAGCTATCTCACCAGCCCCACATTTTGATTTAATAAATGTGTTCCCAGTGAAACCTCAAGTCACCTGTAGCTATACTGAAGAGTGGCTTATTTGTCAGGTTACCTGTATCTTGTTTTATGTGCTGTTTCTTGTCCCATTTAAACATTAGTACTTGGTTTAACTTGATTCTTGTCAGTTTTATTATGCTAGGTTTATCATCTTCTTGAGTGTGGTGCACCACTAATGCATTGCTACTGTATGATGAAGGTAAAAACAAGTTTACAGCTGTTAGCCAAAATCCTAACCTTTCCTCTGTTTGCTTGATTTACTGCAAATTAAATTATGTTATACCTGATAGAAATCATTAAGCACATAATTTAAAACAGTTGCTGTGATCCATCTTTTGCCAGTTTCTGCCCTTACATCCAAATGTGGAACTTAAAGTCTGAAAGGTTGGGAAATTATTAGAAAACCACCCCTCTGGAATCCTAAGTGAGCACTCATTTCCATGTTGGTGTGTGACATCGGGTCCTTTGAGCCCAGAGCCAGCAATGCACACCCTGCATTCAGGGTGGAGTGTTCAGTCCTTGACTCATTTGCCTGATTTAAATATTCATGCTTCACCAGAAGGGAAAGCTGCTGACTTCTACAAGTGGGCCAGCTTGTTTGTTTTGTTTTGTTTTTTGTTTTTGTTTTAATGGCCCCTTTGGCACTTTGTAATGTGTTAATACTGTCTTAGAGAAGGGGTAGCTTGGCAGAACTCACCCTAACACTTCAGGAGCCAATGGAGGGATAGGCTGGTAGCTACTAACTCATGGGTGTGGTAGGGCTTTCTTTGCTCATCTGCTTGCTTTCTTGTGTGAGGGCTGTTGTATGTTAGCCAGAAAGCGTTTGTTCAACGTGTATGTGTGTGATAATGGTGATGATTGAGGTGAGTCATCTGTGTCTTCAGATACATGATGCTCCAGAACAGAGTGCACAATTGTGTACATTTGTTTTATTTTTCTGTTTGGATGTGGGAACTTTTGAAAGTCATCTTTGTGCTTATTGTTTGGTTATAAATCTCATTCCTACATCACACATTTCAGCTTGGGGACTAGAATGTACTTTTAAAAAGTTTATAAAAGTTTATTTTATTTTATGTGTGTGTGCGCCCGTGTGAGTATGTGCATCCAACAGGGTGTTGGATCCTGGACCTGGAATTACAAATACTAAGAACCAAGTCCAGGTCTCTGCAAGAGCTGCAAGCACTTCACTGCTGAGCTGTCTCTTCCACCCCATAAAGTATACTTTATACTGATTTGACTCCTTACATCTAAGGGGCTGTATGGAATTTAAACATTTAAATGTCGTGTTTTAATCATTACAGAATTAAATTTTTTCATGTCTTTTATGAAAAGAAAGAGTAAGTAGAAAATGTAAGGAAAGAGAACATATAACATGAAAAGGAAAGCTATATAGTGTAAGATATAAAGATAACAAGGAGGAAAGCAATATGAGATACTGAGTGGAGGGGATCTGGGGATCCACAGCAAAGCACCGCAGCCCACATAGTTTACAGATCACAGGCTGGGAATCCAACATCAAGGTGCCAACAGATTTAGTGTCCTCACACAGCAGAGGCACAAACAAGCTGCCTCAGGCCTCTTATGAGGGCACTAATCCTATTCATGAGGGCGCACCCCACTACCTCTACCTCCAGAGAGGCCCATCTCTCAATAGCTGTTACACTGAAGATTGGATTTCAGCAAATGGATCTTAGAGCGATAACGACTTAGCTAACACATTACCCTGTGCCTTAGGATGTAGAGAGTTCAGGTGACGAGAGGTTACATCTGTCTTTGTGTAGTTGACCAGTGTTTGCAGGATATGTCCAGTGGGCTCAGGGCAGCCTTACAGTGTGTCCTCGGCCCCTCCTGTACTGTTGACTCAGTGCAGGTACTAAGTAACTCCTCCAGAGTTTTGTTGATCATTCAGACTGACATGGCTTCTTCTAGTGTATTCTTCATTTTTGCCAAATCCTATGTCCCACTTTAAAATGTCCAAAGACCCATCCATACCGCAGTCTTAATTTGACTGCAGTATCCCTACTGAGAAATATGTATGGCTATATAACATTCCTACAGTTCCATTTTTTTTCATACAAACATATAAACTACATTAAGTTGCCTAGCATCCTGAAAAATAACCAAAATATTATTGGACTGGTACTTTTGATGATTTTTTTTTTGGCATTCATTTAGACATTGGTTGTAGAGATTATTTTATTAAGTAATATTAAATATAGCAAGAATGTTACATTGTAAGGGCTGGGAGATGGTTTGATTGGCAAAATGCTTGCCATATAACACAACCCAAATTTGGATGCCCAGCACCTACATAAAATATGAGCATGCTGGCACATACCTGTACCCAGTGTTAGGGAGGAAGTGACAAGAGGATCGCTAGGGCTTACTGGCCAGGCAGTCTAACCAGTAGGTAAGCTCCAGGTGGGAGACCGTCTCAAAAAATGAGGTAAGCATATGAAAAAGATATGTAATGTTGACTTCTTGTGTCCACACACATGTATCCACAGATACACACCAGCCTCAACATACACAGTTTTCAAGTTGTTGTGCAATCCTGGAGATTGAAACCACGGCTTGGCACTAAAGTACACCCCAGCATAGAAATCACCATTTTAAATAGATAAGCAGACATTAAGAGTCTTAGAAACATATTAGATGAATCTTGTTCTCTAGAATCACAGAGTGCAGCATCTTAAGGAATCAGGGCCATAGCTTTACTATAAGGCACAAATCCTTTTGAAATAGCAATGTCTCCTAATGAATGTGTAAGAGTTAAATGTTAAGATGTCTTATTAAGTTCAGATGGTTCACGGGAGAAGAAAGTTGTATTGCTTATGAAGGGTAGAAGTATATATGTAGATTATAGGTTCGTCACAATGGTCACTGTGCTAATTCTTTGAACTTTTCCATATTTGAAGTTTTACAAAGAGTCACGTAGGTCAAAATGTTTCCTAGATTGTTTTACGTCAGGGTCTTTGTGTACTGTGTACACTGAAAAGTAACAAACCAAGTGGCATCTGTGCCTTGGACATCATGTCCTTGTTGGCATCCTTCTCCAGGTAGGTCACACCATCCAGAGAGAGCCAAGGAACTTTGGTAATTGAAGCAACTTCTGAGTTTGGCATTGACACAACAAAAATTTGACCTGGGTGATGAAGAAAATAATCTATTTTTAATGTATGTAAGTGTGCAGCAGAGATTGTTACTGCTCAGAAGAGATGAGCTCAGCACTCGTCATTGTTACACAGCTGTTTCTCTGGGTGTCGTGATGAGTCCATCCTCTGACTTCCTTGTCGGGTCACATGACTACGTATTCCAAAAAAGTGTTTCTGTGGATTGAGAGAACTCAGTTTTTAAGAAGATAACCATTTTTGCTTCTGTGCTTAAAATATGGTGCAGGCTTTTGAGAACGAGGAAAAGGTAGGAAGTTAAACTTTTGTATGTTCTTTTTAAAAGAAAAAGAAATGTTTGTATTTCATGCTTGCCACATTATCTTCACCATGGGAAGTTGGTGAGGGAGTCTGTTTATTATTATTATGGTGTGGTCATCCCTGGTGCCTTGATGCAGGCAGAACCAACCTGGATCTCTTCACTGATCCCATCAAGAATGTTCATGTGTGTACACACACATCTGTGCAGTCTTCAGTGACTCCATCAAGAACCTTTATGCATGTGTGTGTATATGCGCATGCTCATGCAATCTTCTATTTTGATCTCCAAGAGTGTAGTTCTTCGAGTGAATAGATTTATATTTAACTAAAGGGGAAGGAAGAACTATTCCTGGCCTGTTGCTGTTTAAATCTTCAATTCATGAGAGAATCTGGGCTGTCATGGAAAGTTGCAACGATGTTTAAACTTGAATCCTCTACTCCAGCACAGTACACAGTTTTGTGTAAGATACTTCAGGACTGAGCAAGCATTTATTAGAAGCAAGACTCTTAATATGGTCACACATTACTTTCAGTGTGTTGAGCTGTGGTAGCTGCCGAGCCCCGAGTTTCTAATGTACTAGAGTGAGTCACCCACTGTTCTCTTTTCAGTCTCACTTTGGTTTGAACAAGAGCTCGAGAGCTCCAAACCCTCCTTCCTACAGTCGCTAGCAAACATTGTCTTTTCTCTTTATAGTTATCTTGCTCTTATTTTAGAATCAGAGAGTGCTTTAGATATTTTATTGTCAATGTAATGTACTAGTTTTCTTTGCTCATTATTGCCAGTAGTATCATCATTGCAATGCAGGGATTTTGCTCCATTCTACTCCACTGGGCATCTGATTCCCTCCAGCCTTTACTGAGGTAGGCCCATTTCTTTGAGACTTGGGTTACATTACTTCTGTTTGCATAAATCCAGTAGTAGAATGATTACTGCCAAAGATTGTTCAGAAGAAATCACACCTAGTTAACCCATTATCTGGTATGTTTCATATTCGGAATCTAGCACAAAGAGACATGGCAGGTTAAATTCTGTACTGTAATAGTTTCATGCGCCTTTAAAAGGGGGTTATAAGCCGCCAAGGTGGCACATGCCTTTATTCCCAGCACTTGAGAGGCAGAGGCAGGTGGATTGATGTGAGTTTGAAGCCAACCTAGTCTACAAAGCAAGTTCAGGACAGCCAAGGCTATACAGAGAAACTCTGTCTCGAAAAACAAAAACAAAACAAAACAAAACAAAAAGTGGGGGGTTTATAAAAGGTCTCATCTCCCCAGCAGTGTTGTTTTCATTATATAAAGCAAACTCATTTTAGAGCTTTTTCATAGTTTTAATCATCGGGGAATTCAAGTTATTTCTGATTTTAGTCAAGGATTTGGGGAACTGTGGGCTTTAGTTTGGACCAGGAGCCTGATGGGAATCTGAAGTTTTAGTTTGTCCTTATGATATCAACCCAGTGGATCTCTGTGAGTTTGGGGCTAGCCTGGTCTACAAAGGGAGCCTAGGGCAGCAGGGTTGTTACAGTGTTACACAGGGAAACCCTGTCTTGAAAACCCTGTCTGAAAAGACTTAGTATCTGTAAGAATAAGAGTTTCAGAAGACAAGTGGCCATCAAATTGCAGAAGAAAACCTCTGGTTCAGCATAGTCTGCATGTTTGAGAAAATTTATGTCAATCAAGTTTATTTAGGGGGCAAGAGAGACTCATCTTGTTGTTAAAAATGAAATTCTCAAGCAAATAGAACACACCCTAGATTTTTCCTCAGTTAGGACAAGAGCAGCGAAAAGAGTCACAGATGAAAAATAAGAGTCATGGGCTGAAAAGATGGCTCAGAGGTTAAGAGCACTGGCTGCTCGTCCAAAAGTTCAGAGTTCAGTTCCCAGGAACCACACAGTGGCTCACAACCCTCTATAATGAGATCTGGTGCCCTCTGCAGACAGAATAATGTATACATAATAAATAAATAAATCTTTTAAAAAAAGAAAGAAAGAAAAAGAAAGAATACGAGTCATATCCAGAGGCCATTTTCTGCACTCCCTCTGAAAGGTAGAAGATGAAGGAAGCAGCGAGTATGACCTGAGTTATGGACTTAGAGAAGAGTCATCGTGGTGGGAGGGAAGGCGGCTGTGGAGCGCACAGTATGATGTGAGCACAGCCCTCCTGAAACTGTAGAAGGCTCTGTTCCAGCCAGAGTAGTCAGAGACTCAGAAAACATGCAAAACCAAGCCAGTTCTTTGAAGACATCAACAGATTCAGCAAATGGTTAGCTATCTAACAAAGGGCAAAGAGGGATAGTTGTTTAGGGCAGTCTCCCTACTGTAGTAGCATCAGACAGGAAATGAAAGCATGTTCAGTCCTTGTTTGCAGGAGACATACTTGCCTACTTAGCAAACAGGAGAGATGGGTGTGTGCTACAAGTAATGGTACTGAGGTACCCACACACAAGGTAAATCAGACCAAGCCCTTTACTTTCTGAGAAAAGAATAATGGAAACAATTAGTCAAGTAATTGGCGTTGGAGATGTTGGAGTGGTGAAGCATCTGCTTGGGTCTTGGCTTCAGTGCTCTGCACTTAAAAAAAAGTTCAGTCACAAAAGAATATAAAAGCTCCTCTAGGTAAACATAACAAGGGGTGTGCAGTACCTTCCCTCTCCCTTCTCTAGCTTCCGGTGTCTACTCTCCCTCTCCTGTCCCAGGCTCCAGCCATGTCAAGCTTTTCCCCAGGAACTAGACACCATTTTTCTGGGGCTTCACACCTCCGGAGGTACTGTTTCTTCCACTTCGGTAGATGCTTGCACATCCTTAGGCCTTAGTGTGAAAACTATTTTCTTGGCCTCATAATGAGCTTAGGTCTGAATGTTCATCTAATATATATTTTTCTTTGTCATTTAAAAAAATTATTTATCCTTCCCTGCTTCCAGTTTTAAAGTGCATGAGAGCCAGGACTTGGTATACTTACTCAAGGGGGTAGTCTCTATGACGTAATATAATGTACTCACTAAGTACAGTGAGTCAGTGACTCAGTTGCTAGAATCAAAGCATACTGAAAAGTGATTGGTGAAACAGTACAGTGTTGGTAAGGAACAAATGGCCGAGCTAAATAAAACATACTTGAGTCAAACTATGTTTTATCAATTGAAATTTTATGCACAATAGTAATAGTTCAGGCCAATAGGGAAAGAAGGATTGTTAATTAAACCATCTAAGAACAGTTTATGTATTTCAGAATGAACAGTAAGTGAGTGTCAGGGTTGTGACTTTTCAGTTGCAAATTACGAGCTCAACTCAAACTAGCTTTAGCCAGAAAAGGCTATTTATTGGAATGGTATGGAAGATACAGTCTTCCCTTTAGAGTTCAGGAAGCATCAAGGCTCTCAGTCTTCACAGATTAGCAGATTATGGAAATACTGTCTCTTGCATTGTGTTCTCAGTTTCCTTTTCTAGTGCGGTTCAGAAACTCCATGTGGCAGAGAATGTAGCCTTCTGGCTTTGGAAGAAAAGCAAACTGCCCAGCTCTCTTTGTGTTGAAAATCCAGGGGACGCACTTTGTGACTTGGGTCATATGCCCACTATTCCAATCTAAAGCTTAAGAGCAATCCTGATGTACAAGGAGACAGGGCAATGTAAAGACTCAAATGCAGGCTGCAGTTTGGGCTCTGTGGGTATGTATGTGTCTCGGGGTGATGGTATAAAGAAAGCCTTTCTCAGACAAGGTAGGCTTGCAGCTGTCATCTCCAGGGTAGCTTGTGCTTAGCTGGTTGGTTGCTCTGGTTTGTTTGTTTGGTTTGAGTTTGTTTTGTTTTGTTTGTTTGCTCTTAACATCTGCTTAATGTCATATGCAAAGATAAAGTGGGTTAGAATTTTATATAAAATAAGAAATTATTGAAAACTGAAAGAAAAGCTGGGCGGTGGTGGCACATGCCTTTAATCCCAGCACTCAGGAGGCAAAAACAGGTGGATCTACAGAGTGAGACTGCCAGGGCCACACAGAGAAACCCTGTCTCAAAACAAACAAACAATCCAAAAAAAAAAAAAAACCCCCACACACACACAAAATGGGAAAAAAAATGGAATTTTTGTTCTTTTTACTGTAGAGTTGGAAGATCTTTGTTAGCATATGAAAACCAGAAAGGACACAGGAAGAGAGTTAATAACATAAGAGGATAAAAGGGAATACTAATATGAAAATGCCCTTATATAACCCAAAAAGTTGTTTCATAATGATTAGAGGCAAATTTATTAAAATGGGTATAGCAGCAGCAGGAGAGATGGGTTGGTAGTTAAAAGGCAGGTTGCTTTTTTAGAGGACCTGGATTCAATTCCTAGCACCTGCACAGAGGCTCACAGCCATCTGTAACTCCAGGTCCAGGAGATCTGATGTCCTCTTCTTAACCTCCCTCTACTGGCACCAGGCACACATTTGGTACACAGACATACATGTAGGCAAAACACCCATACACATAAAATGATAATGATGATGATGATTATGATGATGATGATGATGATGATGATGAAGAAGAAATAAAGTACATATTAGAGTTTCTGATTTTAAGCAAACAAATAATTATGTACAATGAATATATTCCACTAGGAAAATAAATGTACATAAGTTTATGGTAAAGGCAATAAAATAAACATTTTAAAAATGACAGAATGTCTCAAACCAAACTATTTTCACACATGTGACAAACAGGTCTTCAGATTTATATGTTAAGTTCTTAAAGAAAAGAGTGAGCTTCCAAAGGCAACAGGAGCAGTAATAGGCTGCTCTCACAAAAAGTACAAATGTTAGTGTGTATTACAAAGGAGAAAACATAATGGACAGTAAGTATATGAGCAGTGAGCGGCCTTACACAGCGAGAGACAATGTTCCAGTGGCTCAGTGGGTAAAAGAGCTTGCAGCCAAGTCCGGGACTCACGTGGTAAAAGGAGAGAACTGACCCCTATGAGTTGTCATCTCTTCCTCCATTCAAATGTCCCCTCCCTGTAAGTAAATTAAAACAAAACAGGAAACCCCCAGCCTGGTTTGTTGGTGCAGCTACTTGGGAGACTGACAGGAGGATCCCAGGTTCAAAGTCTGGGCTGTCCATAGATTGAATTCAAGGCCAGCCTGCACAATGTTGAAACCTGCCTCAAAAAGTGTAAAAGGGCCCAGAGACTGGGTATAATGGCACATGTCCTTAATCCCAGCATGCAGGAGGCAGAGGCAGGTAAATCTCTGAGTTCTAGGTCAACCTGGACTACATATTGAGTTCCAGGCCAGCCAGAGCTACATAATGCTACCCTGTTTAAAACAACAACAACAACAACAAAACAAAAACAAACAAACCACCACCACCACCACCAACAACAACAACAAAAACCAAGGCCTGAGAGGTAGCTTAGTGACAGGCTGCCTGCGAGGCATATGCAGTGCTCCAGGTGCAGCTCTTGGTGCCACAGTGATGTACATGTACTTATACATACACATTCTTAAAACCATGAGATACCGTTCTGCCACATTGGCAAAATTAACATATACCATGTTAATAGCAATTACTGGTATAGAGTTGAGAATCCTGTGTACTGCTGGCTGGCTTACCACAATGGGAAACAACGTTTGTATTTTGTTGGAAATCTGAAATGAGGACCTATATGTTCCACTAGTTTTACCCCTAGATGTGTATTGTAGAGCATTATTGTCCAGTGTGGCTGCAAATGTAAAGTAGCATATTCTGGCTGCTGTATTACAAAAGTCAGTAGACAGGATTAATTTTAGTTATGATCATCAGTTTTAGCTGCATATTTTATAAAATGTACTTTTTCATTGTATTTGGATTATAATCTAAAACACTTCAACACATGATCAATATTGTAAATTTCCTGTGAGATGTTTTAGATGTTTTACACTGTTTTCTCTATGAAGTCTTTGAATCTGATGTTTGTATATTCTACCACCAGCATATCTCATTTGCTGTAGCTGCATTTCCATGTTCAGTAGTCACATGTACCTGTCAGTGTGGACAGTGTCGCTCTAGAGATGCCCTTACTGATGCACAGAGGCCTTTTTCATAACAGATGACACCAGAATCAATCCTAGCACCTTTTGACAAATAAATTGTGATATGTTCTTACACTGAAATACTATGCTACAGTTACAAAGAAAAATGAATGGACCTCAGATTTGTTAATTCGTGGGGAATTTCACAATATTGGAAAATAAAGGTTACAGAAGAATACTTAAAAACTAGCAATATAATTGGGCCTGTGTAGTTAAGAAGAGAACTTGGCTAACATGTGAGGCCCTAGGCTCAGTCCTAGCAACACACATACAATTACAGTGGGCAGCTGCATATGCAGTAAAGTTATAAAGAAAAAATGAGTGAAAAATTCAGAAGTAGTTGCCTCATGGACCAGAAAAGGATACAGCTGGAGAAAAGAGGCTTGTAGATACTCAAAAATACTGTTGCTAGCCTGCGGCTTAGAGATGAGTGTGCATAGCATATACGTGTGTCATTAGTGCTCAGAATATAGATGATGCTCAGTTCCACTAACCCAGAATAGTAAGATAATAATGGAGTGGATATCATTTTGCCCATGAAACTGGTTAAAAAATGTGAAGGTGTCATTCTGGTGTTCTCACCACTTATCCCAGTGCCTAGGTGTCGTAAGTTGGGGAGCTTGAGAATTTGTGGCCAGCTGTGCTACATGACAAGTGCTGACTGTGAGCAGCTTGTGTATGTGGAGAACAGCGATGCTCACGGATGGACAAGAACTATGTGGCCTTTGGATAGTAGAAAGCCACTTTTTAAATTGGTCTCAGCGTGTGTAGTTGTTGTTGTTGTTTTATTTTGTTTTGTTTGAGACAGGGTTTCCTCTCTGTAGCCTTGGCTGTCCTGGACTCACTTTGTAGACCAGGCTGGCCTTGAACTCATAGCAATACACTAACCTCTGCCTCCCAAGGGCTGGGATTAAAGGTGTGCACCACCACGCCTGGCCCTCAGTGTGTGTTTTTATGTTTATTTTAATTTAGGGTTGGGAGTGTGTGCAGGACCCTGACTTCAGTCTTTAGCACCAAAAGCAAAAGTAAATGAAAATATATTTCTGTTTTTCTTGTACCTTGGCCTCATAGCTGGGGTTATCCTAAGGATACTGGATAGTGCTCTAGACCAGTGGTTCTCAACCTGTGGGTTGCAAATTTTGAGGTCACATCAGATTTCCTACATATCAAATATTTACATTATAATTCATAGCAGTAGCAAAATTAGAGTTATGAAGTAGCAATAAATAATTTTACAGCTGGAAGTTACCACAACGTCCATTGCATTAAAGGGTCATAGCATTAGGAAGGTTGAGAACCACTGCTGTAGACTTATTAAGTTAGACTCTGGTGCCAGCCGGGCCATGTTTGAGAAACTGATAGAGACTGGCACAGTTCCCACTCTTCTTCCATGAAAGGTTGGGATCGAACCCATGCTCCCGTGCGCACTAGGTAGCGTTCAAACACTGAGCAGTGCCCCTAGCCCCAAACACTTCTCTTTAAACCAGCATTTACTATCGGGTTTTGACTCATGTGGCAATCAGCAACTAAAACTGTGGATTTCATTTTGGTGTAGAAAAGAACAAAAAAGCTGTGCATTTGGGGAAATTGGGTAGCTAGTGACCCCATTACAGTCTAGACCTTGAACCTGCTGCTGGCTTTAATCAGGCATTCATGTCTCATTCTGGGTGAGAGTCACTTCTGAGTGTTTAGGGATACTTTCACTTTGAATAGAGTGCTAATAAAGTCTCTGGGAAAGAAAGAAAGCATTGAGTTATTTTCTGAACACTGTTTGGCCAGAGAGTTAAACCCAGAGGAAAAGCATCCCAGCCAAGTGCTTTGGATTGACCTGCCTCTGCACCTATTAATCTGAAGAGAGAGCCTGCTAACTGAGCAGTGGAAGATTCTCACAGACTTCTGCACACTGTGGCTGTTTCAGGAAAAGTGAATTTGAGCTGCTTCTCCCCTCCTTCAGAGTTCCCACTAGCTTTCCTTCCCTTTACAGGACATGTCCATTAGGACCCAGTGGGCTGTGAATCTGTTTTTTTGTTTTTTGTTTTTGTTTGTTTGTTTGTTTTTTGTTTTGTTTGCTTTAGCCAAGGATGTGACCTAATCAATCCGAACTTTGGTTTCTTCATTGTTGGCATGGTTTCTTCTTGGCAGGCCGGCATGAAACGCGGTTTGTTCCACTCATTGATTGCAGTTGCGGGCTGAGAAAACCATTTCTGACCTGGGCAGGAAATGAAAGGCTTGGGGAGAAGAGGTTGGAATGGACGGATTGCAGAACAAAAGTCAGGAAATAATTCTGCAGCTTTGAGCTGGTTAAAATGTGCTGCTCGAGAAGGGGCACGGCACTCAAGTACTCCCTGGTACCGAGGCAGTAGGTGCTCAAGTACTCCCTGGTACCGAGGCAGTAGGCACTCAAGTACTCCCTGGTACCGAGGCAGTAGATACTCAGTCTCGCTGGTACCGAGGCAGTAGGCACTCAGTCTCCCTGGTACCGAGGCAGTAGGCGCTCAAGTACTCCCTGGTACCGAGGCAGTAGATACTCAGTCTCCCTGGTACCGAGGCAGTAGGCGCTCAGTCTCCCTGGTACCAAGGCAGTAGGCGCTCAAGTACTCCCTGGTACCGAGGCAGTAGATACTCAGTCTCGCTGGTACCGAGGCAGTAGGCACTCAGTCTCCCTGGTACCGAGGCAGTAGGCGCTCAAGTACTCCCTGGTACCGAGGCAGTAGGCGCTCAAGTACTCCCTGGTACCGAGGCAGTAGGCGCTCAAGTACTCCCTGGTACCGAGGCAGTAGGCGCTCAGTCTCCCTGGTACCGAGGCAGTAGGCGCTCAAGTACTCCCTGGTACCGAGGCAGAAGGCACTCAAGTACTCCTTGGTACCGAGGCAGTAGGCCCTCAGGTGCCCTGGTACCGAGGCAGTAGGTGCTCAGGCGCCCTGGCCTGCGAGTCCTCGGGGACCTCACTCACTGGAGCTTTTCATGGCTCCCTCTTGCTTGCTTACCTGAGAGCAAAAATGGATGGGTCAGCATTCTCTCAAATGGTTAACCTCATTTTCTTCACATCTCACTCAAAGTAGAAATTCCTCTTATAAAACCACACACTTTCTTATAAATAGACACACACTCAGCTGGGCATGGTGGCACACGCCTGTAATCCCAGTGCTCAGGGAGGAGAGGGAGGCAGATCGCTGTGAGTTCGAGGCCAGCCTGCTCTACAAAGTGAGTCCAGGACAGCCAAGGATACACAGAGAAACCCTGTCTTGAAAATAAATAAATAAATAAATAAATAAATAAATAAATAAATAAAAAGAAATACTGCCAGCACCTGGGGCTAATCTGTGAGGGATAACAAAACCCCCCACCCCACCACCACCAAAAACTCAAAAAACAAAAAAATAACCCAATCCCCCACATACATTATCTTTCTCTTCCTCCGTCTCCCTTTCCCTCTCCCTCTTGTTCCCTCTATTGCTTGAAAAAAATATTCAAGTTCTTAAAAGTGTGAGTTTAAAAAGAGTTAAAAATAGTTGAACAAGAACATAAAATATTTCAATGTTTTTTTTTGTTTGGTTGGTTTTGTTTTGTTTTTGTTTATATTTTTGTTTTTTTTGAAAGAAACAGGGTCTCACTATAGACCAGGCTGGCCTGGAATTTACAGATCTACCTGTTTTTGCCTCCAAAGTGCTAGGATTTAAAGGCATGTGCCACCATATCTAGCTTGAAAACAAAATTTGAGAATTAGTGAAAACTGACTTTGTTGTCTATGCTATAATTGTTTTAAGATGTTAAATTTATGTTTCTGATCTTGTCTTCAAGGTTTGCTCTGTTGCTCAGGGTTTATCCTTCATCCTACTGCACCGCCCCTTGCCCTGTTAGTCGGGCATGCCAGAGCTCCCTTCTTGCAAGGTGTTGCGTGGTGCTGTTCAGTTTTAAGAACTCACTTCCACAAGAAGGTTACAGACGCCATCCAAAGAATAAGTCTTTGAAGCACCTTGAGAAATAAAAAGTATTTTCCCTCCCTCTTTTTCCCATTCTTAACTTTCTTCTTGGCCTTTGTTGCTATTTTTACTAAACTACAAAACAGCTGAAGGGGAGAAAACTTGGAATAGTTCTTAACTAAAAACAACCAGTGGCCATTTGTTACCCTGAGTGTGGGTGTGCTGCTGGAGATGATGTGGAATGCATTGCTAGGTTTTTAGATTATATTTAAGGAAATGTAAGACTGAATACAGTGAACAAGCGTTTGAATCTTAAACTGAGAAGGAAGCATAGGGTAATGACTAAGGTGTTTTCAGAATGGTCACTTAGTTGGGGCTCGAGAAAAGGACAGGCTGTTGTTTGGAGGGAGCTTTTATGTTGAGTAATGGTTAGACTTGATGAAAATCCAAACCGAAGAGTGTCCACTAGTCAAAGAGCATCTTCAGCCGCCAAGTGCATAAACGTGAGGTCATTGTTGACTTCTCCAGTCAACCCCTTGACGCCTCACTTTCTTGTCATGGCAGCCAGGACTCTTTCACAAGCTACACTGTGTTTTAAAACATAAAAGTCTCATACATAGTCACGAGATTTGGGTTCAATTAGGAGATCCTCCAAGACTGAAAGTACATCTGATATCTGTCCTTCTGGGGCTCACCTAGTCCCTTCCTGGGTGTAGAAAGACTTGTTAAAGCAAAAGAAAAGATAAAACACCTTGAAAAGCAAGCTCTTAAAATGGAGAGAAGGCCTTCCATATAGGCAGCAAGGTGAGAATTCTAGTGGAATCAGGAAACCTTACAGGAAGATTTCCCCCAAACTGCAGTAAATGTACTTGTTATTTTAATTGTAAAGCAATGTATATTTATCATCGTATACTCTGCCAAGTCACCAAGGCAGAAATTGCCTGGAAGCTTACCACTGCTCACATTCTGATACACAGGGTGTTTATTTCCAGAGGAATTAATGTGAGATTGTTCCAGAAGAACCAAGAGGGATAACTCTGTATATTTGCTTAAAAATTGAATACACTCTGGGAACTTGAAGTTTGAGTGAATAATTAAGAATGTGGGGGCTGGCCAGGCAGGGTGGCACACACCTTTAATCCCAGAACTTAGGAGGCAGAGGCAGGCAGATCTCTGTGAGTTCAAGGACAGCCTGGTCTACAGAGTGATTCCAGGACAGTCAGGGCTACACAGAGTAACCCTGTCTTGAATCCTAGCCCCCCCCCAAAGAATATGAAGCCTGGAGAAATGGCTGAGCAGTTGAGAGCATAGAGAGCTCTTGCAAAGGACCCAAGTTCAGGTTCCAGTACCCCTATAGGGTGGTTCTCAACTGCCTGCAACTCCTTAGGGAATCCAACACCCTTGGGCACTATATACAAGCCTATACCAAGACAACGTTTGTGTGGGTGTGGGTGTGAGTGGTTTGGTTTTTTTTTTCAAGACAAGGTTTCTCTGTGTAATAGCCCTGGCTGTCCTGGAACTCTCTTTGTAGACCAGGCTGGCCTCGAACTCACAGAGATCCGCCTGCCTCTGCCTCCCAGGTACTGGGATTAAAGATGCTTGCCACCATGCCTGGCCCAGACAACCTTTTTTAAGAATACAAATAAAGTTTTGGGTCAAAAACTTCAATTTGGTGTGTTGTGGTATGTGTGTGTGTTGTATCATTAAAGCCATCTTAAAACAAAACACACACAAAAAACCAGAAAACTATTCTGGCTCAGATCCTCTGTTAGTGTATCATCGGTAGATCACTCCAATTGTAGTAAATGCTAACCTGTCTGTGCTATCAGGCTGTTGAGAAGTGATGTTGTCTGACAGCACTTGACCTTGGCTCAGTGAGGTCTGTATGTTGGATAGGGAGTGGGATTCCTGTGGCGGCCAAATAAAACTTCTTAGTATACTTAATACAGATAGGAAAGCAAAATACTGGCTACTTCGCCTGTTATCTTCCCCATGTGAGTTACATGGCAAAAGCAGGATGGAAAAGATGGCAGTGATTCTCTAAGAGGTGCGTCCTCAACATTGGTTTCTGGGAAGGAAGCTTCTCACTCAGGAACAAAGGCGTCTCCTCAGAGCTTTGGCAGTCAGCCCTCCTGGGCTGGGAGGTGAGTAGGCAATGGCTTTTGCACTTGGGTGTTTTAAAGATCTTAAGCATTACACTTAGTTGATTGGTTTGCTACTTTCTTGAGAAGGAGTTGTATGCACTAAAGACTTAATCAAATTGCATTGCATTTTGTGTGTTTCCTGCGCAAGCATCTGCATTCAGGTGTAGGCAGCAGTGTTTCCTAAGCTCAGAAAGGGCAGGGTGCTCAGTTGCCTTTATAAAGGCAATTTCTTGGTTGACTGCGACTGAGTGCAGAATTATAATACCAAGGGCTTAATTTATAACAGAAAATGCAGGAGTGCAAACCTGTTAAAGCCCTTCTACATGTATAAATAAGGTAAACAATGGCAGATTAGCATGGAATATTGTTTGATGTGACTAATCTTAAAAACAAATTTCCTTGGCTTCTGCCTGTCATACCTGTTAGCTCAGAGAAAACTTGTAGGAATCAGGGCATCAGCTTTGAAATACAAAATCAGAGTGAAAAAGCAGAGTGATACGAGACAGCTGCTGCTGGGATTGGCAGCCTATTTATAATCCGGGAGGCTTGTCGCTAGATTGCTGCTCTGTGTGCTGTGCGATGTGCTCCTGCATCAGATAGGAATGATGATCTGCCTCTGTGTGTGTGTGTGTGTGTGTGTGTGTGTACATGCGCACCGGGTGTCCCTGCTCCCAGACTTCTAATTTTTCAGCAAAGGATTCCTTTTCCTGCATAGCAATGGAGCATGCCAGGCAAAGCAGATTTTGGAGTTGCAAACATTCAACAGTCTCTCCTCAGGACTTGGGCATTCTTGCAGTGCTGGGAAGAGCTCTGGTCTTCTTTAAATGCCTGGCCTTTTCTGCATTCTTCACCAGGCTGCCTCTGCTGAGTGAGTCATGTGGGGCAGGATGTCGCATTTCAGTACCTTTTGGCTATCTGTGCACGTTAGACAATAACCATTGCCAAGCCAATGAGTCTCAGGTTTTTTAATTACGGATTTAAATGCCCGCAGGAGCTCTGCTCATATGTTAATTCTCCACTGTTTGACTTTAAAGGAATTTTTTTTTCTATTTTCTAATTCAGATTATAAAAGGCAGTCAGCCATTCAATATGGAGACGGTTTACCATGTACACTTGTTTTGGACGCAAGCAGGCTAGGAAAAGGCAGCTGAAGCCTTTTCACATTTTCAGTCTGAGAAGGGAAACAACCTTCCTCGGCGTTTCTCCCCAAGGTTTATTTTAAAGTATGTTAATAGACATGGCCTTGACACTTGTTTTCACAAGAACCCTGAAGCACTGGAATGGTTCTCAGTCCCAGCTACTGTCAGCTCTCTGTACCCTGCCTGCTGTCTCCCTACGTCGACGTCATAGATTGTCTGCAACTGAATTTTCCTCCCAGGCAGTTTCCCCTAAGGCATATTTTACTACAAAAACACATCCTTTGCTGCTGTGCTGGGGTGTTTCAGAGCACTCTTGTGGAATTTTAATTTTAAAATACAAAAAAAATGTAAAGCCACATGTAACAGCATGTGGGGGTGTTCTGGTATTTTGGGTTATCCTTAACCCAGGTGTCTTCATATGTAATTTGTCACATATATGATTAGTTTCCCCTGATACCCCATCAGAGATGTAGCAGCCAGGATGTATTCACTAAGAAGGTATGATTTGGGATTTCCCTTTGCTTAAAGGATGTTACTGGGCTGTCAACACAATCTAAAGAAGGCCTGTAGGTAATATTCCTCTGCCAGTGTTAGATTTCTCTGTTCCCCAACAGTGTGCTTTGAAATTTTTAAATGTACAACAGAAGTTGGGAGGATTTGCAGGGTCCACCACCAGTGCATGCAGCCTTACACTTCTGTTCACAAAACAACCTGCTTTATTTTCTTAGCAAAACAGCAACAACTTGCAAGTGAGCCCAGGGAAAAAGTGCAGGGAGTGGGGGTGAGAGGGAAGATGACAGGACAAGCACAGGCTAGAAGACTGGAGATGGGGGCGGGGCACAGGCTTATGGGGCCTCTCTGCCATCATAACTTTTCCAAAGGCCAAAAATTATGTCAGGATGGATTTTGTTGTTGATTTGAGCTGGGTCTCTCGGAGCCACGCTGGCCCCTCTAAGGCTGGCCTTGAGCTTCTGGGTTGTTGGGGTTGCTGGTATGTATCATTACACCAATCTCAAAATGGATTTTTAAAAACTATGTGATGAAAAATTAATCGTATTAGAATATTGTCAAGATTCTAGAGAATAGCCCCTGAGATTGAAGGAATATTTTTTAGTAAGAACAGCAGCTGATAAGGATTTTCTTATGCTCCGATCAGCAGGACAACTCTGCTAACTTAATCCATTGCTCTGAGAGCTCCAGACTTGGTGCTGAAATGGGGTATGCTTTACTAGAGGCCATGGCGCGTTTACCTAGGAAGTAACTTCATTTGCCTATTAGATCTTCTGTGTAAAAAGGACACAATGTACTTCGACAGAGAAGAACTTTCATGATGGGGAGGCATAAGGCCTCCATTCCCTTTTCTTTTGAGTATGCCATATACTATTAGAAGATAAAAGGCTTTATAAACAAAATTCAAAGGGCTGGGGAGGGCTCGGGGGTTAAGAGTGCTTGGTGTGCAATACCGAGGCCTGGAGTCCGGAGCTCAGCACCCACAAGAAGAACCAGGCTTCCTGTGCAGGCCTGCAACTTCGCTTCTGAGAGAGGCGAAGCAGGAGAAGTGCCGGCCGTGCCTGCTTCCAGCCTAGCCAACAAAATACAAGTCCCTCAGCACCAAGGTTCAGAGAGAGACTCTCTCTTAAAGGGGAATAGGCAGAGCATGATAAGAGGAAGACAGCTGATGCTCTCTTCTGACCTCTGCACTCTTGCACAGATGTGCACATCTACATGTGTATGTGTACATACATTTACACAGACATACGCATACATATGTACACTAGACTTTAAAAATGTATCTGCAGTGGTGAGGTACATCTTTAGTTCCAGCACTGGGAAGCAGAGGCAGGCAGGTCTCTGTGAGTTCAAGGCCAGCCTGGTCTACAGAGGTATGTATGTATGTATGTATGTATGTATGTATGTACGTACATACGTACCTATGTCTTAGTTAGGGTTACTATTGCTGTAATGAAACATCATGACCAAAAGGAAGTTGGGGAGGGAAGGGTTTATTTGGCTTATACTTTCATATCATAGCCCATCATTGAAGGCAGTCAGAACAGTAATTCAAACAGGACCAGAACCTGGAGGCAGGAGCTGATGCAGAGGCCATGGAGGAGTGCTGCTTACTGGCTTACTCCTCATGGCTTGTTCAGCCTGCTTTCTTATAGAACTCAGGACCACTAGCCCAGGAATGACACCATCCACAATAGGCTGGACCCTCCCATCAATCACTAATTAAGAAACTGCCTTCCTGGAGGCATTTTCCTTTTTTTCTTTCTTTCTTTCTTTCTTTCTTTCTTTCTTTCTTTCTTTCTTTCTTTTCCTTTATTTCCCCTTTTCTTTCTTTTTAGAAAGATTTTATTTATTTATTTATTTATTTGATGAGTGCTCTATCTGTATGTGCACCTGCATGCCAGAAGAGAGCATCAGATTCCAGTATAGATGGTTGTGACCACCATGTGGTTGCTAGGAATTGAACTCAAGACCTCTGGAGGAAGAACAGACAGTGCTCTTATCCGATGAGCTATCTCTGCAGCCCTCTGAAGGTATTCTCTTAAGGTTTATCTCAGATGACTTTAGCTTGTGTCAAGTTGACATAAAACTAACCAGCACAACCTGTATGCATATACTTAAAAAAATAAAAATCATAACTTACATGCCTGAGAGAAAATTTTTCCCCTTTCCTGTGGTCTGCCAGTTACATCTTTTAGAGAAAATTCCTTGTGGGTAGACAGCATATGTTTTCTTTCTCAGTGTGGCTGGTGAACAGTGCATTGGCCAGTTTTGTGCTGATAAAGTAGAATGCCATAGATTGGGTAGATGACAAACGAAGGAAGTCTACATAACCTTTGGTTCTGAAAGCAGGGCAGTGCAAGACCAGGGTGTTGTGTGACTTTCCATAGGGAGATATGATAATATGTTCACTCCAAGTAGAGTGGTCCCCAACAGGCCAGAGAAAGGATCCTGTTCATCTTGGTCACCCATCAAAGTTATTAGGGCTCCTTACAGTAGCTGCAACACAGGCAGTTGCCTTTAGTCAGTTGCTTACCTCATATGCAATGGCTGTTGGAATCTCAGGGAGGTGAGCATCTCGGGAGGGAGTCCCCTGTCTCTTGAGTTTCCCCTTCCTCCAGGAGGGAGTGTTGGTATGCTGGCTATCCTGACTGTCTTATTCGGGTTATCACAGCTGCTGTGCTTCAGCAAAGCCACAGTCCAACCCAGAGGAGTAAGTGCACGCATGCATGAAGTCAGAGCTGTCCTCATGACCTAGCTGCCTCCAAAGGCCCCACCTCCCAACACTTATGTTGGGAGGTAACATAACCTGTAGGGGATAATGTTCAAACAAAGAAATGAGTTACTGGTTTAAAGAAGCAAGTGAAACAGCACAACAAAATGTTGGTCTTGAGGACAGCCCTTTGTGGGATTATTCATCCAAAAGGGTGTTGAGTAACAAGGGACCATAGCTCTCTACACTAGTCTAGAAAGAGGAAGTTACTTGGTGGACAAAGGAAAAGGAGAATTGGAGACTATGACTGGTTTTGAGGTAAGGTCTCACTCTAGACCGACGAGGTCCTGAACACATGCTCTTTCTGCCTTCGCCTGCTGCGTGCAGGTGTGCTCGACCATACCATTTCCAGCGTTTTAGTAAAAGGAAAATATTGTGTAAAACAAATGGACAACAACAGAAAACACTTTAATGAAAGGAGGATATTGCCAAGAAAATGGAGCAAAGTGAGGGGAAAGGGAACAGAGCAGAGGAGGGCAACTTCTTCCTTTTTTTTTTTTTTTTAAGACAAGGTTTCTCTGTGTAGTCTTGGCTGTCCTAGGTTCACTTTGTAGACCAGGCTGGCCTCAGCCTCAAAGCTATCCACCTGTTTCTGTCTCCAGAGTGCTGGGATTCAAGGAGTACGCCATGATGCCCAGCGTGAGGGTAACTTCTTACAGTTGAGGTATGAGTAGGAGAATTAGGGAAATCATAGAAAATACTAATTTAATGGCAAGTAACTTTATGCCTAGATGAGGCCCTTATGACAAGAAGAAAAAGAGGAAGACCAGCCCCTTGCTTGGTCACAAAGCTGAGAAGCATCCCTACATACTCACTGCTCTTTGTTTGGTGTCACAGGAGGGAGGGCAAGTGAGAAGGAGCTGCAGCTGAATCAGCCTTTCCCTAACTGTGCCCCCATGAATCTGACAATTCCAGCATGTGGCAGGCATCCCATGAGAAAAGCATCTTGTGAATAGAAAACGTTTCAAATGTGCCGTTTGGTGTTTCTTTCATGTAAGCCATTTCACTTGGTGGTTGGTGAACTCTGCCGTCTCCTTTTAAGAACAGACCTCACTCTCACGTTGGTACGCCCTGTGGCACCTGTCTAGAAAGAGGGGTATTCCCTCCTAGTTCACACATGGTTTTGGAAATGGATTTTGACAGTTCCCAAATATTGGTATAGCTAGCTTCTGACATGTTGCCTAATCCAATCTAACTAATAAAATAAGCCCTCTTGTTCTGTACAGAGTAGTCCAGTGCAAGGCAGACTTGTTGACTAAAGTAGAAAGGGCCTATGTAACTATCAGTTGTCCCCTCTGAAGCCCTCCTCTCCTTACCGAAGGCTCAGACCACTGCTTACACTGGACTTTGACAACGTCTTAGCTTCTTTTCCAGCCCAAAGAAATTTTTTCTAACTTTTTTATTCCTTATTTTCATTTTTTTCTTTCTACTCATCTATCATACAAAGCATAAAGCGTCACTCTTTATACTGTAATAGAAATCAACACTGTATTTTATTCTATAATAGAAAAATAGGGTAGTCATGTGTGTATTGATTAAATTTAGTTCTTTTATGCCATCTTCTTTTATTTGTTTGGCTTTAGAGACAGGGTCTCATTGCGTAGCTCATACTCTCTTCCTGCTTCAGCCTCTTGGGTCCAGTAATTACAGGTATTCAGGATCATACTGTTATTTGTTTGTCTCATATGTCTCATTAAAGAAGATATCTGAGGGACAGGAAGATGGCCTAGCTGGCTGTCTTAGTTTGGGTTTTATTGCTGCGAGGAGACACCATGACCAAGGCAACTCTTATAAAAGAAGACATTTAATTTGGGGCTGCTTTACAGTTTCAGAGGCTTAGTCCATTATCATCGTTGTGGGAGGCAAGGCAGGCAGGCAGACATGATGGTGGAGTTGCGGAAGGAGGAGACTGTCCCACACTGCATGAAGTTTCAGCATAGGAGACGTCAAAGCCCCACCCCTACAGTGGCACACTTCCTCCTGATGGTGCCGCACTCTACGGACCAAGTAGTCAAACACGTATTCCGACCACCACGTCAATAGAGCTGCCTGCCCCCAAGCCTGGTGGTCTGTGTTGAAGCCCTGGGGCCCACAGGATGGAAAGAGAGAACTGACCGCTTCAGATTGTCTGACTTCTACATGTATAACACAGCACATGTGGCCCTTCATACACACGTATACACAAAATGGATTAAATGAAGTGAAGATACTGTTGACACATCCCTTCTCCAGGCCGAGTTTCTCTGTTCGCTGTGTTAATGCCTGCCTTTTCTGCTGTCCTTTTTCCCCTTCCAGAGTGAGTTTTTCTGTCTCTCCTCAGGAATCTCCCAAATATGAATTTAAAGCAAACAAACAAACATATATATAGATAAATGACTTTTACTTTTGGCTGCTTTCTGTGGTACCTCCTACGATGTTACTGGCCCAGTGGTTCACTCACAGTATTGTGGTAGTGGCAAGTCTATACTTCATAGTTTAGAACTTGGTGTAGTTTTAAAATCTGTCTAAATGATCTTCTACATATATTTGAAACGCCTAAAGAGTCTTTCAACTATGCCTGTTACAGTTTTACTATGTTAGCACATTAAGTACAGATTGTGTTCGTATTTGAGAAAATTCATAACTCAGAGGCTGAAGAGGATAACATTTCATATTTAGAGTCTTCATATGGTATTAGAGACAAGGGAAGAGAAAACACGAAAGTGGCAGCTAGTTTATCCAGGGTCTGCTACAGAAGACAAGACTGCCGCAGACACATATATTAACAGATAAACAGTAACATACATGCAGTGCTACTGCTGCCACCGCTGCTGCTGCTGCCACCCCCACCTGCTTGACCAAGGCCAGACAGACTGTCAGAGCAGGCTCTCCTGTTCCTTGGTGGCAGTTTCACACTGAAAAATTGGTTTGCTGCAGGATACTAGCCACTACTTAAGGGAATTCCAGTGAGATCCCCAAACATGTCACAGGATGTTTGCTTGGCAGACCCAGCATGTATAAATGAAGTGCCATGTTGGCAATGTCAGACAGGAACAGAAGATAGTAGGAAATGACACAGCTGGTGCCACAAAGTGGGGTCCAAACCTAAGAAATGTAATCATAGTCCCAGTCAGAATGTTATTAAGCAGCAGAGCTGCCCATTTTGTTGTGATCAGAAGTGGAGAAGTGAACCCCTGATTTCGGCGGGGCGGGGGGGGGGGGGGTGTTCCTACTTCTCAGTTACGCTAGGTTCTTGTCATTCATATTGAATGGCCCTTTTCAAAATTATAGCCAAAAAGGGAATTGAAAAGTATAGAACAGTGAAACGCCCCTGAACCAGTGTGGCTTTGGGTGATATCACCGAAGACTTCAGTTATTAGTAACCTTGAGCATCCGTTTGAGCTTCTTGTGTTACCATAGGTGGTTCTTTCAGCCTAGGCTATGGAGCAGGCCTCCTTCTGTGTAGTATCCACTTAGAGCAAAGCTCAGCTGGGGCAGAATAAAAAAAACAAAGGAGCCAGCCAAATCTCACCAGAGAATAAAGAGACTGACTCTCTCATAGAACTGCAGTCTGATGGCTGAAGTTAACACAAAAGTTAACTTTTAGGTCTTGACAGACATATGTACAAGTGGACATGGTGCAATCCATAGCACCAGCAAGAACAGAGGCTCTCGTCAAGCTAGCACTAGGGCCGGGGCTAGGGCCAAGACACAGGGCACGGGATTCCTTTGGCCCTACTTTGAGCAGACATTGTCTAGACTGGTCATGTCAGTATGCTGTGTGGATTTGGTTCAATCCACAGAAGTTTAAAAACTGGTCTGTGAGTTGCAGAGGCTCAGAATTAAAGAAGAGAAGAGGAGGAGGAGGAAGAAGAGGAAGAGGAGGAGGAGAAACATGCCTTTAATACCAGGCAGGTGGATCTTTGAGTTTGAGGCCAGCCTGGGCTACGTAGAGAGTTCCAGGACAGCTTCACAGAGGAAACCCTGTCTCAAGAAAGAGAAAACAAAAGAACAAATGAAAAATAGAACAGAGGCAGGTGGTGGTGACACACACCCTTAATCCAAGCACGTGTGAGGCAGAGGCAGGCGATCTCTGAGTTCCAGACTAGCCTGGTCTACAGAGCAAGTTCCAAGACAACCAGGGCTACACAAAGAAATCTTGTCTTGAAAACAACAACCAAAAATAGGCTTTCTTTTGTGTGGTTAAGTTTTCCTCTCATGATAACTGGCTTCTGCGTGGCTTGTGTGATCCTGCTGCATACAGTGATGGTACATGGGCTTTGTCTAAGCATCGTGCTCTGTACTGCATTACTTCAAGATGCTGTTTTAGAAATTGGTGGTGTTCATCTGTGACAGCACACCACAGTATGCTGTAAGCAGTGTCATGAAATGAGCATCACCATCTGCTCCTACCTACACTCATTATCCATAGAAGACCATTGTTGTATTTCTACATCCATCGGTAGACTGTTCTGGTGTTCTTAAATTCATTGAAATATTCAGTGTTCATGTTTACCAAACTGTCTTTTGCCAGGTCATGTGTGATATATACTTGTAATTATCCCTTCCATAGGAAGTTGGATCATATAGATTAGTGAGATTTAAAAGGAATTCAAATGGACATATAAATTAAATTATTTACAGACATCTACATTAAGATACTGTTTTTCTGAACTGACAAGAGACGAGGTTCTTAGCTGCTTTTTTTTCCCAGTTTTATTAAGATTCTGTATTTTCCCTTATAGAGTTGCTCAGCTGGCCACATATACCAGAGATTAAATTTGAACACTGTCCAGTAGAGTAGACAGTACTAAATAGGAAAGAGAATCTGAGCTTCGGGATTCCCTGGAGATCTCCATTTTGGTGCTTTTATAAGGAAGTGTTGGAAGCATGGGAGTACCCACAGCTAGCTTGGGGAGAGGGGCATCTAATAAAGCAAACCCTTTCTCTCTATGTGTCAACTGAGGTAAAGGAGGGAAGCTAGAAAGATGACAGCATGCACTATGGAGAGCTGGCGCAGCTCCCTTCTGTTTTATACGGTGTTAAGCTGCTCTGCATTGTTGTTACAGCTGACCTGACATAACCCACTTCAGAAGGAACAGTTTATTTATTTATTTATTTGTACATTGATGTTTTTCCTGCATGTTAGTGTGAGGGAGTCAGATTCCTCTAGATCAGGAGTTACAGACAGTTGTGAGCTGCCATGTGGATGCTGGGAATTGAACCTGGGTCCTCTGGAAGAGCAGCTTATGCTCTTAACTGCCGAGCCATCTCTCCAGCCCAGAAACAGTTTATTTAAGCTTAGAGTTCCAGAGATCTTAGCCCATAGTCCTTGGTCCATGGTGAAACAAAACACCATGGCAGCTGGACCCGTTGGAGAAGATTCAGCACCTGATGTGCAGGAGGCAGAGAAGGAGGAAGGACCAGGTATAACCTTTAAAGATACCACAGCGATCACCTTCCTCCCATAAGGCTCTGCCTCCCAAACAGGACCCTTAACTGAGGACTCAGCGTCTCATGAGGCTATGGGTAAGTTGCATTCAAGAACAGCAGATGGTCTTTTAGTTGAACCTGGGTTTATTTATGACAAAGGTGAAAAACATTTTTATGACAATCTGGGATGAAGCTGTGCCTTTTGAAGCAAAGTTGAGGTTTATTAAATAATAAAAGTACAGGTTTTATTAAGATAATATATTTATACTTCAGTGCAGTAGGGGAGAGGGAAGAAGACACACAGAGCCAGGCAGAGGTGGAGAGGCAAAAGGAGACAGACAGACAACCCTGAAAATGGTAGTGTCTTGGGAGTTGCCACTGTTGCCTTTTAGGTTTATGGGATCTTTATTAATTTTGTAGCATCTAGAGGAACATTATAGTGTGCGAGCAGAATTGCCCCCTCTTCCTAGTTCCTTTTTTTTTAAGAGCAGATCTAGGTGCTCTGTGAATCTAGAAAAGAGAGAAATTAATCTGTTAGGGAGGGAAGCTTTTGTGTGAAGTGGTGTTTGATCTGGGTCTTCAAGAATACATAGGGTTTAACTCCTAGGTATTTACTCAGAACCGCCAAGCCCACATGTCACAGAGATACGTGCATGTCTGTGGCAGTGCTCTTCACAGTAGCTGTGCTGTGCAGTCAGCCTAGGTGTCCCGCAACAGAGAAGTGGGTTAGAACGTATGCTGTGTATACACAGTGGAATTTTTTTCCATCCACAAAGAAGAACCAAGTTACAGTGTTTGCAGGAAAATGGTGCAGTTAGAGATGATCATATAAAGTGACTTAAGCTGGTCTTAGAAGGACAACTGTCATGTGCTTTCTCTTATTTTTGGCTCCTAGAGTCATATGCAAAGCCATATGTACAACATTGAAGTAGAAGTGAAACTTTCTAGGGGAAAAAGGAGTGACGAATGTCAGCGAACAGTATACACTTAGTGAGAAAAGCCTAAAACATAAATTGTATTGGCCAGCGAGACAGCGCAGCAGAGAAAGGTACCAGTACTAACCCATGTTAGCATGTCATACATGGTAGGAGAGAGCCAGTTCCTGTAGGTGTCTTTTCACTTCCATACACATCCCATGACATCTATTCACACGCATGAACACACACAATAAACATTTCTAAATTTAAAATTTAAAAGCTGGATATTGTGACGCACACCTTTAATATCAGCTATGGGAGACGGAGGCAGATGGATCTTTGAGTTCTAGGGTATACGTAATGAGTTGTGGGACAGCCAGGGCTATGCAGAGAGACCCTGTCTCACAAAACAAAACAAATTAATCAGTTATTTTTTAAAAAAAAGAGGGGGGCACCTAGAGAGATGGCTTTGAAGTGAAAAACACCGTCTGCTCTTGGAAAGACCCAGGCTGTGTTCCCAGCTTCTACATAAAGACTCAGAATTGTCTGTAGCTCCAGTTCCAGGGGATCTGGTGCCCTCTTTTGGCCCTTGAGGGTACCAGGCACACACTCATGCAAAATGAAAATAAATAAAACTTCAAACAAGCAAAAAGGGTAGGTAAGGCTTAGATGGGAGAGATGTCTGGTGGTAGATAAGGAATACTTTAAGCAAGGGTACAGGGCCTTTCATGTTCTGGTTGTAACAGACAATTCAAAGTGCTTGAAATAATGGACATTTGCAAAGTGAGGAACCGTTGTTGAGGGCTTTAAACATCTTACTCGTGAGTTTAGGCTTTATTTCTGTTACTTAGGAGATGCCAGGAAGTCTTAAGTAGAGAAATGACGTGGTAAGGTCTCTCTAAGAAGGATTGCTCTGCCAGCAAAACATCTGTCTGCCCTGCGTAGAAACCTGACAGTTAGGAAGGACTTGGGAACTGTCTCAGTGCAAAGCCTGAATTGTGGGAGTGGATCAGAAGTGCAAGGCAGTGCCAGGCCTGTTGGATATATTGGAATGAGGGACAAGGGAGGAACATGCCTAGGATGTTCACCTTGGGCCACTCGAGTGTCGTTAAGATGGGGAATTGTCTGAGGTCCTGAGCAGGCCAGATTGGAGGTGCTGGTGGGACATTATGGTTGGAATGTGAGGCTGGGATGCCAGAGAGACCAAGGCTGGAAGTGTGCGGACTTGCTGGGTTCTACAAAGCTCTTGGCCATGTGCTGCCCTTTCTGTAGTTCTCATCTGAGAGACAAGTACTTCTGAAGCTGAGCACCCCACCTTGAAAACCCCAAATCTGAGGCATTCCAAAATCTGAAACTTGAGGAGCAACGTGGCACATAGAGGGTTTTTAATTTTAGGTTTTTTAGATTGGAGCTATTCATCAAGTACAATCTATGCACAAAATACCAAAACTCTAACATGTGAATATCTCTGGTACCAAACATTTTCGATAAAGGATCCTCAATTTGTATTTCCATTTGAAAGGTGGGTAGGGGCTGGAGAGATGGCTCAACAAGTAAGGGCATTTACTACTCTTACAGAGGACCTGGGTTCAATTCCCTGCACCCACGTGGCAGCTCACAACTATCTGAAACTCCAGTTCCAGAGGATCTGATGGCCTCTTCTGGCCTCTGTAGACAGGAATGTGATATACATACCTCTAGACAAAAATCTCATACACATAAAATTACAATAAAAAACAAAGAAGCAAGTAAACTGAATAAAGTTAGATAATTGTCTGAGCCCATATAGCTGGTCACAAGGGCCAGAATCTTATCCAAGCTATATCATCTTCCTTAGTCCATGATGAAAATAGTTGTCGAGTTGGAATTTAATATAGTTACCCTGGGAGTGAGTAGATGGGATGGAGCAGGGGAGAAAGTGAGGACAGAAGCTTGGAAAGCATCGGATTTGGATAATCCCAAGGGAAGTTGACAAATGAACATATAAACCCTTATATGAAGGGAAGATGGAGGAGCCAGTGGCTGAGGATCAAGGATGCTTCCCTGCAGTGGTAAGTGGCTCAGGAGCGGGACTGTCAGCCAGAGGAAGGCGTGTGGGGGAGAGCATGGTAGCTTACCTTGGGTCCCCCTTAGGCAGGAAGTAGGGAACCTGTGAGTGGAACACAGAGTGAGAGACCTTGAGTGGGACTCTGTTTCTGCTTTTTGGACATAATGTCCTAAAATTATTATAGCTAATTTATAAGCTCTTCTTGATCCCTTTTGTTTTGGTATTTTGCATATGTAATTTTAAAGTTAAAATAAAGTAAGGCAAGATTAAGAGATTACTTTGTAGTTAGGAAATAAAAACTGCTCTGGAGCTAGCAGAGTCGCTTACTCACGAACACTTGCTTAGTGCTGAAGGCCCTGGGCTCTGTCTCTAGCACCAAAACTAAAACCTTTCCAAAGCTGTCCCCACCTCACTCTGATTTGAGAACAGACCTCAGCCAGATCCCATGAATTTAGAAAGGAAAGGCTCTGATGGTACCAAGTGGGAGTTGTCTTGAAATCCTCATATTCTGGAGCCAGAGGACATTTTAGAAATTGCTGTTCTTATTTCAACAGTTGAGCTCTTGAAGCCACATCCTACCACTCAGCAGGCCGAGAATGAAGCTAATTAGAAGATTTCATTCTTTCCTCCAGGAGCCCACACTCTAGAGGGAAGATCAAAAGCTGCGATTCTTTGAGGAAATCTAGCGGTAAAGAAGTATAACTTGGTGCTTTCTGTTGGAGATGTTAGAGGGAATGAGCACTGTAAGCTGGATTATCTGAGTTGGAGAGGCACAGCGCTCGCGCTCGCTCACCGTCTTACTGCTTTTGTTGCTCTGTGCCCCAGCGTTTCTGTCCTAACCCCCATTCAAGTAGGGATGGCAGAAGTGGACAGAAGAACGGAAAGAAAGCCATGGGCCACATTTGTTTTTTATTTTCCAGACGTCTGACTTGTGCACCAAGGCTTTGCACTCTGAATTAGGAAAACTGCCACATTTGCAAAGCTAAGAAGAGTCTTCAGAGTCTTGTGATTGTTGTTGACTTGTAGTGCTGTGAATTATCAGAGGATGAGATTCCCCAAATATACCCCAACTATATTCATACCGGTATTCCCGCAGTGCAAAGCAGGAGAGAGTGGGCATTAAAAGGAGGAAACAAAGACTTGTGTCGTGGCTCTTCCGCTTACCCAAGTCACTAATCTACGTGAGCTTCATTTCACTCTTCTGCAAAGTAAATCTCTCCACAGGATTCTTACAAGGCATAATAATGCAGTGTATCAAAGAAGTGCTCTGTACTGTAATGTCAGTTGTATTTATAGACTGCTGACATTTGAAAAATAGTTGTATGTCGTAGACTAATCTACACCTGTCCCCAGGTGACTTAATCATTGAATTATTAAAATTCCATTATTAATTCTTAGAAATACTCAAGAGACTATGAGTATGAGATAGGAGAGATGTAGATTTTGTCTTTGAAAGATCATTTCTTCAGTTGACTCTCAAACTAGAATATTCCTCCATTCATTTTACTTATTTCCTTCCTTCCAACTATACAGAAATGATTTATTGAATATAAAAAACATGTGATTAAAATGTTCTGTGCATTAAATATGACATGTATTACATTTACAATATTCAGTATGTATCTGTACATCTGTCACTTTTTTTCATTAACTTATTTACTTTATATCCTAAGTAGAACTTTTCCTCCCTGCTCCCCTCCCAGTCCCTCCCTCTTACCTTCCCTCCCCCATGCCTCCCTCGTTTTCTCCTCAGCGAAGGGGAGGCCTCCCATGGATATCACCCAGACTTGGCATATCAAGTTGTGGTATGACTGCGTGCCCCTTCCTCTGTTGAGGCTAGACAGTGCTGTCCAGTTAGGAGAAAGGGATCCAAAGGCAGGCACCAGAGTGAGAGGCAGCCCCTGCTCCTGCTGTTAGAGGTCCCACATAAGGACCAAGCTGTGCATCTGTTACATGTGTGTAGGGGGGCCAGGCATGCTCCCTGGTTGGTGGGTCAGTCTCTGTGAGCCCTTATGGGCCCAGGTTAGTTGGTTCTGTAGGTTTTCTTGTGGTACCTTTGACATCTCTGGCTCTTTGAATACTTCCTCCCCTTCTTCCAGAAGATTCCCCAAGCTCTTCCTAATGTTTGGCTGTGGGTCTCTGTATCTGTTTTCATCAGCTGCTGGGTGAAGTCACTCAGATGATGGTTATGCTAGCCTCCTCTCTGCAAGTATAGCAGAATATTATTAATAGTGTCAGCGGTGGGCTGTCTCTTGGCATGGGATTCGAGTTGGGCCATTCCCTCATTTTCTGTTCCCTCTTTATCCATGACCCTCTTATAGGGAGGAAAATTTGTGGGTCAAAAGTTTTGTGACTAGGTTGGTATCCCTGTCCCTCCATTGGAAGTATTGCCTGGTTACAGGAGGTTACTGTTTCAGATTCCATATCCGCTATTGCTAGGGTCATCCTCATAGATCCCTGGGAGTTTCCATTGACCTAGATGTCTAGCTTGTCCCAGAGATATCCCCCAACTCACTGATTGCAGTTTTCCTTCCCACCATCCTCCACCTTCTTGATCCCTCCTGCTCCCCTTCCCACTCCCTCCCTCCACCCCAGATGTCTATTTTATTTCCCCTTCTTGGTGTGATTCAAGAAGCCTCCCTTGGGCCCTACCTGTTACCTAGCTTCTTTGGGTCTGTGGATTTTAGCATGGGTATCCTTTAGTTTATAGCTAATTCCACTTATAAGTGAGCACATACCATGTTTGTCTTCCTGGGCCTGGGTTGCCTCACTCAGGATGATCTTTCCTAGTGCCAGCCATTTGCCTGCAAATTTCTTGATGTCATTGTTTTTAATAGATGAGTAATAGTCCATTGTGTAAATGTACCGTATTTTCTTTATCCATCCTTCAGTTGAGGGATATCTAGGTTGTTCCCAGTTTCCGGCTATTACAAATAAAGCTATGACAAACATAATTGAGCAAGTGTGCTGGGTGCGTCTTTTGGATATATTACCAGGAGTGGTATAGCTGGGTCTTGGGGTAGAACTATTCTTAGTTTTCCCCCTTCCCTCCTCTTTCCTTTTTTGAGACATAGTCTCACTGTGTAGCTCTGACTGTCCTAGAACCCGCTATGTGGACCAGCAGGCTGACCTCCAAGTCCTAGTGCTGAGCTTAAAGGTATGTGCGCCGTGCCCAGTCATTCTTCTTTTGGTGGAGGGGTGTTGTATTGCTAAGTGGTTCCACAAGTGTTTCTTAGACTTCAGAACATTTTTGATTCTGGGCTAGAAGCAAGAATAATCTTTGTTTAGAAGCTGGATAAGTTAGGATATTTAATAATTTAAAAAACAGTATAAATTGACTGATAACATGCCTACTTCTTAATAATTAGTTTTTAATTTATTCTTTGAGAATTTCACACATGTATACAATGTATTATGATATCAGACCTTGCTTCTCCTCTACCAGCTAGCTCCCCCTGAACTCTAACTCATCCCCTTCCCAGCTTCATGTCCCTGCCTCCACTTAGAGCCGTTCACATGCATGTGGGCATACGATGAGCATAGCACCATGAGCATCTAGGAGGCACTACACCGCTGAAGAAAACTGACTCACCTTACAAAAGCCAGGAATTGCCAACAGATTTCAGCCAGGGTTGAGGCCTCATGAACCCCTTACCCGTTCTTGCTGAAATGCTGATTAGCTTGACCTTGTGTAGGCTCTATATAGGCAACGACAGTGCATTCATGAGTACAACAGCCACGACACGCCAAGATAGCATTTTGTGCACTCCCCCCATCCCTCCAGTGGCTATATTCACTCCCTCTTCTACAGTGTTTCCCGAGCCTAGGATAAGTATTGTGTGATAGAGATGTCTCATTTAAGGCTAAATGCTCACAAGCACTTATTCTCAGCAGCTTGACCAGTGGGAGTCTCTGTCTTAACCGTTGCTCATCGCAAAACGTTCTTTGACAAGGTTAAGTTCAGGACAGATCTATTAAAAAAAAAAAACCCACAAATATTTAGAAGGCAGTTTGACAACATGATTATCTCGTGAAAAAACAATAGTCGGTTTCTATCTTGGGCCTGTGACCTTCCCTGCATGGACTTCTGACTAGGATTATGGTACTAGGTCTGAAATCCCTCCTGTGGAGCAGGCCTGAAATCAAATTAGAAAGTAATTGGTTACTCCATAACAGTCACGACACTATTGCACCATGAGCACATCTTGTCCAGCAAGTTGGCATTGTAGCATGTGGGGTCCAGCACTCGGTAAGACCATTGTTTTCCCCCCAGTGGCCTGCATAGCGCCTTCTGGCAGTATATAAAAGCTAGCCAGCAGGAAGCTAGGTTCTTAGTCATGTTGAAATAGAATTCTCTGTCGGGCAGCCAAAATGTATGATGCCTTCCGCAATAGGGCCTTACCTTCTAAGTATGGTAGATACAGAGGGCTTGGCAGGAGAAGATGGGAGAGACAAAAGGGCCAGGGAGGAGTGTGGAGAACCCACATGGAAACCTTCCATCTTGCAACCCAAAGAGTAATTGGAGGGGATAGTAGAACGCAGGTGCAACGAACAAAGGAGAAGAAGGAGAGTCAGAGCTGAGGTGGGATGTGGAGTGAGGAGAGCGACGAGAATGCAGCACACAGGGAGCCGAAACCAAGACCGTAGGAAAGGCCTTTATGGAAACCCACTAGTTTGTAAGATAATTTCAAAATATAAATTTCTTGTTTTGTTTTATTTTTCAAGACAGGGTTTCTCTGTGTAGCCTTGCCTATCTTAGAACTCACTTTGTAGACCAGGCTGGCCTCGAACTCACAGAGATCCGCCTGCCTCTGCCTCCCGAGTGCTGGGATTAAAGGCGTGCACCACCACGACTAGCTCAAAATATAAATTTTTAAGTGGGGGAAGTTTGGGCAGAGGTAACCTGCATGGCTTACAGTACTACTTAGAAGACATGGGTTATTAAATGACAGCCTCAGTGCTGGGTGTAGAATACCTCCCCACAAGTTACCTCTCAAGGAGACCTCAGCGGATGACAAAACAAACAAGGCTCTTGCCATTGCTCTTGGTTTCCCTTCTCTTCACTTTTTAGAGCATTGTTATCTAGGCCAGAGACAAGTGCAAGATGATATGAAATGATCCTCATTCTCAGAGTTTGTACATCACAGGTTAAAGGATGAACAGTACACAAAACATCTAACTAACAGAATCTATGTTGCAGCGTGGGTTGTGGGGTAGGGACACAGGATCATGGCTCCAGGAGTCAGATCTCCTGGTCAGAACTGTGCTGCTCAGGCCTTTGGAGCCCTGGAAAGTTTCTATTCTGGGATTTAGCTTCTTCTTTTGCAAACTAATAGTATCTATCTCTTTGGATTGCTTAGACTATTCAATTATGTAATACACAATGTACTTAGAATGGTGTTTGCTATTATACTATAATAACTAGAGCTGCTGTTATTGTCACATATTTAGATGTGATTGTATGGTTCAGACACTTGATATAATAAAGTTTCACACAGCATTGGCTGGTAGTCAAGAAAAAACTGTGTAGAGAATTAGAACTTCTCAGAGCCCTCAGGGGTGGATGGACAAATAGCGTTGGGAGGGAGATGAGCATCAACAACAAAAGCTTAAGCGTGGAAATCAGCGTGGTGTTTAAAGAGCAGGAAGGAGTTGGAGGAACTCAGTTGGCACAGGACTTGCCTAGCATGCTTGAGTGCTGGGTTTTCTCCCCAGCTGCACACAGATGGTGTGCAGTGGTGCATTCGTGTAGTCCCAGCACTGGGGAGGTGAGGCAGGAGGATCATCACGGTCATCCTCTGCTACATAGCCAAGTTGAGGCCATCCTGGAATACATGAGATGCTATCTCAAAATTAGTAACCCTCCCTCTTCTCTCTTTAAAAAGTAAAGCCCAGGGAAGAGACTGGTCTGATTGTAGGTTCTGATTCCGAGGTAGGGTGATTGCCGGTCAGGTCAGTCATGGGATGAAAGTATGTAACCAATTTATTAGGCTAAAAATAGCATTCAGCTCTCTCAAAAATTGCTTATGCCAAACAAAAAATTACTTCATTTAATAGATTTATTTATATGGGTATAGAAACATAATGTTTTCCATTTTTCAAAGAAATGAACTCTGCTGGCTAGTTTTATGTCAACTTGACACAAGCTAAAGTCATCAGAGAGGAAAAAGCCTCAACTGGGGAAATACTTCCGTAAGATTGGGCTGTACTCAAAACTAGACCGCATTTTCTTAATTAGTGATTGATGGGGGAGGGCCCAGCCTGTTGTGGATGGGGCCACTCTTGGCCTACTGAGCAGGCCACGGGAACAAGGCAGTAAGCAGCTCTCCTCCATGACCTCTGCATCAGCTTCTGTCTCCAGGTTTTGCCGTGTTTGAGTTCCTGCCCTGACTTTCGTTGATGATGAGCAGGATGAGCAGTAGTGTGCTGAATAAACTCTTTCTTTCCCAGTTTCCTTCAGCCCTGGTATTTGATCACAGCAATCAAGCAATCGAAAGCCTAAGACATGAACTCAGCAGGTGTGACTTGTTTAAGAGCACTAGCGTTAGGTTTACTGTCCTAGAGATATAGCTCATGTGTGGGATCAGAGGACAACATTTGGGAAACAGTTTTTTCCTTCCACTATGGGCCCTGGGCACTAAACTCAGGTTCTGGGGCTTGCATGGCTTGCGTGCTTTTACCTGCTGAGCCATCTCGCCTGTGCGCTGTTGTACTCTGTTCTCAGTCCCATTCCCCTCTGTGTCTTGCTGCTGCTCTTCCTTTCCCAGCACATAGGTAGCCTGGATAGTCAGCTGACCACCAAAGCACAGACTTTGCCAGCCTTCTGCCATTAACTGGCGGGATAGCTGTTAGGATTGGCATTCCCTAGTGAAGCGGATCTGGGTCAAGATGTGATGTGTGCCGTATGTCTTTAGACTCCTCTGGGAAGACAAGAAGAGAGTTTTTATGAAGTTTAGCTAATCTCAGAACCCAGCCTACTGCATGGTCCATAGTGGCCTGAATAGATCCACAACAGGAAACTGTTTTTTTAATAAAGACACCCATACATAGGAAATTTTCAGCTGAAGATCCCACAAATATTGCAAAGTTTTATTATAATGCCATCTGAACATGATGTGTTATACACGCACACGCGCGCACGCACACACACACACACACACACACACACACACACACACACACACTATGGGAAGACACTAAAATGTTTAAAGTTAACATTCCCAGAGAGATACCTAGGACTGAAATCCCCTGGCAGAGCACTTGATTGCCCAGCAAAACAGGGCAACGCCAGAAAGTGGGGCGGGCTCTTGTTGCTTTTTGCACACTGTTCTGTGTTAATTTCTACCTGCCAGTCAGTGAGTAGGAAAACGGTGAACAGGTCTTACTCAAAGCTCCTCTTCTACTGCAGGTTGGTAAGCCTAAGTAATACAAAGAGAAAACGTAGAAGCGGGCATGCTATTAGAAACGTAAGTAATAGATGGGGGATTATTGTGATGGATCCTTGTACATTCTTAGCAAAATGGCAGAGCCTATTATCCCTAGACTTGAAAATGACAAAAATAAATCCTATCCATTGAAATGTTAAAGAATGTGTGCATTGTATGCTATATAAAGGGTGCCCGTCTTTCTCCTCAATTTTCCCCTTAAATCAATATAACTGATTAAAACAAAAACCATAGTGGCTCTGATAGTCATGTTAGCAGCTTATTCTTAATATGAATAAAATTTAAAGTATGGGTCTGATATAAGATGTATCTTATTTAAAGAGCTACCAGTTGCTGGTGCCAGCCCTGTGTGCTTGGGCTTCCTAAAGGCCAGTTGGCCCTTCTGCTCTTAACCCTACTACTCCTCTGTGTATTGTTGGGCACACACTGAGCTGTTGTGGCAGGTGGAGCACTCACGTCGTGTTGGAAGTAAGGAAGGTTAGTATGGGCTGGGAAGGTGGCTCAGTGGTTAAGAGCATTTGCTGCTCTTACAGAGGTGGAGTTAAGTTCCTTCTGAGCACCCATGTCTGGTGGCTCACAATTGTCTATAATTCCAGGGGGATCCGGTGTATCTGGCTTTAACAGGCACCTGCACTTGTGTGGATATTTTCCACATGCAGACACATACACTTAATTAAAAATCTTAAAAAGAGAAGATATGCTGTCATTTTGGTTAGTTACTATTTAAAACTACTGTTTAAAAAAACGCCTTTAGGATTAAAATTATAAATATATGACATAGAGAAGACAATTAATAAAGAACTGCTTTTGTTATTGTGACACTTTCATTGATGGTTATTTTGATTTTGGAATGTTCTGTACTCCTCAAATGTGCATATTGTCAGTTTTCATTGGTTGCTACTCTGTGCATTTGAAGAAAAGGATAGAATGTTGTTCCCTTCTGCATGGGAACTGACAATTTTTAAAATGTATCATTTTTAATGTAGGAACATTTGTCACATTAGTGTAGTTCCCTGATTAACCAGGGAGTAGGTTGAAATCAGACATTTGGCCACATGAAGAGCTGGAGTAGGCTCAGCTGAGAGCTCACTGTCCCCGCTAGATGGCGTTAACTCATTAACTTGATCCTGCTGCAGGCAGGCTGTACACAGCTGATTTTGAGTATTTGAGAGGCAAATGGCAGTGTCAAGTTCTGTTGAAGGGCTTGTAGCTTTCATGAAAGTTTGGTCTTAGTTATTCAACCTAAAATACTTCAATAAACTACGGTCTTTTGTTAGGTGCGTTTAAGGCTGGCTTTGACTTAGGCTTCTCCCTAGTTGTATATCCTACATAAACATGCTGGGTTTTCTCAGCTTATTGACATTATCATAATTATTACTTGGCTTTCTGGGAATGTTGGAAGACAGATGAGTCTGGGAAGCAGACTTAAAACAAGTAGATTATATCAGAATTAATTTTAAGTAACTTAGTTCTTATTCATAAGAACTAGGTCAACAGGAAAGAAAAACAAACATCCCAGTTCTCCAGACTGAGCTAAAGGCAGTTATCACCCACAGACACATCTCACACTAGAGAAACCATTTCCGTGTGAAGGTTTTCTTTCCGATAGTTGTTTGTAGGTTCTAAATAGCTAAGCCATTTGTGTGTTTTCTTGCTGTTTTTATGAGTTCTAAAGTTGAAGGGCTTTGTTTTGGTTTTGGTTTTTTGTTTTTGCTTTGCAAGACAGGGTTTCTCTGTGTAGCCCTGGCTGTCCTGGACTTGCTTATAGATCAGGCTGGCCTTGAACTCACAGTGACCCACCTGCCTCTGCCTCCCCAGTGCTGAGATTATAGGCATCTGCCGCTGCACCCGAGTTAAAGTTGAAGTTTTTAATAATAATTTTTTATTTTTGAAATTATAACATAATTACATCATTTTCCTTTCCCTTTCCTCCAACCCTTCCCATGAAACTCCTTGCTCTCTAACTCATGTCCTTTTTCTTTAATAACTGTTACATACATAGAAGGCTTTCCATGTGCAAAAATCATTGCCACATTTCATTAAAAGTAATTTTTTCCCCTTTAATAATCAGACTCACATATCTAGAGCAAATTGTTTCAGAGTTGATCAGATGCTCATCTTGAACAATGGAGACTTAATTGTGCTACAGAAATTATTTAGTCATTGCTCATAGGAAGTAAGTGGTTGATGTTGGTAGCTTTCTGCTGCTATGCTGTTTAAACGAAAGGCAGTTTGTATTTCTTACTAAAAAGATTGATGATCAGTTCGTTTGCTTGTATATAATAAAAAGCTGAAAAGAAACAGGAGCTTTTGCCAGTAGAGTCAAAATAACTAGTTTTATAAGTCTAAATAGGAAAGTCAGTGTTCCTGTCAATCAAATGAGCGTCTTAAATGAGGGTTTTGCTTATATCATAACCTTGGATGAGAAAACTGAAAGTTGCTTCTTTTCAATCAGAGGTTTAATATACAAATAGAATATTGTGACTTATGAGCATAGGTCTGATCACACCAATGCACACATTAATGCTTATGAGTATATGTGGCCTGTGTTAAAATTTAACTGACGAGGGAGTGGGGGTAGGTGTAGGAGGAGTTAAGGGGAGAAGTAATGATGACTATGATAAAACGCGTTATATATGTGTGGAATTCTCAAAGAATCAATAAAAATATTATACTAAAAATGAGCTGAATAATCTCATTTTCCATAGAAAAGTCTATGCAGGAGAACTGGTGTTGTAAGGGACAAGGTTGTTATGCACAGCACTCAAGTTTATCCCCTAAGGGTTTGTTTGAGTGTTTTGTTTTGTTTTTATAGGCAGTAAGTGGAAGAAAGGGTGTGAATAAATTTTGCGTGACTCTGGGTATGTAGTGAATGGGGGAGGAAGGGAGGGAAGATTGTCTTCTCAGAAGGTATTAACCGCTTTCCAAACACATCTGAGAGGATGGCTCCTTTAGTTGGAAGAGACACTTTACCAGAGAAAACTACCCAGTCTTGGTAGGATCTAGTATGAGCCTGTACCAAAATTTAAGACTGTAACAAAGTAAATAGCCCAGTCATTCCTTAATAGAAATTTTAGGGAAAGTTAACCTGGAAATTTGATCCTCCTGCCTCCACATCTGAGTGCTGGGATCACAGGTGCGTGCCCAGGTGATGGGGTTCTGCGGAATGAAACCAGGGCTTCCTGTGTGCTGGGCAAGCATTCTGCTCCTGAGCTACATCCACAGACCCCAAAGTAAATACTCCTGTGCTATGCAAACTAACATAAAGGAAAATGAGTTTGTGTTGGATAAGAGGTCAGATGAACACAATTCTCTAAAAGCCTTTGAAGAAAAGCACATGCTAGACTCTCTTATAATTGCTAATTGGATTGTTTAAGAATATCAACAACTGGCTAGCCAGGTGGCTCAGCCAGTAAAGGTTCTCCACACCAAACCTGAAATTCCCAGGACTTACATGGTAAGGAAAAAAGCAACTCCCCCAAGTTGCCCTCTACTTAGCAAGGCCTCTACTCATACACTGTGTTCCATTTGCACATGTGTGCTTATGTGTACACACACACACACACACACACACACACACACACACACACACACACACACCCCACAAATGTAATAAAAAGATTTTAAAGAAATAACATACTTTATGTACCATAATCTTAGAACAGTGGCCTCCTTTTGTCTTCACCCCTCCCCCACCTGTCTCATTTCTTATCTATTAAAAGTAAGATTGTTTTCCTTTGTAATGAGCAAAGATGTATTACTGGGTCCAATACATCACAGATTGATTCACCTTGTTATACAAAAACACCATCTGTTTTCCAGACCATTTCTTAGAAAACTATTGTAGTCAAATGTGCTGATGCACACCTGTAATCCCACTGCTTGGGAGGCTGAGACAAGAAGATTGTAAGTTCCAGACCAGCCTAGGCTACTTAGCAAGGCCCTGTTGTTCATAAATAAGTGAATAGAGAGAATTTCGGTTATCAAGTTTTTTTTTCAGTGATGTTTAGATTTTATGAAAGAGTAAAGATTAATAATTCTTTTACCAGTATACATAGTTGGATTAAAAAATATTTAATGGCCAGGCAGTGATGGTGCATGGCTTTAATCCCAGCACTCAGGAGACAGAGGCAGGCAGATCTCTGAGTTCAAGGTCAGCCTGGTTACAAATCGAGTTCCAGGACAGCCAGAGCTACACAGAAAAACTCTGTCTCAGAAAACAAAAAAGCTTTAATTGAAACATTAAAAAATACATATGGGTCACATTTGTTGTGATGTTCAAATGCGGGCAATATAGCTATTACTTGAAAGAAACATTTTTCATTTCCTTGTGTTGCAAATAGAGTCCTTTTCTGCCTTTTGTAATGTTGTATAGTTTATTAACATTATCTAGTCTTGGCATACAGTGTCAGCACTTCTCCAGTGATAACTTAGTATCCGTTGTTCAAACTTGACCATCCGTCATACCCCAGCCACCCTCCCAGCCTCTAATTTTTTTTTACATAAACCAAAGCAAGACAGATAGGGAAAATGTTTGTTCATTGGTATATCTTTAATTTTTTACTTTATGACTCCACTAAAAAAAAACCAACTGTAATTTTGAAGCGAAGATTCTGAAATTACTACTCTTCTAAAAATATTACTTAAGGATGAAACTTAATATATCAAAGCATTTTTGTTCTGGAAATGGTACATGTTTTCATAAAGATGCATTTGTAAATGGAAACAGCACTGAGGCTCTGAAACAGGGAACTTTTCCAAAACAGGCTGTAGTTGCCTGGGTGAAGAATATTGGGTTTCAACACACAAGAAGGAAATCCTGGTATAGGAAACAGTTGATAAAGGGCAAATGTGTGCAGAGGCTAATGAAGCCTTTGTGCAGTCTTGCCAGTCCCTCTCAAGGGAAACGTGCGTTTGTTGTTGGGTCGTGCTCGGCCCTCCGTTTGCTGCTGTTCTATACAGTTCGTCGTTCTTGCTGTTATCTCCTCTAAGCCTGCTCCTCATCCTCAGCCTTTCTTCGCGCTGCCCTTTATGAGGTGGCCTTGTCGTAAGGGTCGCAGGCCAGCCAGGCTTATGCTGCTTTCCCAGTCAGTTTGTTGGTGTTTTTAAACCATTTATTATTTACTGTCACTGTTCTATGGATATTGAAATAATCAACCTTCTAATTTTATAAAGGTTTTCTTTTAGAAGCCATGGGAGTGTGAGCTATTACCCCACTTTTATTGTAGAAACTAACCCTGAAGGGAGGAGGCCTAGTGATAACTGCGTTCATAAAGGTGGTATGGAAAGGAAGGAGCCTATTTGGGTCAAAAGAAAAAATTTTTCCCTACAGCCTAAACTATTTCCTATGAATATTACACAGAACTTTCTTGCTTCTATGTTTAAACAAAACCCTTCAGATACAAGTTTTTCTTTCAAAATGATAAATATCTTTGCTTTACAAAATGTTCTGTTAATGGGAATTATTCTAGTCCTGTTTTATAATCTCAGAATGTTTCTAGACAGTTCTAAACAACTCATGCCATTTGGAGAAAAGTTGTAGAAACAAACAGAGCTCTAAGTCCAAGAGTTTGAAGTCAGAGTGCTCAGTCTTAGTTACGTTTCTGCAGCAGACACATCTGCGTGTAGTTACTTGCCTTATTCTGTACATTAAGTTAAAAAATACTACTGTCAGTCTGCTTAATATTTAAGACATTGGATGCTTTGTTTGGTGGACTGTGTTTTCTATTACAAATTGCAGCTTTGCCTTTGTAGAGAGACTTGAGTAAGTATATAAATCAGGAGCTCCGAAGTGTGTATGTGCATATGTGTGTACATGTGTGTGCCTGCACTCATGTGTACACATCCCCTGTGCAGAATCTGCTTGAGTGTTTGCACACTTAGAGCAGGAGGACACATTCCCTCATGCTTCTGTAAGGCTATATGACTCCCTGCCCACCTTGCCCCAGAGGTAAACTCTGTCATGTTATATAAACTATCTTACCAGCTTTGACCACTAAATGTTTCCCATCTCAGATGATTAGGCTACATGGTTTTTGTTTGTTTGTTTTTCAAAATAATGCTTTAAAAAAACCAAAAGTTCACTGTGGGTAACTCTCAAGTCACAATTAATAAATAGAAAGTGATACTGATAAATTGCTAATGGAGAATAGTAATAAGTGAATTTTATAAAATGTAAATATAAATTACAAATTAATTTATTTCTGGAGCATTGGCATCTCATAATTATCTTGGGCTCTGAAGGCCAGGTACAAAAACAATTCATGAATATGTAGTGTGGACAGAGTCACACAGAGGAGCTGAACACAGTGTGCCAGGCTGCAGTGATTCAAATCACTAATGAAATCCCTGTTATTTGGGAGGGATTTAAAACAAAAACAAAAACAAAAAACAAAAAACATTAAGTGAGGTAGTAATTTTCCAGTAGTCAAATTTTAATGAAAGCATTTACTCATGTAAACTGGAGTTTTATTTTTATATATTAGTTTTACTGTCTTATTTGTTTATACTAAAAATAGTTACTCTTTATATTTTCTTGTGAAATCCTTCAGAACCACTTCTAGAAATGGCATCATTCTGCCATAAGTATTTTGTTTTCTCCCCCATCTAGTTTTTTATGAAGTAGTGCTAACTCTGCCTTAATTTGATTTGGCATCCCTGCAATTGAACATTTGTAAGTATCTTGTATTATGGCCCATCTGGGTTGTCATAGAAACCAAAGACCTCCATCCTCTTCCCTCTAGTTAAAAATGGAATGCAAACAGGGCTTCAAAGTGACGTTTTTCTAGTACGAGTGACAGCCCTGTGAAGTACAGAACAGCAAGGTTGCTTATTGGTTTTATTCTCCCATGGCCTATCGTTCCAGTTAATTCTGATACATGCAGCTTTCCTCTTGAAAAACCTGTGAGCTACTAATAGAATTGTAAAAATGCAAGCATTAGAAAGAGGAAGGAATGTAGTTGATTCCTTTCCTACTCGGCTAGAGGAGTGCAAAGTTAGCAATGCTTTGTTCTCCTGGGGAAACTGTCTGCTCTGTTGACACCACAGTCTGAGTGTGTGGCAGGAGCGCGGGCACCTGATACAACTTTGCTTTCCATTATTGTCCCATTATTTATTGCCTAGGTTTTATCAATGTGGTTTTATCTCATTACAGCCTACAGGGTACAAATCAATCATTTATTAAAGTAGAAACTTATTAATATGTTGATATATAGTGTCCTGCAATTGGACCTAGTGAGAAAACATCTTTTTTTTTTTTTTTTTTTTAAATTTTCCAGCCTGAGACAAGATGTTGTTACATAGTCTAGGCTATCCTAGAACACACTGCTGTCTTCTGAGGTTGTGAGTGTGTCCCACGTTGCCTGGATCCTGGTAGACTGTCTCATGGTCCCATGCCGCTAGTCATAGACTCCTTGACCCACTGTTCCTAGATGGGTTTCAGCCCCACACTCCCTTTTGCTGCTCTGCCAGAGCCCTGCATAGCTCTAATGTTTTTGTCCTTCCGTGCCTGTGATATTCTGCTTCCAAAGCAGCTATGTTAATTAACTCCAGTGTATTATTACAGTAGTGTTTGTAAAATAGCTGTTTATGGTTGATATTTGTTGAGTTATTGATGTGGTATTATCCTACTTAAAGTGTCAAATCTTCCTTTTCTTTCTTTAAAACTTTGTTGGTTTCTCTGTGTAGCCCTGGCTGTCCCAGAACTTGCTCTATAGATCACGCTGGCCTCGAACTCAGAGACCCACCTGCCTCTGCCTCCCAAGTGCTGGGATTAAAGGCCTGCACCACCACAGCCCAGCTAAATTTTCATTTTAACAGATATATATATATCACAAATCGTGATCTGTAGTGGGAAGTAAGTGATGAAGAACTGAGGACTGAGTGTGCATCCCAGCAGGAATGCTCCAGAGCAAGTTGTAGTTGTCATTAGTTGGTGGAGCATAGGAAGTTTAGGGTCAACCCCAAACCTCGTGTGTTTTTTAAAAGGATATTATAAAGCCTTAAATAATGTCTGCAGTCCCACATTTCAACTAGTAGCCTGTGGTCATTTTCAGCAGTAACTTGGGACGTGTTAAGAATGTTATCCTGTGCCAGTGAGTCCCCACGGATAAGAGGTAGAAGTAGGATCTCACTGTCATCAGTAACGGTGAGAGAACAGGATTTCCAGACAGCACTGCATCCCTTGGCATGTACTGTGGAAGCGAATTCATCATATTAAGTATGTTGCTGGCATCTTCACAGTTTACTGCCTTGGCTTATCATTTTACCAGTGCTTTTTGTTTCGTTTTGCTTGCAAGTCTGAGGCAGTTGAGAGAGGGTTAAGTAGCCCCAACTTTCTATCCAGTTTAAAAATTACGATGTCTCCTGGATCATTATTCTCGTTTATCAGTGTCTGTTTAATCAGACTAGAACTGTGACTAGTTGTTCAGCAATTGTCATGTTGCCACCAGCCCTGCAAAGGGCTGTGACTCCCTGAGCGCAGCATAGGGCAGGCTTTCCTGTTCACACTGCGTGACTCATTCCTGGGAAGAAAGGAAAGTGCTTAGGAACACTGAGACCTGAGGGGCTTGAAAGGAATAATGTGATGAACTTCTCTCTACTGTCATGCAGAAATCTCTTGATGGCATCAGTCTTTATGAACCTGTGCTTAGTCAATGCCAAATAAGGGAATGCGGTCCTTTCACGTTTGTGTTGTAGGCTTTTTTTTTCCCACACCATCAATATAGTTAGTTCTCTCTGACTATCGAGCCAGCAGTTCCTTCTAAACCATATTCTAGTCCTCTATGGATAGTTTTAGATTGCCCTTCTCATACAAGCTTCATTTTCATAAGGAACAGAGCCCAGGGACGTTCTTTCATTGTGAGTGGGTGCATAAGTGACAGATCCACCTGGGATACTATGCTCACTCACCCACTAGCAGGAGAATTTAACCTTTCCCAGAGTAGTGATTTTCAGTTAGTACTTTTATCAAGAACAAATTTTCTTGGGTTTAGTATTGCTTAAAAAATGTATACTCTAAAGAAATGGCTCAGAGGTTAAGAACACTGACTGCTTTTCTAGAGGTCCTGGGTTCAATTCCCAGTTACCACATGGTGGCTCACAACCATCTATAATGTGATCTGATGCCCTCTTCTGGCCTGCAGGTGTACATGCAGACAGACCATTGTATGCATAATAATAAATAATTTTTTAAAAAATGTATACTCCCGCCTGTTTGTCTTTTATTTGAAACCCCACTTTTTCTGTTTCTAACATATAATATTCCAACAGTTTTGCTGTTTGCACTATAAGGAGCACAGTGGCTTTACTGCATGAGCATCTTATGGCCCCTGAAGCAAACAGCATCTTCTTAAAGAATGGGCATATATGCTTCTCTTTAATATTGATACCAATAGGGATATTTACTGAATAGCCTCTCCATCCTTGATCTGTCCACTGTTCTCACTATTCTATTCATAGCACTAACATCTTTCAAAATTAAGGTGAGAGGGTGATTAGAGAAGAACAGTCAAAACAGAAGCAAATTAATAGTTGTGGATGAGTCACATCCTTGCCTTGCCTAAATTGCATTAAATGTGTGGGCTAACAACACAGAAACCCACAGAAGACTGAGTAGTTTGCGCTTGCAGTTCATCCTCTTGTCCTCTGGGATTCAGCAATCTTTCAGCCTCTCTCCGCATGTGCATGTATATTCCCATGTAGCAGGCTGATTGCTGCTGATGGTACTAAAATGTTTTGATAGGTGCAAAACTGTACTGCCTTCTTCCTCATGAGCCCAGTGCTGAGATGACTTGTTTGCACGTGGGCCTGTGGTGTATCATTTTTCCTTGTACAGGAGCAATAGAATAAGGTCTGATTCTAGTTGATTGAAGTGGTCGTTTTAGATTCCAATAAGAGAACCTATTGCCGGTGAGGGAGGTTGAAATTGCAGAATGAGTTTGCAGCATGAGGCAGGTCTGCCCAGCTGCGGGTTGATTTGTACTGTGAGACAAGCAGCACACATAAACAGACTGCCCAACAATGAGTCAAAGCGACAGACCCTGAACTAGTACACTGGCTTTTGCCTGATTCTTTTGTTGTTGTTGTTTGTTTGTTGTTTTAAAATTATTTTATTTTTATACATATACTTTTATATATATAATGTATATATATATACATACATACATACATACATACATACATACATACATACATACACACACACACACACACACACACACACAATATATTACCTATGGCAAGAAGAACCGTGACACAATCAGGAATTATATAAATGTTATATTCTTAGTGTTTTGGCTATTTGTATTTGACAGCCTTGAAGAAGACATCTTTCCTATCTTGGTTCATTTAAATTTCTGAATGTAAGTCAATCACCATCACATATTGTCATTATCAACTTAGAACACCTATCTAGACGTAAAAACTTCTTACCCCATAAACAACTAAGCTTCATTGTAAAACTAAGCTACCTGGTCTTCAACTCCCTCAGAGACTTGAGAAGGAATAAACTTAATTATCTCAGTATGCCGGGAGTGCAGGTTAGTAACTTCTCAAATAAAAAGATGACAGAGATACTTTTCTACCTGAATACTCACCCAAAACTCTCTGTAATGTTGGAGCATCTTCTTCAGCTTTCTGGTCTGATATATCTGATAGACATATTAGTGAGGCAGGAACTATTGAAGACTTGCTTACCTTGTCTTGGCAGAGTTTGGCCTTCAACTCTGCCTGCATCCAAGCTTGCCCCCTTTTTAGGGAGAATTCTGTCTGTGATAGAATTGAGGACCTTTTGCCCAGTGGCTAGTTTGCCACATTTGAAGCCATCTCCATAAGGTGGTCCTTTGATGCTCATCATCTTCTTTGAGGTAGGCAGGGTGTTGCCAGGAGTTAACCTGTCTCATTGTCAATGAATCTTTAAAGTAATTTAAAAAAACTTTTTAAATGCCATATTCTGCATGTCTCTGTGGTTTCTGAAGACCAACTACAGTACAAAACAGAGTCAGAAACATCAACCAAAGACCGTGTATGATGCGGACCTAGACCCACTGCTTGGATGTAGTAGCACAGTCTCCTGGTGGATCCCATGGCTGGAGAATAGGTACTACTTCAGGCATGCACTCTGGCCACCTAACTTAGATCACTTCACCCTGGCAAGACGGCCATGCCAGGCTACAGAGGAAGAGGTTACAGCTAATACAGATTAGACTTGATAGGCTGAGGTCAGATATTAGGGGAAGAGGGCTCCCCTGTCTGAGTTCTAAGGGAGGGAGGGAGAGGGATTAAGGAAGGGAGGGAGGATCAGGAGGGAATGACAGAGGCGGCTACAATCAGGATGTAAAGAATTTTATATTGCTAATCCCACCATATGGGTCTAGCTTTGAGACTGGCTGAAACATGAATGTCTAGGCATAGACAATGATTCTTTTTTTTTTATTTTAAAAAAATATTTTATTTAATTTTAACTTATGTGCATTGGTGTGAGGGTGTCAGATCTTGGCATTACAGACAGTTGTGAGCTGCCATGTGGGTGCTGGGAATTGAACCCGGGTCCTTTGGAAGAGCAGGCAGTGCTCTTAACCACTGAGACATCTCTCCAGCCCTAGACAATGATTCTTGTTGACTACAGAACCCCTATGAATTACTGTTAGAGGCCATTCTTCATATGGCATGAATGAAGATTTACAGATGTCTTCTTTCCCTGCTCATTACAAAGAGCAGAAATCCAGCTTTAATTGTTCCATGCATCATGCACACCTTTTATACACTTACAATTTTAGGACTGTATAATGCTTGTGAGAAATTACATGCTTTCAGAACAAAAGAACCAGACACTGACTTTGGATCAGACCTGACAGGATGCATTCCTTGCAGCATACTGGACACTGACATTCTGTTTGGAGAAAGTGGTTGACAAGAAAGAAGGGGGAATACAGAAATGCACAGGGAAGATAAAACAAAAAGTAGATTAGTGAATCTACTCCTCAACTTAATGCCTCACTTGTCACTCACAAGATATTTTTAATTCACTGATATAGAATTTTGTATATAGATGCAAAATAAGTTCTAGATACAGTGGCATAGAATTCAAATGTAAGATTATTCTTCACACACATTATATATGTACATATATATTTCTACTCTAATACGAGTTATTGAACCCATATAACTCAATTATAATACAAGGTTTACTTCTAATGCTTTGAAAGTGCTATCAAGCTGTTTAGGAGAAATAAGTTATACAAATTAAATGTTAGTAGATTAAATCATGGTTGTGTCAATTGCTAGTCTACTTTTATCACAAAAATATACATCTTAGGTACAGCAGATAGAAATGACTTTTGCCTGATTCTTAACATGATTCTAGAGAGTAGAATTTTATCCTGCCATTTGAAAGCTAAAACTAAGCATTTAGTGAAAGAAATTCCGTTCATTGAGAAATGAGAAGCATGCGTGGTTTTGTGGAGGAGAAGCCGGACGGACTGTTGCGGGATCTGGACACTGAGAAGCCAGCAGGAACAGGCAGGCATGTGCACACTTAACATCATGCTGTGGACACACCAACATGTAGCACAGTAAGAAAAGAGTAAAATGATGCCTCTGATAGTGGATTTTAAAGACATGCATAAACCGTCTATTATAAAGCAGTATCTCACATTGAGGTTAAGGAGAACTTTAAAAAAAGTGAGCAAACAAAAAACCTTTGTTTTTTACCACAACCCAGGTTTGTATAGGTTTGAGCAAGGAAAGTGTTCATAGAAAAAGTCAGAAGGATGTAGTAAAATTCTCTCATCCCGCCATCCATCTTCAGCATATGAGGGTTTCTACAGACCAACTCTCTGCCAGACACATGCAGAGATACTTAAGCATCTCACTAATTTTCAAAATCAAGATTTTGTGAAAACACTTGAGAGGCTGAGGTAGGGGTTGCTGAGAATGTGAGGCCAACCTGGACCTCAGTGATTTTCATAGCACTCTGGATACGTGGTAGAATCTTGGCTTGAGGAGAGAACAGAAGGCACTTTAAAGATGCCTGGTGAAGGAACTGACATGATGCTTGAACTCCAAACCTTTAGTCTCCTCATCAGGTTGTGTTGAATTTTATGCTCATGTCCCCTGTGCACACTTGGGGCCCAAGAGACAAAGCTAATGATGAGCAGCAGTGTTGCCATTGGCTGTTGTTGTTCCTTAGGTCTCTGTGGTTAGGGCTGCAAAGATGCAAGATACAGTGGTGAAAAACTTACTCTGAAATGCTGTGAGGGCTACGAAGCCAGTGGTTAAAGAGGTACAAATTTAGCTACCTTTTGTTTCCCAGGTAATTGGGATCCTATTGGAGATTAATTGTGCCAGCACCTACTTTCTAAGCTGGCTTTCATTTTATCTGCTCAAGCATGCACACCTAACCTTTGCTTAGGGCAGGGAGGCGCCAATCTGCCTCTGTGCACACAGAGAGGAGTGCTGGCGCTGTGTTGAATGCTGCGAGAATGCATTAATAATGGGTTTTTTCTTCTCACTCTCAAAAAGGAAATCATTTATGTGCCCACTGTCAAGAAGGATGCAAATTGACATTTATTTTTTTAAGTGAATCACTGAGCAATACATAAAGAGAACCTTTAAGAACTAAAACCCCTAAGTACATACCCTTCACAATGTGCAGTCTGTAGACCCAATGTGATCTAATTTGATATAGGTCACCTTGGAATTGTGTTGCCCTAGAAGCTTTAGTGTATCTAGTACTATGTTCTGTGTCTCTCACCATTATTAAAGCCTCACAAAACAAAACAAAACACCCACTGAAGTGATTGTCTTAGTACTGTGAAGATCATGAGAATATCTTCAGATCACGTCTGTTTAAATCAGTTCCTGTCATTCCAGCTTTCTGGTTTCAGCTTTTCTTTGCCTCCAACGGAACCTGTGAGGCAGTAACAGCACTGCATGCAGCTTCTGCTTGAGTCTGCAGCATTGAAGAACTCCTTTTGTTGCTGTGCTGTTCTTGCAGACTCAGTAGAGCCTTATCAAATGCAGCCAGTTGGTGCTGCTGGTATGAAAGCACAGGAGAGCTCTCATGCGGAAGGTTAATGGGGTGTAATTATAAAGAAAAACGAACTGCTCACCTACTCTATCTCCCTCTACCTGCACCACGAGTGACAAGTGCTGTGATCTTTTGTAAACCCTGGAGCAGAGGTCTAACCATCTAAAATTATGACAGTATAACTGTCACACAAACAAACATCCTGTGAAGTGTAGGTGTGCACGCCGTGCAGGAATGACACCTTCCTGCTACAGGAGCCCAGACTAGGAGAGGAGCACCTCCAAGCACAAGAAAAGCTGCTTGTTAAACACTGTCCTTTTGTGTCACTTCTTCATTTCCACTTAATTTGTTCCATTTTCCTTTCGTAAGGAGCTTTGCCCCCTCCTCTCTGACTCATGGCAGGGCTGACAGCCTGCACACAAGTGGGTCTGTTGTACTGAACCTACCAGACGTCGGAGAGCCCCACTCTCTCTTCCAAGCAGCCTCTTACCTGCTCCAGACCATCCTTAAATCACCTGGAGTGATGGACACACACCCACACAACTTTGAGAATGCTAGGCACGTGTTCTACCACTGAGCTACACTGTTATCCCCCAGCCTTAGATCCTTTTAAAAGGTATGGAAATGATCATCTCTTGTCACTTTGAGCACTATAAGCAGATATAGGGAGCTCAGGTAGCATCTCAGCTAGGTCCCTATAGCATTTCCATCTAATCCTGAGAGTAGGTGTATTTCTGTGAGTTCAAGACAGAGTTCAATCCTAATGTCCTTTAGTTGAAAATATCATGGGAAATATTTTTAGTAGGGAAAAGGCAACGAGATGGGGCAAGAATAGAGAAAGAGCAGGAGATACCCAAGGGCTTGATGACTTAGACAGATCTGTGTTACTAGCGTCACACTACAGGCCATGTTGTGAAACTGCTCTGCCACTAGAACCTCTGAAGGGTGAGCTAAGTAGCGCTGGGCTGCCGAGGTGATGGAGTGCTTTTGTCAGCTCAGCGTAGAACTGAAGTAAAGCGTTGCAGAATGACGCAACTACAACAATCCTCCGGCAGTGTGTTCCTGCAAAGCCTGAAACATAGCACTCTTGGCAAGGCTGTGCTTACCTACTGATGAGATGAGTAAACCTGGCATCACATATGTTAGGCCTGTAGAGGCTAAGCAAGTCATTCTCACAGCAGTCCTCCTGACCAGCCCTGGGCTTGCCTGATTGCTGGGGGAGGGGCAGCAGGGTCCTTAGGCGCAGTTCTAAAGCCAGGGAGGTTTAAATACCTCTTTGTGTGGGTTGTGGTATTATACCCTCGCCACTTTGCATATTGGTTTTGATCATCCATGCTCTATTTTTAAAGAGGGAGGGAGAGAGGAAGGGAGAGGGAGAGAGAGGTGGGGGAGGAGAGAGAACACATCCGTATAGTTTTTATGACAATATGATAAATCTGTTAATGACCAAACATTTTGAATCCAAGGCCAAGTGTGGTGGCACACCTTTAAGCCCAGCACTCAGGAGGCAGACACAGGTCATTCTCTGTGAGTTTAAGGCCAAGCTTGTCTGCACAGTGAGTTTAGGACACCAGGGTTCTTTAGAGAGACCCTGTCTCAAAAATCAGCAGCAACAACAAAATTATATCTAGCCTTATGTTAGTGGCTGATAAGTAAAGCTTCCTGTGGTTTACTTCTTTAAAAAGCCACGGTAGCGGGGCTGGAGAGGTGGCTCAGGGGTTAAGAGCATCAGTTGCTCTTCCAAAGGACCCAGGTTCAATTTCCAGCACCCACATGGCAGCTCGTAACTGTCTGTGTAACTCCAATTCCAGGGGTTCACATACACTCACACACAGACATTCAGGCAAAGCACCACTGCATGTAATAAACACACAAACATGGTTCTTTTTAAACAATCCACTGGCGTGCAGCAGTTCCTAGTGTTAGTGTTGTCAGTGTCCTTTCTGTGCATTCACCTGAAGTCACTGTTCCAGCAGTGAAGCCCTTTCAGCTCAGGACGAGAAATTTAGCAGTAGTCTCTCAGGCTTGTTGGTACATGCCGTGGATGGGGAAGCACATCACTGTCAGGCTAGCTCCAGGGTGTGCCCCTGCTCAGTTGCCAGGGAAATTGTCTCAAGTGAGGGAAGTACAGTATTCTTTCTGGCATTTTATAGCACGTTTCCATCTCTGTCCAGTTTCTTTGAGGATATCCCTAGCCCTTCCAAGTACTCAGACCTGTTTGTTAGAAGCATATTTCTCTCTCTCTCTCTCTCTCTCTCTCTCTCTCTCTCTCTCTCTCTCTCTCTCTCTCTTTCTCTCTCTCTCCCCCTCCCTCCCTCCCTCCCTCCCTCCCCCCCCTCTCTCTTTACCTTGTTGTCACCAAAACATTTGATGAAAACAGCTTAAAGGAGGAATGGTTTGTGGTTTCTTTGTCTCATAATTTTAGGGTGAATAGCTCAAAGTGGCTGGGAAGACAGGTTGGAGTTCCCAGCTACAGGAGTGAGAGGTAAAAGCCCCTCTGATGGTGGTGGCCCTGTGGGTAGAGGATATAGTGTGGAGCCAGAGTGACTGTAACTGCCAGTTAGCCTGCCTCTGCTCGGGGCTGAGGAGACAGCTCAGCTGCTTAAATGCTTCTTGTGCAAACATGAGGGCCTGAGTTTATATCCTCTGCACCCGCACAAATGAATTGTGGCAGCAGATGCCTGTAATCTCAGTGCTGGGGAGGCAGGGACAGGAGGATCCCTGGGGCTCGCTGGCTGACAGTCTGGCTCAGTCTGTGAGCTCCTGGCTTAGTGTAGTCTCAGTAGGTAAAGGTGCTGCTGCTGAGTCTGACAGCTAGAGCCTGATACCCACACCCACATGGGACGGGAGAGAAGCAGCTCCTGCAAGGTCTCCTCAACTCCCAACACACACAGACTAAATAAATAAATAAATATGTAACTCTTTTAAGAAGTGAAAAGCAGTTGAGGAAAATACCCACCCAAAGACTCTACAGCCTTCAGAGTAGTACCACTAGCCAGAATTTAAGCATTCAGGACCCGAGCAGTAGGTAAGCCTGCACGGTGGCACACACCTTCAATCCATGCACATGGGAGGCAGAGACAGGCGGGTCTCTGAGCTCCATACCAGCTCAGTTAGGGGTACACGGTGAGACCCTGTCTCAAACAGAAACAAAAACATGAGCCTTTGGGGACATTTCAGGTTTGAAACCACAGTAGGACATTTACTTTACCCTGGGCGCCATCAGAATAGTATATTCCAGAACCTTCTCTCAAAAATCTGGTTCTTGTCTCTGACCTTTCCCCAATACTGCCCACTCTGACTTCTCTCTTGCTCTGCTCCTTCAGCTTACCCTGTAGGTCCCATTTTTCCTTAGACCCCAAGAGCCTGGCTCTGCTTCCCAACACTTTCCTGCATCTGGAGACTGGTGGTGACCAGTACACGATGCATTCTCCTGTGGCCTAGAGCCCTACACTACTGTACATTCGGTCCGTCTACTTGGATGCCACCCAGCTCCCATCAGCCCCAGTGGGTTAGACCAGTGGAGTTCAATGCAGACTAGTTTTTCATTTTAGGGACTCCCTATTTAAGCCCCCTTATTATCAGATCGATGTAACTTGACCACCGTTAGCCAACACTAGGTGCTTCTGTTTCCTCGCTGGAATCAGTTACTGTTACTTTAATCCACCCTGTTTCAAGAATCTTATTTGGTGTGGAGAGTGGACAAGTGGAAAGTGATGCATAAACATATGGATACATATGCTTAAAATTACATCATTAGGGGAATATTTGTATTAAAATGTTTCTCTCAAAATATAGGGTTCTTGCCGGGCGTGGTGGCACATGACTTTAATCCCAGCAGTAGGTAGGAAGAGGCAAATAGATTCCTGTGAATTCCAGGCCTACCTGATCTAAATGGAGTTCCAGGTCAGCCAGTGCTACATAATAGACCCTGCTTCAGCAAGGCAGAACGCAGTGGATAGTCTGCGCGTAGTGTGAGTAGCTTGAACCTGTCAGTGAAACTACCCCTCAGTAACACAGATTCTCCATGGTGCGTTAGCTGTCTATGCCCAGTGTTGCTCATACTTTTTAATTTATTTTAATGCAGTTTTGTTATACTTCTTTCTCCCTTCTCTCCCACCCTTATCCACCCCAATACCTTCCAACACCACAACACAGGGTAGGAAAGAAAGGTTAGTGGGGAGAAGGGATGTAAGTCTCCTCAATGCTTCCTGCTGGTTAGAGTCACTGGGTTCCTTGGGACAAGTCCCGTCTTCATTTCAGGATATCTCCAACTTCTCATCAAACTGCATCAACACCAACCAGGAGCAGCAGGGGGAGCAGCAGCGGGCTTCTTTCTTGGTGCTCCCCCCTCCTCTGGGTTGTGGTATTTATTCCTACTCCAGAGTCCTCAGAATTAAACTCTCTGCAGCTGGCAAAGAGCCCCTCTCAGAGCCTGCACAAGGCAAGTAGTCCGCTGCTGTGGACACTGAATCAGTCCCATACCCCACACCTGGGATTATAACAAAAACATGCTTACATAACATAACTGAGATTTTCAAGACACCACAGCTCAGCATTGAAGAGGAGGAGGGAAACCCCAGGAAATGGCATGCTTGCCACTGAGCGACGCACAACATTTTCACAGAAGCTGCAAGAGCTGAGGCTGACTTGGGCAAATAACTGATTGCAGCACCTGTCACAGATCTTTAGCAACAAAAATTAGGTTGGACTCTTTTATTTCTACTATACAAGCCTCTGTTTTCCTGAAACAGAGGAGAGGGAAAGTGTACAGTGTGTGTATTTTATTCCCTAAGAGGTTATTTTTGCTTTGCTGCTGCTGCTGCTGATTTAAGACTTAAGATTAGTGCTGACAATTTAAAACCAAGAGGCAGCGTGTTCTAACTTGAGGTTTCTCCTGCTTCTGGCGTAGGAAACTCAGGCTGAGCACAGAGCTGCACAGGTGACTTTCTGTCACAAGTCTCAGCTGTGTGTTAGCATCCACCACTTCAGCAGCCACCCACATAACTGGCTGTGCTTTCTCAATTGTTTCATGTGGGGTCTTTCCAGAAAGCAACTTGTAACACTTGTTGACTTGTAACATTGTTTACTTTTCTTTTTCTGCGATTGTTCTTGAGAGATCAAATCTGCAACTCAAACCCAGAATGCTGGTAAAGTTAAAAGATGTTGCTGACCCAGTGGCTCTAGAAAAGTGTGTTTATGGCTTTTTTGTAGATGATGAAGTTATGTCTGAAGCCCCAGGACTACCTTATTCAGGATCACTTTTGTTAAAATACTTCCCAATTAAAAGTTCCAGATTTTAAGAGATTTTAAGAGTTGTTTTTGCTTAAATGTCAGGAAAGCAGTCAGTGTTATCAGGGTCTGTTTTCTGTAAGATGTGTACTGCTCCCCATGATACACATCTACTGCTACTTTTTTTTCCCTCAAGAGAAACTTTAGAATTGAAGTTTGTTGAAAGGCGGTGCTAGCATAGGAAATGGCCTGTCTGTAAGTTGGTAGATGCATTCTGCGTAAATTTGATCAAATAATCTATTTACCTTATGTTTCATCTAATTCTGTCAAGTGTTTCTGTGAAAGAAGTTCTTACATTATCTCAAGAGACGCCCAGGAGCAGGCGATATGTTTTGTGACTAGTAATCCTGAAAATGACAGGGAGGCTGCTTTGTTCCCCTTCCGATTTTAGGATAATCTCTGTTCTTTGTTTCTTTTCTTTCTTTTTTTCTTTTTTCTTTCTTTCTTCCTTCCTTTTTTTTTTTTTTTTTTTTTGAGTCTACCTATCTAGCCCTGGTTGTCTTGGAATTTGCAGTGTAGACCAGGGTGGGCTTAAACTCAAAGAGATCTGCCTGCCTCTACCTCATAACTACTGCATTAGAGGTTTATGCCACCACACCCAACAAGTTATCACTATTTTTAAACTGTAGCTAGCTGGAATTACACTTCTTTTGTGAGGAAATGGGCAGCAGCAGCAGCTTCAGGGTAGAGGAATGACACACTTTGAGTAGTGTGTGGGACAACTCTGACACAAACAATACAATGCTGCCTTTTAAGTCGTGCGATATAGTTATAGAATTAGGAATGACAAACTTGTGATGTGTGCAGCAGTGCTCTATAAACAGCTAGTTATAGGGAAACATGCTTCTGGCTAAGCTGGAGCTTTAATTTAAAAACTAGCAACTTCCATGTCATAGCCCATTGTAGGACAAACAACGAGCAGGTGTTTTCTTATGTAGCAAAAAGCTAAATTGTGCAGACTATGAACGCTTTGTTTTTGTTTTTGTTTTTTACTAATAATGGTTTCTGCTATCCTCATTACAGTGTTTGAGGTCTCTTCTGGGTCAGTTCATGTTTAAACATTATTTTATATGTTCTAATTTATGAACCATCATAGAGATACAAGGTATCTTGGGCCAGATTTCAATATAAAGATATATTTTTCATAATGTGTTCAGTTTCCAAGATAAAATGCAACAAGTAGCATTGACTTTCTTGATACTATATTGTTTTTTTATCACTTAAAATGGCAATGACAGCAACAACAAATCCAGTGAATGGGTAAAAATGTTTGCTATCAACCCTGAAGATCTGCATCCCACCCCCTTAGATCTGCATGGTGGAATGAGAGATTGTACTCCTGCAGACTCTCCTGGCCTCTACACGTGTGCTGTGCTGGCATAAAAGTGAACAGCCCACAAAGGCTCATATATTGGAATGTTTGGTTCCCAGTTGATGGACTGTTTGGGAAGGACTAGGAGGCATGGACTTGTTGGAGTGGGTGTGGCCTTGTTGGAGGAGATGTTTCACTAAAGGTGGACTTTGAGGTTTCAAAAGCCCATGCCAGGCCCGGTCTCAGAGGCAGTCTCTGTCTCTGTCTCTATCTCTCTTTGTCTCTATCTCTCCCTCTCCTTCTACCTCTCTTTCTCCTTCCTCTTCCTCTCCCTTTCTCCTCTCTTTCCCCCTCTCCCCTCTGCCCCCCCCCCCACCTTGCCATTAAGATGTAAGCTCTCAGCTACTGCTCCAGCAGGAGGCCTGCCTGCTTGCCACCATGCTCCTAGCCGTGACAGTTGCGACAGTTGGGTTGTGTGGTCTCTATTCATGGTGGGAACGACCAACAAGGTTTCTCTTTAAAGCATGGTGTCCAGATGCACATGGCAGAGTGTGCCTGCTGTTGAGTAATAAACCAAGGAGAGCTGGAGAGAGGATGCGTAAATCTGTTTGTGGATACTGATCTGAGTGTTCTCAGCTTGGTTACTGTAAAAAAGGGAGAGGAGGATATTCCTGGGTTGACAGATACTACTGTGCTTTGTTGGTTGGGCCCCAGAAGAGCCAGCAAAATCCAAAAGCTTCTCAGTCTCTAAAAAAGATGATGTTGGCCAATACGTTGTCAAATATCTCTTAAACCAAGAAGATAAGAAGCCCAGGACCAAAGATTCAGCGTCCTGTCACTCCACGTGTTCTGCAACACAAACAGCAACATATAGCTCTGAAAAAAACAATGCCCTAAGAAAACCAAGGAGAGGCCTGCAGAATACATCAAACTTGTGACTAAGAGAATGAAGGAAGCCAAAGGAAAACACCAGAAACAGATTACCAAGAGATATACATAGGCTGTCCTCTCCGAGAGCATCTACTTCTGAGTCTGAGGCCAGTCAAAAACAAGTCTTTAAGAGGGCCAAATAAGTATCAGATCTTGAAACAAAGAAATAAAATATTTGATTTGCTGTCTGAAAACTCTGTGACTGGAATATAATTGACATTTGAGAGAAAAGTAGCATTTATCTGTCAACTTGAGTTGAAAATTTGTATCTTCAAGTTGTGTTCCTAATTAGTTGTGTTCTTTGTCCTCACACTTCCCTAAGCACTCTCCACCATTAATATGTTGGATCCTTAACATTTTCTTGAAGCAAAGAGGGCAGTGCAGTATGGCTTGGGGTTTAAGGAGACAGAGGTGTAAATCTGAGGAGACTGACTAGCTTCTGACTGTGGCTCCTTTTGTCTTAATCTATGACAACTACTACACCTAGCATGCAGTGTTCCCTTGTCATCTGTGTGTTACTGCTATTTGGCCTTGACATGCTGTGTCTGTTACATTTTTATGGTAATGAGTATTGAATTGGGACCTGGAATATATGACAGAAATGCTCTGTCACCATGCTGCAACTCACATATATGCTGTGTACTGGGCTCTGTAGCTCTCTCTTGTGACTAACTATAGCTGACCCTTGCCCATTGTAAACTAGGGCACACAGGACCCCTTGCTCTATGTAGAGTCCCATTGTAGCAATATTATTAGTGCTACATTGCCATACTTACCACCAAATTTGGTAAGAAGCTGGGTTATGCTTATCTGTTAAGAGTGTGAATGAGCTAAATAAGAAAATGATAAAGTGCTCTTCCAGTAGGCTCACCCCATTAGACGTGGAGTGTAGATTGCGGTGATACGGATAAAGCTCTAATCTGTGGAGATGAAATGTAAACTCCATTAGTGCAAACAACCTTGCGTGTGTGCAAGATGGAGTGCGTTAAAACAGACTCTTGCTCTAGTGCCCAGGGAGACAGTGAACTTGTGGCAGCCTTCCTGCTTCAGCTTCCTGAGAGCCAGCATTAGAGGTGTGAGCCGCTGCGCCAGCTCAGGTGTGTTTTCGGAAAGAGTAAACCCCAAAGCCCTGTTTAATTAAGAAGGTAGGTCACAGTCTAGTCAATATCATGACATGTGTGTGTTCTCTGCCATCTGTGAGACATCCACACAGACAATTACTGGGAAGAGCTTTGGTAATGTGAGCTCTCGGGCTCCTTAATTCGTTTCTATCAGATTGTACAAATTCCTTGATGCCTTGCAGAATCTGTTTGTCTAATTCTAACGAAAACTCATCTCAGAGAGTCCGGGGAAAGCCTTCTAGTATCTGACAAGTGAATAAAATGTGATTATTTTTAGCAAAATGTATTTTTATAGCCACTGCTACCAATATTCCTCCTCCTCCTCTTCCTCCTCCTCCTCCTCCTCCTCTTCCTCCTCCTCCTCCTCCTCCTCTTCCTTCTCTCTGTTAGAATTCTGTCCTGTACTCCCCTGGGAATATTCTCTCTAACAGCATCGCTGTGTATTCTTTGATTGAATTTTGCTTATTGCATTAAGAGGGGAGTTTACTATGAGCTTACTGCTTTCTTATCATATTTTTGCTCATAAAATGATATTTTGTGTTTCTGTTCACAAAATGGTGGAGTCTTCACTTAATTCTCTGTTTCTTTAAATAACAAATGCCTTTTGTTCAGAACTATAGTTTCCTTACTAATGTCAGTAACATACAGTTTTGTTTCATGTGGAGACAGGGTCAGTCTCTGCTTATTCTAGGCTAGGCTAGAGTCCTCCTGTGTCCATCCCCTAGGAGAGTGCTGGCTAGGATGACACCAAGTATGGACACATAGAGGATAGTTGTATGACACATTCTGAAGACTGTTGTGTCTGTTTGCTACATCCTCAGCATTAATGAGTATGTGTTCACTGTAAATGCAATAGTTGAATTTCAGTTGAACAACAGAACATGCCCCTCCGTCATGGGGACACTTCCTCCCTCCCTCAGTGACGTCTAATAAATTCTGATACCAACAATACAATTTTTTCCAGCATAGTTTTTCTGTTCACACAAAATTTAATTACCATGGTTTCATTTGAACAGTGGATGGGTCTGAAGACCTGGGCATTCGTTCATTGTATTTTAGGTGTGAAGATGGATGAGACTGGCTCTTGACATTTTAGTTTCAAAACTTCTCTGTCCGCCCCTGGTTTAAAGGTACAGTCATATTCTCAGATTATAGATTAGTTCTTGGGGAAAGAGGGTAAATGTTTAAGGCATTACTTTGAAAGAAGATGTTTTGAGTGGGTGTGGCTTTCTCATAATTGATTCAGAATAAAGTTGCACAGAGCACATGACCTTGTGCAAAAGCAGAGATTTGACACCCCAGCATCTAGCTGTGGAGGAAAAGGCCTAGTCCCTGAGTTTCCTCTGAGAGATGCACAGATACAGTGGAAACAAGGGATCGCTTGACTGGGTGATGAGCTTGTCCTTCGGGTCTCCATCTCCTTCTGTGTTCCAGGAAACTTGAAGAGCTGCTTGGGATAACAAGAAAATGAACCCATATTCTGTTTATTGGATCTATACAATTCTGTATTTTCCTTTTGGACCTGTCTTCTTGTTAAGTGAACATGCTGAATGCCACAGTATTGATCACTGGAGGCCCTGAGAATTCTTCTGCCTGAATAAGCCCTGATGAAACTGGGATGCAAGAGTGAAGACGGTCAGGGGCTAGTCACAGGAGAGGGTTATGGAGCACTTGACAGAGGGACTGAAGGGACAGGACCAGCCAGCCCTTCTGGAAGCAGGCGATACTGGCCTGTTTATAGGAAATACACTAAAGAGAGAAGTCTAGAAGCTATTTAATTTCTCCCTCCTTCTACCATCATGCTTGCCAAATTTTCTTTCTTTATTCCCATGTTTTTGGGGTTTTTTTTTTCTTTTGTTTTGTTGTTGTTGTTTTCTAAGATAGTGTTTCTCTGTGTAGCCCTGGCTGTCCTGGACTTGCTCTGTAGACCAGGCTGGCCTCCAACTCACACAGATCCAACCTGCCTCTGCCTCCCCGCGTGCTGGGATTATAGGCATGCATCCAGTTCCCACTTCCTTCTTAACAAAACAACAACAACAACAACAACAACAACAACAACAACAACAACAAAACACAGACTTTTTAAAGCCATACATACCTTTAATCCCAGCACTCTTGAGGCAAAGCCAGGCAGATCTCTGTCAGAGTCAGAGGCCAGCCTAGTCTACATAGTAGGTTCCAGGACAGCCAGGACTATGTAGAGGAATCTTATCTCAAATTAATTATTAATTACTAGTAATAATCTTTAAATACCTTTAAAAACTGTATAGTAATGTCAGATGCCAGTTTGTGATATTTAACCTTTCCTGAGAACTTCAGGATAATGATGAGATAATTAGCTACATTCAAAGAGCTCTGTCATATGTGAACACCACTGAAAGTCTCCTGTTCATACCAGTGTTACCTCCAGTAATGGCTGGAAAACAAACAACAAACCAAAACAAAATCAAACAGAAGAAAGCCATGATTTCTTTGCTCCAAACACAGTGATCAAAGTGTAGGCTCATCTCCTGGGGCAATGAGCAACTCTTTGTCTGGGGTCATTGAGGACTCACCTGATCACACATGGTAAGGCTTTCTGAAACACTGTTAATTGTCTTCCCTCACTTTCACCTAGATCTGGTGCTGACCCATGTCCAGATCCCTCTGAAGCATTTCTGTGTTTGTTCTTGAGACTGTGGGACTCAGAAAGGCTGCTTTCATGCACGCCGTGCTCCCTCAGCAGTCCTGCCTCGCTGATGCTGTGCTGGCCGTGTCCACCTAAGGAGTGCCTCTGCAACAGAGCTCTCTACTTTCCACCCTTGGTTTTCTGACCGCACTCATACATTAAGTGATAGGAAACAACACTATTCCCCAAACCTTGAGCTTGCAAAAATTCCAGACATCCACAGAAAAACAGAACATATGCTGATGGTATTGAAGTTCTGGTCTGGGCAATGCTTTGAAATACTGGAGCTGTCTTCTAAAGAAAACTGTACCCAGCTCACATGATCTGACTTGTCCAACCCAGAAGCTTGTTTCCTTCCTCCTAAGGACTGATGCAACTTGACAAGTATTTGGCTGTAAGTTTCCCTCCCCACCAGCGGGTCTCCAGGGCTTTGCGTCTGTCTCTGGGGAGGAACAGATATGAATGCAGCATGACTCACTTGACTCCCACTCTGCTTGCTGCGTCTGACTGGCCGAAGCGCGCTCTAGCCTGTATCTCTCTGGTTCGTGCCTCTCCTGCTCCCAGCCCTTACACACAGCCCTGGGAGCAGGGCCTGGGCTTTGTCTCTTCATTGTAGTTCACCTCTGTAGGCAGCAATCACGAGAATGCACTACAGTTCCTAAAGGCGGCTGTGGAGGATAGAAACACCCTGTTCTTTTGTGCCTGGTACAGTAATTATTTAGTTTCCTGTGCTGTTTCCTTCAGTTTGTCCCCGCCCCACCCTTCTCTTTTCCTTTGGCAAGTTTTCCTCCAGTTTCTCTTCTGGAGTTTTTGTTTTTAATTTCTTGGAGTCTCTTCTTTGCTGACATATACTTGATATCATGATGAGGAGGAATACTGAAAGCAACTCTAGTAATTACTTAGTTTGTAAACACTTACGTGCTTAGACAGGCACCAAGTGCTAACATCTCTGTGCAATGCTCACAGTTATCTGCTCCCATAAACTGCAGCCCTTGCATTGCAGTGCCTTTTATATAAAGAGAAATACAGTTTTGAAGATGTAAATGTTAAATTTTTATAAGCATTTGATAGTTTATTAATTTTTTTATTCTGCATATGTCTTCTGCAAAAACTTGGATTGCATTAAAAAATGTTTTGCCCAAAAAGGCAGTGCTAGTATGGGGTGTAATGTACAGAAGGTCCCCTCCCCCAAAAATGGCCTTTATGTGATATTTTCATTGTCTGAAAAGAATCAGTAACACTGTTTAAAAACTTTCGAAGAATGTATTTAGTATTGATTTAAATGTTTTAAAAATTCATTCTGTGAATATTATACTATTCCAACATGCTAAGAGAAGTAGCCCCCGGTTTGGGGTTCTTTAGAGAATATGAGTGGCAAAGTTGATTAGAGCACATTAGTAATTTGCAAATTAAGCTGGCTGTTCTGCATACACGTAACCATTTATTGAAAGCTTTATTTTGGGGGCAAGGGTGTAGTTCCATTGGTAGCATACTTGACTAATATACATGATGCCCTGAGTTCTACCCTAGCATTGCATAAACTAGCTGTGGTGGTGACATCTATATTCTAAGGACTCCAAAGGTTTAAGGTCATCCTTGACTACACAGTGAGCTTGAGACCAGCTTGGGATACAGGAGCCCTTGTCTTGAAAAGCTAATTAATCAAAACTATTCTAATCTCAACTAGCACTAAGCTTCATTTTCTCTAGTCACAATCTGTCTCAGTAAATATCAACCGTTTGTTATCAGAAATAGCAGACTGCCGCTGGTGAGTTCATGTGGAGGTCTTGGAGGATCTTTTATTTTCTGCTAGCCATTGGGACGAGAGAGTCAGGGTGCAGCCCACACAGATGGGGGTTACTGAGCAGGCCCTCTGAGCCAGTGAGTACTCTCTGGTTCTGTTACTCTGCAGGACATTTGTTTAGCAGCATGTTGCTCACGACAGAGTGGAAATATGAACAAAACCCTGTATTTGTAGCTCTTACTTGGTGATGATTTGTATTCTCTCTAGAGTCTGGTGCTGTAGCTTAAAGGCAGTGAACTTGCCTAGCTCACGTGAGGGCAACACTCTACACCAGTGGGTCTCAGTCTTCCTAAATCAGTGATCCTTTAATACAATCCTTAATGTTGTGGTGACCCCCAAACATAAAATTATTCTATTGCTACTTCGTAACTGTAATTTTGCTACTGTTATGAATCATAATGTAAATATCTATGTTTTCTGGCAGTCTTAGGTGACCCCTGTGAAAGGGCTATTGGACCCTAAAGGGGTCATGACCCACAAGTTGAGAACTGTTGCCCTACAAAAAAAAAGAAAAGAAAGTCAGGGAGAAAGGAGGCAGGTAAGGAGGGATAGATTATTATAATAATGAAAGTATCCAAAACCACATCTTTGATTTTTGGTTTTGTTTTTATTTAAATGCAGTCTAAAAAGTTGATTAAAACCTTGACTTTAAATTTTCTTCTTTCTTATTTATTTTTTATTTAAAAAAATTTTTTTTGAGATAGGGCCTTGCTATGTAGCTCTGGCTGTCTAGTCCTCACTATAAATAGACTAGCCTGGCTTCAAACTCACAGAGACCCGCCTTTCTCTACCTCCTGAGTGCTGAGATTAAAGGCATGAGCCACCACTCAGCCCTCATCTTATTTTACAGACCAGGACACTAAGGGAGAGGTGGATTAAAAACATGCACCTAACAGCATATAAACTGGGCTTGAATTCAGATGTTGTAGCTCTAGAGTTGCGCTTCTGCTGCGCTGTTCTGCTCTCTAGCCTCACATGCTAAATTGATAATGGCCCAGAAATCCGAAGTGGCTACAAAGGCTTATCCCTATAACCTAGCATGTGGGAGGCTGAAGCATGGCGCTGAGTTCAAGGCTCACTGGACTGCCCAGTAAAGCCACTTCAAAGGAAGGGTGTGGGCTGGAGAGAAAAGAGAAGAGAGGGAGGGTGAAAAGGATGAGCTCTGCTTCACTTTTTAATTTGTATGCCTCAGGCTCCTTCATATATAAAACATCTTTTATAACACTGGAGATGTATATTAATGGAAATCTATAAGGTTCTTTGAGTTCCTCATGTTAGAATCTGTAAATTTTAGCTGTAGTGTTAGGTGAAGCTACTTACAGGAAGATATTAGAGAATGAACAACATTCTGATAGGTTTTTGCTTGTGTTCTTTTGGTAGAAAAGAGTAGTTGAACAGCTGCGGAAGAACCTGATAGTCAAGCAAGAGCAGTCGGACAAGTTCCAGATACAGCCATTGTCACAGTCTGAAAACAAACTACAAACAGCACAGCAGCAGCCACTACAGCCACTGCAGCAGCAACAACAGCAGCAACAGCAACAGCAGCAGCAGCAACAACAGCAGCAGCAGCAGCAACAACAGCAGCAGCAGCAGCAGCAGCAGCACGCCCAGCAGTCGGCAGCACCGCCCAGTCTCACTGCGTCACAGGTAAAGGTGCAGGTGGAGCGGCCAAGGCTCAGTGCTGGGTATTGACTAGTTATTGGTCACATAGAAGTGGATCCTAAGCTCAACTAACACTGAACAAGATGTCTGGGTTTTGTTTTGGGGTTTTACTATCACTGACGTAAGATCAGCTAAATTCTCCCGCAGAAGGAAATAAAGAGCCTTGTAGAGAGCAGCAGTTAAGCGGCTGGGTTAGGAACGCGACTCTGTTGGCAGAGGGCACAGATCGCATTCATGAAGCCATAGGTTTGATCCTCAGCACTGCATGTGTGGTGCATGTGTGATCCCAGTGTGGTGGTACATGCCTGTGCACTCTGAGGTGGAGACAGGAGGCTCCAAAGTCAGTCAGTCACCCTTTACAACACAGCAAGTTCAAGTTTGAGGCCTGCTTGGGCTTCATGAGATCCTATCTCAGAGAGAGATGAGATGATTTCCGTTTGGGGATTTCTGGAGGTATTCATTTCAATGTGTCTCTCGGTCCCTTCTGGGATTTCTTTTCTGAAATTCTTAGGAATTTGGAATGGAGCTGTAACAGTAGCCATGTTTTGGGGACTATATAGAAAGAAACGTTCAGAAGGGCTCTGTGTTCTTATTATCATAGAGACAGAGTGTTCAGGCCCACCTCTTGAGAGTGTGCCCTGGCTCTACTACACTGGTGGAGATCTGAAATGATGGAGCTGAGGAAATGTTTTACTGAAAAGGGCATTTAATCTAGCATAGAATGTAAGGAGAGTCAAGTTACACTGAAAGGGCATATTTGGAATTGACATTTGATTAAGAAAAATATTCAGGCTTGACCTCTACACACATACATATTATGAGTATACCTTTTTAAAGCAACTGATGGGCCTGGGTAGATGGCTCAACTGGAAAAGGGCTTGCTGTGTAAGCAGGGGGGTCTGAGTTCTATACACAACACCTGCATAAAAAACTGGTTCATGGTTTTGTGTGCTTTTAATTGCAGTGCTAAGGGAGTAGAAACAGGACAATCCCTGGGACTTGCTGGCTACAAGCGTAGCTTAATCAGTAAGTCTGCGATACCAGTGAGAGATCCTGTCTCAAAAAACAAGATGCAGGCTAGAGAGATGGCTCAGGGGTTAACAGCTCTTGATGGTCTTGCAGAGGACCCAGGTTCAATTTCTAGTACCCACATCAAGAGGCATGGAACTGTTTATAACTCCTCTTTCCAGGCACCTGCATGCACAGGGTGCACATATATGCACTTAGCACACATGTACACACATTAAATGAATAAATAAAAATAAATCCATTTTAAAAACAAAACAAAGTTGATAACTGAAGAATGACACCTGAGGTTGACCTCTGGCCTCCATGCATCTGTACAGCTGTACATGCACATACTCAAGTCAGTGAATAATAAGTAAATAAACCAAAATAAAAAGGAGACGAGCAGATGGCTTGGCAGTTAAAGAATCCTCACCTCTCATACAGAGGACTCAAATTCAATTCTCAGTCCCTACATGGTGGGTCACAGCCATCTGCAACTTCAATAACAGTAGATCTATGCCTTCCTCTGGCCTCTGTAGGCACCAGGCCTGTGCATGGTGCACATAAATGCCTACAAACCACTTAGACACATAAAATAAGTAATTGTTTTTAAAGAGCCTAGCTGAGCATGATGGTACACACCTATAATCACAACACTCTGGGGGGACAGAAGCAGGCGGGTCTCTGTGAGTTCAAGACCAGCCAGGTCTACAAATCGAGTTCCAGGACAGCCAGGGCCACATAAAGAAAGAAAGAAAGAAAAGAAAAGAAAAGAAAGAAAGAAAGAAAGAAAGAAAGAAAGAAAGAAAGAAAGAAAACAGTAGCAACAAAAAAGTCTAATATGTTGGGGCTATAGCCCAGTAACAGAGTATTTGTCTAGCGTGTGTGAGATCCTCTGTTTCATCCCCAGCACCACAAAGATCAATCAATCGATTGATCTATCGGTAGAGATAGATAGATAGATGTATTGCTTGATTGTTTGAGGTCCTCTACATCAACCCTGAATCTTCACTATGTATAAAGAGGGAAAATGGAGTTTACTTATCTACTCATTATTTGTAGATGTAGGACTAATTCATTTACAACATTTTTAAAGCTAAGGATTGAGCCAATTATAAAAATATTAATAATGCCTAGCACTTAATAGAAGCTATTGAATATGCACATTCTCCTCGGGGCTTTCTGTGCTTAGTGGACACACTCTTCACTCTTAATCCTACAATTTAGATTCTTAGCAGAGAAAATTTAAGATTTACATAACAGGTAGTATGTAATAGAGCCAAAATTGAACCCAGAAGTTCTGAATGAAAAATCTGTCCACTCAGCTACTAGAAAGTAGCTGAAATAGTGCCAAACAATACCAAGAAAGGGACTGTGAGTACAGTATGAAGCCTAGGAAGAAAAAGGGAGTCCCTGGGGCTTCTAAGTTAGTTCAGCAGTTAAGGGCATTTGTTGCTCTCGTAGAGGACCAGGGTTTGATTCCCAACATCCACATGGCTTCTCATACCTATCTGCAACACCCTCTTATGACCCCCAAGGGTACCAGGCACATATGTGGTATACATACATGTGTTTAGACAAACACACATACACATAAAATAATAAAGTAAGTAAATAAATCTAAAAACATTTAAGTCCCTGTCTTAAATCAGAGAACCAGAGTATCAAACACACGGTCCCAGTAATCAACCACCCCAATACTATCTGTAAATTAGACACCCTCCCCCCAACAGGGTCTCACTATGTAGTTCTGCCTGACCTGGAACTCACTGTGTAGTCCAGGCTAGTCTCAAACTCAGAGATCTGCCTGCCTCTGCATGTAGGATTGGTTGCCTGAATTTGTGTGCAGAGGCCAGAGTAAGGTATCGATCTCCTCCTGGGACAGGAATTACAGCAGCTGTGAGCTGTCTAGGTTTTATTTTAGTCCCTATGAACTTACATAACTCCTCAAAGAGTATATATGAGTTTACTTTTCCTGGGATTTTAGGCAGAATAGGGTCAGGGTCTTCTGTTTCCAAAATGCTATCAGATCAGAGAGTGTTTACATTGTAAGAAGAGGGTAGGATTGTTGTTTGGCAATGCATGGGAGTTTATTGGTTTGTTTTGGTTTGGTTTTTCTTTGTTTGTTTTTAAGATTTATTTATTATTTATACAGTATTCTGCCTACATGTGTGCCTGCAGGCCAGAAGAGGGCACCAGATCTCACTATAGATAGTTGTGACCTACCGTGTGGTTTCTGGGAATTAAACTCAGGACCTCTGGAAGAACGGACAGTGCTGCTAACCTCTGACCCATCTCTCCACCCTGGAGTTTATTGTTTTAATACATGAAACTTTCTATTCAAGTAATAGTCCATGTTACACAAATCAAGAAAGACTTATAAGCAGATACCTAGTTGGTAGCCTCCCTGTTCACTTGAGCTCTGCATTGGGGTAGTACACAGCAGGCCCTGCACTGCCTGCACAGCAGCGCTGCATGACCTTGTTCTATCTGGAGCATACCTGACATATGTAATTGACTTAGCTAACCTTGACTTTATATTGTTTTGTTTTGTCTAATGCATAGGCTTAATGCTAAAATCCAAAGGCACTAGGCTTCGGCTGTTTGTCTTTGCAGTGAGCTCCATTCGGTGTGTATTGACTGTTCTCTGTGTGCTAGATGGATACAAAGAGCAACAGTCCCGGCCAAGAATCTGGCATATTATAATTACTTATTTTCATCCATTCTGTAAATTTTTGTTGAGTCTACACCATGTAAGCACTGAGATAGGCAATTAGTAGTTTCTTTTTTTCTCAAGAGATTCAGAAATTTGAAAGAAAAATGCAAACTGCTAGCAAAAATAAAATCAAATTAACAGTGAAGGACTGTGAAAATACCAGAGTTATTTTCATTAGAGAAATTAAAACTACTTTTTAAAGGAGGGAGCATTAGATGGGATCTTGACCAGTGAATGGGGCTTCTGTGATGAAGCAGAGTAAAGAGTGTCACAAATATAGGGAGCAAGACAATTAAGAAACACAGTTTGCAGAAAGTAAACTCTGTAGAAGATGCTCAGTAGTTATAAGTTTGCATCACTCTTGCAGGGACTCTGGACTCCTAGCACCCATGTCCAGTAGCTCACATCCACCTGGACCACAGCTCCAGGGGACCCATTACCTTCCGACCTTCACAGACACCTATGCACAGACTCATTCTTATTCTCTCTCTCTCTCTCTCTCTCTCTCTCTCTCTCTCTCTCTCTCTCTCTCTCTCTCTCTCCTCCCCCTCCTCCTCCTCCCTCCCTCCCTCCCTCCCTCTCTCTCCTTTCCTCCCTTTCTCCTTCCCTCCCCACAAAACACACACCAAAAGGGAAAAAATTAAACATAGAGAGAATCTTTTAAAATGTTTTAAGGAACGGGTACTAGGGAGATGGCTTTGCTGCTGAGGGATTATGAGCCTGCACTTTCCTTGTAGAGGACCCAAGATCAGTTTCTCAGCTCTTGCATTAGGTGGGTCACAACTATCAGTTCCAGATCTGATACCCTCTTCTGGCCTCCCCAGGCACTGCACTTACATGCACAAACCCCCAGTCAGACGCATAATTTAAAAATTAAAATATAAGAATAATAGTAGAGCACAATCTAGTAAGTAAAAGCACAGGCAGGTGTAGTACTATAAACGGAGCATACAGGAGGATAGAGAATTCAAGGTCAGCCTGGGCTCCCTAGCGAGTCCATCTCAAAACCACAAAAGTAAACAGAAAACAAAAGCATGCCTTAGTTACTGTTCTACAAATTAACTGAGGCAATGTATAGAAGAAAGCGTTTAATTCAGGCTTGCTCGCAGTTTCAGAGGGTTAGTTTATGAGCGCCATGATGGAGGTGTGTCCGCTGGCTTGCGGACATGGTGCTGAAGCAGTAGTTGAGAGCTTACGTCCTGATCCCCAAGCAGGAAGCAGAAATAGAGTGAGACTTGGCCTGCTGTGGGCTTTGAAGCCTGTCGCCCTCCCAGTGACATAGCTCCTCTAACCAGGCCACACCCCTAGCCCTTCCTAAACAGTTCACCAACTGGAAAAACAAACATTCAAATTTCTGAGCCTATGGGGGTCATTCTCATTCAAGCCACTTTGAAGTATCGAGTAGGTTCGTATAGTTAGAACATAGAATGTGAAATGATGGGAGAGACACAAAGCCAGGAAAGGCAAGAATGGGTCGCTTCTAATGCATGGTAAAATGTGAGTGTTTAAGAGCCATACAAAGGTAGCTGAAGGCTTGTAAGAGCAGACAGATGGGTGTTTCAATGTAGCATATATTACATATGTAACTTCTGAAAGGGATGGCTGTTCGTGATCAGTGTGGGCAGGAAGGAGAGGCAGGTGAGGAAGCTTCCCTCCTCTAAGCTGAGGGGCCCTTGCTATGAGGCAGTGTCTTGTAGGCACGACAGGGAATCTCAGTAATGAGGTTGCCCAAGCCAGACCTGCGTAGTGACAGCATCAGGCTGTCAAGGCCACACCCCAGATGGAGAACTACAGGCATCAGTGGCTGTACAGGGGGGAGGAACGACTCTCTCATTTTTAATGATAAAATGCACCTACAAAGATGTATGTAGTTATTAAAACTTAATACAAAAATAACCTTAGAAACAAAGGGGAGAGTGAGTTCTACTGTATTAAGTGTACAACGACATAGCTTTCTACTCAGAATTAAACGGGCACTAAGATGGATGTGGAGGTTATTTAGATCCCATAGAAATATCCCTTGAGGTTCTAGACCATCTTTTGGGAACTTCAAATGCCTCATATCAGGCTAACAGTAATAACATAGCAAAAGATACAAAGGTATTTAGCCAGGCTTTGTGGTTCATACATGTAATCCCAGTGTTCAAGGGGCTGAGACAGCTTGGCTACCACAAGTTTGATGTCAGCTGGGGCTACCAAGTGAACTTTTGTGTTGTCCCATCCCCTCCCCCCAAAAAAAGAAAAAAAGGGGGGAAAAGCATGTTTAAGAGCTAGAGAGATGTCTCAACAGTTAAAGGCACCATTCCTCTTGCAAAGGACCTGGGTTTGGCTCCTGGCACCAGTAGGGTGGTTCACAGCCATCTGTAACTCCATTTCCTCTTCTGCCCTCCACAAGCACTCAGATGCACCTGTGGTGCACATGCATACATACATGTAGGCAAAACACTCATACACATAAAATAGGTGTCTTAAAATGTTTAAAATTAATTAAAGTAAAACGAAAAGGTCTTTGTCTAATTAGTGTTGCTGCATATCTGTTCTCATGAATGTGTAGCTCACAGAGTCCAAGTTTTCTCACACTTAAAGAACTTTATGGGACTGTAGTGCCTGCTGCCTTCACTCGAAGGTCCTCAGGCTGGGGCAGCGTTAGCTAACCAGTCCAAATACACCGTCCACGAAAGCCATTGTCTTGATCTGGACACCCATCATCTCTGGATCTTCTCTTCTTCCTGTGGTGCAGCTGAGACATTTTCAGTATGCTTGGATGCCAGAGTTCCCTTCACATCTAAACCCTAACACTCCAAGAGTTTGCTTTCTGTTCCCTGATATCTGGGGTGGAGTGAGCACCGTATCAGAAGCAAGAATCCCAACGAAGCTATGAGTACGTTCTTTAAGAACTTTTCACTGAGCCATTCGTACTCGGTCTTTGGCCCATGTATTATGGAGAATTACATAGGTGCTAGAGTATATGCAGTGAAATGCAATGTTAAGGAAGCATTGAGTTAATGGTAAGTATATAATATAGGTGGGTTTGTGGTTTTATTCAGCATTTACTAGAATAATCAGTTTAGAGTTAATCAAAATATTTATAATGATTGCCTCTATTAGAGGTATGTCATATAAAAGTGCATTGACCTCATTTAAAGCATTATCGATATACAAACTGTTTTAAAATCTGTGTCATTCGGTTCTACTGGCCAGAGCCTCACGTCCAAGGCCTGTGTTCCACTAGGATTGAAGGCCACCTGGAAGTGGCTTGCTCACTTACCACTTCAAAGGGGCTTTGTATTCAAGCATTTTAGATGTAAAGATGAGGTTGATAGCACACTGTGCTTAAAACTCCTTCTACAACAGCTGGCTTTGTGAGGCAGCCTTTGCTGTGACACACTCTAGCACTTCTAGTGAGAAAATGGCATTTAGCTGTCATCTGACTTTTAACCCTGACCTGCCCAGGTGCCATTTCACATTTGAGAAGGCGGTGGTGGGAGGCATGAGCTGCCCATGTTGTGCCTGGGAAACTAGACGCAAAGATTTGGGTGGATCTAATTGTAGACCCTGGATGAGGCCACATTACATACTGTTGTTGTTAAAAGGAGGTCTTAAAGATGAGTGTGTGCGCATGCACACACATATCAGACAGAAAAGGTAAAGAATTAAGCACACTCAGTGTCTGGGTACACGGTGCTCACGTGGCATGGAGGCAGAACTTCTTCTGGGTTTTCTCCCAGGCTTGTAGAGGAGAGAGGGCTGCTGGGAGAGCTCCAGAGCTGGGCACGCTCTCACCCCGTCCAGCTTGCTAGTTCCTTGCCACGTGTGGCTTAGAAAAGTGTGATGAGTACAAGTGCAGCACTGACTTTTTTTTTTTTAAATTAAAATACATAAAGAGCCAGGTGTAGGTAGTGGCTGCCAAACTGTAGAGTGCATTTTAGAAAGATGAGAACCAGTATGGTGGAGATGAACATTTGTGTTCCTGAAAGGTCTGCATCTGAGTGACATTAGTAGCGCCAGGTAGATGTGTGTGTGGTGTAATGAGCTGGTTTCTGTAACAGACATTTGTAATTGTTCTAGTAAAAAATCAGGCAAAATCTGTCAGGTCCTCGCTGAAGCGCCTCCTCTGATTTCCAAGGCTTTTTGAAACCCAGGTGTTTGTTCCCACCTTGTCAGTTTCCCTGACTCTTTGATCACTTCCACATCAGTTCGCCAGCAGAAAGATTGTAGGTAGTAGCACAGCCCTCCCTTTGGAATAGAGAACTGGTGTTTCCTGTACTCGTTAACAGCATCATTATCTGGAGCTTGGGGTTTACTGCCTCTGAGGCAGCAGTTGTACTGATCCTCCTGTGAGTTTCCCTTCTACTTCCCCAGGGGACCCTCAGAAAGATGAAAAGGCACTGCCCTTTCCTTTGTGTCATAGGAGGCAAGTGGCCAGACCAGTAAGGTTATGGCAGTCAGGGTTAGAGACAGTGTGCAACCTACCTAAGAATGAACTGCCTGTGTGCATAAGTGCACTCAAACAGTCTGTAGATGTTTACAAGTGATGACTCTAACTTGAGAAACCAGAGACTCTCTCTATACATATATAGTAGAAAGTGTGTTCTCCTTACACAGATGTTCGTAGACAACCTTGGTTGCTTTATTTCCTTTGGGAGTTCAGCAGTACTTTGTTCAGTGGGATCACATTTTGGTGTCCTAATGTCTGTTCTCCGTGTCTCCTAGAAGACTGTAACTACAGCTTCTATGATTACCACAAAGACACTACCTCTCGTCTTGAAAGCAGCAACTGCGACCATGCCTGCCTCTGTTGTGGGCCAGAGACCTACCATTGCTATGGTGACCGCCATCAACAGTCAGAAGGCTGTGCTCAGCACTGATGTGCAGAACACACCAGTCAACCTCCAGACGTCTAGTAAGGTCACTGGGCCTGGGGCAGAGGCTGTCCAAATTGTGGCAAAAAACACAGTCACTCTGGTAAGCCAGTAGCTGCTACTCATGTGTTCACATGACAGGGTTCAGATTGTGCATTGTAGAGGGCATCCATGTTAGGCTCCTGCTGGGTCTGAGCTCCTGGCATCCTTCTGGCACAGACCCTATGGGCCTGTCACTTAACTACAGAGGTTTCCTGACACCAAGGACCAGATTGATTGTACTATCTGGGGTCAAAGTAGAACTTGGTCTGGAGGGTAAATGCCCTCCACAGAGACACACACTGTTTCGCTTCTCTTTCCCTCCACTCTGTCCACCGTGCCTGCTCCCCAAATCTGAGTGCTGAAGCTCTCTGTGCTGTGTTCTGCTTTGAGGGAAACCCTCTGCTGCATTCTTTCAGTTCAGTAGCCCTCGAAATTGAATGAAGCCAATAAATATGTAGAGTTGGTTGGGGCACACTTTAAGAATATTCAAGAAACTCGGAGGTTAATGTGCTGAGGGCCAAGTCCTACCAGAGGGAGGATCGCCTGGAGGAAATACTTGAACAGGGTTGTCCGTTAGGTTTCCAGTGTGGAGCCATTTAGATACTGTTGTTCTTGGAAGTTTATGAGAACCAGGCACAAACTGTGACACTCAGTTATCCTCTTCAAGTGACAGAGCTCTGGGTAGCATTTTGAATAATGACTAATAATGAGTAAAAGTAGCAAGAAAGCAAACCTTTGTCACTTAACTCAGGAGTCCTTAGAGATGCAGCCCTATCACTCAGCCAAAAATACTAGGGTTCAAAAGTTCTCTGTAGACCTGCCATGGTGGCGCACGCCTTTAATCCCAGCACTCGAGATGCAGAGGCAGTCGGATCGCTGTGAGTTCGAGGTCTACAGAGTGAGTTGCAGGATGGCCAAGGCTACACAGAGAAACACTGTCTTGGGAAAGAAAAAGAAAAAAAAAAAAAAAAAAGAAAAGAAAAATTCTCTGTTGGGTAAAGCTTGTATCTTTGGGAAAGGGAAAATCCATTTGGACAGACAGCAAAATTTGATTACTTTAGATATAGTTTTGACTCTTAAAAATATATAAGTAAGAGTTCATGAATCTAAAATTGCTGAGTCTACTTTGTTCTGCATAAGGTATGTGAGGAGACAGGAGTGTGGCCAAGCACTTTATGGGATAGAGTGTGTGGGTGGGGAAGGAAATTCTCTAAAGCAGCGTTAATTCACAGTGAACTGTACAGAAAAAGCTGGTGGGGAACACTGTGATGTGGAGAGCAGACACCGTGTCCTTTGCATGTCTGCCTTTAACCCTGCATTGTGACTGCTCTCAGGTTTATTTATTTTTCCCTGTTTTTTAGCAGGTTCAAGCAACACCTCCTCAGCCCATCAAAGTACCACAGTTCATCCCTCCTCCTAGACTCACTCCGCGTCCAAACTTTCTTCCACAGGTAAGCAAGCCAGTGAGGAATCCAACAGTGGTAACGTGGAGTGGGATCCTCATGGCTGTGCCCATGCAGTAGAGGTGAAGCAAAACTACCCAGTGTAGAACAGCCAAGATAGCCCCAGTAGAAGCATCGTGGCACTACTAACATGGCCGGGGAAATATAGCCAAAGCTGTCCTGGCGATGGGGACAGGAAACACCACATCTGATGTCACAATAGGCAGATGAGCCATTGTGAAACCTGGTTTACAGAAGTTGGAGTAGGGGTCTGCGTTGGGTTTCTCTACCCAGTCCAAGCAGTACTGCTGCCTCTGACCCCTGAAGTTCCCCCAGCAGCTGGACTGACCCTGCTCGACTCCAGGCAGTCCCTCCAACAAAAAGGCCAAGAGTTACTCTCTGAGGTTGTAGCTTTCAGACAAAAAGGAGAAAGGAGTGCATTTGTGAGGGACCGTACAGTGCTAGCATGAGAGAAGGACATCCTGTTGTTTGCCAGGTAGATCTTAATTAACTAAGTGCTGTTGGTATCAAGCATTGTACTAAGCCGTTGGGCCCTGGATATGCTGGGTTTCAAGACACAGTTCTCAGCTATCACAGTTGCCTATAGGAGTTACAGTGTCTGTAAGGAAAGTACGGTAGACAAGCACGTGGAAAGGACACAGACCATTCTGGACTGATTAAGTGCATTCACAATTTCCCTCAAGAGTCTACATTCAGTGTAAGACCTGTGTGATAAGATGTTCAAGAAGCAACTTAAAAAAGTCCCAGGCTGAGAGTACAGTGTAGGCTTTGGTGTCCAGAGTGGAGACACATGTATGTTCGGAGAACCTGGGAGATTTGCTGTGGCTGTGCAGAGAGCAGGAGGCCACCCAGGTGAGACTTGGGGAGTAGCCTGTGGATCCTTGTCACTGTGCAGACACTTTGGCTGTATCCTAGCAGCAGAGGGAATCTGCGGAAGCGCTGTCAGGCTTTGTGCTGTGCAAACAATAGGTTGCAAGTGCTTAAGACTGTGAACAAGAAGAGCAGTCAGGACATTATCAAAAATAGTATGAACTAGCTGGGCGGTGGTGGCGCACATCTTTAATCCCAGCACTTGGGGGGGGGGGCAGAGGCAGGTGGATTGCTGTGAGTTCAAGGCCAGCTTGGTCCATAAAGTGAGTCCAGGACAGTCAAGGCTACACAGAAAAGCCCTGTCTCGAAAAACCAAAAAAAAAAAAAAAAAAAAAAAAAGTATGAACTGATCTTTAAAGAATGCCACTGCCGTTCTAGGCACTTTCTACAGACTTTTCATTCTCACAACGGCCCTATGAAAGGTAAGGGATCAAAGGTTTAGTCCGTGTTTTTCAAACAGTGAGATGAATGTTGATAGGTGAAGTTTTTGTGTTTTAGAAATATATATCCATGGGTGTTGGCAACAATGATGAATGTAGTTCTCACTACTATCTCGGTAACAACCGTCACAAGATCATTTTAAGTTAAGAAGGCTGTCGGGCCACATTTGGCACCAGTCTGCTTGGAAATGCTGTAAGACTTGCTGCTTCTAGTAAAACAGAATTATTTTCTCTCTTCATAGGTCCGACCCAAGCCTGTGGCCCAGAATAACATTCCTATCGCTCCAGCGCCTCCTCCCATGCTTGCAGCTCCTCAGCTTATCCAGAGGCCTGTCATGCTGACCAAGTTTACACCCACAACCCTCCCCACATCCCAGAATTCCATCCACCCCGTCCGTGTCGTCAATGGACAGACTGCAACCATAGCCAAAACATTCCCCATGGCCCAGCTCACCAGCATTGTGATAGCTACTCCAGGGACGAGACTCGCTGGACCTCAAACTGTACAGCTTAGTAAACCAAGCCTTGAGAAACAGGTACGTGCAGAGTGTGTACACACCTGCTGTGGCAGTAGCCTTGCCCTTGAAGCAGTGGCTGCTAGACGCTTCCTAAATACGCTTTGTCAAGGGCTCTTCATCTCAGCACCAAATCAAACGTCTTATTGCTTTATTGTGTGTTAATTCACACTCATTCAAAAGAACCTTTTCTCCTGAAGAAAGTTGAATTGTTTTCCCATGGTACCTAGCTTCAGAGTCTGTGTGAGTGTGCTCCCCCTGCTGGCTTTATGCAGAAATTCACAGATAGACTTCCCTGCCTCAGTGAGGAGGCACCCCACACCAGAAACAGAAAACACCCAGCTTCACCCAGTAAGAATCCAGGTGAGAATCTGGCTGTGAAAGTAAGTCAGGAGCAGTAAACAAAGCAGGGCAAGGAATTTCATCTCAGAGACTTTCCTTGGTCATCACAGGTAACGTATAACCAAACAAAACATTTAACTTTCTAAAAATCATCCTTTGAGCTCTAAGACTAGATGTAGCAGGCATTTTAGTTCAGATACTGAAGCCCTACACTTACATATTCTAAGTCAGATTTTTCTCATAAGGTAGTGAGAAGAGAGTAAAACTAGTAACCTCCAAAGAAACCCTAATGCCCAGCGGGGTAGGCAGTCACCATTTCCCGTCTGGAGAAAGCAGTGACTAGAAGGAATTCTTTAAGAAAAGCAGTTTTTTGACTTGGGCTCTCCAGGGCCTTCCCTGGATGCACATAGGAGCCGGGGGAGGGGGGGAGGGGGGAGGGGAGAAAAGAAAGAAAAATTTTAAAGAAAAGTGCTTTAATTAGTCGTTAGCCCGATGAGGTGCATCAATTGTCCTGTACCCAGGAGGCTGAGGCAGGAGCATGGCCACAGCTGGAGCCCAGTTGGGTTACAGAACCAGGACCCCCCTCCTTAGCTGTGTAGCTCCATGGTGTAGTGTCATGGTGCCACTTTCCATCACTAACTCTCACGTTTCTTTATAAAGTAAAAGCTTTCTTTCATTTTCATTTTATTTTTCCATTTCTTTTCCTGGCAATGCAGATGATACACATGACTTTAAAAATACAAACACTACAGAAATGTACATTGTAGAAGATGCTCTCCCCTAACTTACTCACTTCCTAAAATTTTAACAAAAATTTGACTCCAGTAGTTAATTATTAACATTTTCAATTATGTGCCTGTCTCAAAAGTTAGTATCCTGGTCTGTTTCTAGTTGCTCAGACTCCTGTTCCTGAGAAAATAGTCTCTGGTGAGTCTCAGTCTCCTGCCTGAGTGGGTGGCTGGCCATGGTTCAGAGAGGCTGGCTGTGGTGTGGGTGTCACGGGGATGCTGCCTTAACCTTGGAATGAGGAACCTTGCACACATACTTCCAGGACTTGGCCTCAGGCCGCTCCTCCATGCAGCAGAGTTGGGTTATAAAACTCTGCTCAGGAAACATCACCATTCCTGTGGAGCCTGCCCAAACACTAGACGTGCTTTGAGGAAGGCTGTGCTTAGCCTCAGAAATGGTGTGGGGCCTCAGTGCACCTCAGAAGGTGGCTGCGCAGTGCCACTTTCCACCACAGAACCTCACTTCTTTCACCTTTTATTAAACTAAAACACAAAACAAAACAAAAAACTTTTGCCAGGCGGTGGTACATGCCTTAAATTCCAGCACTTGGAAGGCAGAGACAGGAGGATCTCTGTGAGTTTGAGGCCAGCCTAGTCTACAGAGCTAGGTCCAGGACAGCCATAGTTACACAGAGAAAACTTTCTGCCTTAATCCAAAAAAAAAAAGCCAACAACTTTTTTTTTTCAGCATTCAGGAGGCAGAGGCAGGCAGATCTTTGTGAGTTCAAGGCCAGCCTGGTCTAGAGAGTGAGTTCTAGGACAGCCAAGGCTACACAGAGAGACCCCTAACTGGAAAAACCAAAAAGAAGAAGAACGGGAGGGCGGGGGGGGGGGAGGCAGCAGCTTTCCTCATAACCTATGCATTTTCTGTATTTTTAATCTAATTTTAATTGGTATTAATGACTAGTAGTTAATTACTAGTAGTAATTATTTCTAATACATATCTCCACATATTTTGTTTGCATACTAACAGAATTTCAAAACAGCAAACTATGTGTTTTAACCTAATCTTTTGTAGGTCTTGGGCATCTTTTCATGTCTCAGACCTCCATGTTGATGGCATTTTATAGTTTCATATAGTGTATAGTTTAATAGCATGGAAGATGTAAGCTGAAGGCTTTCTTGGTAGTAGTATCTCCTGGCATCTTTCTTCTTTGCTAAAATATAAGAATCCAAGTCACTGCTAGTTTAGCTGGCAGCCGTGTGGCGTAGCAGTCTTATGGATAGCGCAGTTAGCAAGGAGTCTCTAGACTAAATTCCGTTCTCAGAATTCCTGTCTTTGGAACTCCTGCTGACCTTCTCATAGGTGGGCTAACACACGGGAACAAGAAGTCACCTGTTCACAGGCTTACTGTGCCTGTGTGTGTGGTGTTCTGGAGATTTGCTAGGTCTGCCGTTTCCTCAAAGGTAATGAACTTACTTCTCTCAGATATGTTAGTAGGCTATAGAATTGTAGCTCAATGGTGGAGCTCTGACTTAGCATACAAGGACCTGGGTTCCATCCCTCATGCCAAAAAATGGTGGGGGGTGGGGGCGGGGCAAGCGACAGCTACTTTGTACCTCATGGAATTTGCATATAAAGATGAAAACAAAATCAAAGCCTGTACCACCCAGAGCTCAGTCTCTGGTTCATTTGGAGCAGGAAGTGACGTTTTGCCTCAGGGAAGGAAGCATGGCAGAGTCAGTTGGTCCATGGTCTCATCTGCCCCAGGAGTCTTTTCCTCCATCCCCACTAGGAGACAGATATTTCCCTTGTTGAAGCCACATTACACTGTGGCTCTAAGAGAAAAGAGGAGGAGTTTGCAGAGTTTGAAAACTGAAGTCCCAGGATTCCACACACCGTGGCTTTGGTTCCAGATCTCCACTGTTAAGCAAGACATACAATAAGTTCAGACCCAAATTTTGCTCTCCTGGTACATTCGCTGTCATGTGTACACTGTGCTACAGTCTTAAGGCACAGGAACACACCGGTGTCCAAAAATGTATGCACCCCAGTCATGAATTTTCACAAGTGGTAGCATTGCTGCTGGTTGAGGGTCTTGCTTTTATACTGGTACTGCTGACTGGTCAGATTGGCACCTGTTAGTTGAGGTGACTGTGGCAGTTTCTTACGATGACAGAGGCATGCTTCACCAGTCCTGTTCCCATTGTGGGGTTTCTCTGTAGCACGTGATGTAGGTTGGTGGCACCTTTCCCACTACAGGGCTTCTTTTAAAAATGAGAACAAATCTCGAATATTCTCTAGAGAAGATTCCATCTCAAGAACACATTTACTTTTCCCATCACAGGGAGCAGCCTGTGTCACGGCATTAGTGCCACCACAGCTCTATGCTCCACTCCTGGCTCTACACCTACTGCTTCAGCATCTCTGTTGCTTCTGCTACAATCCTGAACCCTTTAAAATTGTCTGAGAGAGCTAAGGTCAACTTCCTGTTAATGTTTGACCTTGTCAATATATGTCTTGAATTTGAGCATCTAGAGTTTTGGATCCCTTCTAAAAAGTTTCCAATTTTGGCAACTATTGCTTTATTTAAAATGTGTTTTTCAAATAAGATTTGAAACTCACAGTTACTCCTTGGCCCAGGCTGTGGGGTGGACGCTGTGTCATCAGGCATGAAGCCAACATTAATGTCTTTGTTCAACTCGATCGGAGCCCTTGGGTGACCAGGTGCACTGAAAGTGAGCACTAACATTCTGCAAGGATCTGTCTGAGCAGTGAGTCTTAGAGTGGGCTCACGGTGCTCATAAGCGTGTTGTAAAGAGATGTGCTGTCCTCCCGGCCTTGTGCTGCATGTATAGAGCTCAGCAGAGTCGAGTTAGTGTGGTCTCAGGGGCCCTAGGATTATGAAAGTGAGCACTGGCTTCAACTTAATGTCACGGCTCCATCAGTCCTTATAGGAGAAGCAGCCTGTCCTCCGAAGCTCTGAGCCCAGGCACTGGCTTCCCTCTAGCTATCAAAGTCCTCCATCGCATCTTCGTCCAACAGAGAGCGTTTCTTCTACCAGAGAACCTGCTGTTTGGGGTCACTCTTCATCAGCTGTCCTTTTGTAGTACAGAGGCTGTTTCTTTCCTCAATATCTGAATGTCAGACGTTTGCAGCTTCTGTGAGCCATCAGAGTTGAAGAGGCATGAGTCTTGCTCTGGACCAGTCTTTATCTTGTGGGATGTTATGGCTGCTTGGGTCCTCCATAGCAGCAGGAGGCTTTTGCTTTCCTGTAGGTCATGAAAAGCACATTTAGCTTCCTCGGGAGCTTTTTCTTTGGGGTTGTGACTTGGTTGTTTGGTAGAAGAGAATTTCCTTTAGCCTGTGTTGCTCTCAACATGCCTGTTCCACTTGAATCATGCTCTAGCTTTTAACTTAAAATTACAGACATGTGGCTTTTTCTTTCACTTGGACAGTTAGATGCCATTGTTGGCTTATTAATTAACCTAATTTCAATATTCTGGAGTACTGCAGAATAGGGAGGCTCAAAGAGGAGAAGGAACAAAATTCAGATCATAAACATCACTTATCAGGTACGTTCACCTTCTCCTGTGGCTGACTGTGGCATCCCGACTATAATAGTAACACCAGCCACAGACCACTACAGATAGAATATTGAAAAGTTTGAAATACTGCAAGAATTACTAAAAATTATAGTAGACATGAAGTTCCCACACAGTGTTGGGGAAATGCCACTAATAGAATTGGGTGACATGGAATGCCACAGACTTTCTTCCCTGCCAGTGTTCATGAAGTTCAGTGTAGCAGAGCACAGTAATGGAGACAGCTTGTGGTAGCCCCATGCCTCCCTTGTCAGCCACATGCCTCATGGTACTCTAACTAACACGTGTGGTGGTGACAAGTGCTAAAGTATTTCAGGGTTATGAGACTGTGCCTGATGCAGATCAAGTTTTGGGGGAATTATGCTTGTTTCTTCTCCCCATCTACAGCCTGTCATGAAGACCTGTATGTCCCCAAGGCTAAACTACTTTTTTGTTTTAATGGAAAGTTCTATAGGGAAATAATGGCAGATTACTGCCACCCAGACCCCAGCTTTCATAGGACCTTGATAATGCCTCGAGACCAGGCCTGCCTAGGAGAGTGGTATCTGTCCACATCAGTGCTGCCCTCCCAGTGAGCCTGAGCTGAGGACACATGTGACCGTAAAGTGGGCTTTCCGTGCTTTCAGTCTAAATTCACGTAAATCAAGTGATGAAAACTACTTGCACACTTGGCAATTTGAAAATTGAATGTGAATTCAATTTAAAATTTAGGGTATAAATAATTACCTTAGTTATGGATATACCAAAGTTTGAGAATTTTATCTTTCATAAGACCAAGAAAGAGCAGGACTTCCATCAGACACACGAGAAAGGATGTGTGAAGTAGGAGACAGGGGAGTGGTGAGCTGGGGTAGCAAATGACCTTTGCGTTTTTCCACTTGCTATAGAACATGACTATAAGTGATATGCTAATTTCATTCTTAATTCCTCTTAAAATAATCCAACAAATGTGGCTGTGATGCACTGTAAAGAGTGGGAAAGGCTCATTTTCAAGGAAGCAGCTGATGCTTGACAGTAGCCAGTTTTGATCATATGGAAACTTACAAGTCCAGAGTCCAGATACTTTGAAGAACTGCCTAGTTTTAAATGCTGCTGTTTAAACACTGCATAAGCAAGAAGGTGACATCTTCAGGGCAGCTTCAGTTCTGAATAATGTTTTATTTTCCTTAAGTGAGAGACCAAACTTCTAGAATTATTGTTCTTCATTTCTTAATTTTCTTAATTGAAGTGAAAATCACTTCACAAATAATTAGCCATCTAAAAGTAAACATTTTAGTGGCATTTGGTACATTTACAGTGGTGTGCAACTACCGTCTGTCTAGTTGCAAAATATTTTCATTACCCTAAAATAAAACGTACTGTCTATTAAACAGCTACTTTTATCCATACCATTATTTGTCTCTAGCAATCACCACTCTGCTGTTTTCATATAAATGGAACAATCTAATAAGGGCCCTTTTATGTATGACTTTTTCAAGAATCATTTACTTTGTTATATTGCTGGTGCTTCTTTTTAATTACTAGACTACACACACACACACACACACACACACACACACACACACACACACACACATCTTTGTGTGTGTCACAATTTCTTTATCCACTCACCTAACGATGGACATTTGAGTTGTGTCTACCTTGCCACTAGTGAGACTAGTAAGTACCACTGGGAACATTCGTGCACAAGCACCTGTATGAGTCTTGTTTACAATTCCTTGGGATGTAGCTAAGAGTGTGTGTGCTTTGTCATGTGATGCCACACTTCCTGAAAGTCACATTAAGTAATTTTCATTTTTAACAGTAATATATGTGCATTCCATTTGCTTGGCACTTGTGCTAGTGTAACAGTGTTTTGTTTATTGCTATCCCAGGGAATCTGAAGTATGGAAATGGAAAGACTTTTTAACATTTCTATAATTGTTAATGATATTTAGTTTCTTTTCATGTTTATTTGCATTTGTATATATTCTTAAAAGAAATATCTATTCAAATCCTTTCTCCACTTTTTGTTTCAAAAAAATTTTTTAGATTTATTTAGTATGTGAATATTTTGCTCACATGTGTCTGTGCATCACATACCCATGGAGAACAGAAGAAGGCATTAGATCTGTTGGAACTAGAGTCATGGACAGTTGTGAACCACTATGTGGGTCCTGAGACTTGAACCTTCTTTTTTTCGCTGCAGGAGCAGCAAGTGCTCTTAACCATTTACCTGCCTCTCCAGCCCCTCTGTGTCCACTGTTAAGTAGAATGATTACGCTTTCTCTTGATGAGTTGTAGGAGTTCTTTACTTAGCCTGGATACTGGGCCCTTAGCAGCCCCAAATCTCCACACCTGCAATTAAAAAGAAAATATATTCCTATAATATTTCTGTGTTTTTTAAAGAAAAAAATTCTAGAATTGTCACTACAGTCCCTACTTCTGCTCTTTAATTATTTCATCTTTTTCCTCGGTCTCTAGAAGTTTGGAATTTTTGTGATTGCTTTTCCCAAAGGGCCAAGTTTAAGGGATTTGTTCATTTGTTCATTTTGAGACTGGGTCTCACTATGTAACTCAAGCTTGCTTTGAATTCACAGAGCTCCCTCTGCCCCAACTAGGTTTAAAGGCATTTGGGATGGTTCTATATAGGGACAGAAGAATTGATCTGAAAAGAAGGTATAAGAATTATAATATATGTACCCAAGAAGAAAGTCCCTAGTTTTATGAAGTAAATAACTGACAGAATTGAGGAGACAGACAGACTGTCCTACAACAATGGCTACAAGTTTCAATAATGGTTACAGAACATAGACAGGAAAACACAAGTAAATAAGGGAGCTGATCAAACTATACTCTGATCAGCCCTAGCACATACAAAAAATACTCTATTCAGTGTTTTTTTTTCCCCCGAACATTTTCTACCTTCCATTCTAAAATAAGTCTCCAGCAGAAATGTATTTTACTCACTCTGCCACTGTTTGCTTCTTAGTTGTGGGTCGAGTCCAGTTGCACTTTGTGCTTCGCGTGAGGGATGCTTGTGCTGCTGCCCTGCACCCCCTTCTTCCCTCCCTACTGCCCGTTCTTGTGCTTGATCATTTTTCTTTATGCACGTTTTCATCTCTTCATCATATCCCTTCTTGTCCATGTGTATATTACTTTCTTAGTAATTACCATGGGGATTACAGTTAGCTTTGATAACATTTCTAATAATCTCATGTTAGTCGAACCTAGTTTAGTATTGGTAACATACGAAATCTCTGCTTCTGTGCAACTCTGCCCTACTATGCATGTTGTTAGGCTCATAATTATATCTATGTAGTTATAACTCTTGTCTCATACATTAGTCTTTTATATTTGTTTGTTTGTTTGTTTATTGGTTTTGGGTTTTTTGTTTTTTGTTTTTTGTTTTTTGTTTTTGAGACAAGGTTTCTTTGTGTAGCCTTGGCTGTCCTGGACTTGCTTTGTAGACCAGGCTGGCCCCAAACTCACACAGATCCACCTGCCTTTGCCTCCCAAGTGCTGGGATTAAAGGCATGGGCCACCACTGCCCAGCCATTAGTCTTTTATATAGAAACATCATGAACAGTTACTATTCAAAACTGCCACAGATATGGAGTTCTTTCTTTGTGGCTTTAAGTCAGTCTGCTGGCTGTCATTTTTTTTTCTTTCCTTTTTCTAATTTTTTAACATTTTTGTTTGTTTTTGGTTTTTCGAGACAGGGTTTCTCTGTGTAGCCTTGGCTGTCCTGGACTCCCTTTGTAGACCAGGCTGGCCCTCGAACTCACAGAGATCCACCTGCCTCTATCTCCTGAGTGCTGGGATTAAAAGTGTGTGCTACCACATCCATCTTCCTTTAAAAAAATTCTTATCTCATATATTACATCCCAGCCACAGTTTCCCTTCCCCTCCCCTCCAGGCCCCTCCCCTCTTCTCTAAATCCACTCCCCCCTTCTCTTCAAAAAAGGTCAGTTCTCCCAGGAATATCAACCAAATATGGCTTATCAAGTTATAATAAGAGTAGGCACATGCCCTCATATTAAGACTGAATGTGGCAATCCAGTAGGAGGAAAAGGGTCCCAAAAGCAGGCAAAAGAGTCAAAGATAGCCCCTGCTATGATTCTTAGTAGTCCCACAAGAACGCCAAGCTACACAACGTAACATATATGCAGAGAGCCGTTGTCAGAGCCATGCAGGCTCCCTCATTGCCAATTTAGTCTCTGTGAGCCTCTATGAGCCATGATAGTTGATTCTGTGGGCCGTTTTCCTGACCTGGCTCTAGCTCCTACAATCCTTCCTCTTCCACAGGATTCCCTGAGCTCCACCAGTGTTTGGCTGTGAGCCTTTGCATCTGCTCCCATCAGTTGGCTGGATGAAATCGCTCTGATGACAAGTGCACTAGGCTCCAGTCTCTACAAGTATAGCAGAATATCATTAGGAATCATTTCATTGACTCCCCCTCCCCCCAGTCGTGTTTGGTTTTATCCTGGGTCTCTGATCTATCCAGCCTGATTCCTGGCCATCTGGGCAGTGTCAAGCATGGGTTCCCTCTCCTGGTGTGGGCCTCAAGTTGGATGAGTCGTTGATTGCCCACTCCCACAAGTTCTGTGCCACCTTTACCCCAGCACATCATGTAGGTCTTGTAGGCAGGACAAATTGTAGGTCAAAGGTTTTGTGTCTGGGTTGGTGTCCTAGTCCCTCTGCCGGAAGTCTTGCCTCATTACGCAAGATGGCCAGTTCAGCCTCCTTTTCCTCATTCCTAGGAGTCTTCACTAAAGTCACCCTTGTGGACTCCTGGGAATTTCCATTGTACTAGGTTTCTACATCTACCCCAAGATGTACCCTCAGCCCAATTCCAGTTGTCTATCCTGGTACTCTCTCTTTCCACACCCCTAATGTGAGTCCTCCTGTTCCCATCCCCACCCACCTCCAACCAACCATCAAAATCTATTTTATTTCTCCTTCTCAGAGAGATCCATGTGTGCCCTTTAGTTTTCCTTCTTACTTAGCTTCTCTGGGTCTGTGGATTGTAGCATGATTGTCCTTTACTTAGAAGTTACTAGCCACTTATAAATGAGTACATACCATGTTTATCTTTCTGGATCTGGGTTACCTCACTCAGGATGATTGTTTTTTCTAGTTCCATATATTTGCCTGCAAATTTCATGATGTTATTGTTTTTAATAGCTGAGTAATATTCCATTGTGTAAACGTACCAGTTTCTTTATCCATTCTGCATATATGTCTGTATGAGAGTGTTATTGGGTCCCCTGGAACTGGAGGTACAGGTAGGTGGGAGCTGGGAATTGAACCAGGGTCCTCAGCCACTGTGCTCAACGCTGAGCCATCTCTTGAGCTTCTGATGTCTGTTTTCATGAATTCCTAATATATTTTAGGTACTAGCCCTCTGTCGGATGTAGAGTTGTTGAAATTTTTTTTTTCATTAAAAGACACAGAGAGACTATTCAGATTAACAAAACCCAAAATGAAAAGGAGCTGTAACAACAGATGCCAAAAAATCCAAAGAATCATTAGGTCATACTTCAAAAAAAACAAAAACGAAAAAAACTATACTTCACAAAAATGGAAGATATAAAAGAAAGGACAGTTTTCTTGATATCACTTACCAAAGTTAAATCAGAATCCAAAAAATAACTTAATTAGACCTATAAACTTTAAGGAAATAGAAGCAGTCATTAAAAGTCTCCCAACCAAAAAGCCAAAGACCAGACAGTTTTAGCACAGAATTCTACTAGACTTTCAAAGAAGAGCTAATACCAAATGCTCCTCAAATTATTTTACAAATTAGAAACAGAAGAAACATTGCCAAATTCATTTTATGAGGTCACAGTCATCCTGGTATTCAAACTACACAAAGATTCAACAAAGAAATAGAATTACAGACCAATTTCCCTTATGAACATTGATACAAAAATACAGTCTGAATCCAATAGCACATCAAAAAGATCATCCCCCATGACCAAGTAGGCTCCATCCCGGGGATGCAGGGATGGTTCGGCATACGAAATTCTGTCACTGTAATCCACCATATACATAAACTGAAAGAAAAAAACACATGATTATCTCATTAGATACTGAAAAAGCCTTTAACAGAATCCAACACCTCTTCATGATAAAAAGTCCTGGAGAGATTAGGGATACAAGGGACATACCTAAACATAATAAAGGTGACTTACAGCAAGCCTATAGCCAACATCAAATTAAGTGGAGAGAAGCTCAAAGCAGTTCCACTAAAATCAGCAACAAGACAGGTTGTCCACTCTCTCTGTATCTGTTCAATATAGTTCTTGAAGTTCTAGAGAGAGCAGTAAAGAGACTAAGGGGATATAAATTGGAAAGGAAGAAATCAAAGTATTGCTATTTTTAGATGATATAGTATATACATAAGTGACCCCAAAAATTCTACCAGGAAATTCCTACAGCTGATAAACACCTTCAGTAAAGTTCCTGGATACAAGATTAATTCAAAAAATGCCAGTGCCCTCTTATATGTAAATGACAATTGGACTGAGAAAGAAATCAGGGAAACAACATAGAAACCACAAGTAATATAAAATATCTTGGAGTAACTCTAACCAAGCAAATGAAAGACTTTTATGACAATAAGTTTTTTAAGAAATAAATTGATAAGATATGAGAAGATAGAAAGATCTTCCATGTTCATGGATTGGTAGGATTAATTATAGTAAAAAATGACCATCTTACCAAAAGGTTCAGATTCAGCGTAATCCCAATCAAGATTCCAATACAATTCTTTACAGACCTTGAAAGAAAAATGTCACTCGAGTTTTTACTACTTTGTGGGTTCCTCTGTCTCCATCCTTTCCTCCCCTTAACACCAGATAGAGGAAAAGAGAACAGAGAGGAAATGGGGCAGCATTATCATTGGACAGTTTCCTACTGATTAGGGGTGTTGCGTTCCTTGGGATAAGTTTGATCTTCACTTTCCTTCCCCCCTTCTTCCTCCTCCTCTTTTTCCTTCTCCTCCTCCTCCTCTTCTTCTTCTTTTTTCTTCTTTGCATGTACTGCTTAATAAACCTCAACCAACAGTAACCAACAACCAGCCTATTGGGGTAATAGAATTTATTTACCCTCTAAAAAGTCCCCAGAATTCCAAATATCACACAATAGCAGAAACTATCTGCAGCTGGCAAAGACATGTCCCTGTTAGAGCAGGAGAAAAATCATAGACACCTGCTGTGAAGCAGCCCCATATCCCCATAGCTGGGTTAAAATGAGAACATATTCTTATAGTAATTTTATGTTTTTAAAGAAACCAAAATTCCAAAAGTCTCACTACATTTCTCCCTTTCTGTTTTTTGTTTGTTTTTGGTTGGTTGGTTGGTTGGTTCGTTTTTCAAGACAGGGTTTCTCTATGTTATCTTGGCTGTCCTGGACTTGCTTTGTAGACCAGGCTAGCCTCGGACTCACAGCAATCCACCTGCCTGTGCCTCCCAAGTGCTGGGATTAAATGCGTATGCCACCATGCCTGGCTTCCCTTTCTGTTTAAGCCATTAATTATGCTTCATGTCGTGGGAAATAATAAACAGAGGCATTTTCAATGAACTAAGGACTTTTTGGATCAGTGTCCAGGGTTTTCAGGAAACCATTCCAGCTCAATTCTAATCTTTATCAGTTGTTATGGTATCCACAGCTTTTAATTTCCTGTGGAGGTATAGCAAATCTACATCCCCAGCCCATAACGTGGATTTACACTCCATTGGTCCAGTGTCATCCCTTGCCAGATAGCCTGCATACCCCTGGAAGCCTAGGCCTTCTTTCTGGTTTATATTTAGAAAACCCACTGGCACTTGTTCACTTTTCTGGCATTAAGTACTGTATTTCAGTGTTGAGATCTGGGACCCTTAGCAGCTTGATTACATTCTCTTTGTAAATGATCAAAATTCCTGCATTTGAAGCACCGGGCATTTTGACATCAGAGACCTCTAGCTATAACTTGACCAATGATATTAGCACAGTACACATTAGAACCTATATTGCTCATAGCCCTTATACACTTATTTGTAGTCACTGTCTGTGCTTTAATGGTCTAATAATGTTTTTACATCTAGTATTTGGATTTTCATACGTTAAGGTCTCTTATCAACACCTGTATTGTGTCAGGGTCTGATATGGCTTTGTTCACAAATGAGACTAATTTTTGTATTAAAAAAATCAGTGAAGGCTTCTCAGAGCCTTGTACAATCTTTGTAAACAAGGTCGACCTTTTCCCAGGCTCCTCAACTTTGTCCCAAGCTCTAAAAGCCACTACGTTGCTCTATAGTGGTGCTATCAAGTTGAATCTGTTCTTGTACATCAGAGTATCGCCCTTCACCCAGCACCAGATCTTTTACTATATTTATTCCTCTTGCTCTATTTCACTATTTAATATTCACGGCTTCTTCTCTCCACCATGTTAACCATTACAAGGCACTAAGATTAACTAATAAGTGGCCCTCATGAAACTGAAAAGCTTCTGTAAGGTAAAGGATACTGTCCTATCTTTTCTTTAAGGCAGGTGTGCTGGCAGTGGACATCCTTAGCTTTCTTTTATCTGAATCTACTTTATTTCACTCTTAATTCTTTAAGGATAGTTTTAGCAATCTATGATTGTTACTGGATGTCTCTGTTTGTCCATTTGCTTTCTCTTCCCATTAGGAATGTTGCCCCTTTGCCTTGTCTTCTGCAGCTTAGTTGGGTAGCTTGGGCTCCGGGGCTCTCACAAGTTTGTAGTTAAGGAGCTTGGCTGGAGTTGCAGCCTGTCACAAGGCTTAACTGGAGTTGGGAAGTTTGCTTCTAAGCTCAGTCAGATGATTCCTGGCCTTGCTCCCTGCTGGCTGTGGGCAGGGGGCTGGCACATGACAATGTCACACATGACAATGATAGCCAATGTCTCCCACCTCCCACCCCGGTGTTTTAATTGTTTCATTCTTGTTTGGTAAGGTTTTGGTGTTTTGTTTGTTTGTTGGGGGGTGTGCTTTATGCAATACTCCGTTGTTCTGTTTTGGGGGAGGAGGCTGCCTTGCCCAGGAGCAGTGCCATTAAGTGTTTTCTTATCCGTGGAAATAAAAGAGAGGCTCCAGGGAAGTTTCACATAGGAGTGGAATACAAGCCCCATAGTTGACCTTTCTTGCTCCCCTGTCCTTCCACATTCAGAGTCATGAAAATAAGCTAATTCTGGGTACCTCAGACCTTAGTTATATCACAATGAACTTCTTCTCCATTGAAGGTTTGTGATGGAGGAAATAGGCCTTTCTGGGCTAAGTTGTGTGAGGGAAGAGGAGGGGTTTAAGAGAAAGATCGAAATTTGATTGATTCTCCTGGAGGTCAGTGCTTTATTGAATGCAAGCACGAGGTACACACTGGACTCGACAGAACACAGTAACAAGGAGTATATCAACAGCCCCTGCTCAGGCTGCTTACAGCACACGTGGATTCTGACGGCAGGACTCTGTTGGAAAGTAAAGGCAGCAGCAGAGCCCCAGAGCAGTGGTAGCCACAGTATTGATAAGTAGGTCTTATATTTGTCCATATAACTGTGTGCAAAGCCAGCGGCAACATATGAAAATAACCAAGGGAAAAAATGAAAGCTTTTTCATATCTAGTACATTGTTTCACCACATAATGGTTTTTAAAACTTTTGGTGTCTTTTTTTTTTTTTTTGAATAGGGCTGAAGTCCTGCATTCAGCTCCTGCCTGCCAATAATCAGACACTTTTATTCTAATTTACTTAATAACTTGTGGTTACCTTCCAAGAAGACCATTGCACCTACAATTTTTATTAGTTTATTAGTAAATTAAGTTTATGTTTGTAGCTTTATGTCTACTGTTGTAAAACCATTTTATTCCCATAGAATTCATAAAAGGACTAGCCATTATTCATTATAAGAGCAGTGATACAAAATTACCTGTGTAGGACTGGAGGGATGGCTCAAAGGTTAAGAGCACTGGCTGTTTTCTCAAAGGTCCTGAGTTCAATTCACAGCAACCATATGGTGGTTCACAACCATCTATACTGAGATCTAATCCCCTCTTTTGGTGTACAGGCATAATGCAGTTGTATATATAATAATACTATATACATAATAAATAAATAAAAATCATTTTTTTAAAAAGGCTATCTGTGTACTAGCTACCATTTGTGTCAGCAGACAGTGGTGTAACTGGGGTTACTGTGTTTCAGTGAATGCTTCTAGAAGGACATGGGAATGATTAGAACTTTAGCCACAGGGCAGGTCTTAAATGCCCTGAGTAAAGGTAGTTCTAGGTAGTCATTGGGGTTGTTCTGAAGAAAAGCTCGGACATAAGAAGTGTGTTGTGTTATGCGCATCATAAGCACATGCGGACAGAGCCTGACAATGGCGGGGTGTTTCCAGAAACCTCCATATCCTACAGTCAAGTAAAACAGCCTCTAGTTTTCTTTGCATTTAAAAAAATATTTCTAATCACCTTTTACTTCCATATGTTTGGTTACTTTGCCTGAATTTATGTCCCATGGGACTGCCTGGTACCCAAGGAGGCCAAAAGAGGGCTCAGAGTCTGTACTTAGAGATGCTTGTGAGCTTCCATGCAGATGCTGAGATGCAAACATAGGTACCCGGCAGGAGCAGCCAGTGCTTTTATCCTCTGAGCTCTGGTTTGCCTCCTTTTGAAACATTAGTATGTACATTAGTATGTACACTGCCATTAGTATGGCAGTGGGTGTGCAGAGACCAGGAGACAAGTTAGGGAAGGTTGTTGTCTTTTTCCACCATGTAGATCTTGGGGATCAAGCTTTAGGTTATTAGGCTACCACTTCTTTTGTATTGTTTGTTTGTTTGTTTGTTTTTCGAGACAGGGTTTCTCTGTGTAACCCTGGCTGTCCTCTGTAGACCAGGCTGGCCTCGGACTCAGAGACCCTCCTGCCTCTGGTGTGTTCAGTTTTGTTAGGACTACTTTATTACAAGTCAGAGTCCTAAGTCCCAAGTGCTGGCATTAAAGATGTGCACCACCACCGCCCAGCACTACTTCATATGTAACTATACTTCATCTGGTTGTATTTATAGATTCATATTGAAACTAGTCATATAGTCCAGTGTAGCCAGCTGGACTTTTGACATTTTTTTCTTCCTCAACAAAATATATCATGTGAACTTGTCTGTTAGTGTTTCAAATTTGAGGACATTATTTTCTTCCTGGCCATAGTTAAACTGATTTCAATTCTTTTAATAAAAAAGGTAATTCTGAATTTTCACCTAATTATTCTCTCCTAGACGGTTAAGCCCCACACAGAAACAGAGGAGAGACAAGCAGAGAGCCGCACCGCCACCCCACCTGCTGCAGCAAAACCAAAACGCGAGGAGAACCCTCAGGTAGTGCCATCTCTGCCGGGCCTCACTGGGCCTGGGCCTTAGCCACTTGCTCAGTGTTTCTTTTACTCAGTGGTGTGATTACCAAGTCAGGTTGACCTGGGGCAGCTTTCTTCGCTCAGAGTCCTGAGGGCCCAAGCATGGGTGTGGAAAAGAAGAGCTCTGAAGTGATGTTTGTGTACACATCCTGAAGCAGAAGATGAATGACTGTTTCCCAGGCGTCCTGTTAGATCCCTAAGGAAGGGCATGCGTGCCATGCCATGCCATGCCTGCCTTGGACACCGTGTGTAAGACAGCCAGTTCCCTCGGCTGATATCAGTTTACACTGTGGACTGCCATGGTGTGTTCAGTTTTGTTAGGACTACTTTATTACAAGTCAGAGTCCTAAGTCCCAAAGGTATCAGTGGCTCAAAGTGGTACACTGAGCATGAGAGTGGGCTGAAGACGGTGATGTACATGAGCAGTAAACAAGCCCAACATGAGCAAAGACTGGGCCTGTGGGCAAGAGTTCATTCTAGCTTGATGCCCTTGCACAGAATGCAAGTGGTGGTGCGGTTATGATGGTAAATGCCTGGTGATAGAGTTATGAGACTGGTAATCTCTGCTCTGCCCTCAGTACATGTCTGCAGAGAAACCGTATCAGACAGCCACCAGCGCCTCATGCCCTTCTGTTGTTGTTGTTGCTGTTGTTGTTCTTTAAATTTAAAAAAAAAAAAAAAAGGAAAGCTCTATTGAACTAGCCGAGTTTTTATAAGGCAAGTACCAAATGTACTTCTTTCTGATGTGAAATCAATTTCATTTTTGAAAGGGCCAGAACTTGAACCGAAAAGAAGCACTGGCTACAGAAATTGCTGAAAAACTTGTAAAATCATTCACAAAAAGTAATGGCAAATATTACACTGAGAGGAAACAGAAAACTGTCAGCAAAAAGAACGCTTTTTGTGAGGCTTGCTGAGTGGCCCTAGCTGAGTGGGAATTGGCTGTGTGTCAGAGAGAGAGAGGGAGAGAGAGAGAGAGAGAGAGAGAGAGAGAGAGAGAGAGAGAGAGAGAGAGAGAGAGAGAGAGAGAGAAGGAGAAGAACTACCTGACAATTTTTTTAATTGCAAACCAGCTCTAGGCAGGTGTGGTGGCTCACACCGATAATTCTGACACTTGGAAAAATGAGGCAGGAGGATTGTAGATTTGAAGCCAGCCTAGGCTACATAGGAAAATTCTGTCTACTACTGGAAAAGAGAGTAAATACATGGGAAGGGTAACTTTTTTTCTCATTAAGAATTGCTCTGTGAGTTTAATCTAGACTGGCAGGTGACTGGATGGTGAGCCTGCAGAAGGTGTGAAGAGGTTTGCTACAGAGAGAACTTGGGCAGCCTCGGTGCTGACTGTACTTTAAAGGAACAGTGAAAGTTAGAAATGTGGCTATCTGGCTGGCCACCAAATGCATCACTTCAACATGCAGTATTTAAAAAAGAGACATCGAGTTGTAAACGCGTTACTCTACCCAATCATTTTTCCTGTCAGACAGACAGTTGCCCATATCAGGTTTTATTTGTTTCCCAGGGAGGGGGTCAAATCCAGGGTCCCCTACATGCTAGCCCCCAAATATTTGAAATAAGAAAGAAAACAAACCATTTTGTCAGAACTCAAAAGACAGCAGTGAAGGACCGGAATCCTCGAGTAGCCTGTTCAGAAAGTAAATGTTTAAAATAAAAAAATAAAAAAAATAAAAGGAGCCAGGCGTAGTGGCGCATGCCTTTAATCCCAGCACTTGGGAGGCAGAGGCAGGCGGATCACTGTGAGTTCCAGGCCAGCCTGGTCTACAAAGCCAGTCTAGGAAAACCAAGGCTACACAGAGAAACTCTGTCTTGAAAAAAACAAACCAAAGCAAAAAAGAAAGCAAATGTTCCTGAGTGGGTTGAACCTGTCATGTCACACAAAAGTGTCATGCTTTTTTTTTTCCTTGCTGAGAATAAAAGGTCAAGGTTTTTTAAAGATTTATTTTATTTTATTTTCATGTATGAATGTTTTTCCTGCCTGTGTGCAGGGTGCCATGGAACTCAGAAGAAGAACTGGAGTTGCAGATGGTTGAGCCACCATGTGGGTGCTGGGAATTGAGCTTAGGTCCTTGCAAGAGCACCCAGTGCTTTTAACCACTGAGCTGTCTCCCCAGCCCCAGAAGGACAGAATTTTTGAAGAGGCTAGCAATGGAGGCACATGACTCCTTCCCCAGCGTTCTGGAGACCGGGGCAAGAGGAGGTCTAGGCCACTGGGCATGTAGAGGCTTTATGAGTGTGTGTGTGTGTGTGTGTGTGTGTGCGCGCGCGCTTGTGTAACATGTGTAACCAAACTGTATCATCAGTAACTCTTTGGGAATATGTTGCCTAACCATTGAAGGTGTTTAGAAGCCATGTGCAGTGCAATGAAGACAAACTTTTCATAGCCAATCAAAGCAAAGGACAGCAATCAATCCATTGCTCTTCGCCATTTAAAGTATCTTACATTCTATCTTAGGGACCCAAATGGAGCTCTTTAAGAGGAAAACTGCCCCCATAATTTTGGGGGGTTTTTTGTTTGTTTTTGTTTTTTGAAATAGGGTTTCTCTGTGTAGCCTTGACTATACTGGACTTGCTTTGTAGACCAGGCTGGCCTCAAACTCACAAAGACCCGCCTGCCTCTGCCTCCCAAGTGCTGGAATTAAAGGCGTGCGCCACCATGCCTGGCTTGTCCCCATAATATTTAGAATTCACATTTAATTGGAAATCCTAGTATTAAGCAGAACCACCTACCTGCATCTTCCCCCCACCCCCCAAAACATTAGCTGGTGTTTCTGCTGTCTAGCTGTGAAAGTAAAAGTGAGGAACCAGCCTCATGGTAAAGAGTTACATACCTAGACCTCAGAGCTTGCTGCCCCTGAGGTTTTTTAGTTCCTCCGTGTGCTTTTCCACCATGGGTACTCTATAAGAAGATTCTTCTGGGAAGAAAAAAAAAAAATCCAACCTGCCATCACTCCCAAGTAGAAAGGCCTTCATGTGACTCCAGCCTGTCAGGGCAGCTGTCCTGCTCTCTGTCTAGGGAAGCTGTGATCGGCTTTGCCAGATGCCAGACTGAAATATATTCTTTTGTTTCTCTGACACAGAAACTTGCCTTCATGGTGTCTCTAGGGTTGGTAACACATGACCATCTAGAAGGTAAGAGAAGGTTTTCTCAGCATGGTCTTACTTCTAGCTTTGTTCTTAAATGTGATGTTTGCGGAGTTCCTGGAATAGAGAATTGGAGGACAAATAAAGTATGATTCAGCCACATGTGGATGGGATAGATTTTAGAGAAAAAAATTGCCTCCTGCCCATGAAATGCCCAGGCCTTTCCCTTCCTAGTGTCATTCCCACTGCTGTTGTGGGAAACGTCCCAGATGCCTGAATGAAGGTGACTTCTAGTCTTTGTCTCACTACAGAGTAGCAAGTGCTCCCCTGACAGGTCTTTGTCTCTATTTTCCAGTGTCTGGACGTCAGGATCCTAAGCACAGCTTAGTGCTTACAGAACAAAGTTCACTGCCCTGGTTCCTTAATTCTGCTTGACAGTCTGTAGTTACAGCCCATGCAGACCTGTGTACACAGCAGTCTAAAAATGAATGAGAACGGCTTTTCTAAGTGCGCTCCACTGCAGTGCTCTCATTCCCAGAGTGGCCTCAGCCACTGAGAGGCGTGACTAGTGTGCTGGCTTCTGTTGAGGCCGTAGTGAAACAAAGCCTTGCCCCTGTCCCTTCCTGGGTGCTAGAAAGCCAGCGCATCAAATAATGGTCTTCTGTTCTTAGTTTCTTGATTTCTATCTTCTAACCAAAGCCTTCTCTTCTCTCAAGAAATCCAAAGCAAGAGGCAGGAGCGGAAGAGAAGAACAACAGCGAACCCCGTGTACAGTGGCGCCGTCTTTGAGCCAGAGGTACTCGGCAGCAGTGGCCCGTGCTCGTGCCCCGGCTTCAGCTGTGGCTTGTCAGCCCCTCCCCCTGAGAGCCTGCTAAGAGCAGTACTGTGGGCACCCAGGCCTCTTCGGCTCTGAAGTGATGGGCTTCCCTCTGCTCACAACTCCAGGGTGCTTTGTCAGCCACTGCTCAGCTCTTAAGGTTTTGAAGCTGGAGTAGATACCACCCAGCCGTACAGCTCCACAGCCGTACAGCTCCACAGCCGTACAGCTCCACAGCCGTACAGCTCCACAGCCGTACAGCTCCACAGCCGTACAGTTCCACAGCCGTACAGCTCCACAGCCGTACAGCTCCACAGCCGTACAGCTCCACAGCCGTACAGCTCCACAGCCGTACAGCTCCACAGCCGTACAGCTCCACAGCCGTACAGCTCCACAGCCGTACAGCTCCACAGCCGTACAGCTCCACAGCCGTACAGCTCCACAGCCGTACAGCTCCACAGCCGTACAGCTCCACAGCCGTACAGCTCCACAGCCGTACAGCTCCACAGCCGTACAGCTCCACAGCCGTACAGCTCCACAGCCGTACAGCTCCACAGCCGTACAGCTCCACAGCCGTACAGCTCCACAGCCGTACAGCTCCACAGCCGTACAGCTCCACAGCCGTACAGCTCCACAGCCGTACAGCTCCACAGCCGTACAGCTCCACAGCCGTACAGCTCCACAGCCGTACAGCTCCACAGCCGTACAGCTCCACAGCCGTACAGCTCCACAGCCGTACAGCTCCACAGCCGTACAGCTCCACAGCCGTACAGCTCCACAGCCGTACAGCTCCACAGCCGTACAGCTCCACAGCCGTACAGCTCCACAGCCGTACAGCTCCACAGCCGTACAGCTCCACAGCCGTACAGCTCCACAGCCGTACAGCTCCACAGCCGTACAGCTCCACAGCCGTACAGCTCCACAGCCGTACAGCTCCACAGCCGTACAGCTCCACAGCCGTACAGCTCCACAGCCGTACAGCTCCACAGCCGTACAGCTCCACAGCCGTACAGCTCCACAGCCGTACAGCTCCACAGCCGTACAGCTCCACAGCCGTACAGCTCCACAGCCGTACAGCTCCACAGCCGTACAGCTCCACAGCCGTACAGCTCCACAGCCGTACAGCTCCACAGCCGTACAGCTCCACAGCCGTACAGCTCCACAGCCGTACAGCTCCACAGCCGTACAGCTCCACAGCCGTACAGCTCCACAGCCGTACAGCTCCACAGCCGTACAGCTCCACAGCCGTACAGCTCCACAGCCGTACAGCTCCACAGCCGTACAGCTCCACAGCCGTACAGCTCCACAGCCGTACAGCTCCACAGCCGTACAGCTCCACAGCCGTACAGCTCCACAGCCGTACAGCTCCACAGCCGTACAGCTCCACAGCCGTACAGCTCCACAGCCGTACAGCTCCACAGCCGTACAGCTCCACAGCCGTACAGCTCCACAGCCGTACAGCTCCACAGCCGTACAGCTCCACAGCCGTACAGCTCCACAGCCGTACAGCTCCACAGGCCCCTTTGGAGTTTTCTCTCAGAGCCGAGTCCCTATAAGCAAACTCACTAACGCTGAGGTCTTGGGATGATTGGCACTGACTGGCTAGCCTGTGGTAGACTTGTTTGCAGTGTTTGTGATAACCGTGCTATTCAACAGTCACCTTTCCTTCTTAAATCCCCAAAGCGAAAGAAGAGTGCAGTCACTTACCTTAACAGCACAATGCATCCTGGGACACGGAAGAGAGGTGAGTGCCTTTTAAAAACCCTATCTTGCTTCTGCCTTTGCTTTCTGTGTTGTGTTTCTTTTTCTTCTCCCTCTCTCTTTTCCATTGTCCTAGGACCTAGCTCCTCTATCCGTTCAAAATAGTTTTTGCTGTTTTTCTGAGAATATGGAGGAAAAGAGAGATTTCTTAGTGCTCTGAACATAGGGCCGAAAGCTGACTTTCTGGGTCCTGGATGATCTGGCTCAAGAGAATGGCTAATGCAGCATTTCTGCCCCAAGCCTACCAGGCCATCCATGAATAGCTCAGTGAACAGAACATCTCGTGAAAGGAAGTGTTTAGCATCATTAAGCAGCCGAGCACTGCTGTTGCCAAGGTGTTCCTAATAGTGTTTCAGTCTTCCTGTTGCCAGTGAGGGTACAATGGGACTTAATTCCTGTGATCTGCACACCTTCCAAAAAGAGAACTTAGAATCTTTTCTCGGTGAGCATCTCCAGCTAAGGAAGAAAAGAATGCTATTAAAACAGGCCGCCCAGTGCAGAGACTCCTAACATGCTGTTCCCGTCTTCCAGACATTACTGTAGGCAGAGCAACACAGCAGACCTAAGTAGGTCTTTATAGCTCAGCCTTTGACTCATCACTCTCTGCTGTCAGTACTACAGCCCAAGGTCTCTTTCTCCTTATGGCAGTGTGTCCCTGACTTAGAGTTGCAGGCTGGAAAGGTTGCAGAGTGGGTGACTAGCATACTGATCTTTGTGCATGCACACGGGCTCTCAGAGCCATTAGAGACTTCCGAGGTCACCCTGACCTTTGCCTTGCTCAGGGCTACCAATCTGCCATTGTCTTCCTGAGGCACAGCCAGCCTCGGTGACATGAGTTATCCTTTATCAGTCCTGCCCTGCAAGTAACCAGCGGGAAACTAGAGGGTGGGAGACTTTAAGATATTGCTTTGTCCTGGCTCCTGGGCTGTAGTCATATTACTTTTTGGGGTTGTGTTCAGCTGATATTTTTAGTGACCACACAGTTCTCAGATAAGAGGTCACCTGCCAGCAGCCTCAATTAATTGGGGAGGCAGTTTCTGCGTAGAGAACAGGGATTAAATGAGCCAGAAAGATCAGAGGCTAAAGCCTGCGCTCAGCACCTAGGATGTGCCTTGTGGGGTAGGCAAAGAGGATTCCCTTTCAGTTTTTTCCTCACAGCGCTAGGTTCTTTAGAAAAAGACCAGGAGAATCTGTCTTTGTAACTCAGGCTCTGTCTGACGGACACAGGTAGTGCTAGTGTGGCATCTGGCTGTCCTGGCACCTGTGCATGACCCTGACTGTTTGGTGTGTTTGGTGGGAAAGCCTTCGCCAGTGCTTGTACCCAAGTCAGGCTTCTCTTGACCTTGGTGTGCTGGGATTGTACGTGACTACTCACAGCTTCTCAGGAGTCATGGATATTGCTTTAGGTGTGTGGTAAGAGTGTCTGTCTCAGACTTCCTGGGACCGTGGGCTCTGCTTTTAGACTGCATGTAGAGTGCTTCCGCCTGGGCCTTTTGGGAAAATGCCCTGTTCTGTCCTCAAACATGTAATTAGTGACTGTTGGAACTGTGAGGCAGCGAGGCAGCTCTCAGACCACCGTGAAGGATACCCAGGCGTGGGCGCCTGTGAGTTCACTGTTGCTCTTACACTCCAGCTGTTCCTAGAAACCCCCTCCCAGCGGCTCTGACAGCAGAGGGTCAGGATAGTTGACTGGAGTTCTGTCTCCCTAGATTGCCTTCCTCCACTCTTACCAGCAGTAAAAGCTCTAAACTGCTGACAGGAGAGACAGAAAAGCAGAAATGCTGAATAAATCCATTCACGAGAACAAAAGGTCAGTGGGGATGATGGCTGCAGAAGAACACGTGGAGCGTAAACTCTGTTCCAGCCTCGGCCTCCTTTGCTCCGTGATACCTGGTCCTCCTGTCAGGAACCTCGGACTGTGATGGTCCAGGGATAGTCATGATCTGCCCGAGATGAGGTTTCTTCACAGATGCCAGCGCCTTTTGCCACACTCCAAGGCTCCCTTTTCCTCCTTTCTTTTAGGATTCATGTAGTTGTTTCTAATGGCATTGAAGTCTTTGCTTTTTTTCCTTCCTCTGGCCTATGTAACTAACCTTCTGTCTGCTACCTCACTTCCTTTTCCATGCTAGCCAATGAGGAACACTGGCCAAAGGTATGTAAGATCATTTTCCCCCTGTCTTTCCCTCCCCCTCCCCCCCTTTTGTTCCCTTCTCTTGGTATATAGGTCGTCCTCCAAAATACAATGCAGTGCTGGGGTTTGGAGCCCTTACCCCAACATCCCCCCCATCCAGTCATCCCGACTCCCCTGAAAATGAAAAGACAGAGACCACATTCACTTTCCCTGCACCTGTGCAGCCTGTGTCCCTGCCCAGCCCCACCTCCACAGACGTAAGTAACCTGGGGACCTGCACTCTCTCTGAGCTCACATGGGAAAACCATTGTCCTGTGTTGTCTCCTCACGAGATCGACCCTTCCTCATTAGCCCTGGGACAGCAGGTGACCCTGCAGAATGCCTTCATACCACACTGGGCTGCTTTCTTCTGGGGTCTCAGCTGTCCCATGTCCTTGAGAGTCATGTTCACATAAGTCCAGGAAGCCCTTGGTTCCAGAGTCTGGATTGATCAACTGTGAAGGTGCTCTCAGAGGAGGGTGGGGACATGGGCTGTATAGTCAGGAGGTTTCTGTCGCTGGTGCTGGAGATAGAGCATGAGCAGGGCACATGCTTCCAGCATCCCAGCTCGTGCACGCTCTGCAAGTCCAGCCCTTCCTGTGTTTGGTGGGGCCGCTCAGAAGCAGGTCCCAGCACCTACATGATCGGCTGAGCAAATGCTGCTCATGAGGTTGGGAGTACAGCAAGGAGCAGCCAGGCAGAATACAAGCATTCAGGGGCCTTGTGTTCCATAGGAAGTAGGGAACAAATATGTAGCCCATCAGGCAGAGGTGAGCACCAGGAGGAGAAGTGGAACAGTAAGGCACAGGTGCAGTGCCATGGGGAGGGGAGGGGACTTCTCAGGTATGTGTAGGCGTGACCAGAGACGCTTGCTCATACACAGCTCTGTAGCCTTTATTCTAAGTACAGCGGGGGACCACCAGAGGGCTTTGAGTAAAGGAACGACATAATCCTCCAGTTACAAATGATGTATTTTAAACATTCTCAAACCAGTGGTGCAGTGGACAGATCACCATTTGCTCTGATTCATCAGTTAACTTTTTGCTGCATTTATTTCTTCGTTCACACACTTGCACCCAACTGCATGTGCAAACTTGTGCATATATGTGTGCATACACTTTTTTCTGAGTCAATAAAGAATCTTCACCTCAGCAGGGCATGGTGGCTCACTCCTTTAATCAGGAGGCAGAGGCAGGCAGATCTAAGCCCAGCCTGGAGTACAGATTGAGTTCCAGAATGGCCAGGGCTACACAGAAAAACAAGAAAATAGAATTGTCACCTCTAAAAATAACAGTATCTGCTGTATAGCCGCTGTGTGGTTATGACACTGTGGGAATTTCAACAGTGGTTACATCTTCAGCATGGAATTTGCAGTTCCTATTCCAATTTCCCACGTGTCCCAGGTACTGCCTTTGCCCATGATCACTCTTGGCATTTATTATCCTTGCTGTCTCTCCTTATTCCTTCATTCTGAAATAGTGTCTTAGGCCGTCTTTTGTTATCATTGTTACAATTTATTCACTTAGAGCATGGGTATCTGTGTCTGTGTGTGCGCCCATGCTGTGACACATGTGTAGAGGTCAAAGAACAGCTTTTAGGAGTCAGTCTCTCCTGCCACTGTCTCAGGGATTGATCTCAGGCGGCCAGGCATGGTGACAAGTCATCTATCCACTGAGCCCTCCCACCAGGCCCTCTTAGCCGTTCCTTGTCTTCCCTGATGGCAGTGTCTTTTCCAGTGGGACAGTCACTCTACTGAATCGGCCCCACTGCGTTGTGCTAGTTCCCTCCAGAATAGAATGAGCATATGTTGTTGTTGAAGGACCCAGAATCAGGGATGACAGGTCCGTCTCAGGGTGTCACAGCAGGGGGTATGTGACACCAGCCTGTTGTCCATGTTCACATTCATCTCTTGAGATAATTTCCATTGAAAATTTTCACTGGTGAAAGTCTGTTTCTAGTTGGGGATTAGACAAGGCCTGCATCTGTAGTCCATACTGTCCTGGAACTCGCCCACCAAAGGCTGAGATGCCAAGCCTGCACTACACCACTGAGTGAGCCTTTAGAGGTCCTGGCGACCAGTGTTACAGGTTCCATCTCAGGGTCTCTAAGATGTTGACCTCTGTCCTCCCCCACCACAGTATAAGGCATGTCATCAGAGTGAGCGGCCCTTAAGGCGTGGCTTGGAATGAAACTGATATGTGTCCTCCATCTAAGAGGTGTAGCACTGTCTGGGTCAGTCTTGGACATGATGGGCTCATGTCAGGGGTAAACCACAGGGCAAGTTCAGAGCAGCTCAGAGCATTGTCTGCTGTCCTGGACAGCCAGAAGGCTGACTGCCATTTCCTGAAGATGATGAGAGGAACAGGCCTGAAGCAGCAAAACAAGAATGTTTGTCTGTGTCCTTGTCCCTTAGCAGTTGCAGAACTTGTTGTCTTCTGGTGAAATGTTCCTTGAAGTTGGAGATGCTCATGACTTACTAACAGCACAGCCCTCTCCATGAACCCCTAAGTTCAATTTCCAGAGGCAGCAAACAAAGTATTATCTTTGGAGAATTAGGGTCACAGGAGAGTTTCGTTCCCAGCAGGTTCCTTCCTTGGACGAAGGTGGTGCTACAAACTCATCCCAGATCTAAAGACTTGGAGTCTCATCCATCCTTCCTAAATTCTGGCCCAGAACCTGATGCAGCTTTTCTAACTGGCAGGCTAATGAGCACCAGGAGTCCCTGTCAGGAGCCATGTTTGCTGGTACCAAAGACTGCCAGTTTCCCAACAGTTGATGTGTGGTCAAAAGAGTCAGCAGCTCCCCGACTCCCTGTGCAGTGATGCACAGTGCCCCCCAGGGAAGGGGCTTTGAGCCTCGACCCACGAGATGCTTAGACCGTGCTGCTTTGGTCTAGGTTCTTTGGTTGAGTTTATGCTTTTTTTTTTTTCCTTTTTTCTTTCTTTTCTTTTTTTTTTTTTTTTTTTTTTTTTTTTTTTTTTTTTTAACATACTAGACCTAAAAGATCTACTATAGCCAAATCACAAACTAAAAGCTTTGCCAGGCTTCATCTTAAAATGGAAACATTGTTCTTTTCAGAAATCTAAAGTCAAAATAAGGCTTTTCTGAAACCACTAGAACTGTTCCGAACTTCCTAAGTTAAACCCAGTGGGATACATTTTTTTTTCTTAAGATAATTGACTTCCTACTTTTACAGTATCCCAACAGCAGCCGTGATTAAAATCAACACACAGGGCTCCACGTGTTTGCTGCTGGGTAGCATAAGCCTCGACATTAATTAAACAATAACAGTTGAGAGCCAAGCATTTCCTGGGGATCAATAATCATCTAGAAGGGCTTGGTAATACAAGACCCTGCCAGACACTGGTCCTCAGGATGCACCTTGTTGCTGCTGTCATTTTTATGGGAAGGGAAGATATGTTGACTAATTTTCCGTTTTTAGCACACAGTGAAGCTGGGGTTGGTTGAGGCAGCATGTTCTCAGCAATATCATGGTCCGGCACTTCCCAGCCTGTTTGCTTATGGCCTGTCACCAGAGTTGATCCTTTTTGATCTCCACTCTTTAGGCAAAGACTGACCTTGATGGATGGACTGTCACTGTGTTTTATATTCATTCTGATGTTCTTGGAATTTTATATTTAAACTATTAGGCCAGAGCAGTTCTCAAAATGAGGTCACTGGCACTTTTCAAGGGTGGATAAACCAGAATTGTTTCCATAGTAGCCCTAACACATCAGGCATCATTTCCACACTTGTTCTCAAGACTAGACAAGGGGTTTTCCAGACACAACTTCTCATGTGATGTCATGGCCATTTGACGTTTACTTGTGTTCTTGGGTTGTTTTGTTCTCAGTGTATTGTTGGTAAAACTTTCTATGATTCTGTAATTACTCAGAGTTCCTCAGTGATCTGAGTACATAGAAATCCTAAGACTCACAAACACTGGACACTTCACGTGGTGTCTGTAAACATGAAATTTGAAAGATGGGGCTGGAGAGAGATACACACATGGGCACATGCACACAAAGAGGAGTTTCCTGCGTGCCTGTATGACTGGAAAGATGCATTCCCTCAGTGGTGTGGCAGTGGCCGAGGGGCTGGGCATTGCTGTCTTGCCACTTACTATGCAGTTCTGTGGTCGGCTTTCTAAGCCCGGACATCTTGACGCAGTGTGCTGTCACGACTGTTGAGTGTCCTCCAGTTCCCTTCCCGGTCACCCTAATCCTTGTGTGGTCCCATCCAGAGAACAGGTTGCACGTCAACTTGATGAAATGCATCTCCTTTAGAACTCTTGATTTTTAACTGGGCATGGTGGTGCACGCCTTAAATCCCAGCACTCACTTGGGAGGCAGAGACAGGTGGATTGCTGTGAGTTTGAGGCCAGACTAGTCTACAAAGTGAGTCTAGGACAGCCAAGACTACACAGAAAAACCTTGTCTCCAAAAAAACCAAGAAAAAAGAAGAACTTTTGATTTTCTTTTCTGTGTTCTTCCCCCAGATTGTAAATAGATCTACTTTGTTGTCTTTTGATGGCACCTCCTGTTCTGAGGCGCCAGCAGGCTTCCCGAGCTTGGGAGCCATCACAAAGGATGGTGGGGTGGGCTGAAGCTGCTTTCTCCACCTAATGAAGTATTTTTATGGGAAGAATAAAGCCTCCCACTGGGTGGCCTGTTGAGCAGTAAATGTCAAATGTTGGTTCTGCCCAACATTGTCAGCTGTAGCTGTGGCTTCTTGAGTTCCACGTTAGAAGCATCCATCAATTCTCTTTGCTCCTGACTTGGGCTTTTCCTGTTTGAACATTCACTTTGGGGATGTTCCCCCCAAGTAAGCAAGAAGTTCAACAAATCATTATTTCTTGCCTGTGTTTCCTAATTCTTTTTAAACTCCCCCCCCCCCAAAATGATAGACAAAAATCCGTGCTCCTGGCAGTGTCTTACCTGTGGGTTGGACTCTTGGTATTGGAAGTGCCAAACTCTTACCTAAGCCATTGATTTTGGTCCAGGCAACTAAAGATCTTTGCTGTAAACTCTAATTTATAAGGTTAAAATGCTCACTTTAGCCAGCCATGGTGGTGCACGCTTTTAATCCCAGCACTCATGAGAAAGAGGCAGGCAGATCTCTGTGAGCTTGGCCATCCTGATCTACAAAGAGAGTCCAGGACAGCCAGGGCTACAAAGAGAGACCCTGTCTCGAAACCACCCCCCAAAAAAACTAACTCTAATTCTGAAGACCTAAAGAAATCCTTAATGTTTAAATTTCATGTTAAATTGCCACCCCCAGCAACTGAACTTTGTGCCATTGGAAACTCCTGCTATCCTTAGTACTGAGGTTGCCATGGGCTCACTGTAGGAAACACTTAGGTTCGATCACAGTATACAAGGTACATTGAGTTTTTACCCTTTTTATCATTTTTCTTACCTTTCCTCTCCATCTCATAGGGTGATATCCATGAGGATTTTTGCAGTGTTTGCAGAAAGAGTGGCCAATTGCTGATGTGCGACACATGTTCCCGTGTGTATCATCTGGACTGCTTAGACCCGCCTCTGAAAACAATTCCCAAGGGCATGTGGATCTGCCCCAGATGTCAGGACCAGGTACTAGGCGTGGGTCACATGGATGAGGGACCAGTGAAAAGAAAGATAATGCCATGGAAATGCCGTCCCTCCCTCCTGGGGGACATGCTTCTCTTCCATCTCTTGGTTATTGTTCTGCAGGCCCCATGCTCCTGGGTCGCGGCACGCAACATGCAGACACACACAGGCATATCCTTCGTTCCTTTGCTGCCTCCCTAGTGTGTGAATTGCTTTCTTCTATAGGAAATGACTTGTCTTCAGACCCTCAGCACCCCGTGGTGGCACAAGCCTATAATCCCAGCACTTAAAGGGCTGAGCCAAGAGCTTAACAAATTCAAGGCCAGCCTGAGCTATATAGAGAGATGACCACAAAACAAAAGATAAGTTAAAATCCTTAAAAGCTCAGTCTAGGATTGGCCTGGTTATGCACGCCTTTAGTCCCAGCTGAGACTGGTAGATCTGAGTTTGAGGCCAGCCTGGTCTACGTAGTGAGTTCCAGTCAAGCCAGGCCCACAAAGTGGGATGTTGTATCAAAAACAAACAAGCAAACAAATCTAAACTAAAATAAATAAATAAAATCTGATTGAGATAATTTTTTAAATCTTACCTTTTTTTGTTCTTTTTGCAACACTGAGACTCAAACTAGGTCTGTGCATGCTGCTTAAAGCATTTAGGGCCTTGTAAATGCTACGTAAGTGCTAGCATTGAGCTACGTCTTAAGTCAGTGGTATGTTGAAACAAGATCTCTCTCTGTAGCTGAGGCTGGCATTGAACTTGGGATTCCGGCCTTGGCTTCCTGGGCCTACAGGTACGTGCACACCTGCCTCAGTCCTTTCCCATGGACTCCAGTGTAGTTAGAGTGCCTTCCCTGCTCTTCTCTCAGTCACATACACAGGGGCTCAGTTATACTTCAGTATTTACAACTACTTTTAACATCCTTAATGGTATTTCTGAGGGACATAACAAAACAAAATTTGAGACAGGCAGCCTGTGTGAATTGCCTGAGGTGCCTGCCACCATGCTGCTGTCTGGCCTTGCGCCCTGGTTCTAGCTGAAGAGAGTGGTCGTGGTTGTATGGCTTTTGTTTGCTTGGTTGAATAAATGTTTTTGTTTTTGTCCTTGCTTTGAGACAGGGTTTCTCTGTGTAGTCCTGGTCTCACCTGGAACTCTCTATGTAGACCAGGCTGGCCTCAAACTCACAGAGATCCACCTGCCTCTGCCTCCTGAGTGCTGGGATTAAAAGTGTGCGCCACCACGCCTGGCTCATGTGTTCTTTTTTATTTTTCTGTATTCGTGTTATGTTTATCAGTGTTGTATCAGCTTGTATATCTGTGCCCCTTGTAACAGTCTTGGTTTCCTATGTCCTCAGAGGTCAAAAGACAGTGTTGGGAGTCCTGGGGTTGCAGCTATAGACAGTTGTGAGCTGCCATGTGGGTGTGGGATTTGATCCTGGTGTGTCTGGAAGAATAGCTAGTGCTCTTAACCACTGAGCCATCTCTCTCCCCAGCTCTTCATATGGTTTCTGTGAAGAGACAGGGAGCTCTCAAGTCTCTGCCTCTTTTTATAGTCCAGGATTTTGAGCGATGCTTCCACAAGCCTCCCTAGATCTTGTCTACAGCCTCAGACACTGGTCTTTGGTGTTGAATTGGATCTCAAGGGAAAATTATAAATTCTTTTCAGATGCTGAAGAAGGAAGAAGCAATTCCATGGCCTGGAACTTTAGCCATTGTTCATTCCTATATTGCCTACAAAGCAGGTATGGCTGCCTTTTCAGAAAAAATGTCACTGGGGGGCGATGTTGGTCTTTTTTCCAAAGGAACATAAAAAGGTTTTATTGACCAAAGTAGACAGTTGGTGAGCCACCTTTTGAGAAGGGAACTGTGAAGTGCGGTGCCCCATGTAAAGCCTGGCCTGGGCCACCAAGACCAGCACACGCAGAAAGAAAAGTCCAGGTGGCCAGCTTCCATGTCCTGGCTCTGTGCCATCGGGCACTTTCAGGATGGGTGTCTTTGGTGAGCATTCTAAGCCAGGTAGACTTTTGAAAAAATAACTGTTTAAAATTTACTTTTTCCCCAGCAAAAGAAGAGGAGAAACAGAAACTACTTAAGTGGAGTTCAGACTTAAAGCAGGAGCGGGAACAGCTAGAGCAGAAGGTGAAGGAGCTCAGCAGTTCTATAAGTGTAAGCCGCTCTCCTTTCTCAGCACTACACACAGGCCTGTCAAGGACAGCTGCTTCCAGCCCTGCCATGCAGGAGTGTGATCAGCCGTGGGGAGGCTGCCTTCTCAGTCAGTGTGTGGAACTCAGGTGCCATGGCCATGTGGCCCGGCTCTGAGTGTCCTTGTGGCTGCTATCTGAGGGGGTTTTCAGTCTCCAGGGAAGAGAGAAACAGTAGCAGCTCCACCACTGGGAGAGCACGGAGCCTCCTCTGACCCTGCGTGCCCAGGCCCCTTGAATGACTCCTTTAGACACCTGAGAGGCTAAGGGAAAGACTACCCACTGGTGACTAACCAAGAGAGCCTGCATCACTGACTGGAGTCTTGGCCTTGGGCCATCTCAGGTCTCCTAAATATTACTGGCCCATCTAGGCCCGACCTCTAAATTATGAGTGAGATAGTGATCCTCCTAGACCCTTAGGTCAATCCCTCACTACCTCTGTTTGTTTTTTGAGAGGGGTTTCTTTGTCCTGAAACTTTATAGACCAGGCTGGCCTTGAATTTACAGAGATCCACCTACCTCTGCCTACCAAGTGCTAGGATTAAAGACATATGCTACTATGCCCAGTCACCACCACCTTTGTTTGTTTTGTTCTGTTTGTTTGTTTTTCGAGACACAGTTTCTCTGTGTAACAGCCCTAGCTGTCCTGGGCTCCCTTTGTAGACCATGCTGGCCTTGAACTCACAGCCCTGCTTCATGGTGACTTTCATGTCATAGCATCTTAAGTGCTAGTGCCCAATGGAGTTGGCTTTCATCGTACCAGTCAGCCCCCATCTCTTGCCTTTTTTGACCTCTTCCTTTGGTAGTATCAGCCCACAGCAGGTGGAACAGCACAGGTTGTAGGGGTTGTAGCCAGTGCACAAGGGCCTGCTTTATGGGCGCGGGAGGCTGAGCACCCACCTTGTCATTCACTGCAGAAATGTATGGAAATGAAGAACACCATCCTGGCACGGCAGAAGGAGATGCGCAGCTCCCTGGACAAGGTGAAACAGCTCATCCGCCTCATCCACGGCCTTGACCTCTCCAAACCTGTAGACTCTGAGGCCACTGTGGGGGCCCTCTCCAACGGCCCGGACTGCACCCCCCCTACCAACGCCGCCTCCACACCCGCCCCTTCCCCCTCCTCGCAGAGCTGCACAGTGAACTGTAACCAGGGCGAAGAGACTAAATAACAGCCCTCGCGGGGACACCACAGTCCCGGTGGTGAGGAGACTCTAGAAAAGCAAAGCCGGATTTCTTCTGGAAAGTACAGAATTCTTTTGGTTCTTTGGTTCCAGAGAGAGAGAAGAAGCTTGTGCCAGGCGGCACCCGAGTTTGCCAATTGATTCTTCTTATTCTGTGTGTACATGCAAAGATTGGACCATGTTACATGAAATAGTGCCAGCTGGAGGTTCTTTGCCAGCACCATGCCAAGTGAAATAATATATTTACTCTCTCTATTATACACCAGTGTGTGCCTGCAGCAGCCTCCACAGCCACGGTGGGTTCGTTTTTGTTCTGTTGGGTGGGGAGCAGGGATGGGCGGAGGGAGGAGAGCAGGTTTCAGATCCTTACTGGGAGCCGTTTGTTTAGGTAGAAAAGACAAGTCCAAAGAGTGTGTGGGCTTTCCTGTTCCTAAACTTTCACTACCATAAAACCAAAAAAAGAAAAAAGAAAAAAAAAAAAAAAGAAAAGAAAAAAAGGAAATAGAGATTTAACTAACCCAGTGCCCAGAAGAGGGATGGGGAAGGGCTGGGAGGGAGCGAGGGTGGGAAAGTATATGACATAAGCAGTATTTAACGTTTCTGGAGGGGGCCTAGTGCAAGGAGGGCCAGGTCCCCTCCCCAGCAGCCCCTCCCACAGCCTCCAGCAGCCCCTCCCCTCTGCTTGCTGTCGTGCACAGCCCCAGGTGGTCCCAGGCCTTGCAGAAGCAGGGAGGGAGGGTGCTTGTGGTCCAGGAGGGAGAACGGTGGATCAGAAGTTTTACTTGAAAACAAGCTCCATCCCTTTTCTATATTTATAAGAAGAGAAGGTTCTGAGCAGAGCAGCGTGACCCAAGTGTGTGGCACAACCCAGGTGTGTGTGAATGGAGACAACCCTTTTCTCTTCTTCAAGTTTATTTTTGTTTCTGTTCTTGTTTTGTTTAAACAAAGTTTTGTTTCATCGTTTATTTTACTTTTTTTTTTTTTTTTTTTTTTTTTTTTTTTTTTTTTTGTAACAAGAACTAAAATAAGGAATAGAAAAGCTGTTTTTCAGGCTGACGGTCCTGTTAAGGGTAGCGAGACCTTGCATGGTAGAATAGGCGTCATAGTGTCAGTGAGGTCAGTGAGTCTTCGTGCGTCCTGTGTCATCGTTTGGGCACTGTTTTGGTTTTTTTGGGGTTTTTTCTTTTTGGGTTTATTTTTGTTTTGCTTTTTGGTTTTTGTTTTTTAATGCAAGGGCAAAAAATTCTTTGTACCTGGGGAAAACAACAGCAACTTTTTTTTAATTAAAAAGGAAAATAAAAGATATTGAGGTCTTCCTAGTGTTACTTAAATTAAGATCAAGGTAAGAAACATTGTAAAAAAAAATTTACAAAAGTGCTATTTGTTTCCTAAAAACAGTGGTTTCTATTAAAAAGGTGTCAGAACTGGAGAAAATGCTGTGTAGTTATAATTTTTTAGCACAGAACCTGCTGACCATGATGGCATTTTGCTGTGTTGTGTCTCTAGACTGGTGGGCCAGTCTCCAGAATGGCCAAGCCCTTCCCCCTCCTCCCTCCTCAGACTGTGCTGTCTCCTTGGTACAGGGATCTCATCTCCTGTGTTTGAAGCCAAAATGGAGTGCGCGTGGTGTCAGGGCCTCCCCGCCATCTCAGACCTTGCTAGAGCGCAGGCTGGCACTCACCCCGCCATCTCAGACCTTGCTAGAGTACAGGGTGGTGCCCACCCCGCCATCTCAGACCTTGCTAGAGTGCAGGCTGGTGCCCACCCAGACCTTCCCTTGGTGCTGCTTTCAGTCTTTGAGCCACCAGCATTACTATGCCGCGGGGGCCGCTGGGGGACTGACCAGTGAGGCTCCTCACTGCCTGTACACTTGGCCTCCAGGAAGGTGTGGGGTGCAGGCTGGCTGCATCAGGAGGGAGGTGCCTCGAGGGTCCATATGTCTTTGAGAGCCCATGTGGCCTTCAAGTCCATCTTCATGAAAAGAGGTCTGAGGCTCCAGCTGTCCTCTGCCTGCTAGCACCAGAGTCAGAATTCACTCCCATTCCACTCACCCACAGGCTTCCTGGGCACCCCTGGGCTAGAACCACTATGCTTGCCTTGTCTGGCTTATTTTCTTGGAAAATTGGGGTTCTGAAAGGCTCTCTAGTCATCTGCCCCCATAATGCCACAGGGAGAGTGATTCTGAGACGCACACTTCCACTAGAAACCTTTGTACGTGTCCTTTGAGTGAAGGAATAGAGGCCTAGGCTCTGTCCCCAGGTCCAAAAGCAGCATCTCTTGGAGCCCACCAGGCCCCCGAGTCTAGGAGTAGCAGGAAAGGCCCCTTTGCTTCTTCGTTGCTCAGCCAGGTCCAGGGAGAGAGGGCCGGATCCTGACAGTAAGCACAACAGAGGAGAGACACTTCCCAGAGTGAGTGAGGCCCGTTCACACCGGCGGCCCCACCCATCTCCCCAGCGTTTGAGAAGAGGGGAGGTGGTTTGGCCACCCAGGCCTCAGCATCAGGCCTCTGGCTTTGGGTTGACCGAGGGGAGCTGAGAAGAGCCCTCTTTTCTTATTCAGAAACTAAGGTGCTAAGTGTAGTTAGCGAGCTGTGGAGATGCCTGGACTAGTTGGAGGAATCTTTGGCAGAAGATCAGAGACCAGCAGCAGATCCCAGCTCCCCCAACCTCCCAACCCCCTGGTGGACTTGTCTGGGCCCATAGGCTGGGGTTTGGCATACAGTTCCTCCTACCTGTGATGGAAAGAGGTTGAGAAGCCATCATCAATCACTGTAGCCTTTGCCCCAGAAGAGCTGCTGGTGGCACTGCAGAGTTGAATAGCATCGACTCTTCTGATGTTTGTAAGTTAACTGTTTCCCAGTCAACTGGAGTGAAGTGGAAAATGTAGCCCGGCTCCAAGCCTCCACCGTGGGCCCCACCACCTCCATCTATACTTGGCCTTCAGTCTGTCAGAACAGAGCTCCTTCCTGTCCTGTTAGACCTGTGAGTGCCTGTGGCCACCTGGGACACACACTCACAAGCTGCCTGATCTGAGCTGCCTCCGTGGCTCTTCCTGCCCCTACCTGCTCTTACAGCTGTGACATATGTAAGACCCGCTGGCTTGGCCGTCACTTTGGAGGGCCTTGGACTGGCAGTCCCCTTGTCCTCCTCGACTTGGCTGGCAGGCGCAGGCCCTACAAGTAGTGAGTTCTACACCATCGTCCCGCCTTTCTCACCTGAAGGCTCCTGTTTCTTTCTGAGCCTGACGTCTCACCTGCCTCTGCCGAGCTTGCCCAGTTCTCATTCTTCCTTCCTTATCCGATTCTGGGAGGTAACCCTGCTGATGGGCCCCTTCAAGGAAGACTCAGCTAGGGCTAGTCCCTGGATGGCTTTACCTGTGTGGGACCTGCCTCTACAGCCAGTGACAACCACCAGGCAGCCTCCCGCTGCCCGCCCCCCCATCTTAGTGGATGGTATCTTCTTAGGGCCACCTCTCCTGCTGCTGCTGCTGCTGCTGCTGCTGCTTGTCTCATGCCCATCAGACAGTGTTCAGGGTACACATGTCCCCAGCACTGTCTCAGGGTGTCTGTGTTTCCAGCTGTCTGTCTGCAGGTACAGCTGCCTCTCCACCACCTCTCTGATGCTTCTTCTTGAGGCTGTTGAAAGCCTTCTTGACTCTCACCACCAGCCCCACCCCCCACCCCCCAGCTCACACCCTTTAAATGGTCTCTTCCCCCTCTAGGCTCTTCTTTGGTGTGGACCTTACCTAACTAAAGGGCTGAACTCTCGAGGACATTCCTCCCAGAGGCAGGAGTGGTACAGACCAGTGGCCCTTTTCTGGACACTGGGCTCTACAGACCCCATGGCTTCTGTTGAATGCAGGCTACTTCGCTCTGTGTAAATGACTGTGGACCTTGTCCCACCCCTCATCCGGGCACCTTTGGCAGAAATCAGGAGTATAACTTCTCATCCTGCCTTGAGCCTGTGCTCCTGCTCAGCTCCTCCCCGAGAAGGAGATGGGTGACCCCTGGGAAGACGCCGCTGTCCCTCTCCAGGGGATGAAGAGTCCTGAGAGCCAGGGTGGCACTCTTCAGCAGTTCCACATGGCAGCCTTGGCCCCCGCAGCCCTCTCCAGTGCCCTTGCTCTTAGCCCAGGGTGAGCTGCAGTCAGACAGACTGGCTGAGCAGACCAGAAGTCAGTGAGCTCCAAGCATAGAGCCAGCCAGACCCAGTCCTGTCCTGTCCATGCCCTTTGTGATTTCAGTCTTGGTAGAATTTGTATTTGGAGTTTTGTGCTTCAAAGTTTCTGTTTTGTTCGTTTGGTTTTTGTTTTGAGGGGGTGGGGGTGGGGATACAGAGCAGCCGATCAATTTGTATTTATTTATTTTAACATTTTACTAAATAAAAGCCAAATAAAGCCTCTCAGCCTCTTGGTGTTGAGTTTGGGGCAGGGGTGGGAAAGTGTGGGCGAGAATCTCCACCTGGTCTATGGTCCTTGAGGGGTCAGACTATCCTGGGACTCTAGTCCACTGCCCACACATGCTCCCAGACCCAAAAGACCCCTTGATTCCCCAGCCAGAGTACAAAAAGTGGTTTTTAAAACCTCACGCTGGACGTGGTGGTGCACGCCTTTAATCCCACCACTGGGGAGGCACAGGCAGGCAGATTGATGTGAGATCGAGGCCAGCCTGGTCTACAAAGTGAATCCAGGAGAGCCAAAGCTATACAGAGAAACTCTGTCTCAACAAACAAACAAACAAACAAGCAAGCAAACTTTTTATCATTGGGCTAGAGAAATGGCTCAGGGATTAAGGCCTGGGTTTGGCTCCCAGCACTTACACGATGGCTCATAACCAGCTATAACTACAGTTCCAGGGGATTTAAAGTCCTCTTGCCACATACATACACATGCAGACATGTTACAAGTCAAAACACACATAAGATTAAAAAATTAAACATTTTTTTTTTATTATGAAAGAGAATTGGGAGAACTAGCCCCAAACCAGCTGGGGCAAAGGAGGGTTGGACCCCAACTGTGGAGCAGCAACAGAAGGAGCCAGGAACCCCGACAGATGCTGCACCCTAGCCTCTCTGACAAAAACCCGAAATAATTTAAATAGCAGTAAGGGTGGGCACCCAGCAGGGTTCTCCAGGGTCTATAAGGAATGCGTGTGAAAGCCATGGCCAGGGTCAGCCTGGCACGCTCAGGCCCGGCTCTGGGACTGCTGCAGGGCAGTGAGGTATTTCAGTGCTGCAGACCCATAGCGCCTTGACAAGTCCTGATGGAACTCCTCCTTGAGGGCCTGGAGACAGTCCCGATAGGTGGGGCTGGAGCGGAAGCGGGAGATGTCCAGACTTGGAGTGTGGGGCAAGTGGATGGAGAAGGCCTCAGGAAGCACCAGGAGTTCATATTCCTGTAAGAACAGGGCCAGAAGGCAGGGCTGAGCTTGGGGGCGGGGGAGGCAGGGAGCAAGAGAAGGCTGAAATGCAAGCTTGGGCCATGGCCCACCAGGAAGGGGCAGATCACAGGCAGGACCACAAGATGCCCTCCTCACCTGAGCATCCAGCTCTATGATGTGGGCCACCTTGTTCCAGCCGAAGCCCACAAAGCGAGGATCATAACGGGGACAGTCACGGGGCACCACCACATAGGGCTCATAGTCAGCTGACCATTGCACACGGTATGGTGCCTGGGCCTCCCGCCAGCGGGAATAGTCTGTGGGCGCATGGCCCTGTGGCCACTCATGGTACCTGTGTAACCGGATCAGGTGGGAGCAGGGTTGAGCCTAGGAGCTTGTGAGCTCGGGGTGCCGCAGCATGGGAATAGCGAGGCAGAATAGCGAGTCTCTTACCTAAAGGTGTGGAGGGAGCCTGCATCCAGTAAGGTCAGCAACTCTGCCTTGGTGTTAGGGAAACTGAACCGGTAATGCAAGGTCTCGAAGGCAGGCACCACCAAAGCAGCCTTCCTCTGACTACCCAGCTCCAGCTGCTTGAGAGAGGCCCTGGGAAGAGAGGCATGCCAGAAGAAGGAGCTCTTAGCCCAGAGGCCTCTCACCCATGCTGAGCCACAGCCTCACCTTCCAGGTAGCCAACTCTGTTGTCTTGGGTAGCCTTCCCACACAGAGAACTGCTGTTTGAAGTAGGGCATTACCTTCCTGACTCAGTAACAGCCCAAAGAAAAGGTCTAAGATAAGACCCATTTTGCAGAAGCCACTGACCCCCAGAAAGAAACGAACGCAGTAACCTAGGGTTCCCAAGATACCCTGACCGTCCACAGCATATACCCCAAATGCTGTCCCCTTCCCGGCCCACCTGAGGTAGTCATAGAGGGAGTAGGCAGGTAAGAAGTCAATGTCACTGAGGAAGACGTAGGGCGTGAGAGCCTGGGCCAAGGCCACATTGCGGAGCTGGTTGACTGGATAGAGGGGACCCTCCCGGTACACTACGTGGTAGGCCACATCTTTCCGTGCAGAGAGCACCGGCGAAGTTTCCACGAAATGCAGGAATTGCTGAGCCTCTGCATCTGTCAGGTACAAGGCCAGGCTCATGGGGCCCGGCCAGTGCCTGCACAGGGCTTCCAGCATCTGCAGCCTGGGGTGAGGTGTGTGGTTAGCCCTGCTCGGCCACTTGTGCACAGAAGCCCAGGCATGGCTAGAAATCCTCCCCAAAGTTAGCTGCTGCAGAGCCCCCTCATGTGACTAAGCACATGACAAGCAGACACATTAAGAGCTGCTATTTTTTAGTCCTTACAGCTACCCCCACTTCTGACAGCTGGCCAAACCAAAAGCCTCAACTCCTGAAGCTTATTCATGGTCCTGCAGCACCACAGGGGCAGTTCTAGGCACCAGAGAGACCGCCAAGGCCCAAGCTTTTGTTTTTGTTTTTGTTTTGTTTCTTTCGAGACAGGGTTTCTCTGTGTTAGCCTTGGCTGTCCTGAACTCGCTTTGTAGACCAGGCTGGCCTCGAACTCACAGCGATCCACCTGCCTCTGCCTCCTGAGTGCTGGGATTAAAGGTGTGCGCCACCACGCCCTGCCAAGGCCCAAGCTTTTACCACCATATCCAATGTCTCCAACTTGCTGGATTCCCTCCTGGGACCAGCAGCTCACTACCACACCATCGGGCTACCAGATAAAACCATTCTGTCAAATCCCCAGCCTCAGCCTATGCTATGCTACCTGGGGCTTCCCTCTACACCCTCACCGGTCCATAGAGAGCTGGGCCACCAAGGTGACATCATGAGGCTGTGGAGGTGGTGGCTGATGGGACAGGAAGGTGATGTGCACACGGTGCACAGTGAGCTGCTGTTGGCGGAACTCAAAACAGGCCTCTTCCTCATCCAGCTGTGCCAGGGCCTGCTGTAACTGAGGGGGGGGGGGGGAAAGGGGGGAAGGAAGTCCAGGGAAAGGAAAAACAGGATGACATACTCTCCAGCCAAGGCCCACCTGAGGACAGAGGGGCAAGATCTCCCAAAGGCAAGGCAACATGGCCCCCTCTCACCTGCTCAGCCCCTGGAGGAAGCTGGTTGGGGCATCCAAAGAGCTCTCTCCGCAGGAGTTTCCCATCATACCCCAAAAAGGTCAAGTGCAGATTTCGGAAGAATTCTGCATGCTTATTCTTCACTTGAAGCTTCTTTGGTGAATTCCAGTGGATCACCTGGACCCAGGAGGTATCAGCGGGTGGCAAGAACAGAGAGGGAGCAAGAGCCCAGTGTTGTTGCCCCCACCCCCGCCACCCCCCACCCCCACCCCACCCGCTGTTCTGCAGTTTCCACTCACTTTGAGGTCAGCCGCTTCCAAGTAGCAGTGCTCAGCCAGTGTGTGGTCTGACAGCTGCACGTTCCAGACGCAGGGCAGGGGAAGCACCAGCTCGGGATGCTCCTTGATGACAGCATTGAAGATGTCCTAGGCAGTGACAGACATCACATCTCAGTCCCCAGCCTGCCCTACCCCCCCCCCCACCCCCACCCCACCCCCCCCCACCCCCCCCACCCCCCCCCCCCCCCCCGCCTCCCAATTCTGTTCTCACAAAGGTTCCTCCAGACCTGGTCAGCCAGGGAAGTGGCCTTCAGAGTAAGCAGCTCTCGTTTGGCAATCAGCTTCCACATTGGCTCCCACCCAATTTGCCGGAGCCTGTCCAGACGCAGCAGGATCACACCTGCCAACAAGAGAGTTCTAATCAACCACTAAGCTCTTAGGATGAAAACACAGTAGAACTTAGGCTTTATTGGATACTGAATAAAACTCTAAAGTCAGTAAAATTTTTGATATATGCATACTATACAGCTAGTTCTTTTAAACATTAAAGTTACTATTAACTAAAAGGCACACTACACTAGGTACCGCTTTGAAAACACAACAGCAGAAGAGTACTAATCACAGAACCCGGGGTGTTTGTTTTATAGTACGGGGGTTTGGGGGAGCCCAAACCCTCTTACAGTCAAGATAATCTCTCTACCACTGACCCACACCCCCAGCCCCCTTCTCCCTTTAAATTATACTTGGAAGAACTGAGGAGATGGATCAGTGGGTAGGAACACATGTTGCTCTAGCAGAGGACCCAGGTTCGATACTCAGAACCCATATGGTGATTCACAGCCCTCGTAACTCCAGTTTGAGAGGATTCAGCACCCTTTGTGGCCTCCATTGGTACCAGGGATGCATGCGGTACACAGACAGACAGACAAAACTTATATACAGAAAACAAATCTTTGTTGTTGTTGTTGTTTTGTTTATGGAGATAGAGTTTTTCTGTGTAGCCTTGGCTATCCTGGACTTGCTTTGTAGACCAGGCTAGCCTCGACTCACATAGATCTGCCTGCCTCTGCCTCCCTGAATACTGGGCACTATAAAACAAATCTTTAAAAAAAAATTATTATTTTGAAATAGGGTCTAAGTTTCTCAGGCTGGCCTCACACACACTTGCAATCTTCCAGCCTCAGCCTCCCAAGAAGCTGGGATTTCCAGCAGCAATAAGCAACTCCACACCAGACTACAAGGTCTTAATTGTACACTCTGGATGGCACATGATCATATGACATAAAGTCACCACCTGGACTAGGGTGTGTGGCTCGGTTGTAGTGCTTGTCTAGTGTGCATATGAACCCCAGTGTGGCATAAACCCGGGAGAGAACACCTGTAATCCCGGCACTGGGGAGAGAGATGCAGGAGGACCAGAAGTTCGAGGCCATCCTCAGGCACATAGTGAGTTCAAAGCTAGACCGGCTGCATGAGTCCTTGTCAAGCCAACCAACCTACTGCCTAGTATCTTTCCTATGCTTTTTCCAGTTTCAGCTCCACAAATTCTTGTCGTTGTATTACAGTTGCCAACCTGTCAGTAGGCACTCAGTCCACTGACATGCCTGCTGTTCCCCGGCCACACCACAGCCTGGATAAGAGTAGACTACTCCATCCGGTGTGTGTAAATACACCCTCTGGTGTATGTGCAACTAATGGCAAATCCCTCAGAACATGTCCAAATTGTTAACATAGGCCCATAATTTCTGATGTTTCAGACATAATCACCCATAATTCCCTTGGGTAGAAGGGAGGAGCTGAGTCCTGCACAGCTCACAGAGCCCTCTCCAGCTGTCCTCTCATATTTGGTAAGGGCAGGCCTAGCTTAACTCATCCCGTAATATAGATGAGAAAACAAAGTCTGGGGGGCTGGAGAGATGGCTCAGAGGTTAAGGGCACTGACTGAGCTTCCAGAGGTCCTGAGTTCAATTCCCAGCAACCACATGGTGGCTCACAACCATCTATAATGTGATCTGATGCATACTGTATACATAATAAATAAGTCTTTAAAAAAAAAAAAGAGAAAACAAAGTCTGAAAGCAGACAGTGAGTTGGCCACAGCCATTTGGTTCAAACACGACAGGTGGGAGAGGTGTCTTCATCCAGTGTCCCCTCCACAGCACTGGCAGAGTTCTTCTTGGGGGCTTCCTAGCATTCTGGGCCCTCCCCACAACCAAGGCCCAGCAGCCCCACCCCATCCTGCCTCCCTCGTCACTGTCCCCACCTGTGTTAAATCCCCTGCCCAAGGCAGGCCAGGGCCTGTGGTTCTTCCAGAGGTTGCCCAGGTACCAGTTGCTCTGGTTGTCCACGAGACCGACCACCTGCTTGTCTGGGAGGGGAGGGTGGGAGGGAGCTGCCTGGGGATGCGGGCTCAGGGCTAGTCCACAGCAGGGGTAAGCTGGGGAGGGGGGCAGGCTAGGGCAGGGTTGCATGGCCTCACCAGAAAAGCGAGCAAAGAGTGTCCAGAGCTCCAAAATGTCAGAGAAGAAGGTGACATCGGTGTCCAGGACAATGACTCTGTCCAGGCTGAGAGGCAGGGCACTGGGAAGTACCAGCTTCATTAGCCCATATAGGCCTGAGTAGTGCTTGTTGGGGATCCAGGAGATCAGGGGCTATGGGGGGGGGGGGGGAGAGGCAACATTACCAAGTGGTACAGTTGAAAGCAACCATTTCCCCCAAAGGGTGAAAGATATGATCTCTGGGAGGTTTGGTTGGACAGGGTCTCCCACCACCCTCTCTCACCACCCACTGCTGGGAGTAAGAAGAGGGTGGGTCTAGGTGGACAGGAGTGCAGATGGGGGGGGGGCTGTGGGGGAAGCGGGAAGAGAGACTCCTGCCTTGAGCTCCTCAGCATCATAGAAGCTGACCACCACAGCCGGCACCATCCACGTTCGGAAGAGTGTCTCCAGGATGTTTCTGGCTACAACATCAGTTACCAGATGGAGGTGAAGCGGATTTTTCCTTTGGAGTGGAGAAAGTTATTGTGACACTGGGCTGTGCAAGAACAGTACAGGGTGCTCCCCACAGGAGGAGGCCCTGTCTCCTGCAAAGAGATATTCTAATACCGCCCCCCCCCTTCATAAGAAGGAGACTTCCTCAGGACAGATGAGGAAACAGAAACTCAGAGCAGCGGCGAGGAGCGCTCTGTTATGGGTGCCTCCCTGACCTTCATCCAGGAGGCCTGTCTGTACCTGTAGAACAGCACGGACTTCACCAGGGTGACGATCTCTCTGCTGGAGTTGTATCCCGCACACACGATTGCCACATGCAACAGCTGGGGATGGGACACCAAGAACAGCAGCTGTCCTCAACTTCTACTAGCTGGCCTAGCTGGCCTGGTCTAAAACAGTGTAGCTCCCACCTGGCTGGCATCAGAGCTGGGAAAAGAGGTGCCTAGAGGCAACACCTGAATTTCACAAGTTGGGGAAAGTGAGAACAGGAGTGGAGGGGGTGTGCACTCTAAGCATGGGTCCTCAGGTGTTCCAGCTGGGTGGCCAGATGTCAGGTGCTGTGATTCCCACAGAAGCCCAGATCGTTGGACTTGGGGCCAGGAACCCTGGGGGTGGCAGCCTCCAGGAGCCACGCGCACCTACCTCGCACTTGGGTGGCAGCGGAGGCTGCGGGCTGGAGGCGGAGCGGTTGCAGCTACCATACAGTTCTCCATCGAGGGTAGCAGCTGCGCGTAGTCCGTCTGAAAGGACACGTGGCGTGAGCAGGCAGCAGTTACACGGACCCCCACCTTGCCTGCCCAGCTCGCGGAGCTCACACTCGGGGTCCCGGCCGAACAGGAAGAAGCCAACCACCAACAGCAGCAGCAGTAGCGCGGCGGCCCCTATTGCACGGGGACGCCCTCGGGGCAACATGGTTGTTTGAGGGACTCAGGGCGGGGAGCGACCCCAGGCTGCGGGCTCCATCACCAGCCCTGTGGACCAACGACCAGAAGAGGGTCAACGCTGGGCTCGACGGCTGTTTGCCCTGCCCGTACACAGCGGCTGGCCTCACCTGCTCCAGAGGTTCCAGGAAGGCCTCCTGCGACCGCCCAGTAGCAGGACCCAGGCAAAGCTGCGAACTAGCCCCGCCTCCAACCTGGACTCAGGTTTCACCTTTGCTTGGCTGAACTGGGAAGGGCGGGGAGACCCTCGGCAGGGCCCCGCCTCCTCACCGCACTGGACAGCCCTGCAACCCGCCGGGAACCTACAACTCCCCCTCCCCCCCCCCTCCGCCCCTTTTAGGGTGCCTTTGCACCAAAGCACAGACAGGGAGGCCTGAAGGCCGCGGAGACGAATACCTAGGATGGCCCCGTGCCCGCTACTTTCATCCTCCTGACTCCGAGACTCCATTCCTCCCGCTAGGGGAGGGACCTATGCCCTGGAGCTCACAATCAAAGAATTGGCCGGGATGATGCGGGAGTATGGGAGGGCTGGGAACGGGATTGATCGGCCCCCGGGGTTAGGGACACCTGCTCAATTCGAAGACAGGAAGCTGGGCCTGCTGGAAACACCTGTGGCCTGCGAGTCCTCCCTATCCCTCAGTCCAGGTGGCCCAGAAGAGGACTGGAAGATGCGGGCATTGCGCCCTTTTGAAGGCCACCTCCCCTTCTGCACAGAGCTGCCGAGGCAGGGCCATAGATACCCCACCCTTGTCTGGAGTGCTGTAATTGTGTCCCGCTCCAAGGCCTGGATCTCTTCCTCGCTTTTCTCTCCACCCCTCAGCCTGCCTCAGGCACGCCTCTGGTCCTGAAGGGGTGCAGGGAGCTCTGAGCTGTGAAGGAGACCCGCTATGGTTGGTTGAGCACGGACTTAGTGCCAGGCCCTGAGCTAAGTGTTTGCCAAGTCTTTGCTCAGTTAATCCTCCCATCACCCCGAGGACACAAGTTGAGATTGTCCCTGAAGAGTGAAAGGAACCTCCGCCCTTTGGCCACTTGCTGTGGCAGGCAGCCTTCTACTACAGCCGCGCAGACTCCCAGCTCTGCTTATTTCTCAGTCTTCCCTAAGGATCCTCTAACCTGGCCTTGACCTTCCTTCCCGCTGGAATGGAGCTCTCTTTACTTCTCTTGCTCATCTTCCCCGTCCCTCAAAGGAAGCTGAAGTTGCCTGTTTGTTATATGGGTCCTTCGCCCTTCCCCCACCCGTCCACACACATTCCAGGTGTTCAGTCTGGGTGGGAACTGGGTGGGAACTGGGTGGGAACTGGACTTGCCCTCAAAGGACTCCACTAGGCCTCACAGGTTAGGCCTTTTAGCCTAAGGTCCAGTTGTATAAAATGAGGCAGACCCATAAGCAGCAGCCTGGGGCTGGCTCCTCCCCGGAGTGGTCAGAATGCCTTTCTCTAGGAGATGGGGGGGGGGGGGGGGGAAAGAAGCGGGGGATCAGCCAGTGGGCCTTTGGAAGTTGCTATGGAAACCGAAGGCGGTCTTCTTTAGGCATTACATTTAGGAATTAAGAGAAAACCCTGGTAGCCAGGGCATTAGTCCCAGTGTTTCATCTTCAGCCTGCAGTGCAGTTAGGGTCCAGGTCGGGGGGGTGGGGGGGGGGGTGGGGGGCGTGAGGATGGGTGAGGGTGGGTGGAAAGGTCCCTCCCCATAGCCCTCAACAGAGAGATGGTTGTAGGAGTCAGAATGAGGAGGAACAGATAGGGTCACAGGCAGATCCTGGGCCAAGCTAAGCCTTCCATAAAGAGAAATGAGCTGGTGAAGACACTGGGTCTGCTGATGCCGCTGTGCTCACTCATCTGGTGAGCTTCAGCACTGTGGGTGGGGTAATGAAAGGAAGGGCAGACGTGCCCAAGTGTGAGTCTAGTCCTCTGGAGCTGAGACCCCCGCTTGAGCCAGCTCTGCCCCAAGACTTTACTTTGTAACCTTGGACCTGTCCAGCACCCTCCCTGAGCCTGTGGTGTCCTCATATGTGCCTGTCCAACTGGTCTTTCTTTTCCTGCGACTTGGGACAGATTGAAGGTGTGAGGATCCAGCATAATTTACCTAGAGGCCTTTGCAGTCCAGGCAGGGATCCAACAGGGAGGGGCCTCCTTGGAGCCTGCCAAGCCTGCACACACCTCTGCTCTTTGTCACAGGAGCTGCCTAATCAGTGCTGCAGATCTAGAGAGAAAACCTAGAGAGCAGCTAGGCCCACACTCCCCTGTCCTGGAGAGAAGGGCCTTCAGCTGGAATGTGAAGGGGAAGTAATGTACGACTCCATCCTCCAGGCCTCTCCTCCCCCCCCAGAACAAAAGCCCATCTGGTGAAATCTTGCACATATGTACTTGCCTGCATGTACCCAGGAGCACACACACACACACACACACACACACACACACACACACACACTGCAGCTGCAGCAGAGGGCTAGAGGAGAGGCCCAAAGGGTAGTAAAATCATTGGGTCCTAAGCCCAGTTCTTCAGCCAAGCCAGCCTTACTCATCCTGTCATGGTTCCTTCTGGGCTAGAGGACACCGACATAAGCCTTTTGGTCAGGACCTTGCTGGGTTACCTAGGAGAAGCAGTCGGGCCTCCTTGGGCCTCACCTGTGGACAAGAGTTCCCACCAATAAGACCAATCAGAGTTTCTATGGCTGTGACAAAATAAGCAAACACCTGGCAGAAGCAGGCTTAAGGGGGCATTTTTTTTTTGGTCCACAGTTTAAGGACGTAGTCCATCACGCTGGGGAAGCTGTGGTTTCAGAAGCCCGAGGAAACAGAGAAAGATGACCGCTGGTGCTCAGCTTGCTTTCTCCTTTATTCAGCTCAGAATACAAACATCCAAACTGAAGCCCAGCTGGGTGGCGCACACCTGTAATCCCAGCACTCAGGGAGGCAGAGGCAGGTGGATCTCTGTGCGTTGGAGGCCAGCCTGGTCTACAAAGTGAGTCCAGGACAGCCAAGGCTACACAGAGAAACCCTGTCTCGATAACAAAAACAAACAAAAAACATCCAAACTGAGTCCTCTGGCCTCAGTGTTTCTCGAGACACCCATGGACACACTCAGAGGTTTGTTTCCACGGTGATTCTAAACTCATCAAGTTGACATGGAAGAGAGAACCATCACAATTACCAATGGGGTGAGGAGTGTGTGGGGCACTCAGGACAGGGTGACCAACGGCTTCAATGGTTCCCATACGAGACTCGTCTGAGGCTCATAAAACCTCCCCCTGAGTCTTTGTCTGCTGGCATTGGCATGAATGAGGCTGACGAGCCTGGGAGCATGGCTCCACATTGACAAAGGAAAGGAAAGGAAAGGTGGAAAGTGTGTTGTGACTCCCTGGTGGGTGTGGTCTTCACGTGCCTCCACTCTGGTTCAGACTAAAGCAGGATTCCAATCATGACCTTAACTTTTAAAAACAAAGTCTTACTCTAGTTCAGCTAACCTGGAACTCAACTACAAGGTAGAGGCTGGCTTTAGGCTTGCAGCAATCCAGCCAGGCGCGGTGGTGTATGCCTTTAACCCCACCACTCGGGAGGCCATCCTGGTCTACAATGGGAATCCAGGACAACTACACTACAAAAAAGCAAAAGCTTGTAGCAAAAGCTGGTAAGTATTCCCAGAGTGCTGGGAATACTTACCAGCACTTTTCTTTTAATTTTTATTTTAAAAATTATTTCATTGTATGCATATAAGTTTGGCCTGCGTGTCTTTCTGTATGCCCACATTGTGCCCGCTGGTGCCTTCAGAGATCATAAGAAGGCACCTAATACCCTAAAATTAGAATTAGGGATGTTTGTGAGGTAGCACGCGGGTCCTCCGCAAGAGCAAGTGCTTTTACTCTAAGCCATCTCTCCAGGATCAAGGGCAGTTTTTTAAAAAAGACTTTTAAACGATCGTTTCTCAACCCGTGCGCCATCTCTCCAGCTCCTTTATTAGCGCCTCGCCCGCCCGTCGCGGTGCCTCAAGCCGTTAATCCCAGCACTTGCGAAGCAGAAGAAGGCGGTTCTCTGTGACTCTGAGGCCAGCCCGGGGTACACAGTGGGATCCTGTCTCAAAACAAGCAAACCAAAATAACGGGCTTCATGATGACATTTTCGCCGATGCACATGATATACTGGATAGCGTTACTGGGCTTATACTGTTCTTGTCTGAAGATAATAGCTGGAGGGTATTAAATAGACGTATTGTAATTCTTTGAATACCATACATTCGCGGGCGGAGTCCGCAACGGCACGGATTTGCCAAGCCCCCTCTTCCCACAACCAATCAGCTGCCTCTCCGGAGCGGTTCCCGCCCTCCACTTTTGCAGTGCCTTGATTCTAGTAGGGTTGCTGCTTAGTTCAGGAATGGTTCCCTAGGAATTACCCTTGGGGAGCAGCTGAGACCTGGGAGGTGCATCCAACGGCCAGAAAACGCTGAGATTCGTTCGGAGTTCAAAGTCCAAGTCGACCTCAAATAATTTTGTAGATAGGGGACCCTGGGGTGCAGATAAAGGAAGCTTATGAGCAGGGTCATCCCAAAATGGAGAGCAGAAGGTAGGTTAGGGTATTCTCCGCGGAAGTAGTCATGCGGGTACGGGTTTTGGGGGTCCACATTGTCCTGAAGGAGCCGAAGCCACTGCACTTCTAGGTTTGCCTCGGTTTTTGTGGGGAACTGGAGACTAGCGACTGCTAAGACCCGTTTTCGACAGTCTCAATATTCCCTGCGCCTTAAATCCCAAGACTTTTGCTGTCCGGCCCTCCCGCTCGAGCCTCTCGGCAATCTGCTGAAAAAGCCTGAAGCTTCCTACTGCCTTTTCTAGCATTAACTGTTCAGCCTGCCGCCAAGCTACAACTGCGCAGGCGCCAAGACAGCCAACCAAGAAGGCTGAAGTTCGGGTGCCGGAGGCCCTAGGGAGCCTCGGGGCGGAGAGTGAGGGAACCAATGGCTGGAAGGAGGGAGGGTGGGCGCTCACGGTCACTGGGAGGAGGTGCTAGAGATGGGGTGAAGGGGCGTTCAGGGGCTCCGCGAGTCTTGCTAGTCCTAGGCTGCGGAAGTTGAGCAACTGGGAGGCGGGCTTAGGGCCGGAAGCAGGAAGGAGGGCGCTGGACGCAAGGCCCCGCAGCAAGCTGTGCTGTCGGCCAGTGGGACAGACTGTCGGCGGCCAGAGCAAGACATGGAGAAGCTGCGGCTCCTGGGCCTCCGCTACCAGGAGTACGTGACTCGTCATCCAGCAGCCACGGCCCAGCTGGAGACAGCAGTGCGGGGCCTCAGTTACCTGCTGGCAGGTGCCACACTGACCTTTGACCCATTTCTTCGGGCCCCTGACCCATGACCCTTATGGCCCTTTCCCAGCGGACCCAAGGGTAGCGGTCGGGGTCCTTGAGTTCTGTCTAGGTTCCTGTGGTATGTAGGGAGTTAGGAGACCCAAAGGCACAGGGTAAAACACGCTCACCAACGCCTCCTGTACCTTCTTCCCCAGGGCGCTTCTCCGAGTCACACGAGCTGTCTGAGTTGGGTGAGTTGGGCTCTGATCTGGGGAGGGAGAAAGACTTCCAGAGGGTCGTGATCAGGTGTCCACTGTCCCTTGGTGTTCCCAGAGAACCTGACAGGACTTTGACTGGCTAGTCACCCCTGGTTTTGCTTAGGATTAAGCGACTTTCCTGACCTTGCTTGTTTCGTTCAACAGTCCTATGAGTAGGAAGAGGGCACGGTTGCTCTGGCTAGCTGAGGGAATACAACTTCAGTCAGGCTGGAGAACAGTCCCTGATGTCAGGACCAGTATCCAAATGGCACGATCTCCGTGCTGTAATTGCCTCAGCAGTGTTTGTTTAGTTAGTGGGGGGAAGTGATGGCCATGAAAGGGTGAGGTAGATTTTGAAAGGTAGGTGTGATGTAGAATCTCAGTGGGGACCGTCTGCCAGGTGAGGTGCTGGGGCCGCGCACGTGGCTTTTGGAACATGACAGGCAGTTCTGAGCTGCTCAGTAACCAGTGCTGTCCAGCAGAGCAAGAGCTGGCTTGTCCCTGTAATCAGCTCCTTTCTTAATTGGTTCAGGTGTCATCCTGGGGTGGTGGGGGGGGAATGGGGCTCTGAGGAAATGGGAGGAGAGGCATGTTGGTTTCCACACAGTCTGTGGGTAGCTGAGTGCTCTGGGGTAAAGGTGAGAAGGCGAAAAGCCACGGGAGAGCCAGCCTCTCAAGACCACGCTCTGCTTCTCAGTGTACTCTGCCTCTAACCTGCTTGTGCTGCTCAATGACGGGATCCTTCGGAAGGAGCTTCGAAAAAAGTTGCCTGTGGTGAGAACTCTGCCAGGAGCCAGAGGGTGGGGAGCTCAGCGACCTGGGAAGAAAACAGCAATGACCGGCACGCACATGGCACATGTTGTGGTCTCAGAGTGTGAGACATGCCTGTGTCCTTCTGAGCCTCAGAACTGTTAGCTGTCCTCATGGTGTGCATGACGTTTGAGAGATGCAAGAGCCTGCCCCAGGCCAGCCAGCCTGTTGGTAGTGGGACTGGCATTTGAACTCAGGCGTTGGGCTTGGAAAGGGGGGAGCCCCCACCTGCTGGAGTGGCTCCCTGACCTCTGTGCTTCTTGCAGTCGCTGTCCCAGCAGAAGTTGCTGACATGGCTGAGCGTGCTGGAGTGTGTGGAGGTGTTCATGGAGATGGGGGCCGCCAAGGTGTGGGGCGAAGTAGGCCGCTGGCTCGTCATTGCTCTCATCCAGCTGGCCAAGTAGGTTGGGTTGTGGGGGGGGGGGGCGGGGGGCGGCGGGCTTCAGGTGGGGCGACCCAGGCCAGCTATGAGGGTGCTCAGCAGAGCAGCCTTGCTACCTGCTTTCTCTCCACCTCCCCCTAACTCTACCATGCTCCTCAACTCAGGGCCGTCCTGCGCATGTTCCTGCTGATCTGGTTCAAGGCTGGCATTCAGACCTCACCCCCCATTGTTCCACTGGACAGGGAGACCCAGGCACAGCCCTTGGGTAAGCTGCTTCGCTGCCCTGGAGTGGACTAGGACGTGGGACTGACCTGTGGGTTTGGAGCACATTTCCCATCAGCCTAGCACCCATTTATTCTATAAGGAGGGGGAAAAAAGACAAGGTTTGGAGAAAATCAGAACTTAAACTTGGAATTTGATTTGTTTTTGAGGTCCTGGAGATCACACCTAGGGCCTTGTACAATGCTAGACAAGTGCTCTACCACTGAGCTACACTCCCATCCCTGGACTTGAGACTTGGGGTGCCAGAGTCCTCCTCCTGTCTTGTGGGCTGCAGGAACTAGGAACAGAGCATCAGCACAAGGCAGGTGTCCTGTCAGCATTGTCTCTGGGCCTGGTTCCATATCATGAGCCATAGCCTCAAGAGGCAGGGCACCTGGCTGCTTTGGGCTCCTCCATCAGCTCGAGTCTCTTCCCTCCCCTTGAGTGGGGGCAGTGATGCACCTCCCACATGAACCTGGACAGTGATGTGCCTCCCACATGAACTTGGCAGCAGAGGATTAAGAGCATATGGCCTCATGGCTCTGTATCCTTGATGGATGTAGTTGGGCTGGGCTTTCCTGCCTTTCCTCCTGTATCTTGGAAGCCTAGGTCCTTGGTTGACTATGACTGTGAGTGATGATGGCCTCTTCTTGGCCAGGGTAGGTTCCAGAATGCTTCCCTCTGTGGAAAGACTTGTTGTTGAGCCACAGCCCTGGGTGTGATTTCCTTACTTCAGCTGCTGCGTGAGGACAGGCTCCTGTGTTCTGCTAGTATCTCCTCACGCATTCACTGCACACAGGCTCTCTGCAGGCTCTGCCAGGAATGTGTCTCTCTTACATTATGTCCTGTCTATACCTGTTAGATGGTGACCACAACTCAGGCAGCCAGGAACCATCATATGTGGGGAAACGGTCAAACAGAGTGGTGCGAACCCTGCAGAACAGTAAGTGGAAGATGTAGCTGGACTGGGCACCTAGGTGCTGAGGTCAGTGTGAGCCCAAGGGACTGGCTTCTGTCAGCACCCACTCCGGCTCCAGGCTCGCTCACCTGGTCCTTGGGTTCTAGGCCCGTCCCTGCACTCACGGCACTGGGGAGCCCCGCAGCAGCAGGAAATTCGGCAGAAACAGCAGCAGGAGGAGCTGAGCACACCCCCAACACCTCTGGGGCTTCAGGAGACCATTGCAGAATCTTTGCATATTGCCCGGCCTCTGCTGCACTGTATCCTTAGCTGTGCTGGAGGCGGGCTGGGGATGGGCTGAGCCGGCCCCTGCGCTGGAGACATCCTTGACACCTTGACCGTCAGTGCTCAGCCTGGGCATATGGGGTCAGCGGTCGTGGACACCCTGGCTCCTGTCTGGTGTGGTGGACATGACTAGGTGAGAAAGGGTGAGGGATTCCACTGCTTCCGTGGGGGCTTTCTGCTTGCTGTGTGGCTGTCCCAGACTATGGCTCTTCCCTATGTCCCTATGTCCCTTGCCCACAGCCTGAGTCTCCTGAGTGATCGGAAGAGCCTGACCAGGAGGGAGCAGCTGGAGCTGAGGCGCCGCACAATCCTGCTGCTGTATTACCTGCTGCGCTCGCCATTCTATGACCGCTTCTCTGAGTAAGGACCCCTCACATCAGCAGGGCTGTTCCATGCCGCGTGGAGAGGGCTGGGATCAGCTGAGTACCTGCTGGTTCTGGCGCTGTCCAGGAAGCAGCCTCCAGGGCCACCCGGCCTGCCCTCACAGTAGTCAGGCCAGTGTGATCTTGCATACTTGTCAAGAAAGACCACTGAGGGTAGGGTTAAGAGCTCTGCAAGGCTACAGTCGATGCAAACCACCCTTTCCAGCTCTTTACCATAGGGTGTCCACATTTCAGAGCAGGTGCTATGCTTCAAAGCTGGCCTGGCTGGGCTGTCACTGCTGGGCCCATTCCACACTGATCACCTGTGAGGGATCAGAGCCTTGCCTTAGCCAGAGAACTCTCTCAGAAAGGCCTGCCAGGGCACCTGTGATCTGTGGTGGAGTGTCTAAGCAGGGGCTGGGCTAGGAAACCCCTGGGCTCATTTCCTCACCTGTAAAATGGGGACAGTGATGGTGCTCATCTGTTAGGTTGTTGTTGGGGGTCAGGTGACTGAATGTGTTTGGCCATGCTTGGTATGTAAGAAGCATGTGATAAATGTCAGGTCTTGTTCTTCCCCAGGGCTACTGGGGATCATACCTAAGGCCTCAAACATACCAAGCAATTGTTGTACTCCTGAACCACATCTGCAACCCACTCACGTTTTTTCAGTTTGCCAGCATCCCTATGTCTCACACCAAGTCCCCCTGTGGGAACAAGTAGCCTCTCTGAGGCAGAGGGGACCCTTCTTAGGACTTGTCCCCTTCCTAGGCCCTTGACCACTCCAAGCATTGATATGAGGTTTCTATGTACTAGCTTCTGCCCTCCAGAAACCACCAGGGCATAGGCCTTGCTCTGAGGACTCTAGGAAGCACTGTTTTTGAACACCAATGGTAGGAAGGTAGAACAGAAGTGAGGTAGAGTGGAGGAGAGTGCTGGGAAGTGATGCCTACTGATGACAAGCCGAGAGCTGTGAACAGCAGGTGCAGCTGGATGGGTGGAGGGCCAGTGGTCCAGCCTTGTACTGGGGTCTAGCCTTGCCCCTTGTTTTCTGAAATGGCTGGTGGTCAGTCAAGGTCTTTAGGTCTGATGTGCAGGGAGCCACCCCACCCCTCAGCATGCTGCTCCTCTTCCCCCGTTCAGAGCCAAGATCCTCTTCCTGCTGCAGCTGCTTGCAGACCATATCCCTGGCGTTGGCTTAGTGGCAAGTAAGTGTGGGTAAGACAACATGGGTGTGAAATGTCCCTGAGGCACAAAGGGCCCGATCTTACTGTTTGCTCTGTCTCTTTTTGGTGTAATTATTGGGCAGCCAGGAGTGAAGCCTAAATCAGTATTGGGAGGGGACAGCCCGGGGCCTAAGGTGGCCCATGGAAGTGGGGAGGTGGCTAAAAGACTGTATGTAGGATATTAGGCCACATCAGGTTGTCGAGACTTTTCCTGCCTCTGGGACCAGAATAATTGGAAGTAGTTTCATCTGGTAAGGAAAGGAGGGGCCTTGGGAACTGTCTGGGTACCCGACCATAAAGGAAGACATGCCAGTCATGCTGCCTGGCTTCCTGGAACCCAGGGGTCCTTGCCTGTAAACTAATCTGCAGTGTAGCAGCAGAGAGGCAGAGGCCGCAGGTGGCACAGTGTGAGATGCTGTGCTGGTGGCAGTGTCAGAAAAGGGCCCTGGCTCGGCCCTGACCCCACCTTTCCTCTCATTGCAGGGCCGCTCATGGACTACTTGCCCTCCTGGCAGAAAATATATTTCTACAATTGGGGCTGACAGACATGCAGGGGGTGGTGCAGAGTGGGTCATGTGGTGTGCCCTGTTGCCCTGGGCGGGGCTTGTTTCAGCCCTGCAACCCCTCTGGCCCCTCTTCTCTAATAAAACTGACTCTGGTAGTGTCCAGCCGTGGCTCTGCTTCCATCAGCCCTGGTCACCCCATCTGTTCCTCTTCATGCCCCCTTGGGGTGAAGCCACTGCAGCCTGCTCTTTGCCCCTGGGCAGGGAGTCTCCATCAGGTCCAGGGGCAGCTTCATCACCGCACAGCTGGTTGTGACCAAGCCTCTTTTAGCATGGCCATGGATGGATGACCAGGGCTTCTATTTATCCTTTCCCCTGCAGGGCTGAACAGAGCCCTAGGAGACGCTCTGCTCTAGGGCACAAGTCAGAGCTGCCAGGGCTGGGGCAGCGTGTGTGTGTGTGTGTGTGTGTGTGTGTGTGTGTGTGTGTGTATGTGTGTGTGTGTGTTACACACACACACACATTAGAGGTCCCCTCCCTGATACTCCCTGCAGGCTGACCCTGGCTCAGGAAAATTGAGGTTGCTGGAGCCATGCAGGCTCCTTGGAGAAGACAGGGGAGGCCTGGCAGGGCTGTTGGGGCCTGAACTTCTGTCCTCAGTATTTGCTCTTCCCTCTCTTCCTTCTGTCCTTTCTTTTTTGGGAAGGGTGGTGCTTTTTTTGTTGTTTCAAGACAGGGTTTTTCTGCATAGCTTTGGCTGGCCTGGACTCACTTTGTTGACCAGGTAGGTCTCAAACTCAGAGATCTGCCTGCCTCTGCCTCCTGAGTGCTGGGGTTACAGGTGTGCACCACTGTGCCCAGCTTCCCTTTCTGTCTGTCAGATGAGACTCAAACTCTTGGCAGTGTCTCAGTGCTGAACTACAGGGTAAGCTGTCACACCTGCCTTGTTCCTGTCCTTCTGTGGTGTGGACTGTTCCTAGCAGAGGTGCCCCTTGACTTTGGAGAGTGCTGTCTGCACCTGTCTTTCAGGCTCCCTTCCTACAAGATGCCCTCATAGTCCCGGCCTTCCCTGACAGGCTTGCCATGTGATTCTGAGAACCACAAGCCCGGGCCCTGAGCTGGGGCAATGGAAAGGACAGCTTTTCTGTTTGTTGGCTCTGGAACTGTGACCCTCTGCTTAGCCTGACAAGCATCCTGGGTATTTGGACTGTAGCAGGCTTTCAAACCGTGCAAGGCATAGTTCAAGCCCTACAGTTCCTGACTACCAGAGGAGGTCTGTGTAAATACTACACTGGGATCTTGGAGCTGGATGGAGGCAGTGTTGGGCAGCACAGTGGGAAGCGCCCCCTGCAGTGATGGCAAGAGAGTAAAATCTAGTAGGCTGTGAAGCTCAAAAACTGTAGCAGTGTTGTCATCTTAAAGCTAGACAGAGACTCAGCCACCACACCACCCAGCTAGCCCACAGCCATCAGTGTTGTCAGCAGCCTGGGTAAGGGCAGCTGTGTAAGGTCTTGGTGGAGTGCAACACTGAACTGCTGAGTAGGTGGCATAGACCCCCGGGGAAGGTCTGGTGGGGCATCATATACTTGGTGTGGTTCGCAGTGGGAAAGGGGGCTATGTCTCTCCAGCACTTCATAGTGAGTGGACTGGCAGGCAGAGAGGATGGCTCTGATACTGGGCATGACAGGAAGTGAGGAAAGAGATGGATAACGCCAGTGGACCACGGGTACTGTGTGGGGAGGGATGACGATGGTGGCATCCAGGATTTGGATAGTGTGTGGAATTCTAGGTCCCTAGAACTGAAGAGGTGTTAGGGACATGTGTATGACAAGTCTGTAGGATGCAAAAGGGAAGAAATGCTGATGCTGAACCCTGGAATTAGTGTCCTTTATGAGGTGGCCCTGAGAACTGACACCAGGTTCTGTCCTGCGGGGGGAGGGGCAGGCAGAAGCCACAACAGGGACTGTAGGAGATGGTTCTCACCATGCTTGGGGCTCTGTACCCCAGAGCTGGGCTCAGTCTCTTCCTTTTTTACCTCATCCTGGCAGGCGCGCTCCTTTGGCCTCAGCCCCAGAGGTAAGGCCAGAGCCCCAGGGCCTACAAGACTGGATGAGGCTGACCATTATCCTGGGAAGGGTTAGCTTATGAAGTCTTCACCCCGACTGGCCCCCACAGGGAAGTGGCAATGGCCTTTGGGGTCAGGGCTCAGCACAGCAACATTTCCCATAGGTCTCAGCGATCTGTTCCCGAGGAATTCTCAGCCCCGCTGGAGCTCTCACAGCCGCTCTCAGGCCTGGTGGATGGTAGTTATTTCTCTCTCCTCCCCCGCCCTCCACAGCAGCTGCCCCTAGAGGTCCCCTAGGACCAAGCCCTGTGTCTCCTACTCCCAGACTGCCTCTTCAGAGCTGGCTGCAGCCCCAATCCAAACCAGCAGCTCTTCCCTCCACCATGACCCTCTTCTCTCTTTAGACTATGGGGTCAAACCCAAGCACCCGTGGCCAGGAAGGCCCCGACCCCTTCTCTCTCAGGCCCAGCAGCGCAAGCGGGACGGGCCCAACATGGCTGACTATTACTATGATGTGAACCTGTGATGGGAACCCGCATAAAGCTATTCTGGGCAGCAAACGCTTGGCTCGACAGCCTGTGTGTAGCAAGAAGGGGTCCGAGTAAATACATGCACAGTGGTCCAGACAGGAGACAGCGCTTTATTAGTCGTACCCAGGTGACAAGATGGTGATGGGTTGGCTGGGGCCAGCTGAGAAGCCTCCTTCCCCTGCCAGACAGGGCCTGCTGTAGTCCTCTCCTTCCTTGCACACACAAGCCTGTCAGGACTAGCATGCTGACCAGGCTGGAGGCTGGAGCTGCTCAGAGGCCCCACAGGTAAGAACAGGGTCTTCACTGTCACCTGTTGCCATTTCCTTACTGGAAAGTCCTTGGGAGGTGGTTGGGCTCAGCCTGAGCTTGGGGCTCTAGGTGAGGTGGGGACAGGGGCAGGTGGGCACTTCCAGGTGGCATGGGCTTTGTCAAGGCAGGAGCCAAGAGCCAGAGAGCCAGAGCCCCTAGCATGAAACAAGGCCCAGGGGATCCCTTTGTGGCCAGAGGCTTGACCCGCCCCCGCCCAAGCCCCACCTTTCCCCAGTCCCCAGAGCCTATACTGTCCTCCATAGATGAATCTAACCCCATATATTACAATAAACTGTATCTGCCTCTCCCCACACCCCTGTTCCCCCGCCCCAGCAGCCCTCACTTCCCCATTCTCTGGTGGCAGTGCCACATCCTGTCAGCAGCCAGCTGTCCTAGTACTGGCCTGGGGCTGAGGGGCTGCAGAGTGGTGTCTGCTACTCCAGGTAGATATCCTCTGTAGGACAGGTGTACTCCACAAACTGCTTGTAGAACTGCTGAAATGCACGCCTGGAAAATGGGATACTGGAGTGAACAGGAGCCTCAAACCAGGTTCTTTAAGAGGAGCTTTGGGACTCTGGGACAACTTAGCTGTTCTCTGAGCAGTGATTTCCCAAAGAGAAAGGCCCAGCTGAGAAAGGGCCCAGTGGTTAATCAACCAGAAAGTGGCCCAGACACTGGGCTCCTTGGGACGCCCCCGCCTCCAGGAGTGGGGTTTCCAGATCTAGGGGAGGACGGGGGTGATGCTGACACTGAGCACAAAGCAGCTCCAGGGCTTGTGACAGTATTTTACTTGGGCAGGCCCTTATCAACACACACAGACACACAGATAACACACACACGTACCCCACAGACTCAGCCAGGGCTTTGGTGGACTCTTCAGACACAAAGACATGGCAGGCAAACCTGTGGTCAGCTGGGTGCTTGGTGATGAACCCAAAGTACCTGTGGGAAGGTAGGCATGTATGGTACAGGATTCTCACCCACGCCCATCCACAGGGGCCCACGACTACCAGTGGGCCCCTTATGTCCACCTCTCCTACTTACTTGTTGTTCTTTGGATGGTATCCACAAAAAGAGATGTTTTTTAGCTGGAAAAAGTGGCTACATTTATTTCCCTACAAGGAGGGAAGAGAGAAGGAAGATGGGTCGGCTTGCAGGGGTAAGCAGGCAGGAAGGGCACGTGGGGGGGGGCACACAGGGAGAGGAGAGGCACATGGCAGGCAAGAAATAAAGGGGGAGAAGACGCACATGGGGCAAGAAGGCTGGGGCTTGAAGGAAGTCACCTTGGCCTCCTGAGCATCATCAGCTTTGACACCTATCTTGACACCCCTAACGCTGATCTCGAGGACGCAGCTGGAGGGCGGGTTAAAGTGCACGGTGAGCCGGCGGGTGGTGGCAATCTGCGTGAGGGGCCATGTTGGAAGCTCGTGTCACAGCACAGACTCTAGACCCCCTGGGTCCTTCTCCCCCAATAGTGTGGGCTGGCTGAGGATAGGCACCCCAGGAGAAAGGAGGGGCCCAGGCTTGAGTACCTTTTGCATAGCGGCACAGAGGACATCGTTGCCCTTGTGATAAGGAACCTGGACGGAGCCTAGGAACTTCACGCGGAACTGGTCAATCCAGTCGCTGTTTTTGGCAAGGGCTGGAAAGCGAGCACACAACAAAGAGTGAGAGAGCCATCAGCGGGGCTCAGAGCCAAGCCAAGGTGAGTGAGTGCAGTGTGTGGAGCGAGTCAGGCAGCAGAAAATGCCCCCACGGGCCCCAACCTGGCTGGGCTTCACTTACTAAACTGTAAGGAACTGAACTTGCGTCTTCTCTACTCCCCAGCTGGCTAAGACCTGGGGTATATGGTCACTGGGAGAGAGTCAGATGGGCAAATGCAGGGGTGCGTGGGTGGGACGGGGCTTGGGGGAAGGGCACTACCTGCCATGTGCTCAGGCTCCTTGGTGACCTCAATGGCATAGTAGGCAGGGAAAACACCTCGAGCTCCGGTGCGCATGTTATAGGCTTCGTACCAATAGTCCTCCGCCTGCAGCTCTACCAGCAGAGGGTCATCCACTTCTAGCTCAAGTTCGTCTTCATGTCGAGGCACAAACCTGTCCCCAAGGGCATGTGAGGTAGTGCTCATCAGAGTTCTTTAGCCAGGCCCATTCTGGGGTCCTGAGCCATTGACATTTGTAGAATACCCACGTACATGTCACAATGATGCCTCCTAGGGGACACACAACACTCAGATATGTGTCTGCTACCCCAAAATTCAGGGGCCAGGGGGAAAGAGTGCCTAGGCCTAGATCAGCTGAGAGGCTACAGAAGGTGAAGTCTTGCCAAGAAGAGGTGAGGTGGGGTGCAAGTTTTGTGCAGGGCTAGATTAGGTGTGTAACCCTGGCTTCCTCCTCACTCCTCGGCATTTGTCACTAAGTGAGTGCCTTCAAGATGACAACCATCCCCCAGAAGCCGAGGCTGTGCCAGTGATGGGCTGGCAGAGGCAAGGAAGGGGTAAGCTCTCACCTGAATATAGCCCGATGGGTCTGCTCATGCTCCTCCCCATTGATGACACAGGAGAACAGCCCGAAGGACTCGGCACCTGTAGGAAGGCAACAGGCTGGAGGAGGTGGCCTCGGCCTGGGGCAGCAGGAAGCTCTGGACTGCTCTCAGGCAGACCATATGGTGTCTGAGGGTCACACCATCTCAGCTCTCCCTGGCTGGGCCCCCCGACTCCCTGCTCACTGACTCACTGGAGGAGCGAGAGCGGCCACTCATGAAGACATTCAGGAACTTCTTAGAGAAGTGGACATCAGGCTCATCCGGTGTGGAGTCCTCTGAGAGGCAGGCGGGAGGCCGGGGCTGAGGGGCCTCCTCATATTCCTCCCCAATGGCTGACTCGTAGGGCGAGGAGGCAGAGGCACAGTTGTCATAGACAGTGGCAGAGTCGCTTTCATCACTGTAGTCTCCGAAGCACGGCCGCAGGCTCACCAACTCAAGCTGGGCATGCTCATCCACCACCAGGGTGTACTTGACTGAGTCGTAGGACAGGGCGCTGGTGTCCGAGCTCAGGGAGGCCCGTGGAGGCGGTGGTGGCTCCCCGAGGCTTGCCCGCCACCCTCCACCCGCTGGCTCAGCTCGCTCTGGGGATGACAGGCAGTCGAAGCCCTCATCCTCTTCACTGATGGAGGGGTGTGGCCGCCCTGCAGTTGCAGAGTAAGCAGCAGGGTCTGGATCAGAGCTAACTGACATCCGGCTCTCAGTGGGTGGCAGGAAGGTGGAGGTGGGTTCTGCAGGGTCTGGAGGCCTCTGCACAGGGGTCAGGTAGATCTCCTCCGTCGCCTCCAGCCGCACATCTGCCTGATAGTGGATTCGGTCTCGATGCGAGTGGCCCCGGCCACCAGGTGCAGTGGCAGGGGGACCACTGGGAGGTGCCATCTGGGTGGCAGCACTACGGCGACATGGGCTGTCGGTGGAGGTGCCTCGGTCCTTGGTGGGAACGGGACTGCTCTGGGGTGGCAGTTTATCACTCAGGCAGATGTGTTCATGTGGAGGTGTCTGCTCCCCTGGAGAACAGGCAGGTTCGTGCTGAGGGCAGAACCCCGGGCCAGGTACCTGTCCCCTCCTCTTCCCAATTGTCTCCATCAGTAGGCTCTGCAGCTGGCTCCCAGGTGACCTCAGCCCAGATGGGCCAGGTGAAGGCTACTGGGTCTCCAGCTTGGGGAGAGAGGCCTGACTTACCTGTCTTCAGAGGGGAAGATGATCGAGACACACGGTCCTGCCAACTGTGCTTTTTGCCTAAAGAATTATTATTCAGCGTGTCCTGTGCAGAGAACAAAAGGCTCTTATGAAGAAGCAGTAGTCAGCAGTGCCCGGCACAGGGAGGCCCTGGTCCTGCCCCCATCAGGCCATTCCTAGGCTGTTCCCATACCATCTTGCCTTGCCAAAGGCCTCTCTGCCAACCTTCCTCTAGCAGGCAGGCAGGGTGGGAAATTACCACCCTCCCCGCCCCACAGGCCTGCTGGTTTGAGACAACTCAAGATCTGCAATGGTGGCATTGGCCAGTGTGGGTGCTGAGAAGCCACTGTGAAGGAAGAAGCAGGGCTCCCAGGAGAGTCAGTCAGCAGCCCCAGACACCGAGGGGTGACATGGTCAAACCCAGCCCTGGTGAAGGACAGGATGAATGACTCCCCGTCCTGCACCTCAGAAAGCCGGGGGTCTAGCAAAGTGACAAGGACATTCTGGCACAAGGAAGGGTCTCCCCAGGAGCTGGCCTGTGGGCCGGGATGAATCATTCAAACCGTGACTCCATAACACTCACCCCCACTTCAGACCACGTGACTGAGGAATGACAGATGTAGTGTCAGCATCCCTCCTTCCTGGATCTCCCGGAATGCTCATGTGTCCCACATTCTCAGCCTCCTGAGACTCCTGAACAGTACCCATGCACAAGGCTCTCCTCATACAACTTGGGCTCCCTCCCCAGCGAACACCACAAGCAACACACACACACACACACACACACACACACACACACACACACACCACACACACTCATGAATTGGGCTGCCAGAAGCCATGCCAGAGAAGACTGGGAAAGGGACCAACTCCTTCCTCACAGCCCTTGCACCATCCCCTACCAGCAGCCCCAGCTCCCAGTACCTCTCCTGCTTAGGCCTACAGGACAGTGGGTCAAGGCAGCCCTCTGTGGCATCCAGCCATCCACCAGGGGCCCTAGGCCCCCCAACTCAGACAAGCAACTCCACTCCCCCCCCCCCACCTCCCCAATCTTTATCACCTTCTGGAATGCCCAGCTGCTGAGATGTCCAACGGGAGGCAGACCCTGAATTCCCATTCCCACCTTCATCCTATGGCTCCAGATGCTCTTTTCTCCAGGCCCTACTGTTGCCCCAACCTTCAGAGAAGCACTCTAATCCAGAGGACCCTGTCACAACTGCAGGAACCTAACTCCTTTGTTAGTTCCCCCGCGACTCTCCCCACTTAAATCACTGGCAACCCCTTCCACCCTTTCCAGGCTCCATACCAAGACAGCAGGATTCAGCCTTTCTCAGGACAGACTTTCCTAACCACTCTGGCCCTCCCAGCAGAAAACCTGTCCCTCCCCAGGAACTGCGCGCCTATGTCCCTGGCCTCACCCACAGGCTCGCGCCCCTCCATCTTCCCTGTCCACCTAGGGCGCCGCCCCCCTCAGCTCGCCCCCGGGTGGCTCACCTGAGACCGCGGCACCTGCGGGAAGAGGTTAAGCGTGGTAGGTCTCTTGGGCCGGTAGGTGTCTCCGCTGCCTGTGCCCGGGCCCTGGCCCTGGCTGCGAGGCGGCGGCTCCTGGCCTGACTCGGCTTTAGGAGGCCCCACTCCTGACCGCCGGGCAGCGAGCTCGTCGTCCTCCTCCTCGTCGTCATCCTCAGCTCCGGGAGTGTCGCCTGTCGCGTCGATCAGGTCCATCTGCAGCATCTCCGCCTGCAGCCGGCTCCCCGCGTTGCCGCTGCCACCCGCAGATAGCAGCCCGGCGCGCGGGGGCTGCGCGGCGCGGACGGAGAGGCGTCAGGGGGAGGGGCCTTGTGAGCAGAGGAGGGATCTCGCGGGAGGGGCGGCTCTGATGCCTGTGCCCCGCCTCCCCAATGGACGAGTCCATTTCGCGGCTCCCCCCCCCCCCCCAGGGGAGGAAGACTGGAAGCAGGGCAGAGACAGGAGCACTGGGCTGCTTCCGTCTGCCCTCTAGAGAGACCTCGTCCCCACGCCAGCCAGCACAGAGAACCGCCCACGCCTCTCCTCTCCTACGGTTTCCCCTCCCGACTTCTTGCACCCTCCCGTTTCCTTGGCAACGGCCAGTGACCTCACCCGGGTTGTAAGCCGAGCCCAGAGTGAAATCACCGCTGTTGCCATGGAGACCTAGGGGTCGCCCAGGAATTCCTGTCCCAATATGGATGGGTGAGGCAACTGGCATTTGAAGGAGCCATTGAAGCACACTGGGGAAAGTGGGTGTCAGCCAGGTGAGGAACACTGCAGTGCGGACCAGAGGCCCCGACTAGACCGAAGAGGGACTCTGAGGGGAAGCCCTTCCCAGCCAGCTTTAACCTGAACACTTTCTTCAGCCAACCCCGCCTTTATAGTCCAGAACAACATGCCGCTAACTCTTGGCACCTTGGACAGATCCTCTGACCCGTTATCCCTCAAGAGTTGACTGGGCCTTACTGCAGTCCTCCAGGCTACCAGAGGGAAGAGAACACTCATGTGCGTTGAAGCCACTGAGACTTTGACTAGGCTCCCACTGGGGCATTACCCCCATTAGTCTAGTTACTACGGGGGGCGGGGGGTCCGGGCTAACTGCAGAAGATCCTCTCGGAAGTTTTGCATATGCAAGACAGCGTTTTTCAAAGTCCAGAGCAGGTATAGGACCTCAGAGAAGTCATGGCCAAGCCCTGGGATCACTCCCCAAGTCCAGAAGACGTGGCCTCTGCCTCCATCCTTGCTGCCTGGCCAGAGGGTGGAGGATTGGGTATGAGGACCATAGAGTCATCCTCACAGCTTGCTTTCCTTTGCCTGGAAGTTTCTAAAAGTGCTAGGGGTAGCAGGAGGTCAACGCTAAGACAAATGTCCTTCCCTGGCTCTCACTGCCACCATCTCAATGTCCAATCTAGCTACTCAACTACCTGGTAGAGACACAGTGCTGACCTCTGACCCCTACCCCTGTGCAGTTGCTGTCTATAGCCTGCAAGCAAGTCCTCGCTTTGTGTTCTGACAACAGAATGGGGAGAGAGCCTGCCACTATGGCAAAGCCAAGGGGCTCAGAGCAATACTGGTTCTGGAACAACCTCTCAGCAGGGGCTACCGGTGGTGTGTTGGTGGTGCGCTCAGCGTGGTGCTGTGGTGGCGGCCATGGGAGCTAGCCCAGTGGCGCCCCAGCTCCCCTTGCCTGCCCCAAAGCACTGCAGATTCCACCAGACTCCACCCTGTACTGCTGCAGGGCCCTCTGCCAAGAAGCTCCCGAGAAGCCCTTGCCTTCACACTGGCCTTCACCGCCACTGTTTACATCTCAAGTCCTCCCACTCCTTATTCCTGTGAGAACAGGAGGAGCGACTTTCAGCTTTAGCACTGACAAGACAATGCCAAACATTAAATGAAGATTTTTGGATTGAACAGCCAAGGTGTGCCGGACCTTATACCAGATGCCTCCTGCATTGCTATTTCACTTTCTGGGGTGCCACACACACTCAAAAAGCTCCTTCATAAATATAGGGGTGCCTTCACCTTTGTCCCCATCCGTCCACCCCACGCAGACTCTCCAGACCCAGCCCTTACCCGGAGAGACAAGGTATCTTTGCACTGTAGGCTGATGCCACACTCATCGGTGATCTCGGAAAGGTCTTCATCCTCAAACTCCTCCAGGCTGATGTCATGGGTGAGCCTGATGGGGACAGAAACCAAAGTTACAACCCAGGGGTCCTAAGTCCCAACTAAGCCTGCTGGTTATCTCCTTCTTCCCAGGGGAAGCCCCTGGAAGTCAGGTGACAGCCCCCAGATGGAGGCCTCAGTCTGTCACCACAGTGCCAGGGGAAGGATTTGGGGTTGGAGCCAAAAGGCATTCCACCTAGAGTGGCGGAGGAGGCAGCTCCAGGTTCCTCCAGCATCACCGGCTGGGAGTTCTCCGTCCTGCTGCCAACCAGAAGGCAGTCCTAGAAGGCCCAGCTATGCAGCACCTCAACTCTGCTGGGGAAATGCCTCCATGGCCAAGGCAGTGCCAACCCCAAGAGGCACCCAGAGCAAGGAAGCCTTGGCATTCCACACTAACAAGACTCAAAGGGCCACCAGAAGGAAAGGGCAGGTGCCCCCTTCTTTCATCCACAAAGACACACATGATTCAGGCATGGTTACAGTGAGAGGGACCTGGGGTCAGCCTGTTCTAAGAAAAACTATGGTTTCCTGTTAAGGTCTTGGTCTCATCTCTTTAATTGCACAATCTCATTTGGTGTAAGGACCCTGAACAAATGGGGTCAGGGAAGGCCCAGGGTAGGGCTTGTGACCGACCACAGAGAGCACTTGGGCACCAGAATAACAGGCTTCCAGGTCCCCAGGCTAGCCTGTGTGCCCACCTTGGGATGGACTTCTGAGATAGCCACTGTGGTGGCTGCCTGTCCCCTGCACTTGCTCACCCTAACCCTGGCATGCTGTCTGTCTTGGTGTAAATGGGACACCTCGGGGAGTTGGAGAGACTGCCCCGGCCTTTTCCCAGAGCCAGGAGATTAGCACATCGCAGAGGTATACAAGCTCATCCAAGGTCACCTAGGAGAGGAAGGACGGAAGTAGCTCCCAGGAAAGCCTAGAAGGCTCACATCTCTGTCTTCTACCTCAGTCTTAACAGGGCTCCTGAGCTCAATGGAGCACCTCCCAGCCACCCCTCCCCCCGCCCTGAGGCCAGCCCCCAGGACCCTACCAGTGCTCCCACTGATCCTCCAACCAGCTGTCATTGTCTGGGCTCGAATCCATCTTCAAAACCAGCTGCAAGGAGAGCCCTGCCCGGCCAGGGGGCTGCGGGGCTCCAGGACTGCCCTCTCATGCCCAGAAGGGTCGGGGGGCCAGAGCTCAAGGCAGGGCTGGGGCGTCTGGCCTCCACCAACTGGGCCTGCCTTTCTGCATCCTGCTGGCTGCAGAAGCCTAGGGAGCTCATTAAAAATAGATGGGCGGGAGAGGAGGCCGCAGCTGCCGACCCAGGCCCCAGCCCCAACTCTTCCTGGCCCAACCCTGAGCTGCGGGCAGCTTCCTCCCTTGGCGGCTCGACGCGCAAGCGATGTCGCCGCCTCCCCCGCGGGATCAGGTTACTGCAATCAATGCTACTGGCTCCACCTGCCCTTCCAATGCCCCTGTTGGGGGCTAGAGTGACCCCCTCCTCCCTCTCAAGGCCAGGCTTGTTAGCAGACGGCAGAAATCTGGCGATTTTTCCCCCCTCAAAGCCAGACCTTGATCTGCTTTAAAGGGACAGAGGCACACTGAGGAAGATGGAGGGGCTTCCGAAACGCTCCAAGAACGGACACCCGAATCCACATAGCCACAGGCTCCGCCTCCACACCGCAACGGCGAGGCTTCTGCAAGCTCAGGGCCAGAGCAGTTGGGTCGGGGATTGGCGCACCCTGGAAGGACCGGCAGGTGGGACAGTGATGAGTTTGGACCTTTTTGGAGCAGGGTTGGGAGTCATTTGGGAGTGACTTTGACTGAGCCCGGAGGTCTCTACTGGCAACTGTCCTAGAAGATTCTGACCCCAAGGGTAGCAGGCTGCCCGGCATGGGGGTGTGGCTACCAGCTGGTACGAAAGTGGCAAAGGAGCTGGTCCAGGCGCCCAAGCACCCTTCTTAGTCTTGCCTACCGGCCTTGTGGCTAACGCTAAGTGCAGCCTGCCCGTAAGGTCTGGGACTCAGACAGCAAGGCAGTTCCTGGGTCTCACAGGACATCTTCTCTGGAAGTGTCCTTGGATGCCCCAAGCTCTGCTGGTGACACCTCTGTCTCCTTATGCCAAACCATGCACCCACCACACCAGCTTGCCTGCTGGCGCCAGTCTCCCTATACCTCTACTACCCCTCCACACCCTATTCCTGGACTACTACCCCTCCTGTCGCCATGAGGCAAAGTCTCAAGAGACACCACCATCCTGTCCTCTCCTCACTCAAAACCCTCCAGTGTTCTCTGCAAGGGGGAGACTTGTACCCTGTGTGGACTTACCTGTTAACTGAACCTTGCTCCCTAAGGGTGGGGACTGGACCTCCACAGTGCCCAATTTGGGACCTGCATGGCACATGTGGCAGACCCTCAAACTGGGCATGCCACAGAAATGCTCAGAGAAGCCGTCCTCCAGGCAGCCTTCTCACGGAGCAGGTTCCATCCTGTGGTTGGATCCATCAGAGATGCCCTACCCATCCCAGCTACAAAGTTGGACGGAGTACCCTTCCCTCATCGTCTGTGTTTCTCCCTTCCTGATGCCTATCTAGACTGGTGGGTCCTGGAGGGCAGAGGCGGCAAGGGTGCCAGGTACACACCACGTGCTCGGTAGATATATGCCAGGTGTTGGCCACAGGATGGCCTCAGTCTCCGTCCTTCCTCTCAGACTAAAGACTCTGGAGTGGGGCTGCAGGCTTCTGTATGGCCATAAGATGTGTCCCTGTGTATCCACGTCCCCTCAGCATGACCTGATGGGCCAGTTCCCTGAGCAGCAGCTCTGAGTGAGGCCAGGCCAGATGAGGGCACTAGGTTAGCGGGGCAAAGATGAGAAGAGCTTTAATCTAAGGGTTGGAAGCCCACCATGAATCCTTACCTCCCTGAGGGCGGGGAGGGTGTTCTTGCCTTCTCTCACTTCCGGAATTCACCCAAGAAGGAAGTCCCATGTTTCAAGCATGTAAAAACCTTTGTGTTGCTACCCTTGTCTTACTTTGGGGTGAGATGGCAGGATGACACCATATCAAGGCCAGAAGTTGGAGTACTGAAAGAAAATCTTCACTCTTTTTCTAACCTGGCAATCAACCCTGCTGTATTTCCTTACCACCCTGGAATGGGGCTCTGGGCCATCTTACAGATGAGGTGCCCTGGGGCCCAGGCATAGAGGTGTTGTACACCCTAGTCCCCTTCCTGCCTGCCACCTCAGGATAAGATGGGAGTGTCTGAATCCCAGAGAAGGCAGGAGGTCATTGCCAAGGAGGGGGCAGGGCTGGTCAAGAGCTGCCCGCCGCTGTCACCTCACTCTTCCCTAGGCATAGATGGTCTAGATCTCTTGGGCAGAGATGCCAACAGTGGGGGAGGAAAAAAAGAGGCAGGGGAGGCTGGCGGGCAAACTGGGAAGGCAGGAAGGCCGAGTCCTAACCTTACCTAAGGCATTTCCTTGGAAATCTGAGCCCTGGCCTGGGAGGCTGAGAAGTAGAATCGCACAGCCCTGGCAGGTTAGCGGCTTCTTCCTAGGGGTTGGGCCTTGGGCAGCCTCGCAGGACAGCAGCACGGCATCCATCAGTCCTACCTGCCCTTATTTGGTAGACACATAGCATAGCCATGCTTGGTGGCCCTGTGTTAAAGTTTGGTCACTGGAGGCCACCCTGACTTTGACATCTGTCTTCCTGCAGCACATGCCCTCTCACATGCAGGGTTGGTCCCCGGCCACACCTTGCTCAGGTTCTGGATGTGAGCCTGCCCCTCACTCCCCACCCTGGCTCTGGTTGGGCTGGGTTCTGCTGAAGGATTCCAGCTCACCTGCTCCAGGTATTCTCCCTTCCCTGCTGCCTCGGTTCCCTCTTCCTTGTAACCCTCCCAGCAGAAGCTCCGGCTGTTCCTAGCCTCTTTTTCACTCCTTCCACCCAGGAACAGGCAGAGGTGGCACAGGAAGTGAGGGACCAAGTACAGCACTGAGCCTTCATTGAGTTAGGCCACACTTGAGCCTCAACTCCCAGCTTCCTGTGTGAGGTAAAGAGACCAGCAAAGGGACCTTTGGCCCCAGCCATGGTGCCCTCTGGGCTTCTTGTGATAGAAGCAACCTGAGATCCAGCCTGTCCTTGCAGCCCTAGATCTTACGGAGCTGGCTTCCAGACCTAGAGGATACCCCACTGGCTCCCCTCCTGCCCACCTTTCTAGTGTCTCTTAGCCCCTCCGTTATAGAAGGGCTGTGGGGTCTATGCCTCCCATGGTGTGTCCCCTCCCCCCTGTAATGACCTTCACCTGGTAAGGTTCCACCAGTAGGAGTTTTGAATAAGTGCTGAACTAACTACAGCATTCCTGCATCTTTCTATGTTTTTGACTTGCAAATATCTAGGTAAGTGTTCCCTTTGGATGCAACTTGAACAGTGAGTGACTCAGCTTGGAGGAAACCTCCGCACATGGACAATTCCACACATCAAAATCCCTTACACACAGAAACGTGTTAGATGTTGTGGGGGTGGCACAGCTGACCTAATTTGTGAGTTGGGGTTATTTTTGTTTTGTTTTTTTTGTTTTGTTTTGTTTTGTTTGTGAGACCTTTTAAGCACCAAGCTAGGACTTCTTGCTAGAGCCAGGGAGCACAGCATTCCACTGCACAGACAGCTTTTGCATCTCCTGGAATGAGCATTACAGAGTCTGTGTGTGTGAATGCGGAGAGCGACAACCAATAAAATAAGCAAAAGGACAGGCTGGGACTGGAAATAGCTCCACCCACAGTGCTGGCCTCATATGCAAGGAGGGTCTGTAATCCCCGGCAGGCACGGCACACACCTGTAACCCCAGCATTTGGGAGGTGGCAACAGGAGGATCAGGAGGAATTCAAGGTCCTCTTCAACTACATAGTAAGTTCCAGGCCAGTCTGGGTGACAAGAGAACACTTTTTTTTTTAAAGGTGGGGGCGGGAATGGGGGAGGCAGGCTGGATAACCCATGGCACCCACGAGAAGACAGGCACAAGAAGCGCGTGGTCGGGGATACGTGGGGTGGGTGAAATCTGGCGAGTTTGCCTTTCCTTTACTGGGCAAACCTCTGGCTCCAGCTCCTATAACCTCGCTTCGGACTCCTATCCCTAGTCCCGGCACTGCCAGCCCCTGGCCTCAGTCTCCTAAATGCACTCCAACCTGTGCAAAGCTACACACACAGACACTAAGCAAACAGCTGTTAGGTGCTGGTAGCCTTGGCAGCCTGGGCGGGGGTGGGAGCAGTGTGACCCTTACTTGCATGTCCAGTAACAGTACGTAGCCGGCACCCAGTAGAGGTTCCCCAGAGTTGTACATGACTGTGAGCAGGGTTAGGGGGTCCAAGACAACATTCTAGAATGGGCAAGACCCCTAAGTTGGGATGGGGGTGGTGATAGGATTTATGAGAACTTTTAGTCTCCAAGGCAAAAATGAGGTTGTGCCATTCCCCAGGGACCCAGATACCCAGAGAGGGCTGATGCTAGAAGGCTGGGAAAGAACTCCTTCCTTGGCTGCAGCTGGGCTGTGTGAGGCTAACCAGTTCCTCTGCGGCCCACCACGCGTTCACCAGGAGCTAGGCCAGAGGCAGCAACAGCCACGCTGCCTCGTACCCTGACCACAGCAAGGCTGCTGTCCCCAGCCTGGCCACTTCGTTCTCTCTATGTCCTGGGTTCTTCTTGAGGTGACAGTAGTCTCCTCTAAACAGTGACACTCCAAGGACCATGATTCTGGTCCTTTCTACCTGCCCTCCCCCACGCTCTATACCCCAAACCAACTGCTCACTTCACTCTACCAACTGTGTCAGCAATGATCACCAATCTAAGATCCGGCAAGCGCCAAGGTGACTAGACCATTGCCTGCCTAGTCTCTCATCTCCCAAGGAGTCCTGAGACCACCCTAGCTCATCACTGCCTCACCCTCAGACCAGTGGGAGGATCTGGTCTGCCCCATCCCTTAACCACCTCCCATCCTGTCCCCAGGCCTTCTTCTCGCCTGCCTGCAGGATAGGCCACAAGTGTCCCCGCCTCCCCATCCACTCTGTGCAGTAGCCACTATCCACCAGTGGCTGCCAGTCCCCGCCTGACCCCAGTCCAGCACCCAGCACTTGTGGATGAAGAATCCAGCATCCTCTCATGGCTCCCAACTTCCCACACAACTTAGCTCTCCACACGGCCAGACACGTGCCATCCTGCCTGTTTGCCTACTCCCAAGCCTGTCTTTCCCAATGTATCTTCCTCCTCTGTGAGGATTGCCTGACCTCCTGTAGGAACTGGATCTGCATGACCAGCACACTTGGCCTATCTGGGAAGACACTGTCTCCCTTTACTCTGTTGGGACCTCTGCATACTGCGTCTCCCTGTGAGCCTGGTGAAGAGTTCGCTTGATGAGCAATAGAAGGCAGTGTGTATGGCTCTGTAAAGAGGTAAATAAAGGACTCTGCTCTGTGGTGAGCATCTCTCATGCTGAGGCGGTGTAGTGGGGTCGTCAGAAACCATCCAGGGCTCCATCGGCACCAGAGGCTCTATCCTGACTTTGTTATTAACTTGCTGCATGTTCTTGGGGAAGTCACCAGCCCTCTCCTGTTTCTGTATAAGGGAGAGATTTACTGGACCTTTCTCTCATTCTCCCCCCCCCACCCCCCTCTGCAGTGGTAGAATTGGAATCTAGGCGGTCCAGCAGAACAGGCAAGCATTAGCACTCAGCATACCCCAGCCCTGATGGGCTGACATCTGAGGGCTCCCTCACCAGGGCTCTTAGCCACACACTTAAAGCACACTGTTGATATTGCTTCCCATGAATGCCCCTTTGTCCTGCTGGTCCTCCCATTTGGGATGACTGTCCCCTGCTCCACCCCTTCATCCCACACATCCAGGCCCAATGGATCCATTATGCAACGCTCTAAACTCTCTTCCCTGGAGCTTTCTTTATGAAGAACATGGATCAGCTAAACATATCTTTTGCTATGCTGGAAGTAACTCAGTAACTTATACATACCCCAAAATAAGAAGCCAAATGGTACCCAAACAGGTAAGTAAAAAGTTCTCGCTCCACCCCACATCCAGGCATACCACTAGGGACCAGATGGAAGATTTCCATAATCAGAAAAACCACCTAGTTCATACTCATTTAAGTCAACTTCCGACAGATGCGCCAGTCTTCCAAGTCCACACATGCTTACCCTTCCAAAGGCGCACCCCAGTACCCTAGGGCTCGCTCTTCCGGTGGCCGACTGAAACCAGATTTTCTGGGCTCACATCAGCTCCACTACTAGCTGCTCTATGGTTTCCTCATCTGGAGGCAGCATCCGTAGTACCTGTTCACATGGTTACGGGGGACACACTCCTGCACACATACAATCCGTAGCGTGGCGCGTCCCTCTGCTCAGCATTCACCACTGCTCTGTCCTCCAGGAGAAATACTCCCAGTGCATCCATCCTCAACTCAATAATAAACCAGGAAGACACCGCTGCCACCTACTCTGGGCTGAGTAATGGGGAGAGCGAAGTGCTGGTAAGCACCACTTACACTTTCTGGAAGCTCACAGTAGAAATCACACACACACACACACACACACACACACACACACACACACACACAGACACACACACACACACACACACACACCAAACAAACAAACAAAACCACACACCACATCTGAGTTCTGGAACCATCCTAATCAGGGGCTAAAAAAGATGTTTTGAAGAACAACCAAAGACTCAAAGGACTTAAGTGCCCAGTCTTGAAGAACACAACTAAAAGGAGCAGTTGACCCCAGAATCCTATGAAAGAGCCACAAGGCAGCGTGATTGCTCGGGTTAAATGGAGCTAGACCAACGGCTGCTCAGGCAGGACAAGGGGAAGGGCAGTGGAGGCTGCTGAAGTAGGCAGCAGGCCACGCAGGGCCCAGGACACTGCCCAGTATTATTTTCACAAGCCTGCTTTGTCTCTCAGCCAGGCCACGGTGTCCTGGAGGGCCAGCCCACTCGTTACTCAGCCTTTGGGTACACTGTTGTCACCATTCTACATAGTCTCAGACAGGCCTGTATAATAAATGATAACTTCCTGTCAGGACAGGGCTGTGAGCCTACCCTGGGACAGAGGGTAGGGCCTATAGGGAGAGGGCAGCGAGCAAGCTCAGACCTAGTTTCAGGTTCCAGTCCTGGCCCAGTCTCAAACTTTTCTGTGGTCCCTAAGCCAGCCCCTCTGCCCTCCTTCCTTTCCATTGCTACTGTTCTGCAAAGGGCAGACCACGGTGCCCCCTCAGGGTGGTGGTGAAGGGTCAGTGGACTACACTCAAGAAAAGCTTTGACAGAAACAAGCTGTGCAGATTCCTGCCCGTGTGGACGGCTACTTGTTGAACAGTGACTTCATGTCTCCTTCCCAGGCTGGAATCAATATTAATTAGCCCACTCAACAGATGAGACCAACGAAGACAAAAGCATACTTGGGTCAGGCAGTGAGGAAGCAGGAACTAGGATTTGAATCCATGTCCCTCACAGCTAATTCTCTTCCCTTGCAAAGGCCTGACCTGCCAGGGGGGATCGGAAGTGTCTGCCTGGCCCTCTAGCCTTTCTTCAGGTTTGGAAGCTTCCTCTGGCCCTCTCCTTCTGAAGCAGGGCCTCCTTGGAGGATCCAGGGCCTGATCATACCATTTGAGATCCCTGGGGGAGTTGGGGGGGGGCTGTCTCCGCCCACCTGAGGACTTGGGAGCTAGAGCCCCCTTCAACTGATGGCGCCAGAGCACAGCTGGGGTCTGGCTGGGGCAAGGGCCCCAGGAGAAAGAAAGGCGCCTGCTCCTGAGATTGGGAAATCATGAGATGTGTCTCAGCTGCTTTCTTCTAGACTCTGGAGCAGTGACACCCTTCTCCTCTTCCTCACCAACTCCTCCCCCCCCCCCCCCCGTGTGTGTGTGTGTGTGTAGAAGACATTCATTGGTCCAACACATCACCCCTTACAGCTCTGAAATTCACCTGCTCTAACATCAGGTTGAGGGGTGGGTCGCAGGGGAGCTCAGGTCAGGGTCCTGAGTTTATACCACAGTAGAGAACCCCAAAGGCATCCTGGATATCCAAAGGAGGTTGGGTTCCACTGGTTGAGGTCGATCCTTCTGCAACTGGCCTGAGGTACAACTGACCAGGTGGGAGCTGCCCAAATCCAGAAGACTGTCCAAGACAGCCTGGCCCATCTGGCCGGCTGGGGGAGGGGCTCATGACTCTCTCCTCAGAGCACCAAGGTTGTTACTCAGAGAACTGGGGCCCCCAACCTCCAGCCTGCCCCCACCTTGGGCCAGAAACCTTGAGACTCAGCAGGAAAAGTCTGGCCGGGTTGCTGCACCAGGAATTCCATCCAAACCCCAGACCCATTCTCTGTGCCAAGGTGGAGGGGGAAGGCTACCTCCCAGGTCCCTGCCCCAGATTCACCCCGAGCACCCCACCTCAGAACATGGAATGGCGGAGGGAGCTGTGGGGGGCCACGCGGTGGCCACCAACCTGGACTGGAGGTTGTACGGCTGGGGGCTCGGAAGGGACGCCGCCCTCGGAGTCCCCGGGGATTCTGAGGTTCCGGGCCCGGCCGAAGGGCGGGGCACGCGTGGCCGCAATCCTCACCTGAAATTGGGAGGCGACGCGATGTGCAGTCCCAGGAATGGGGAGACAGCCGGCGGGGAAGCGGCTCCCCCGTCCAGGCCGCTCTCTCGCTCCGCCATTCCCGGGCGCAGCCCTGGCCATCCGGGCGGAGCGCAGCGCGGGAGGCGGCGGCGGCGGCGGCGGAGGCGGAGGCGCTGCTAGGAGGCCGCCGCCGCCGCGGGGGCTCGAACTGGGCTAAAGCGGGCGCGGCTCGGGACTGCGCGCCGCTTTGCCTGCGGGTCCCCGCGAGAGCGCCCGGCGCGCGCCCCCGGACCGGCTGGGGTCTCTTGGTCCCGCCTCTGCTCCGCCCCCCCCCCCCCAGCGCTCTCCGAGGTGCTGACGTTTTAGTCCGGTGGCCCTGGGTCTTATCAGGCCTCCCCCCACATCTCAGCGGACTCCCCAGACACTAGCAAAGCTTTGCTCCCACTCCCGCCCAAGAGCTGGACCTAGATCCAGGGCATCAGGTAGCTAATGGCAAGGTTCTGCTCTCAAAGGCCGTCTTTGGCCTTCCACAGTAACAGGGGTGGGAATGAGGGTTGCAGAAGATGGCCCAGAAAGGTGAGGGGATGGTGGAGTCCAAGAGCAATCAGCTTTGAAGCCCTGTGGCCTAAAACCACAGCTTGGATCCACAAGTAAACAGGCAGTGGGGATTTGTATTGGTGACTTCACAGCTCTAAGGCTTCTTTCCCATGTGTGAAATGGGGTATAATCCCTCCATGACTGTGATGAAGAAGAAACGTAACAGAAATGCTTCTCCCTGGGAGTTAGGATCTAGCCCTCACCTCTCCCAGAACTCTCTAGAAGGGCACCTCCGTTATGACCCCCTTGAGCTCTGGATATCTTTGGTGACCTGAGCTATGTTCTTGGTTTCTTAGCCTTGTGATGCCTCTGTCAGTACTCCCCCAACACACTGATTTTTAATTTCCAGATTGTCTTGGAGTTTACTATGTACCCTAGGCTGACTTTGAACCGGTGACAATCTTGAGTCTCCTGTTAGGCCCTAGGATTAGTGTGAACTGCCATGCCCAGTTCCCAGCACTTCTCCCCCACCCCAGCTTTCTATAGAGCACCCCTTTTGCACCCACACAGTCCTGAACTGGCTTCTCCCACCCTAAGGCCCAGAACCTTCCTCTTGCCCCCACAACGGGCTTCTTGTGGGCTTTTGGTTGCATCTGTTCCCCGTACACACGCTGGGTTTATCTGTATTAGACTTTCTCACACAACATGGATTGCCAAGGCTAGGGCTCTAGTTTTGGTGGGTCACTGTGCCTCCCATCCAGCTTCTCTATGCCTCTGGCCACAGATCCTGCCCTTTACACAGATGGAGCAGGACAGACAAATGTTCTACAGCCTATGGGGTTCCATTTGCAATAAAAAAAAAAGATTAATTATTTATACAGTACTCTGCCCACATGTGTGTGCCTGCACGCCAGAAGAGGGCACCGGATCTCATTATAGATGGTTGTAAGCCACTATGTGGTTGCTGGGAATTGAACTCAGGACCCATGGAAGAACAGACAGGGCTCTTAACCTCTGAGCCATCTCTTCAGCACTGCACTGCTCCCCTCCCCCCTCTTTGCAAATCTTGCTTCCTTTTCCTTCCCAGCAGAAAGCTGCAGGCACCTGCCTTGTACTCAATCTCCATGCTTCAGCCCTGAGAACATTCTAAAACCTGAAACCAGAAACCTTGGTTGCCTCTCCCTTCCCTGCCACTGATGCTTCAAGTAAGGATTGGTCACTTTAACTGTGTTTTGGCTCAGGCCTCTCACAGTAGGCCCTACCCTAACCATCTGCTATTATGATGCCTTCTTTCCAAGAAAGCAGTCTTGTCTAATGATCATGGCTAATGTGTGCTTGTCTCAGCTGGGCAACATCCCCAGGAGGTCCAAAGTGTGTGAGTATGTAGGATAGTTCCCGCTTGTAGAACCTTCTGCTCAAGAACAAAGGTATCTGTCTTAGCTTCTGCAGCCAAGCCTAAGCTCTATGAGAAGCCCAGCGAGGCAGGCAGCCTGGGTCTCAGTAGGAAGTAGGCCAGTGGGAGCTAGGAGACAGAGCCAGGAATGAGAGTCCTACAGTAAAGCTCCTCTCCTTCTGTGATTTTCTTTGGCTTAGTCTGAGCCCCTTTCCCACCAGGAGCACCCATGTGCACGGAACTCTGGCCAGATGGCCCAAGAAAGAGCCAGCATCCAGGCTCCAGGCTTGGCTGCGGCTTCCTTAACCGTGCCCAAACAGCACACACGTGTCTTAGCATATTATAAAGAATGAATACAGACAGACCCTGGATCTCAGTAAGCTACCTGGCACTGTGAGGTGGCACCCAGGAACCAGCGCCCTGTATGGTCTGGGTGACTGACTCTTGATTCTGACCAAGCTGTAGGGCAGCTGCCATCCTGCCACAGGAGCGTACAGCCTCCCTTATGCAAGCTTCACTCCAACAGCAGCAACATGGCGGGGCTTAAAGGGCCACCCATGTCCAGCCTCAGCAGCCCATTTCCAGACCCCCCACAAGATGGACTACACAACACAGCTTTACTCAGACAGGATTAGACATTTATAAAACAGGTAAATATTCACAGACAAACTGTGGGAGAAATACAACCTTCCCAGGAATAGGGAACTCTGTAAAGTGCTTCTTGCCTGCGACCATCCCATGCTAGATCCTGGGAGCGGGACACGGGGCACTGTTCTGGAACAGCCCTCAGGGCTACTCATGCTAGGCAAAAGGAGGCATGAAGCCACCCCAGGGCTCCAGGTCACTCCAACACATAGCTCTGGGAGTGGACTGTTCCATTCATTGGAAGGCTGTCCTGGGGATGGGCCAGCACGTCAAGGAGGTGGAGGGCAGGTGATCTTGCCAACTTGTACCTTGGGAAGAGAGCCGTCATCAAAAAAGCAGAGAAGGGCATTGTCCCCATAGCTAAAGGTGCTGCAAAATAAACACTGGTTCCAGACCTAGCCTTTGACCCTCTTCAGACCAGTTCTCCAAGCCTGCTCTATCCCTTGGCTCTTTCCTCTGGGCCTGGGGCTAGGGAGCAGGGAGGCCACTCCCCATGGTGAACACACACTTCACCAGTGCCGTTTCTCCACACAATCATAGGACGTTTCTAGTCAGAATGATGAACATACACAGTTGGACTAAAGGCAGCGCTCTGCTGAGAAAACCCGAGGCCATCTCAAAAAGAAGCCTGTCAGATGTGCTGGACAGCTGGAGCAGAGGGGACCTGACCCCAGGGTTCTGGTCTGACACAGTGAAGGTCAGGGCCAAGGGCATTAACAACTTCGAGGCTAGGAAAGGTCACAGGGGAGGTAGAGAGGAAAAGGCCCAGAGGCCAGCTTAATGTTACATGTGAGAACATAAATCCAATCAGTACACACACACACACACACACACACACACACACACACACACACACACACACACACACACTGTGGCTCAAGTGCAGGCCACGGGGTAAAAGGAAGACTTGCTCAGTTGCCCACACATCCTTCTTTTCACTTCTTTCTCCATGACCCAGCAGTGGGAGATAGAGGTGGCTGCCCTGGAAAGCAGGCTTGGCCTCTCTGGGAAGGGGATGGTGTGCCAGATGTGATCTCGATTTGACCTTTCACCAACTGCCCAGGCAGTGCCCCACCCCTCAGATCCTTTGAGCCCCTGGAAGCCCAGCCCTGGAGAGCTGACATGGCCATGTGGGTGCTGACTAGAGGGGTGGGGGCTGGGCTGGAAGCCTGCAGAAAACAAGACTGTCCAGCTGCCTGGCTGGGTATCAGCAATACTTGTTGGAGCTTGTGGTACCTGGAACTGTGGTCAGAGGAGCCAGGGGTCCTTAAGCCATGGGACCTGGTTTCCACTACCAGCTCAGACCCTGGCCTGTCCACAGCTCCTGAGAGGCCAAGACTGGACCCTACCTGCTGGGGAATGGACAGAAGACTGGGAGTCTATTCGTCTTCTTGGCATCTACACAGACATGCCATCTGAGGCTGGCATAGCAGGGCTGGGCACACAACATGCCAGTCTGCAGTCTTGGACATCCAGGGCCTGCCAGGGGCATGGGATTTTAAAAGACTGGCCTGGCTGTTTAAGTCGAGATGGGAGGCATCTACTCTAGCCTGCTCAGGTTCTAGTGTCAGAAAGTGCGAACTTAGTCAGCAGGTCTGGCTGCCTCTGGAACCCCACACGTCAGATGAGAATAAAACCTGTGGCCCTCCTGCTCCTCGTCTGAAGAGACGAGGGAGTAAGAGGAGTCTGGGGAGGCAGAGACCAGAATTCGAATTAGGGGCCTACCACTCTTTTGGGATAAGGATGGGGGCTCCCAGGGGCAGCTTTGGGCTGCAGGTCACTGCTGTGGCTTCTAGTCTTGTGTTTGGAGGTCAGGAAGCAGCTCTGGTGAGGAGGCATGATCCAGGGACACCTCAAGCCCAGGCCACATTCAGGATCACAAGAGTGTAAACAGTTGCATGCACATGTAAATGGCACACCATGCCTTCCTCTACACACACACACACACACACACACACACACACACACACACACAGACGCTCGCTCCCCCGCTGGTGACTGGCTTCACTGTAGGTTGCACTCTGTGGCCGTGGCAGCTCAGGCACCCGGGCTTTGCTCTCGAAGCAATGGCTCTCCAGCTGAAAGAGAAAAACACATGTAAAGGGGCACTCGGGAGGCTGCTTCGTTGCCCAGGCACCAGCTCCTCTAGCTGCTTCCCTGGAGATGCCCACATTGGGAGTGGGCAGCCCAGTGAACATGCTGCTTAGGCCACAGTCCCCTGGGCCAGGTTATTGCTGGGCAACCATGGGAGGGGGGGGGGGTAGCTGAATACTGCATCTCTGAACCCAGGGCAAGAGTTCCCTGCATTCCCTCTATCCAGGGATAAGGACAGCAGAGGACAGGGCTACATGCTGTCACCTAACACCTTGAGGGATACTTGTTCAGAGATGACAAGAGTACAGATACTGCTCCCAGAGATGGAGAGTAGTTGTGTGGGAAGTTTGGAAGGGTAAGGCAATGGCTGGGTTTTGAAGCAACAGGTGGGCAGAACTTCCACACACCAATCACAGGCTCTAGCACAGGCTACAGTGGGGCTTGGTGGTGGAGGGGGAATGGAAGGGGCAGAAAGGGGGAATGGGGACACAAGGTGAGTCATTTTAAAGATTTAGAACATCTTAGATCTGAGGCAGAAACAAATGGCCTCACCAGATACCAGAGGACAGGGCAGGCCCACTCTTGTGTCCATAACTGATGTCACTGCTTATGTGGCTCAGGTCTTGCCCCTTAGTACCTTAGGTTATGAATCTCTTTAGGTAAAAATGAGATGGGGTGACCTCAAATCCAAAATAAAAAAAGAACTTTGACCAGATAGAACAAAGCAGAAAACTTCTGCAAGGTCCAGAGACCATGACCTTGAACTACAGACTCCAGAACCAAAGAGTTGCTTCTGTGGTGCTTTGCTATGGCAACCCTCACAGACCCAGACAACCTGGTACCCGGTACCCTGCCCTTTCATAAATGAGAAACTGAACTGACACAGGTGTCCATACAAATAACCAAGACAGGAATGTCAGGACTTCAGGATTCCAAAACCCATGGGCTCTGATAACAAATTATTTATTTTATGTGTATGAGTGTTTTGCCTGCATATATGTCTGTGCACCACATGAGTACCCACCCAGTGCTCCCAGAAGCCAGCCAGGATCCCCTGGAACTGAAGTCATAGATGGCTTTGGATTGCCATGTGGGCGCTGGGAATCAAACCTTGGGACCTCTGCAAGAGCACCCAGTGTTCTTCCTAGAACACGGTGGTTTTGTTTTTAACCAGGAAGTAATCTTTATATTATTCCTCACCAAGACTTATAAGATGTAAAAAGGAAGAAATTCAACAAAGTGGCATAGAGATTGATAGCTAAGCAAAATAAAGTGGAAGGTGTTAGCAATGGGAAAACACTCTTAAAAGTCAGACATGACAGGCAGCGGTGGCGCACGCCTTTAATCCCAGCACTCAGGAAGCAGAGGCAGGAGGATCTCTGAGTTCGAGGTCAGCCTGGTCTGCAGAGTGAGTTCCAGCACAGCCAGGGCTACACAGAAACCCTGTCTCAAAAAACAAAAACAAAACAGTCAGATGAATTTGGAGCCATGGAGGAAACACAGGCTTCCCGCACATCCCATCCTAGTTCAGGTGCTTACTGCATGCGCGGAGGCAGCCGTGGCTCCTGCTCTTCCTGCTTCCTCCTCCTAGGTGCTAGGACGACCTGTGCCTGGAGCTCAGGCAATCCTTTTAAGGCCACATACTAAATCTAAAGCCAGCTGCGCCTGGGAAGCGATACGCTTTAGATTTTCAAAGCTGGACAGAGCACAGCACAAATGGACATGTGCTGGCAGCTCTCAGGACCTAGTTCTTTTTTTGTTGTTTTTTTGTTTTTGTAAGACAGGGTTTCTCTGTGTAGCCTTGGATGCCCTGGACTTGCTTTGTAGACCAGGCTGGCCTCGAACTCACAGAGGCTTGCCTCTGCCTCCCCAAGTGCTCCCCCACTGCGCCCATCTCAGGACCTTGTTCTTTAAACTAAGTTCAGCCATCTCCCCCTTGAAGAAAGTACTGAGTGCCCAGCCATGCCTTTCGGTTGTTTCTAGGGTGCACTGTGTTGCAGGAACACTTCTGGGTATAACTTCCACGCAGAGCTAGCCTTGCTGGTACACCTGAGATGAGCTTCCTTCTGAAATACCAACTCCAGTGGCATCTCCATTTTGTTTCTTCTGCCCTCAATTCTTGGGGCTCATGGAATTATGGAGAAATCTTTTTAAATTTTAAACTCATTTTAACTGATACATAAAATGGTACATAATGGCATATTATGTGCTTTTGAAAAATATTTTGCCCCTTCTCTCTTCCTTTCATAGACAGCATCTCATATAATCCAGGTTGGCCTTGAATTAGCTATGTAACTAAGCATGACCTTGAACTTCCAATCCTCCTTCCTGAGTCTCCCAAGTGCTGGGATTCCAGGCATGCATCGTGCCCACCTTATCATGTGCTATTCTAACACATGTACTCATTAGGTGTTTCTGAGATCAATGTACACATATGTCCATCAATACTTATCATTTATGAGCAGCTCAGGAGGTGCGTCCCAGCTGAGATCCCCTGGGCAATCTGCAGCCAGGAGCACAGGCTAGGATGCTGAGCCAGGCTCTCACGAAGGGTTGGGCTGCCGCCATCTCCACACTGGATAGGTTGTCACATAGCACTTGAACAAGTGTCAGAGGAACAAAGGGGGGTGGGGGGGGGTGGTTCTGGAAGTCATGTTCCAGGCAGTGAACTCAGCACTAACAAAGCACCGGCCAGACAGGGAAGGGGCTCCTTGGTCGTGGCCCTCTGTGCATGGAGGGGCTTCTCGCAATAGACTGCTGTGCAGTACAAGAAAGGGAGACGAAGCACTGTGCTGTCCTGTGGTAAAATCACCTGCCCAATGCGAGGTGCCAGTGCATTACTGCAGGCTGATGGAACCCTGTGTCAGCAGCTCTGGGGGTTATGGGAACCAGCTGACAGGACTGCTATTTGGAAGCTCACTGTTTTCTTTTTTCAGTTTAGTGAACACTGTAAAAACTAAATGTAGAACATTCGGTTGGCGTGGGTTTGAGGCAAGCATGGAAATCACTGATCCTAGAGATGTTTTTCTGGAGTACTGATTTAAATTGTAATGACTGTTCATGAGACAGCAAGCACCAGAGGCAGTAGGGCCACAATACCACAGAGCAGAGCTAAGAGACTGAAAGAGAGGAATGATTACTCAGACCTTGGCCTGTGGCCCAAGTCACATGACTAAAATGAACAGTTGATGGGCAAAAAGGGACATGTTTTCCCATCCACACAACTGACTGGACCCACAGCCCTCTCTGTGGCCCACCAGTCATGTGATCAGAGTCACTCCGAAGCACATGCAATGAAGCTCTGTGCCCTCCTCTGCCTGGTGTGCTTCACTCACTTTTCACACAAGAGTTTTGATTTTCTCCCTGACATCCTGATATGTGTGACCCAGAGGTGGGGTGGGTGACAAAGCGTTTCACAAATATGGTAAGGGTTAACCTTGGATATCACCTTGATTGGATTTGGGAACAAGAGACTTGTCTCTGAGTGGGTCTATGAGGACATTCCCTAGAAGGACTACCTGCGGGATAAGATTCTCGCCAGGGGCAGTGCTTCTTAGCAGCAGCCTAGATGTGGAGAAAAGCATGGCTGAGCCTGCCTGCCTGCACTCCCTGTTGCTAAGTGCACCTACCCCGCTGCTGCTGCCATTTTTCACTAACATCAGAACCCAGCCCCTTTGACCTTCTGATGCATACTGAAGACCAGTGGCTCTCCAGGAAGTCCTCTGGCCTGCAGCACCAGCCTTGCAGAATGTGCAGTTCCTCGGCTGCTAGCCTCCCAGTATGGAGAAGGCCATCATGGGATTCATTGCATTCTTTAGTAAACATGAACGTTCGGGAGGGTCTGTTCCTCTGGAAAGCCTAATACACCAGGTGAGGGTCTGGAGGCCTAGAGCCCCAGCCTGCACACAGGAGGCACTGTGCTCTTTCCTTTTGGGATTTCTAGAAACACGGTGTTCCTACTGTCTCAGAAAGAAATCTGCTCCTGTCACATCCTCTGACCTCTTGGTTCCTATTCACCTTCAAGAAATTTGTCTGGCTTAACTACCTAATGAAGATACAGAGCACAAGCTGTGAAAAACAACCCCCCAGACCTTACTAGGTGACTACAGTGCACTGAAGGCACTCCTCTTCACAGATGATGTCACTTGGCACAGGCCTTCCATGTGGCTCTCTGTTGCTGCTCCAGTGCTTACTCTTCCTTTAGATGCTGGTTTGACCATCCTGTTCCACAGATGGCTTCTCTCCTAGGAACTCCCTCAAGGGGCCCCTCTGCCTGGTCTCACAGTCTTCCAGGAGGGTCAGGATGAATAAACAAAACCCCAACAATACCCATCCCAGCAGGGGGCACTGTGCTCCAGTACTTCTGAGCTAGGCCCAGGCTGTAAGGCCTGGACACTGGGACACTGCTGGTATCTGCCATGATCTATACTTCCTAGATAACCCACCCAAGCCACAGAGCTGTCAGAGACAATACAATAGAGTTCCAGGACAACTAGGGGTACACAGAGAAACCCTGTCTCAAAAAAAAACAACCCCCCCAAAAAAACCCAACAACAACAAAAAACCCAAAGAGAGAAAGAGAGAGAGAGAGAGAGAGAGAGAGAGAGAGAGAGAGAGAGAGAGAGAGAGAGGATGGCAATCTACATTTCTCCAGTGTTGGCACAAAAACCTTTCTTGGGGAAGGAGGAACAAGGCAAGACTGTCTTCCTTTCTTCCTTCCTTTTTGAATGATTCAGCAACATTACAGAAAGATGTGCACTGACCGGGATGTGCAAAGTTACAGGCTTGGCGAGAAGAGGGGAGGCCTGGTAAGTACAGGCACAAGGATAGCTGGGCCCTTTCACCTTCCTGGGCTGGGCTAAACCCTTCCTGTGTTGCCCTGGTCTGGCTGCCTCCAGAACACACCTTCCATCTGCCACTTCACAGCCTCACATCTGGGTCTCAGATCTGACTCAGGTTAGGAGGCAGAAAGGACAAGTAAACAAGGAGAACAAAACTAAACTTTTCTTCACCCTAGCCAGAAAACAAAGGACTTCAACTTCTTCTAAAATAAATTGTTCTTTTCTTAAAAAATAATCATTTTCTCTTTAAGTTTTAGAAGGTAAACTGGACATGGTGGCTCACACCTGAAATTCTGGCACTCAGGAAGACGAGGCAGGAAGATTGCTACAAACTGAAGATTAGCCTCAGTTACACAGTGAGGCTCTGTCATAAACAAACACTCTAAAGGTTTAGAGCAGTGGTTCTCAACCTGTGGGTCACGGCCCATATGAAGGCTGCACATCTGATACTCTGCATACTAGATATTTACATTGTAATTCAGAACAGAAGTAAACTTATATTTATGAAGTAGCAATGAAAGTAATTTTATGGTTGGGGGTCACCACATCTGAGAAGCTGTATTAAAGGGTCACAGCATCAAGAAGGCAGAGAACCTCTGGTTTAGAAAGTATGAAGCCAGAATGATGGAATTTTGAACTGAAATTCTAACCCCCTTCCCCATCAGGCTTTAATCTGGTTTGCCATTTGAATCTCCAGCTGGCAAGCAACAGCTTTCAAAACCACGACCCACCTCCCCCTGCAAGGACTCACCCTCAGGTGTCCTTGCTTGGTGGCTCTTGGGCAGGCATCTCTGTCACCCTAGCACGCTTGCTGAGCTCTTCACCAGGAGGTTCCTCAGCTGCTTCCAGTTTGCGTTTGGGGGAAGCTGGGCCACTAGATAGTGGTCTGGGGCCTGTGAAGAGGCACAGAGACCTGTCACAGGTACATACCATAATGGTCTCACACTGTACAACTGCTCTTTGGGGACAGGGAGCCCTGCCCTGGCCTCCTTTTCAGCAGTGACCTCACTTGAGGCTGGGTGAGGAGGGCACGGCTTGGCCTGCTGGTAGCATGGTCCTCATGTCTCTGGCTCGAAGCCAGAGGCTGATCTGGCATATTTGCTGTCCTTGCTCTGAAGGTGAGGCTTTCCCTTTGCAGACCTGGGAAAATCCTGGCGATGGAGCATTCCCAGGCTGGCCAGCACCCTTGCTCTCACCTGCTGCTTCTCCTGTCTCGGCCCCTGCCACACCTTGTTCCTCTCTCCCCGTCCTCACCCTGTTCCTCACCGTTCACCGTTTATGTGGCAGGCAGTGGACTTCAAAAACCTCAATGGGACCTTGCCCTGACCTGCGGACTCCCTTCAGTGCAAGGCGACTTGAGCCGAAGTTGCTCTGCGTGGCTTGTCCCTGGCTCTGGATCCCTTCTGTTCCTAGAGAGCGTTCTGCTTTCTCTTGCTTCTGGGGCTTTTCTTGCTATTTCCTTTCCTGGTTCCTTTTTTTTTTTTTAAGTATTATATTTTTACTTATACATTTATATTATTACACATACATAAAATAAACTACATACAACAAGAAGACCCACAGAACAATCAGGAATTATATTCATGTTATAGTCATAGTGTTTTGGCTGTTTGTATTTGGCAACCTTGAAGAAAACGTTTTCCTATCTCAGTGAGGCATCTATCATACCTCATCTCTATCAACTTAAAACATACATCTAGACCTAAAGACATCTTAAGGTTCTTGTCAGGACGAGGCTAAACAGTGCTTAGAGAAGTGCCCCTTGGATGTTCCTATTGAAGTGGCCCTGAGGAAGCCCTAACCCCACATCAAGCCACTCAATGCTACTTCCCTCCAAAAATTGTTAATGGATGCTATTATCTGCCGGCCTTACAGTGTTCTTTGGGTGGAATATAAGCTTCACCAGGCAGATGCTCATTTTGGCCTCAGCCCTGAGTGACTGAGCCAGTGGTGGCATAGACTACAGGAGGCCAGGGAAGCCAGAGATCACTGTAACTACTTACCCGTGTTGCTAATGCTACCAGCCTGGCTAGAACCCGGCTCTGCAACAGGGTGACTGAGGTCTTCCACACAGGAAGGGACAGATGCCAGCAGACCTGGGGGGTAAAGCAAGGGGTAGTCAGAACGTACGTAAGATTAAGAGGGCTGTGCGGTCATGAGAAACAAAGCAGTCAGGAGGGCAGGACCAGGACACGGCCTCTGCCTTTTCCCAACACCCCACAGATGCTCAAAGAGCTCAATCTGGCCCAGCCTGCAGTGTCTTTCCCAGCCTGGGGCCAGCAAACACCAGAAAAAGCCTTCAGGTTAAGTCCTCCCCTGGGTGAGTGAGATCCCAGTGAGGGTAGGTGCTCCTTACAGAGTCCCCGGTATCGTGACAGCTGCTGGTAGATTTGCTTCATGCGCTCAATGTTGAGCCGACTAGTCTCTGCATGGTTGACGATGGGCCTTGGGTAGTCCACACCAATGATGCACTTGGCAGCCTTCTGAACTGACTCAGGGGCATTCCAGGGCTCATAGATGTAGCGAGAAGGGAACCCTTTCAATTTGGGCAGGTATCTCCTGAAACACACACAAGGTAATGTGTCAGCACACTGTGGCTGGTGTTCAAAGGGCCTAGGGTATTTCAGATGAGGAGGCCAAAGTGGTCCAGAGCCAGAGTCTGGCCTACATCCTTACCGAATATAGTCCCCACTGGGGTCCGTGCGTCGGCCAAAGCCCACAGGGCAGTAACAGTGGAAGAACTGTTGGAAGAAAGCACTGCAGGACAGCCACATCCAGCTGCCCGCATTCACGCTGAAATCTGCATCCAGGAGCAGCTCATCAAATACCTAGATGGGGGACAACCAGCCACCTTGGAGACCTGATGCTCTGGCTCTTTCCAAGTTTGTAATACTGTATACCCCAAGGAGCCAAAGCCTTTCTGTTGAGGGCCCAGAGGTGGTGGAAGGGATCTCCTGAACCCAGGGATCCCACCCCAGCCCCCAGCCTAGAAGGAACTGCCTTTGGCTAGGTCACAGGGTACAGGCCAGCTTGCACTCACCCGGACCCCGCTCTCCCAGCTGACCCAGAGGTCCCCGCGGGTGAGGAAGCAGGCCACGGCGTGCCGGGCCAGGTGGTGGATCCAGCCCTCCTGCCTCAGTTGGGTCATGATGGCGTCAATCCAAGGGAAGCCTGTCTTGCCCTCGGCCCACTTAGCCAGGGCTTCAGGGTTGCGGTCCCAGGGGATCTGGATGCAGATGGGGTTCCCCTCCATTCGGTCAAACCTGGGGTTGTTGGTGGCCGCTGTGTAGAAGAACTCTCGCCACAGGAGTTGTCCAAATAAGGAGAGGGGGGGTGTGCTGTTCCTCTTCACCTGCGGGGTGGGCAGAGCACACAGAGGTGAGTACTTGCCTGGTTCTTCACACTGTGACGCTCACGTCTCCTGTGCAGGGCAACCTGGAGTGTCTCCCAAGCTGGAGCCATGGCTCCAAATCCCCTGGATGTGCAGAGGAACTAGACTCACAGTTGACAGTGTACAACATGCAGGCCCTGCCCTGAGCACCAAGGATGGCTTCCGAGGCTAGGGGTGGGGGAATGACACTATGGAACTCTTCAAGACTACTCAGGATTCTGTGGCTCTGCCTTCTGGAAAGCTGAAGGGATTTTACACAGAATTAGCAATTTAAAAATGTCAAGTCTGCTTAGGAAAAAAAAAAGGAAAGGAAGGAAGGAAAGAAAAGAGGGAGGGAGGGGCTAGAGAGATGGCTCAGAGCTTAAGAGCACTGCCTGCTCTTCCAAAGGTCCTGAGTTCAATTCCCAGCAACCTCTTCTGACTTGCAGTTGTATATGCAGGCAGAATACTATATACATAATAATAAATATTTTTTGAATGGCAAGTCTGAACACTAAATAACTCATTGAACCCAGAGGAGTTGAGTTGGTATCTACCTAGAGCCTTCACCCTTACTACCTAGTTCATAGTACTAGGACATACTCTGTGGGCTGCCAGAGGAAAAGGATAAACAGCAACCCAGTTGCAACCACTTTGATCTACAATGGTGACCTGCCTGCAGTATATACTGGCATAATACTGGCACAAAAGTTGTGGGAATAACCAATCACTATGTAACTGAATTTAAGACCCACTCCAGGAGATGGAACCCATTCCTGACACTGCTCATGTGGCCAAGAATCTGAGACTTAACGAGGCCTTGGATTAATGGGAAAATTAAATGCTACTGTTCTGCTAAAGGAATGTAGCAATCAAATGACTCCTAAAGACATTCTGTTCACAGACTCATAGATTCTGTTGCTCAGCCATCATTAGAGAAGCTTCCTGTTGCAGTAGGTGGACTCAAATATGAAGACCCACAACTGCACCAAGTGCAGAGAGTGAGACACCTCAGAATACTACTCAGTCTTAAATGAAATGTCTCTATTAAATCTCTCCCCTCTGGGCTCAGGGAACTCTCTGGAACAGGAGGTGGGAAGACTGTAAGAGCCAGTGGGCATGGAAGACACCACAGAAAAAGCTCTTCTAGATGCCGAGGACTGAAGCACTGTGACCTCACAGAGATGTGGCGGCTACACAGGTGCATAGCTCTAAAGCTGTGAGAGGGAGCGGACATGAGCCCCCATCACCAACCCAGAAGCTGTCTCCAACTGATAACTGCTCACAAAGGGAAATTAATTTTCTCCAGTGCAGTCTTATTGGGTATACAAAGTGCACTTAAGGGCAGAGCCCATGCCAGCAGTCGGCAGTGAACACAGAACAAGCTCAGTGCTGTTTTTGGAGGTCTTTTGTTGTTTGTTTTGTTTTTTGTCTGGATCTCATTAATACTTTGGCTCAGCACTTTCTTTTTTTCTTTCTTTTAAACTTTACAGGTCTTTTACTCATACATTATGGTTTCTGGTTTTGTGCTTTTATGGAATTTCCATGTGTGCAAAAATATGTGTCTTTGTGTTTATATGTGTTTCTTGGGCTTTTTCTTTGGCTCTTTTTTTTTCCCTGTTCATTAGTTTTGTCCAATTCATGTTTATTTTTCTTCTCTTTTTCTTCTTCTTCTTTTTTTAAGATGCCTGTTTATATTCTAACAAGACAGGAAAAAAAGGGTGTAGATTTGAGTTGGTGAGGAAGTAGGGAGGATCTAGGACTGGGATGATAGCAAACTATAATCAGAATATACTGTATAAAAAATTAAGAAGTATCAAGTCTGGATTTTAGTTAAATAATGTATAAGCAACAGTCCCAGAGCATAAAAGGATTAGATCTACACAAACGATGACCTCCCCTGATAAACTATCCACCAAACTACCAAAGCCACCCCATTCCGTGAAACTGATACTGCTGGGCTGCGGAAAGCAACACTAAAAACCAAAGGCACAGTATGGCCTAAGGAGCCTCTCTGTGGAACGCTTTAACAGAGCCTCCAGGCTGCAGGTCAGTCCTGTTCGCAGCCCTTCTAGGCCACCCCTGGACTTCCCTTTAAACTCCGGTCCCAGCTCCAGTGAGGGCAGCTGTGCCTTTTTGCTTAGGATTGCCTCTGGCCTCACTGCTCATGTCCCATACTGAGATCCCAAGCCTTTACTTATCAGCTGCTAGTGAATGTGCCACCTCAGAAGCCTCTGAGGTCAGCTTTTCTGTCTCATCTTCAAAACTATAGGAGAATCTAGGTTCACTCACATCAGTGACCCAGTTCTACACAGCTGTCACCTCTTGGAAACCAACCATCTCTGGTTTCTCTGAATTGAGTGTCTTCAGGACTTTTGAAGACCAGCCCCAAAGCCAGTAAGAAGGGCCCTTTCTGGGATGACTGGCAACACGTGTTGTGCCTGGGGGTATCTGTGCATGCTCCCTGCACCTCACCTTCTTGTACAAGTCCCACAGGCGGTAGTAGAAGAGGCGGCAGGAGAGGCATCCAAAGCGCAGGTAGGGGCTGAGGCCTGTGGGGCTGGCAAGCAAGGAATTGGCGTTCATCCGAGGTCTCTCATAGTTGGCAACCCAGGCCTACAGAAGACAGGTGACAGAAGAAATGTTGATTCTTTACCCAAGGCCAAAAAAACCAAGGTCCTAGAGCCAGGCCCTGAACATTGCATTCCACTCTCCTGCTTGGGGACCATGTTCTTGCCCTGACTTCAGTGTTCAATCTGTGGGTGACTGTGAATGACTTATTCAGCTCCTCAACTATTCAACAAAGGCATTCCCCATCTCTAGGGATTAAATGAAGTAGGAAAGAATGCTGAGAACATGGAACAAACTGTGTAATTACATAGAAGGGGTAAGGCATATGCTTTACAGAAAATAATCCTCCTAGCTCAGTCCCTGCTCTAGTCACCAGAAGCCTGAGGTTGCCACTGCAGTCTAGGACACCCAGGGACTTCTCAGCATTGTTAAATGGCCAGGAAAATAGAAAACTCCCAACCCACTTCCGGAGACCAACAAAGCCACTCATTTCTGTGGCTTCTTGTCTTACATTGTTGGTCTTGTTTTCCTCATCCACAGCCCCTGGCACACTGCTCTGCTTTCCAGATACACCATTCTGAGGAGGATTCTCACTAGACCTTCACAATACTCGGAATATCTATGATGGTTATCATCTTCTACACAGAGTAATTGGCCTCAAAATGCTTCTGTGCCTCTTGGGGTCGGTGTCCTGGTAGGAGACAGGCTGCAGAGAGCCTGGGAGTCTCACTGTAAACTCCAGTCTCCACGCTACTAGCTCTGTCCCTAACACCTTTCCTTCCTGCCCACTCCAATACCTCCCATTCAGCCTTGAGGTGCCCTTCCTTCCTGTAGCAAGCAGGCAAGAGCAGCTTATGAAAAACCTCACCCTTCCCCAGCCAGGTGGGGAAACACCTTAATTCTCATTCAATATCACTGACAAGCTTTCCTGCACCCTCTTCCTCTGTGGGGGGGAAAAAATGAGGACATGGCTGTTGCAAAGTATGGTTGAAGAGAAGGATACTATTGTAGATATGAGGGAAAGTTCAATCAGAGGCGTCTGGAAGAATCCAGACTAAACAGGGCCATGGGGATGGGGCAAAGATAAAGAAGGAGAGGCGGGAAGGGGAGAGGAGAAGAGGGGAAAGAAGGGGAGGGGAGAGGGACAAGTGGATCAAGAGAGTTATTGAGAACCAAGAGGCCACTAGAGCACATAGCTAAAATGGCTGGATTATATAGGAATCAGAAGGTGCGGGAAGAAAAGCCCAGCCCCAGGCCTGGAGGGTTTAGGGTAGAGAGTGGGGTGAGAAGTGCTGGGAGGAACCACAGGTACTGAGTGAGACTTGTCCCAGTGTCTTAGGGATCTGACACTCTCCCCTATAATTTCCATATCAAAAATATGAAATAATGATCTTATTTCTCCTCTGCAAACCAAGTAACCAACACGACAAAGGACCTGTGATAGCCAGTGGGCCTCTTGCACTAGGCTCTGCCCTCCATAACCAAGCCGCCTCCGCCACCTGACTCCCACCTGACTCCCACCTGACTCCCACCTGACTCCCACCTGACTCCCACCGGACTCCCACCTCCACTTTGCAGCCTAAGCCTTGCTGTCTGACTTTGCTGGTACCTAGCCTCCAGTCACTTCCACTCCAGAGTCCTCGGGCACTGCTGTCCTTGTATTCTGGGCAATCTCACCAGTATCAAACCTTGCTGCTCACTCCCCATCTCTGCTTGCAATCCATAGGTCTCTCCTGACCTCTCCATGTGGTCCACCTGGCTAGCTGCTAGTCACTCTAGGTCAGTGATTCTCAACCTGTGGGTCATAACCCATTTGGGGGGGGTGTGGGTGTGGAACAACGCTTTCACAGAAAGGTCATATATCAGATATCCTGTATATCAGATATTTACATTATGATTCATAACAGTAGCAAAATTACAGTTATGAAGTAATAACACAATAATTTTATGGTTGGGGTGACAATCCTGAGGAACGATATTAAAGGGCCGCAGCATTAGGAGGGCTGAGAACCACTGCTCCAGGTACTCTGTAAGTTCTCTCTTCTCCATCCCTTAATGTTATAGCCTGGGCTCTGCCTTTGCCCTAGGCCCATCTTTTGGCAGGCACTCTCCACATTCATAGCCGCAGCCCAGCTAGATCTACCCGGCTGCCTCGTGTATAACCTGCTCTTTTCCTTAAGCTCATACTTGTGCTGAACTCCTCAAAAAGAAAGCAACTTTGGGCTGGAGAGATGGCGCAGTGGTTAAGAGCACTGTCTACTCTTCCAGAGGTCCTGAGTTCAATTCCCAGCAACCACACGGTGGCTCACATCCACCTATGTGATCTTATGCCCTCTTCTGACATTCAGGTGAAATACTGTATATACAATAATAAATTAATTAATTAAAAAAAAGCAACTTTATCCACCTCACTAGCCAAGGACAGACGTAGCCATCACCCCTCCCCTTCCTCATGTCCTGAATCTTCCACCCAACATTCTCAAATGTTCTTTCCACCCACTACTGGTGAGATAAAATCTAGGCTGGACTATGAGGACAAGCTCCTCCTGTGCACTGTCCACACCGGGAATGGACGGCCTCGGCTGCCCAGCAGACTGAGAAGGCCACATAGCTCAGAGGCAGCCCACACCTATCTGGCCTCTCCCTGCCACTGTTTCTCAAACACTTGGTGGTTATCAGCCTTGGTGGCCGTGGTCCTTGCCTGGTGCCTATCTTCCCCCTGCACTTTCACTTGGTTGCTTAAGTGTCTCTTAAAGATGCTTCTGCCAGCATATCTCCTTGTTTCCCCTGTCCCCTGATCCTGCAGTTTCAACCTTTATAAACATTTTATTTTGGGCTAGAGAGATGGCTCATAGGTTAAGAGCACTGGCTGCTCTTTCAAAGGTCCTGAGTTCAATTCCCAGCAACCACATGGTGGCTCACACCCATCTATAATGAGATCTGGGGCCCTCTTCTGGTGTGCAGGTGTACATGTAGGCAAGAACACTGTATACATAATCAATAAATAAATCTTCAAAAAAAAACCATTTTATTTTTTCTATGTGTACCTGTATATGTACGAACGTGGGTACATGTGTGCAGGGTATGGAGGCCAGGGGGACACTGGGTGTCTTCCTCTCTTGCTTCCTGACTTATATCCTTGAGACATACTCTTACTGAACTTGGAGCTCACTTTTGTGTTTTTGGGGAGGGGCTAAGTTGGTGACTAGACAGACTTAGTAGTCTTTCCTGTAACTGGAGTCACAGGTGTGTGAGATCACACTGAACTACATGACCAGCTGTGTGTGTAGGCCCTGATATCTGAACTCAGTCCTTCTGCTTGTGAAACAAACACTGCTACGCCCAAACCATCTCTTCAGTCCCCAATCTTTTTATTTTAAATGAAACACAGACAGAGAAACCCACACAAGTGTGTGGCTTTGTAAATTCTTCTAAAGCAAACATCCAAGTAAATTGTGGAAACAGGGCCTTGCTAGTCACCCAGGAAGTTGGGCTCTGTGCTCAGCCCTCACCAGCCTCCTCCCTCCCTCCCTAGTGACATCAGCCCTGAGATGTTTACATTTTTCTACTTGTGCAAAGTGTGTTTGGAGCAGCTTTATTTTTCCACAACTATTCTTGGATTCTTAAGTACCTGCTTGTCTGCCCCTGCCCCTAACGTCTTGGCCATTTAAGAAGCATCCACATCAAAGTCTCTTTTAGGCACATACTCTCTGCCACCCTCCTTTCCCTTTTAATGTTTCTGTGGACGGACTCAGGCGCTGCACTTGTCTGGATTCTGCTGCTTGCACACTCAGTCTGACACATCCCTCTGTCCTGTGTCTGACGTGTAAGTTGACTGGTACTGGAGACTGGACTGAACTTGGGTGTGGTCCTTTGCAAAGTCTACAGTAGGGGCACACATGATGTCATCACTGAAGCTGCAAAATGGTGGCACTCTAATTCTACTATCCTTTTTCCATTTAATAAACAGAATACTGGAGCGGCTCAGCATTTAAAAGCACTTGCTACTCTTTCAGAGGACCCAGAACCCACATGATAGCCCACAGCTGTCTGTAACTCCAGTTCCAGGGGATCTAATGCCCTCTTCTGACCTCTGTGGGCACCAGGCATACATGGGATGCACATACATATGTATTGGCAAAACAGACATATAAAAGTAAAATTAGGGGGCTGGAGAGGTGGCTCAGTGGTTAAGAGTGCTGTCTGCTCTTTCAGAGGTCCTGAGTTCAATTCCCAGTAACCACATGGTGGCTCACAACCATCCAGAATGAGATCTAATGCCCTGCACTGTATACATAATAAATAATTTTTTTAAAAAAAGTAAAATTAATATATGTATTTTAAGAATCAGAATGTCATTACATGCCAGGTAGTGGCTGTATACACCTTTAATCTTAGCACTCAGGGAGGCAGAAGCAGGCAGATCTCTATGAATTCGAGGCCAGTCTGGTCTACAGAGTGAATTCCAGGACAGATACGGACACACAGAGAAACCTTGTCTTGAAAAAAAACAAAAAAGAATGTCATTACAGAGATCCCCAGAGGTACAGAGCATATAATGTGGCGCCCTTTTTGGTAGTGCATCAAGTGTTTTAATGGAGCACCTGCCTTCTCTCATCTCAGTTCTATTGGGCAAGGCAGAGCTAAGGTTGCCTCTGACTTTCCAAGTGGGCTCAGGATATAAATGTGGTCATGGAACACACTGCATCCCTGACCACAATGACCAAGCCAGGGAAGAGCACATGACCAGTGAAAATATTTCTTTGGACTTTTACTGAAGCTCTTGAAAAAGAGGCAAGCCCCTTCCTCTAAACAGACAGAAGAGAGGCTGTGCAGACTAACTTCACCACTGCTAAGGGAAGCTGCCCTGAGAGTGGTCTCACACAGAGGAGTGAAGCTAAGGGAGGAAGGATGTCTGCTCCAACATTCTTGGGACAACTGGATCTAGCTATGCTCAAAAGCTACACCTTAGACTCCTGGTATATTGGTTTTAAAAACTCCTCCTTTCAAACTGGCCTTTCAAAAGCCAGTTGCAAGTGCAACACTTGATTGATAATTAATCTTGATGCTCTTTGCTCCTGGCAACCCTCTGACTTGCTGCTTTCCTAACTGTTAGGCCATCTGCAACTGAACAATGTGTGTCTGGAACCTGTCAGTCCTAGTCATCAGTTTTTGTAGCTCCTAACGCATCCCAACATAAATGGCTGCTCCCTTCAGATTTGAAGAACTAAAAAGGTTAATTTCTTCAATCCAACACCTGTGGTTTGCCCAGTGAGTGGAGGACAGGGTAGCATCCAGGGGTGTGTGGAAAATGGCTCCTGATTTGGTGATTTGAGGGGGTAATCCTCTATAAAAAAAAAAATTAAGGTAATAAAAATGAGAATTCATTAGGCCACAGGTTAGCGCTGGACATCTGTGACTCTTGCTTCTCCTGCTACTCCCTTTTGCCTGCTCCTGGCCAAACCTCTGTCTCCAAGCAGCCTAAAAATCTCTGGGTTTGGTGTTTCGTTTTTCCCTTTTATCTGGTGTTAGGATGGAATGAGGGTTTGCGCATGTCTGGGAAACCCTCTACCACAAAGCTACATCCCAGCCCTGGGCAGAGCTCTTGATGTAGACAAAGAAAGTTGGTCCTTCACAGCTGCTGACTCTGGCCTTCATCTTTCAGACTGGAGGAACTTGTACTAGCCTCAGCTGAGAGAAAAATCTGGATATTCAGTCTGCTGAGTTGAGGGAGGGAGGGAAGCTATCAGCACAGCTTTGAGTACTGGCTGGGCACTCCTGAGGCTGGGAAAGCACCCTTCCTAAGTAGGCCACCTTGGGCCCTTTTTCCATTGCTATCACCAAGCGGCTGGTGAAACACTTTGCCACTTTAGTGGAACAGAAAAGGCTGTGCTTTTAAAGGCCAGACTACAGAGAGACTGCAGGGTCAGGGAGCTTGGAAGGGAAAGTCCTCAGTTCATGGAAACTGGTCTGTTTCTCTGGTCACAGTAAGGTAGTGCCTCTGGGCCTCAGACTCTCACTTCTTGCTAATTCCCACCGCAAGGAAGGTGGGCCACATGTTGTCAGGGTCTAAGCAAATGGAATGCAAAGCTGTGGAGGAAAAAAAGAGATGGGGAGGGGCCACCTGACACCAGTAGTTGACCTTATGGGCTTTACCACCTGAACAGCTCTATGATTTGGTTCCTTTAAGGCAGAGTCTCACTCCATAGCCCACTCTGGCCTGGAACCTAAAGCAATCCTTCTGCCTCAGCCCTCTTCAATGCTGGTACATTTACAGGTACGCACCAAGCCTGGTTGGATGCCCTTTCAGTAGCGAATCCTCTCCAAAGAAGAAAGTTAACCAGTACAAACTGTGATCACATGGAACTCCGCCTCCCCACACTACTTAGAAATGGTATGACCTTAGGCAGGTTACTCAACCTCTCTAAGCCCAGCCTTGTAATCTGTCAGATGGGGAGCCTAATGCCTGCCTGTGGGGCTGCTGGGCAGATGAAGGGACATAGTGCAATCAGGAACTTAAGCCAGCTGCCAGCACAGGGATGGGCCCTCTAACCAGGAGCTGCTGTCAACGTTGCCATCAGTTTCCTGTTGTCAGCCACTCAGAGAGTGGTTAACACAAACCTGACCCACATCCCTTGCTGTGCAACTGCAGTTCTGTGGCTCAGGGACAGGGCTATACCTTTCGTTCCAAGTGCTTGTCCAGGCGGGCCAGAGCTTCTGTCTCTCCTCCTTGCCAGACAGCTGGGCCAAGTCCTTCTGTGGGGAAGCCTACAAAAGGAGCAGCAGGCCATAGCATTGCAGGTCACCTCAGAAACAGCTCAGTAAACACCTTTAAGGTGATTTACAATTATTAAAATGATAATTTCCACTATTCACACTGAACTGTTCTTTAACCCAAACCACAGACTAGGTGCTACTGAGACTGAGAAAACCCTTAAAGTAAAGAAGGCTAGCTTTATTCAGATCAGAAGATGGTCTGGGCAAGAGGAGAGAGGAAGGAAGGTAGGCTGGATGCCCAGAGACAGGGTTAGTTATTCCAGTGGAGAAGCCCACTGACAAGCACCAGACAGCGCCTCTATTGTTGGAGAGAGGAACTACACAAAGAGGCTCCAGTATTTGGCAGGGCACAGGCAGAAATTCACTAGTCATGGGGGTGGGGTAGGCTGAACAGCCATTTTTTCTGTGTTTTGTTTTATTTTTGTTTTTTTTTAGCCCAAGCTTGGCTGTTTCTCCTGCCTCTGTCTCCAAGATTCTGAGATTACAGGCATGTCCCACTAGGCCAGTATTTTCTAATTTTGACAAAGAAGGAAACAGGAAAGCCACTTCCCACATAGGAAGGCACACGGACCCAGTTCCTCCAGGGAAGGCACGCCGTAGGTGTCATCATGGTTCTCCTGGATCTCTGCCCTGCAGCTCTCCATCTGCTGGCTGGTCACAGCGCCCACTGGCTTCTTGGGCAGCTCCATACGGCTGATGATGGCCTGAAAGCGCTTGTAGGTAAGGGGTGGTTTCTGCCCATTCAGTTCGATGATTCTGGGGAGCCCAAAGCATATCTAAAGTCACTCCTGAGGCCCTTTATTTTGGGGTCCCTGACCACCCAAAAAAAAAGCACAGACTCAAAAGCTCTGAGGGTCTCTCTCCTCATCAGCTCACGGTCCCACCCCTGAGTAGAAAGGAGGGAGCAGGGGAGGCTGTAATCTCCATTTTACCGAGAGGGAAAATGAAGCCCAAAGAGCTGGAACAGGTGCCTCAGGTAATGGAGCAAGGCAGGGCCAGAGCTGGGATTCAATTCCAGGTTCCCTGGTGTCCATGTGGAGACGCCTAGAGACAGAGACTGACCGTATCTCTCTAGTCAGACAGAAAATCCCCCATGGGCCTTCTGGGTACCTATTTGACCACACCAAGGGCCTCTCTCCACCCCATTCTGAGCCTCTGAAGGCTATGTGGTGAGGGCTGCGCCATGCTCCTTTCTTGGAGGCTCACCCTCCTGCTAGCCTTGTTTACTAGAGCGGAGATGTGTAGGCCAGCTGATGCTCCCCGAGTCAGCACCTGGGAGCGTGCGAAACAGCCTCAACAAAGAGTTTTGCGGTGTGCCAAGTGCTTTTCACAAGCAAGAAGGAGAAAGGGATGAGGGCTGAAGAAGAGAACTGCACTGCTTCTCTAAGGGGAGATCTGGATGGTTTGTGCTCTTGCTGGCTGAGGAGCTTATGCAAGGCCTGCCTGTCTGGGTGAGTCTATTTCTCCCTGGGCTGTCCCCCGTTAGCCCAGACAGGAGCTGGCTGCTGCCTCTGCAGTCCCTCCTCTGGCACGTGGCAGAGGAAGGGCTGCACACCAAGCCTCTCCTCCTGAGGGCTTGGCTCACGTGCACAGCTGTGTGACTGAGCTTCCTGGCAGCCAGCCCTTGGTTGAGGAGGAGGGCAGGGAGCAGCAGCAGCAGCAGAGTGACATCTCCAGTAGAGAAGGGGGACAGAGCACAGAGGCTGGCCACTGGGGGAAAAGGCTCTGCTGTGGTTAACCAGCACCCTGCAGGGGTCTCTAGAGCTCTCAAACAGCATCAGAATGCATGGCCTGGAAACCCAAATAGGCAGAGCAGACCCAGGAAGGATCCTAGGGCTGGAAACTAGGTCTGTGGGAGCAGCGACCTGCAATCAGGAGTGACAGATGGGGTCTGCCAAGCTTAGGATATTGGGAGCACAGCAGAGGTGAGGGGAGCAGAAGCTCAACGAGTCAATGACAGATCTGTGAAGACCCTGTGTGGAGTTAGGTCCTCTCTGCTTTCACAGCTTGGGCCTAACCAAGCCTCTTTGTTATTCAAATTGGGTAGCCTCTTGGTGACTTCTTTAGCCCCCAACTCTGGCCCACTCTTGTCCACTTTCTAGAAAACACCATACCTCATGACCTAGGTAGCCCTCTTGAGGAACTGGCCGAAGTTCCACTTAAGAGGAGCCCAAACCACCAATTCTAACTACAGGCAACCTCCTAAGAACCCCCACGTCTTACCTGTCCAGGTCATAGAGGGTATGAGAGTTCTCAGTCACCACCTCCACACCAGCCTCCTTGGCCATCTTCATAATGGCCGCATCCCGTTCTTTCCCAAAGGGTTCGGAGTCATACTCAAAGGTCAGGCGAGTCACCCCCCATTCCTGTGGGGAGATAATCTGTTATGCACGGTACTGTTGGAGAAAAGGGACCTGGGCACTCAACTCCTCTCAGGGAGTGAACATGGCTAATCTTGAGCCATATTAGAATGGCAACAGAACAAAGGAAGGGCATCAGACAATAGTTTAAACTGGAAAGCAAGGAGCCCGAGGCTTAGAAAGTGTGAAGTACACTCCCAGGAGGGGGAGGCAATTGCACTGCTGTCGTGGATTCAGTAAGAAGGCCTTGTGCATTCACTTGAGGTGGGAGAATGAAGCTATAAATACAGTGTTCCCAGGGGAGCCCCCAACCCACAGAGAGGCACTGACTCACGGTGGAAACGGGCGGGGACGACACCCACTGGATCACTAACTCCCGCCTGCTCTGCAGCCTTTCCTAGGCCTCCTCAGACTCTACAAACTTGTGGCCTACTTTTCTTGGCAGACTTATGCTATGTAAAGTGTCTTAATGGTTTCCACAGCAACACTCCCTAGGCCAGAAGCAAACAGAGCTAATAGCTCAGAGCTGGAGAAGGTGGAGTGAGCCTTAGTCCAGAGGTTGCCGAAAACAAACTGAAGAGTCTACAGGTGGTGAAGAGGGGAATTCTTTTCTGAGCTTTCAGTCACTTCTGGTAGGAATAGCCAGTCTCCTAGCAACACAGGAGAAAGTTGACCCAGCAAAAGCTATCTGGATGAGCCACAGAAAGCCCTACAGCATGTAACTAGCCAGAAGGAAACAATCTAGCCAGTCTGTGGTCATAGTCCCTTAAAGCTTTGAACTACTGGCAAATACCCTCATTCAGCCCTGCCCGGGGTGGGGGTGGGGTGGGTTCTTAGCAGGGTGGAAATCCAGCCTAAGTCCAAACACAGTAAACATTTATTTAGCCCTTACTATGCTAAGTGGTTCACATAGATGACGTCATTACACACTCATATAACCCTGTGAATGAGAAGATTCTCATTAAATGACAGCCCCACTCCTTCAGGATAATTCTCCTGTGCCTTGTCCTATTTCTACCACAGCATTTGTCACAGGCAATGAAGCTGCCCATTACCTGCCTGTTTTGCCCTCATCATGTGGACTCAGAGCAGAAAGAATGCTGTGTGGGCATCACTATCACCTTGTCAGCCAGTATGGGGCCTGGCAGCGAGGAGAAGCTCAATAATCACACAGTGAGTGATTCGGGGAACAACCGATCTGTATTTCTGAGCTACAGCCTGTTTGGCCTCTGAGCTGCTGGGAGAGAAAGGATCACTGTGGAGGGATAAGAAAGACAAAATGGTTTCTGTTACAGCTGTCTTGGCTTTGCTGTGCTGGGGATGGGGCCAGGGCCTCATGCACACCGGGCAAGTGCTCTAGCACTGAGCCACAGGCTAACAAATGTATGTGTGTGGTATGGTGGGTAAACACACAGATCTGTGTCAGAGAGCCCAAGACAAGCTCCTGGCCAGGAGTGCATGCTAACTCCCTCATCTGTAACCCTGAGATGCAGAACCCACCCCCTGGAGCTGCTGAGGGGTGGGTGTCAGGCCACGTTAGCAGCTGGAACAGGACTCAGTCAGTCCTTGGAGAACGTCAGTGACTAGTGTCCAGTGAGTCATAGGGGTACAGAACTATGGGTGGGGGGGAGATATGAAGCTATTTTCTTTGATATTATATTTTCCCTCCTGGCACAGAATTTGGAGTGCTACTGACGATGAAGTGGAATAGTCTAGATTGCTCTATCCCATGAGAACATTTGCCTCTGCTTGTACCTTAAAATAAGTATTTTAGACGGGCTCGGTGGCGCACACCTATTATCTCAGCACTTGGGGAAGCAAAGACAGGCTGATTTTTGTGCCAGCCTGGTCTACAAAGAGAGTCCAGGATAGTCAAGGCTGCATAGAGAAACCTTGTCTCGAAAAACAAACAAACAAAAACCATGCATTTTAAAGGGACTGGGAGGAAACAGGCTTCCTCCAATATGGCCCCTGAATGAAGATTTTATCATTGCTTACCACAGGAAACAGAGACGCCCTCAAATGCCTGACTGACTTTTTTCCTAATAAGCAGAGCAAGTGAGGTGGGCAGCACCCCTTGTCAGACAGGAAACCCCACCCTCAGAGCCTTGGCAAGAACAAGCCCTAATAAAACGTACTGGCTTGAGCCAAGGAGACATAAGGAAGCAGCAGCAGCAGGGTGGAAGGACTTACCACACCGCGTGTCTGGGCTGAGCTGGGATCTTTCCAAACAACACTGATTTTACAGTTTTTTCCCTTAACAGTTTCTACCCCGCTGGCAAATTTACCAGCTGCTTCTGCTTCCGACCTCCCTAGCAGCCATTTCAGTGGCCAGACAGGCACCAGTGTTTCCATTTTGCCAGCCAGAATAGCATTTCCCTCTGTGGGGAGATGCCAGGCAGCAGAATCTCGCTCTCAGGCCCACATGCTCACCTTGAACAGCCTTGGGAACACGTCAGCTGGCTGCCCACGGACTACAAACAGACGGGAGTTCAGTTTTCTTAAGCTTGTGTCCAGATCTTCTAGAGACTGCAGTAGAAACCTGCGGAGTCCACAAAGGCCTTGTTAGTAACATGAGTGGAGCGGGATGGAGGTGGTGAACAACAGGACACACACACACACACACACACACACACACACACACACACTTTCCTAACAAAGCAGGGAGAACCCGCCCACTGCTCATGCCCAACAAGTTGGTATGCGGCATGCAGGGCTGGAGGTCTGGCCTGAGCTCAGCCCAGGAGTGATGGGGTTAACTTCCAGTTTACTAGCTAGCTGTGTGTGCCATGAGGCATGGGATTAACTGTAGGGATTAACAGACTTGCTAAAATGTTGTCTCATGGTATCACTAAGAAAGTCAAATCAGATAATGCAGGGAAAACCTCAGGCAGCGCCTGGGCATAAGGGGATCAGTGAGAGCTGCTCTTAGTGCTGTTTAATACAGCCTACAGTCTGGGCTGTCTCTGAGGCTTTGTTTGGTAGGTGGCTTACTATCCAGGCCTCTCTGTCCCACAGTCCCTTGAGCCTCAAGCATGGTTTACCTGTATTGTCTATGTAGCCAAGGCTAGTCTTCAATTTGCCATCCTCCTGCCTCAACTTGAGTGTTGGGATTACAGGCATGAGACACCATACATGGCTTGGGCTGCGGGCATTTCTGATACTACAGTCCTGCACATGGTCTTGGTTGTTCCTGGGACTTTGGCAGATTGTTTACTCTTCTGGCCTGTCCATTACCCTGGCTACTAGGTTCTCATCAAGACGGGCAGGGTCTTAGGGGTGCTCTGGACAGATGCTGTGCCATGGCTGGCTGTATCACAGGGACACGGATACTCAAGAGACTCACCTTCATGGGAAGGAGAACTGGGTCGCCAGGGGACAGGGAAAGGAGGAATCTGTGCTAAGTTCTGTCAGTGTGTTATTTTAAATTAAATTAACATTTTAACCAGGTGATTATTGATGTAGTTCAAAATCCCAGTGATAAACGGGTACACAAGTGAAATGTCCTCTCCTGCTTTCCCAAGGCAGCCAAGGTCATCAGTTCGATTATGAGGCTATTATATATCCTAAGTACTTTCCCAATTGGACCCCCTCAACATATTTTGAAGGAAACGGAATCATCCCCATTTTGCAGACAAAGAAACTGACAAGAGAGGGTAGGAAATCTACCAAAGCAGATAGCTATTAAGTGACTGAGCTGGCATAGTGACCTAGGCTGATCACACTCTAAAAGCCATGTTTTCTTCTCAGTGGCCCATTTCTAAACACGTCAGTCAAGCCAGCTCTGCTCCAGGGCTGAGTCTCCTGAGCCTGGAATTCCTCTCTGACAGACACAAGCCTCATCCAGACAGTCCGTTCACATGCCCATCTTCCTCCTCAGAACCCAAGCCCGGGCAGGCTAGCTTCTTATGTCATGGTCCCTCCACAGAACCTGCTTCAGATCCCCAGCTGCATTCCCTGACTACTGGAAGCTTACAGAAGCTTGAGGGTGACAATCAGAAGTAGGCCCCGCCTACAGCCTCTGACGTACACAAAATGACACAATCCCATGGCTAATGCTGCGGGCCCACATTCCAGCAGGAGCCAAGCCCAGAGCATCACCTTAGTTAAAGAGCACAGAGGCTCCCTCACTCAAGGGGCTGAGATAAGAGACTGACAGCCTAAAGGCTGCTTTGAGTACCTCAAGTTCCCCTGCTGTGAGTTTCTGACTTAGAAAACTGGCACCCTTTGAGTGCTAAGAGACTTGCAAGCATTTTCAAATTGGTCTCCCTGGGGCCTTGTTGCTCACCCCTAGCACACACACACACAAAATAAAAATAAAAATAAGGAAGGCTCAGGGGAGCATATAGTCTCAGCCACCTGAAACAGGAGGCTCTGCTAAGCACAACCTCACACCTCAGGGCAGAGGTTCTTCCCATCAGAAGACCTCAGGACGCCCCAGCTATACACTTGAAAGGTCTTTATCTTCTTAGCTCACCACACCTCTGAGAACTTCAATCTGCAGCTACTGAGGCTGACATGCACAGGAACTTTAGGTTCTGGAGTATGTTGCAATGCGTTTTCTATAGGACTTATTTACTAAAAGGAGAGCTTCCTGCAGCATCTCTACAGCACAGATGAATAACCTTGTCTCCTCTGACAGGAAGCAGAAGGCAAAATCTGCAGCTAGTAACAAAACGAAGGTGCGATTCACAGTGGCGACAGCTACATGTTCTGAGCACTCCCTGAACGAGAAGCTACCCTACTTACATTGCGTGTGTTATTTAACTCTCAGACAACCCTGTGACGTGGACGCTATCACTGTCCCTATTTTGCAGATAAAGAAACGGGCATTCAAAGATTAAGTAACTTCCCCAACCAGCCAGCACTAGGAGCCTAGAGACCCCATAGCTTCCTACAGTCTGTTCTCAGCCACCAGGCTCCCAAGCCTCAGCAGTGAGCACACTCACTGCCCTGAGCGATGTTCACTGAGGTGGGTGGCACTACCCATGGAGCACCCAAGCTCAATTCAGGGCTAACATCTTTTCTGTAGATCTTTGCTTCCTAAAGTGTGGTATGAGGCTCAGCACATTAGCAGTACATGACCAGGAACTTGCTAGAACACACACACACACACACTTGGGTTCTATCTCAGACTGACACGATCAGAATTTGCCCTTCCCATGTCAGTACCTCGGAATTCACTCATCCATGAAAACTGAAGAAGCTCTACTGTGGGATGCACTTCACCTTGACCTTGGTGTACACGGTGCATCTTTTATTCAAATTTGTTTCTACTGGGTCCCTACTCCTGTCCCATCAGGCTATCTAGCCCTTAAGAAATGCTTACCTAGTGGAGTGGTGGTGGCCCATGACTTTAATCCCAGCCCTTGAGAGACAGAGGCTGGCAGATCTCTGAGTTCAAGGCCACCATGGTCTACAGTGTGAGTTCCAGGACAGCCAATGCTATACAGTGAAACCCTGTCTCTGAACCTCGCCTCCCCACCCCTCCTACCCCACAGCCCCCCAAAAAAGAAATGCTTAACTACTTCCATCATCTCTCCTCCCCAGGATGAACTCAGAACAGCTTCCCAGCAGACAAGAGGAAGGAGACACAGGGAGGTCCCTGGGTAGCTTCTAGCCCCCAGGCAGCCATGGACAGGGAGGCCACTGCTATGGCCAGTGCTATGGCACTGACATCAACTTTTGTATCTGCCTGGTGCAGAGCACCAAAGAACTGGAGCAAGCTGTTTCTTCAGAGTGCCACCAGACAGGCCTAGGCTTTCTTAACCAGGGAGAACTGGCCTCCCGTGCTCCCTTCAGACTCTCCCCTGCACCTGCTTACTTCTCTTTACCTCAGGAGGGGGAGAGTCCAAAGGAAAACTGCCTGGGCACTGCAGGGCTGGTGTTGGGGCTGATCCTCACCCTTGCTCTAGGTGGAGATCACATGACCAAAGTGCAGAGCACACCCCCCCAGGGAGCAGGCAGAGACCACCCTTTTGAATAGCTGTGCACCAAAATTACACAGGTCCCCTGGAGCCAAGACAGACTGAACTGAAGAAAACCAGATTGAGATTCCCAAAACTACAGAGAAAACTGCAGGAGGCTACCCCTTTAGAACAAATCAGTTACATACTTCTATTCAGGGAGACGTTCTCTGGGGACAGCAGAGGCTATATGGAGAAACACCTGGATTATTTGGTAACAGAGGGGAGGGGGTGATAGTGAATTCTTTTGGGTCCAGACTGTCCTTGACTAAATTCCTCTGCGTCAAGCAAGTTTATCTAACCATAACACAGAGGGTATTTATAGGTAGAAATTTACTTCTAAGAAATTAAGAGAGTTCAAGCCCTACAAAAAAGAATAACCCCACACTCTGTGGCAGACACCACTTCCCAAATATAGAAATACAGGGTTCCCCCCACCCCCTTTTCGAGGGTACTTAAAGAGCCCGCTCAAAGTGTTCACTACTCTTGGGCAAATGGAAATGTGCACTTGGCTTACAGAACAGTGAAGCCTCTTGCCAGGATCACAGTGTCAATAGCTCAATAGCCCAAGGAATGAAAATCTCTCTTACTAGCGACTACAGATCCCACCTCTTTCTTGCTGACCAAGTTCCCAGGCCAGCCTCTTTGATGGTCCAGCTGTAAGCCAGCTGCACTCAGCTCCCAGCACTTGGAAAGAGGCACGCTCTGTCTCACCAGATGAGAGTCCCCATCCTGTATCATTGGCTAATTTCTGAGAGAAATGGCTATGAGAGAACATACGTCTACTAACTCCTTCTGTTCCGGAAGCCCCTGAAAGAGATGCGGCATAGAGCCAGGGACAAAACAATTTCAACAGAGTAGGAGGAGAACCCTGGCTGGCATCTAAGCTGTGACAGGGAGAAGAAGGTAATTAAAAATGGATTGAGTCTGACCCATTTTTAAAATCTAGAAGCCACTCACGGCTGCCTTTTGTTCTTGCCTGCAGCACCACCTTTCTAGATACAGCAAATCTGGGGAGGGAAGGATGGAGGAAAATGGCAAATTGGTGCTAGAAAAACATCCCTGGGAGCCACATAGCTAGAACAGGCCCACAGACCTCCTACTATCACAGAGGCGATGAGTATGGCAGTCTTCTTCTGTGCCAACACATATGTGCTTAGCAGCGGCCTGCCAGCCACAAAAACTCACAGAATAACCTCTTAATTCATATCTGCATCCCCACATGATTTGAGATTTCTCCCAGGCATCTGAGCTGCCTCGTTGCTTTTCTGCTTCATCCTCTCAAAAGTATACACTGTGGTTATTTTAAGCAGATTTCATCTGCAGGGAGGGGGAGGGGGTCAGTGTAACAGAGGTGACAGATTCCGATCTCCCACTTCTGCCAGACTAACCCCACCCTTCTAGAGAGACTTCTCAGAGGAGGTTACTGAAGCAGTAGGGGGCAGGGCCATTACGCTGCAGCCTTGTTCTCTTAGACTACTCCCGAGTTCCAAATGCACCACCGGAAGATTACACATACTGTAGTTATGCAGAGTGCAGATGGAGTGTGTGTGTGTGTGTGTGTGTGTGTGTGTGTGTGTGTGTGTGTAGGTGCAACCCCTTGCCTCCAACCCCGTGGCCTTGCTCTCAAGCCATCAGGAGCAAGGGCAACGGCAGGGCTGCTGCAGTGTGCCTGCTGCCAGACTCGGGAGCAGTTACCATATTCGATCTGTTTTGTGCTATTTCACCTCGTTCTCCTAAATGCTTAAGCTAATTAGGCTTCCGGTCAATGCACTGAAGCAACACACTCCCTGTGGCTCTTTAATGCAGCACTTCTGCAGCCTGGCTGCTGTGGCTTTTTTTTTTTTTTTTTTTTTTTTTTAAAGCAACCCAGGACAGGACAAGCAATTCAGATATGGGGGAGGGGAGCCAGGATTTCAATGTGAGGCCAATATTAAAAACACACCTGTAATTTGTCCTCCATCTTATTTTGTTCATGGCATATTCATCTCCATTATGGTTGTTTGCTTGTCTTTCTCTACTCAAATGTAGGTTCTGGAGGCTGTGGAAGTACACCTGAGCTTGCTTGTTAACTGCTGTGCTTAGCAGCCGCCTGCCATCTACAAAGGCCTCACAGAATAATCTCTCAGTTAGTATCTGCATCCCCACATGATTTGAGATTTCACCCAGGCATCTGGGTGAGCCGCCTCATCCCTTTTCTGCTTAATTCTCTCAAACGTGCAACGCTACAAAAGGGTGACCCACAAAACCCCAGAAAACCAAGGTCCTAGTATATTGGAGTTCCATCAACTTTGTGGGGTTTAAAAAAAAAAAAGGTTCCTTTAAAAAAAAATCTCTACTACCATAAAGGAGTAGGCAATGTTCCCCAAAATCCCAGTAAAAGAAGAAATATCTTCATGACAACATAACAGAGTCCGATTCTATTGACTCTGTGCAGATTGGCACACTGCCAAAAGGAAGGGGAGAGCAAAGTCTGAGGCTTCGTTTAATGTCCACAGGAGAGACGGTCATTTGTCGGTGTTTGTTAAATTCAACCTCCTATCTATGGAAACTGGAGCAAGACAGAGCAATAGCTCAGCCTGAAAACAGTGTGGGCCAGCTCTCCACAGGGCTATCTTTAGTTGCTCCCTCTGTGTAAATGAGGCAGGAAGGGGCATTTAATGGACATGCTACTAGGAACACTGGCTCTCCTAGCAGGGTAAACCCCTCTTGGAGAGGAAAGGATAGGGTGCCGAGAGCCACTGTCTCCTGGAAATCACCCTGCTCATCTGTGCAACAAGGCCATAAGCAAACATCTCTCATAACAATGCAAACAAACCAAGGTACTGCTGGGAGGCATTTAAAGAGTGACAGGTACATGATGTATCAAGACTTCTTGTTTCTGAATACTGGTTACAGAGAAAATACATCAGCCACCAATTCATTAATTGTGTCGCACAATGCTGGGAACAGACTCAACCTCCTGGAACAACCTCCTCATGACAACAGGAGGAAGGGCTAATAAGTGATGCTGTCCTCTTTGAATATATATATATATATATATTTTTTTTTTGGAAAGTTATAACTACAGAAAGGATCCTTTCAGGTGAGTTAAGGGGGCAGCCTGGGAGACAGCTCAGCAGGTAAAGGCACCTGCCTCCTTCCTCCACGCCGGACAAGCTAAGTTTGATCCCTGGAACCATATGGTCAACGGAACCCACGAGTCCTCTTAACTCTATACACTGCCATGGCATGTTCTTTCCCATTAAATGTAAAGTAACAACAACAATAAAATAACAACAACAACAACAATAATAACAAAGCAGCAGCAACAACAACAATAATAAATTAGTAAGAACTGAACTGCTCTGGAAATCAAGACGCAAACTGCCGCCACCAGAAGATGCCCTTGGGGTCTTTTTAATACTGGCTAATGCTAAGCTAGGGTCCCTAATCACCGCCCCGGGCTGTCTTGTGTAGGTAGGTTACCCGAGAAGGGAAAAGGGAGGGGGAAGGAGATTCAAACAAATCCGAGGCTTAGAGAAGTCCTTTGCGGGGTCCAGCGAGGGGTTCCTTCTCTTGAAGAAGGCTTTTCGCCCCTCCCACGGCACGCCCCTAAAAGCCCAAGACCAGAAGTCCCCATTCTGCCAGGGACTGGCAGCAGGTCGACTTCGCGTTTCTGACGAGAGTCTCGTCAGCACAGAGGGGTCGTGACCTCTGTCCCTCTGCCTGTCTGGCAGTTCAGGGCAGGCAACGCAGGCCGCAGCTGCCAGGCTCGGGGTGGCCCGCTCAGCGTTAGCACCCCACAGCACAGGGCTCCCTCACCTCCATCGGTTGATGCCCACGGACGAGGAGGCCGCGAACCACGGGTCGAGGATGTAGACGCAGCGCACACAGCGTGCCCCGCGCACGGCCGCTAGCAGCGCGGGGTTGTCGTGGAGCCGTAGTCCTTTGCGGAACCAATGCACCGAGGACGCACCGTCCGCGCCCATCGACTGCGCGGGGACCGTCGCCGCCACCACAGCAGCCGCCGCCATCGCCGCCCGGACTGGGTCCCTGTCTGCCGCTCCGCCTCTGACCACACCGTGGGTCCCGCCCAGTGCCCGCCCAGCGACCTATGATGCAGCCTCTCCCTGGCACGGCTCCACCCCCAGGAGTCAGGGGCGCCTCTGTGATTGGGTAGGACCCTCTCTCTGTACCATTGGCCGACAGCGCCGGCGCAGGCTCCGCCCTCTCACGTTCCCACCATGTGTGGTTCCCGTTTGGTAGTCACCCTCCCGGTGACGCAGGATGGCGCTGCCACCCGCCCCGCGTGGGCTGAGCCTGGAGGGACCCCGCGTCTCCTACGCATTTCGCGTTCCCGGCCTGCTTCTGGGAAGGGCAGGGGTTGCGATGACTCCGGCCGGTGGCTTGACAGCCCTGTCACCAGGTCCTTTCTTGCTTTTCGCTGTACTGTTCTGTTCACATGCCAGGCTGAGCGTGGTTGCCTTACACAAACTGTCCTATTTTCTATTCTCATCTCGTCCCGGTTACGTTCGTTCCATGAAACGGATGCTTGTTAGTCTTATTCTGCAGATGAAGCAAGCTTAGGGCGCCCCAGTTTGAATGACTTGCGCAATACCATGAATCCAGTAAGATTCCGCTCCGAATCTTCCGGTTTCAAAGTATCTGCTTTTAAACCCATTTTCTTGCCAAGAATCTTGGCATTTGCATGCAGCACGGCATAAGAACGAAGGAGCCCTTGTATGCGGCAGAAGTGGGTTTGGGAGAAAGGGCTAAGGGTTGTGGGTTGAGGCAATAATTATCCCCTCAGATGATTTTTTTTTTTAGCTTCCTGTTTAGTAGACAGAGTGCCATTATTGTGCACAAAACTCTGAACTGGATTCCATGTGGGAATCAGAGATGTGGAGGGCAATATCCCCCTATCTCTCTCTCCTTTGGGAGCCCTTTGATTCTTTGGAGATTCTAGCACAGAGTTCGCTGGTTAATGGAGTCAGCAAGTGTTGCACGCACGTGGGCTAAGATGGCCTAGTTGGGCTGGAGTGCTGGAGCTAGTAAGTGGAGAACTGTTTTAACTTGTTCTTGTGTTGGTCCCATGCTTAGAACCCTTTCCCATCTTGGGAGTGAGCAATGAAAGAATCTAGAACGTAGTCAGCAAGTTAAGGGCACTAATTGCCGTCACTCTCCAGCCAGAGCGTCATTACCATCCTGTCATTTCCAGGGCTTTGGATGTGCTGTTCCCTCACATAAATCATGCGCGCCCCAGCCCGCAGCTTTCGTATCTCCTGCTTTCCCAGTGACAGCTGTCGTTTCCCAGCTTGCTGGGCCCCCAGCCTTCAAGATGCCTCATCTCATCTGGGGCTTTGTTTGATCTCTGGCCTTAGCATGGAGTACTGGAATGAGTTAGCTTTTGTATGTCTGCACCGTCAGACTCTACGCCCTGGCGTGCAGGAGCCTCGGCAACAGGCAGCCGCGTTTCCCAGCTCTAGCTCGGTACTTGGCACTGAAGGGTCACATGAGTGAAGAGTAAGAGCCTAGACTGGCCAGAGCCTGGAAGTCTATCCCAGCCTTTGCCTGACTCCCAGCCCTTTGAATCCCTTCTGCAGGTGCTTAATGAGTGCGCTGATGCTCCCCTATTAATTTTCTTTTAAAAGTTTAAAAAATTTTTTTTGTTGTTGTTGTTCATTTTGGTTTGTGGAGACAGGGTTTCTCTGTCTAACATCCCTAGCTGTCCTGGACTTGCTTTGCAGACCAGGCTGGCCTCAAACTCACAGCGATCCTCCTGCCTCTGCCTCCCGAGTGCTGGGGTTAAAGGCGTGTGCCACCACGCCCGGCTTTTTTCATTATTTTTTATTTCCTGTTTAGCTGTGTGTCTGTGTGTCTGACTGTGTGCCCCTGAGGACAGGTGACTAATGGACTCAAGAAGAGAGTGTTTCCCGGAGCTGGAGATACAGGCTATGGCCAGCCTCCCGATGTAGTTGCTGAGAACCAGCACAAGTCAGGTCCTCTGCAAGAAAAGTTCACACTCGTAATCACCCCCACCCTCAATTCCTTTTCTTTTGAGGCACTGTACTCCTTTCTTTTCTTATCTCCTCAGGTCCCCACAATATTGAGGGCTTGTCAGAAAGAGAATAAGGAGGTGGTCTCTCACAAATGGTCTTTCAGGGAGTAAAGTCTTCTCTTCGCCCCCTCTCTCCTCAAGACCCCATAATGCTGTGTCTATAAACTGTGAGCTCTCTGCAGTCAGGGGCTGCCCTATCTCATTTATAAAGAGCCTGATTCTGCTTGCTTCCGTGTGACCCTGGACGAACTGGTTGATCTGTCAGTTGTTATTACTTAATTTACTTTTATTATTTTACGTATGTATATGTTTGTCAGTAGATGTCTGCGTGTGGGTGTCAGCGAGACCAGAAGAGGGCATTGGATTCCTTGGAGCTGGAGGTACACGGGATTCTGAGCCACCTGATGTGGGTGCCGGGGACCAGACCCTGGTCCTCCAGAAAATTAGTGTCTTGGTTACTGTTCTCTTGCTGTGACAAAACACCGAAACCAAAGCAGCGTTTAGAGCACTTAACTTGGGGGTTCATGGTTCCAGAAAGAGTTTATGGCCATCACAGTGAGGACAGATGGCGGCAGGCAGGCAGACAGGCATGGCAGGCAGGCATGGCTCTGGAGCTCGCTGGGAGCTCACATCTGAACCACAAGCATGAGGCAGAAAAGGCAGGCTAACTGGGAGCGGCTTCAGCTTTTGAAACATCGAAGCCCAGTCCCAGTGACACACCTTCTGTCACGGGGCCACACCTCCTAATCCTTCCCAGACAGTTCTGCCGACTGTGGACTAAGCCATTCAAGCATTTGAGCCTGTGGGAGCCGTCACATTGAAACCACCACAAAACAAGTCATCCTTTCAACCACTGAGCTGTCTCTCTGGCCGCTGTCACGTTCTAAATAGGCACAGCAGGCCGTGGTAATAGTTGCTTGGACACAGCGAACAGCTGCTATTCTGGAAAGCAGGCTCTGCATCCAATTTTACCTTCCTTGCAATTTCCAGGCCTTTTCTTACACAAAACATGTATTCCATAAGTGACCCAGTGAATGAAACTTTTATTCATTAAAACAACAAAAACAATGTTAAAGCAATAATGAAAAACAAAGATAAGCCTAAGAACTCAGTTATTTCTCATGGGCCCTGTCCATAAACATCTAAGGCAGAGGGAGGGATGCCGTGGCCTAAACTGCTTGTGAGTGGTTCCATCTTGCTGTGTCATTGTCTTTGTTTTGTGTGGCTTACGTATTCAGGTTGATATGGATGACTCATCCTACAGATTGGCTGCCTAGTGCTTGGTAAATGTACCTTGGCAACATTCAAGGACCAGGAAGTCAGCCCTGCACCTGAAAGGATACTGCAGGCCAAAGTCCACTTGGGGATTTTGCGCCTTAAAACCAGTATGGAGGGCACACAGATCTGCACATGACTAAAGAAGCAGAAATCTTAATTCTGCTTCGGCCACCTCAGAGCTCCCCACCTCCCTGTTTACAGGGGCATCGAAATACGGCTAAGCTCTCGCTCAAGGCAGAAAAGAAAGACTGAAAGGGAGACCTCGGTAGTCAAGGTAGCAGGCCAGCCAGAAAGTGCTGCCTTCCCTGAAGATCTTTAAGACCAATTAGTCTTGCTTTGCTTGTTTCCTTTGGCCAAAGTCCTCTGTTGTGAAAACTTTCGCTTTGGACGTGCCCTTTTATAAATATGCGGTGATTGGTGGAAAGGTGACCACGCAGAGAGCGGGACATGCGTGGCGAGATTGAGGTGCTTACGCCCTCTAGTGGTGGGACTTGGAAAGCACGGGTCCGTTGGCGCTCTTGCCTTAGTGCAGCCTCCCAGAATACAAGCAAACCTAGGGACCAGGGGGGGAAAAAAATCATCCTTTCAACTACTCAGTTTGAGAAGTCTCAAAGCTTTTTGGAAGCACGGAGTATAACGCTAGACTCTCTTAGCTCCATCATTAATTAGTAAATGGCGTACTAGGGCAAGCTTCTTAATTTCTCCATGCCCCCTTCATTTGAAAAACAAAGACAATAGCTAACTGGTGGTGACCTTTTAATCCCAGCTCTCCGCAGGCAGGCCACGCGAATCTCTGAGTTCGAGGCCAGCCTGGTCTATAGTGAATTCCAGGACAGCCAGGCCTACATAGAGAAACCTTGTCTTGAAAAACAAAAAACAAAGCAAAAAAGAGTGAGACGAGGAGAGTGACAGATGTAGTATAGGATAAAAGCGAGGTAAATAAACAAATGGCTGGTAATTGAGACTCCAGAAACAGAACATAAGAATATGTGAAAAGGCTGGGCGGTGGTGGCACACTCCCTTAACCCCCGCACTTGGGAGGCAGAGGCAGACTAATGGTTGTGAGTTCGAGGCCAGCCTAGTCTACAAAGTGAGTCTAGGACAGCCAGGGCTATTACACAGAGAAACCCTGTCTCGAAAAACAAACAAACAAGACCCTGTCTCGAAAAAAAAAAAAAAAAAAAGAAATAAATAAAGAAAAAAGAAAGAAAGAAAGAAAAACAAACAAACAAAAAGAGTTTGTGAAAAGTGGCTGAAGAGTTGGCTTAGCCGTTGCAGGGAGTTCCGGTTTAGTGCCCAACACCCACAAAATGGCTCACAGCCATTTATAACTCCAGTTCCAAGGGATTTATGTCATCTTCTGGCCTTTGCAGGCACCAGGCACACAAATGGTGCACACACACATACATGCAAGCAAAACACAAAACTTTTTTTTTTTTTTTGAGAGACAGGATTTCTCTGTGTAGCCTTGGCCATCCTGGACTCCCTTCATAGACCAGGCTGACCTTGAACTCACAGCGATCCACCTGCCTCTGCCTCCCGAGTGCTGGGATTAAAGGCATGCACCACCACGCCTGGCCTACAAAACTTTTTTTTTCAAAGATTTATTTATTTATTATGTATACAGTGCTCTGCCTGCATGACAGAAGAGGGCATTAAATCACATTATAGATGGTTGTTAGCCACCATGTGGTTGCTGGGAACTGAACTCAGGACCTTTGGAAGAACAGCCAGTGCTCTTAACCTCTGAGCCATCTCTCCAGCCCACACAAAACTTTTTTTTCTTTTCTTTTCTTTTTTTGGTTTTTTGAGACAGAGTTTCTCTGTGTTAATCTTAGCTGGCTGTCCTGGACTCTCTTTGTAGACTAGGCTGGCCTTGAACTCACGTCAATTCACCTGCCTCTGCCTCCCAAGTGCTGGGATTAAAGGTGTGCAACATCATGCCCAGCTTCACAAAATTCAATCACATAAAATAAAAATTTGAACATTTTATTCCCGACATGATGTCTTCGTGAAGGGGGAAATGGTTTTCTTATAATGGTAATAGATCAACCAGGTACCCTAGTGTAAAACAAACAAACAAACAAAAAACAAAAACAAAAGGAGAAACTTGAGTGTAATTTTGACACTTACAGGAGCTGACTCTCTATGCCTAGTGAGCTAACTAAAACAGTGGACAACTGCTTCACTGTTTGGGGATGCAGATAATAATTTCCTGAATAAGACATGAAAACCATCCATTCAGGGAAAGGTGAATTAGCTGGAGCTGTAAATTACATTAAGCTTAAGAACATTTACTTATCAAAAACAATAAGAGGGGCTTAGCAGTTAAGAGCACTCAATGCTCATGCAAAGGCCCTGAGTTCAATTCCCAGCAACCACATGGTGGCACACAACCGTATATAATGAGATCTGCTGCCCTCTTCTGGTGTACAGATGTACATGCAGGCAGAACACTGTATACATAATAAATAAACAAATAAATAAATACATATTTTAAAAAACAAAACAAACAAACGAAAAACCAATAAGAAAGTTGGAAAACAGACTACAGAGTGGAGGAAGATATGGCAGCCCCAAATAGCCCCAAAAGAGCTCAAGTCTGAAAGATGAAAGACTAGCCTAGGTCACACAGGGAGAATCTGTCTCAAAACAAAATGAAAGAGCTCCACCCAGAGCACTGGAAGAACGTCTCATCCAGAGGCTTGGCTTGCGCTCTCCACACAGGCAAGCACAGAATGCGGGGTGCCGTGGAGACAGCTGCTTCTGTCCTTGAGCAATGGCATGCTCCCCCTCTTCTGTGCAGCTACCTCTCCACCTTGATTCCTGCTTGCTGGCCACTCTGGTGTGCCCCCCTCCCCCCCACCCCCCGCCCCCTATTTCATTTTCTTTCTTCTTTTTCTAATGGTTGGTTTGTTGAGTTTTTAAGAAAGTCGCACGAAGCCTAAACTGATCTTGTTTTTCAAACAAACAAACATTTTTTATGTCTATGTATGTCTGCCTGCGTACGTCTGTATATGCCACAGGCATGCAGGAGTTTACAGAAGCCAAGAGGGTGCCAGATCCCCTGGAGCTGGAGTTCCAAGCAGTTGTGAGTTGTCATGTGGGTGCTGGGAACTGAACCTTGGTCCTCTGCAGGCCTAGACTGGCTTTGAACTCAGTAAGCATAGGACGATGACTTCTGAGCCTCCTGCCTGCACCTCCCAAATGCTGGAATTACAGGTGTGCACCACCACATGCAGTTTTTTTTGTTATTGTTGTTTGGTTGTTTGCACACACACACACACACACACACACACACACACACATAATGGTGGCTCAAAACCAGGGCTTTATGCATGCCAGGCAAGCACTCTGCCAACTGAGCAATGTGCCCAGCCCCTTCTCATTTTCTGTGTGTGAGTTATGCACAACACTAACCATGTTGCATCGTCTCCCATAGAAACCCTATTTCCATCAAAGAACAGGCCACTGTTCCTTCCTGCCCTGCCCAACACCTTAGTTACCACTGCTCTGTTGCCAGTTCCTGAAAACCAGTCCCCCTCACATATGTGGAGGGACACAACACCTGCCCGTTTGTGTCTGCTTTTATCCATTCAGCATGTTTCCAAGTCTCAGCCATGTGTTTTCCTCTGTGGATGGGTAGATACAGCCATATGCCATACCAAGAAGGATGGGACAGTTGTAGACCTCACAGAGTACAAAGATCATCCTAAAGAGTATAACGGAGCTGATTAGTCCCTGCCAGCCAGTGATGCCATGGCCTGCATCACATGGAAGCACAAGGCTCCCCCATGGCGCTTCTGGTGTAAGCCAAGCATCGTGCCATAGTCATGACGTGGGATAACGATGATGAAGGACCACGATGGTCTCTGTGTCTTTTACACTATACTTTGTGCCATACTCACCCTCCATACAAAAGGGGGTCTCAGCCTCACACACCTGGTAAAACAGGAAGCCTTGATGAGGGAGTAACTTCAGCTCTCTGTAAGTGATGAGGTCACCCAATGGGGCCATTCTTTTCCAGAACAAGCTTTTATCATGAAGTGGCGCACGGCTGTGGTCCACTGTATGTGTGCAGCGTGTTTTGTTCCACAAGTGCTCTGCTGACAGGCACAGTGCTGTACCCACTTTGGGAGTTTGTGTGTAGCACCACTGTGAGCATGAGCAAGCGCTGCTGTGAGTATCAGCACCCTTCTTTGCAGGCAGCTCTATTGAGACGTAGCATCTATGTCAAAAAAAAAATGCACTCATTTAAATGTACAAGTCAAAGCTTTTATCATAGCCAGAGCTGTGCAGCCGCCTCCGCCATCTAATTTTAGAGCATCTCCTCTCTCCTCCCACCTCAGAGGGAGGGAGTGACAGTCTGAGGCAGCCACTCATCTATTTCCTGTCTCTGGAGGTTTGCCAATTCTAGGCATTTCACATAAACACGATCATATACCAAGTCTGTGCCTTTTTCTTTCTTTCTTTCTTTCTTTCTTTCTTTCTTTTTTTTTTTTTTTTTTTTTGAGACAGGGTCTCATGTGGCCTGAGCTGGCTGTAGCTAGCATTAAGCTTGCTGTGTAGCTCACGATAACCTTAAACATCTGGTCCTTCTGCTTCTACTTCCTGAGGGTGACAATTACATGTGAACCATTAGTGTGCACCACAGCACTGTTTTATGCGATGCTGGGCATCAAACCCCAGGCTTCATACGTGCTAGACAAGCAGTTTACTAACGCAGACACATAGCCTGTCCCCAAATGACTTAATTTAGCATAGTATTTGAAGGCTGATCTACTGCTACTTGCTTATGCCATGGGCAACTGGCTCAGTGTAGAAGCAAGGATTTCCCAAGGCTCTTGGCAATCTCCAGCAGGCCAGAGGGCTGTTGGTGGCTTGTGTGCTTGCACTCTTCAAAAACGTATTAACAGCCTTATGTACACTAGTCACTTAGCCAGTAGCAAGTGATGAAACACACTGGATGTGGCTGACATATGCTTGTAATCTCAGCAGGCAGGAGGTGGAGGCAGGATGGTTCAAGGCCATGTCCCAGCTACATAGGAAATTGGAGGCCAGCCTTGGATCCATGAGCCCCTGTTTCAAAAAACAAAATGCCAGAGGTCCCAGAAGCTGTACAGGGCCACAGAGCTGGCAGGGGCCGAACTGAGGTCTCACTCCAGGCAGTCTGGCTCCAGAGGCTGAGGTGCACAGAGGAAGGAGATTTTCTCCCACAGTATAGACCTGGCTCTGGCTTCTGTCTTCCCCCACAGGCTCTGCATTTACTTGGCCAACCCTCAGCAAGTGCAGGGGAGTAGAGGCTGCCTCCTTTTACCAGCTACCCCAGGGCTGTTCTACCAGAGCCCCTATGGGCATTCGCTTCCGCATGTCTGCCCACCCTGCCACCCTGGGACAGACTCCACCCATGTCTGTGGGCTTTTCTGTTGCCTCTCAAACAAAACTTTTCTCCATTTTAAGGCCAGTGCAGCTTTCTGTTGTCCCTCCCTCCTTCCCTGCTCTCCTTTTGCAGTTTTATTGAGTTATAATTAGCAAATAAAAACTTTATACATTGAAGACATATAATGTAATATTCTGGTGCCTGAATATGGTGTATATATATGTATGTGTATATATATATATATGTGTGTGTGTGTATATATGTATATATATAATCTTTTTGTTAGTGGCAAGGATATTTAAGATTTACTCTTAGCAAATTACAAGTATATAATGTTATATTATTAATTATGGTTGTCATTTCAGAGTCTTTCTTTCTAACCAAATTTCCTCCCTCACTAAGTCTGTGTTTATTTTTATTTTTATTTTATTTAACAGTGTGAGCTGGGATCAGAATAAGACAGTAGGTACAGCAGATGAAGAAAAGAGGAACACTGCAGGTAGAGGGAGCATCAGGGAAATGGTCCTGAGGTGGGTGTCCATCGAAGATGGATGTCACAAGGCTGGGGTTCATGATCAAATAAGTACCAGTCAAGCACTCCTGGCCACGTGCTCATCCATTTTCAGGTGGAGCTGCCTCCATTGCAGCAGCAAAATGACCAACCAAACCCTCCCTTCTGCAAAGAAGAGGAAAATCATGGAGGATTCTCTCCGCCGTATCTCCCCAACTCACACTGACCAGAGCTGCTTGCTTGACAATACCCAGACCAACATGCAGGGCTTACTGAAACTCATCGACAGCAATTCACCCCCGGGGCTGGGGCAGGGCCTGCCTGCTGGGAGCCATGATAGGTGCTCTCTCAGCAGGACGAGGGAATTGTGGGTAGACTGCAGTGCTGCTACCAACTGACTTCTCTACCTATGAGTTAGGATTAAGTATGGTATAATTATGGTTATGAGGCCTGGGGGATTTGGGGAGCAAACTGATAGGCTAGACTCCACTGTCTCACCCTCTCAGGACAAATCGTGATGTCCCCCTCCAAGCGTTCCTCAGGATAAAAGCCAACCTTATGTTTGTTCCTAATTCAAACTGTTATCACAGAGGCAACACCAACCACAGAACTGGCCTCTCAGACTCCCTGACAAGTAGCAAGGAGACAGTTAAGAAGGCTGTGGAACACCCTGTGCCTCTACACACACACACACATACACACACACACACACACACACACAGAGAGAGAGAGAGAGAGAGAGAGAGAGAGGGAGAGAGGGAGAGATGGAGCCTGGAATTGTTTAGTGCTGCAGAGAATAGTAGAAGCAGCCAGAAAGATCTTTCTGGAAGCTTGTCTCTTGTGGAGGTGGGGAAAGAAGGGCATGCTAACTAGGACAGGCAGCCATGGTGACCTCTGACTTACAGACCTGCTTTCATCTCTGCCCATGGGTCCTGTGTGCTGCTCAACCTCTCACAGATGTGGCAAGCTTTCAAAGAACGCAAATGCCAAGAAAGCCCCACACCCTGGGCTGCCGCCAGCCTGTAAGTTTGCCACATGGCCTATATGGCATCGTATGACTTGTGTTCCCTTTAAAGAGCAGGAGACTGCACATAAGGTTTCAAATTTCTGACTTCTCCTGCAAAATGAGAAGTTCTAGCAGTTTAGGCCTGCTGTTGTTTGGAGATGGTGCACACCCACGGTACCATGTAACATGTGACACACCAGGATCGCTTTTGCCAGATGTCATGCTGTCAAAATCTTCCAGTCATCAGAACAGGAGTCAATGACCCTGTAGTCTTTATGTATTGCCCGGAATTAGGCATTTTGATAGGGTGATACAAAATGGACTGAGACAGGGCCACATGCTCAAATGACAAAGAAGGACAAGACTGGGCAGCTGGCCCTCCAGCCCAGAACTGTCCACTTCACTGCATGTATGTAACTGGCGGTGCCTGCTGGCATCTTCATTAGGATTTCATGACCACGTCATTTACGTTCATTTTCCCAAGATGGCAGCGGGAGGGACGGAGTAGAGATACATAGGGGATTTGAGGACAGAGGATCAGTTCTCTCCCAGCAGGCTAGGTGCTGCCCTGGCGGGCCTCTCAGCTGAATTCCTCAGGTCCAGGTGACAGAGGGGATAAATCTGTACCGAGTCACACCACTTTTCTTCCGTGAGCAAAATCATATCTACTGCTTCTCCACGGCCCGCCAAGCATGCCACATGAGCTGTCTCGTCCTGTTGTTACCAGGGAAATTGGGGTCTCTACTTAGGATTCTCAGTCTAGTTAATAAAATGGTTGAGAGGCGGGAGAGATGGCCTAGTGCTTAAGAGCACAGGCTGTTTTTCCATAGGACCCAGGTACAATTCCCAACACTAATTTGGAAGTTCCTAACTCCAGCCCCAGGGAATACAACGCTCTCTTCTGGTCTCCTTTGGCACTGGGCATGCACGTGGTGCATAGATATACATGCAAGCAAGGCATACATAAGAAGTAAAATAAATAAATAAATAAATAAATAAATAAATATTTTCTTCTCCCTCTTCCTTCTTCTTCTAGAAAACCTGGCAGACTCATGAAGCTATTTGGTTATGGCCCTGTAAGAGACTGTACCAGGAGGCAGGAATTCTGGGAGGGAAAAGTGTATTTTATTGAAGGGATAATTCTTCTTCCGAGCTCTTCAACTTGGTGTAAGATGGATCCGCTTTCCTGAGAGCAGTTCTTGGAGACTGACCTGCCCACTTGAAATGTTAGGTCTTCTTCCAGGCTAGAGAGTTTCTTTTCTTTTAATAGGTCTTCCCCCCCACCACTATGACCCTGTCACTTCTCTGCCCTATTGAAGAGGGATTAGTGTCACCCTCCTCTACAGATGAGGCAGACAAGGTTCAGAGGGGTTAAGACAATTGCTTACAGTCACAGCTGAGATGTGGCCAGGAAACCAAGGCTGCAGCAGTGAGATGGTCAGGAAAATAGATGAAGGAACAGGGGTTCTCTATGGTGTGGCTCTCAATGTCCCCCAGAGGTCAACCATAAGTTGGATGCTTGGTTACCATGGAGGTAGAACACTTAGGCGGCAGTGCAGTAGTGCGTAGTGAGAGATCTTTAGTTAATGAGGGTGAGCACCTCCTAGCTATGAGGCGAGTGGTTTTGATTTCTTTCCATTATCCAGCCAGGATGTGCTGCCTCTCCACAGGCCCAAAGCTGGGCCTTTAATCAGGGACTGAAAACTAAAAAATGGTGAGCAAAAACACACCCTGTCTTGAGTCTTACTATATAGCCTGGGAGAGCCCCAAATGTTCTCTCCTCTTGCCTCCTCCTCCTGAGTGTGAAGATCAGAGGCAGAGCTACCCTGCCCAGCCACCATTTCTGTTTGTGAGTTGATGAACTCAGGTATTAAGTAAGATGGTGATTGAAAGCTGCTTGCTCAGCCAGACTGTAACGTGGGCTCAGCTAACTTCAAAACTTAGATGTTCAAAGAGCTGGCCGTGATGGCAAACTGTTTTGACCAACAGTTTTTGTTTTTGTTTGTGTTTTTTTTTTAAGATTTGGTATTTGAGGCTGGAGAGATGGCTGAGTTCAATTCCCAGAAGCCACATGGTGGCTCACAACCATCTGTAATGAGATATGGTGCCCTCTTCTGGCATGCAGGCACACATGCAGGTGAAACACCGTATACATAATAAATAAATAAACCTTAAAAAAAAAAAAGAGCGGGGTCGGGGGTGAGAGTGGGGAGGAGGCTGGAAAAAAATGGCTCAGTGGTTAAGAGCACTGGCTGCTCTTTCAGAGGACTTGGGTTTAATTCCCGGCAGCTCACAACTGTCTGTAACTCCAGTTCCAGGGGATTTGACACCTGAAATAAGTTATTTATATATATAAAAAAAAGATACAGTATTTGGGGACTTTTGCAGAGTCCCTTGGTCCTGGATTTGCCACCCAGATGACAGAGGGTGATTTGGTTACAGTTTGCTATGGCAAGGGAGTTGGCCACCTCTACAGTAGCTGGTAGAGACTGGAAGGCAGGCGGAGGGGGAGAGAGAATGCCTGCTGGGAAGACACAGGAAGACTTCAGGGGTGCCATCCTTGGACAAGTGGACCTGGGGGCACTGGCAGCATGCTAACTAGAGGTGGGCAGGCTAGGAGGCGGCAGGTGCTGCCTTGGAAGTGTTGATGGTGGAGGTAGAGCTAGGGAAGAGACCGAGTCTCACTGTCCTGGGCCAGCACTGCGGAGGTAGCTGGTTTTTGAGCCCGATGGCCACTCTCTGTGTGTTCATGGAGAGTCTCGGTGTGCAGAGAGGGAGCCTGCTCTGGGTTGCACACTATGCTAACCTCTCTGTATTGGGGAACCTTCATCTGGGACATGGAGATTTTATTAGAATCCGAGGCACAAATGTCAGTGGTTAGACTAGTGCTTGGTATGTGCTGAGCACTCAGCAGGCTTTGCTAATCAGTTATTATCATGCGTGTGTGTTTATGTGTGGAGGCTAGGAGCCAACCTTAGGTGTCACCCGATATTTTCTTTGCGAGAGGTTCCCTTACTAGGGCCCACGGTGCCAATAAGGGGAGGCTGGCCAGGGATCTACCTGTCTCTGCCTCCCCAGATGGGATTACAGATGTGAGCTACTATACCTGGTTTTGTTTTGTTTGTTTAAACATTGGTTCCAATGATGGTCCCTGTGTGTGTGTGTGTGTGTGTGTGTGTGTGTATGGCAAGCACTTTGTTGACTGAGCCAGCTCCCCAGCTCCATAGCTCCTTTTATTTTTATTTTATTTAAAGAGAAAAAAAATCCTCTGCAAAGCATAGGGGGACTCAGGAAGCCTACAAATCTGGTAGGTATGGCTCTGGTTTTGACACACTGCCCTCAGCACCTCAGGGCCTCCTGGGCCTCAAGCTGCACAGAGGAGTCCAGAACTAGGCTCTGGCTTCCAGACTCCTCCCTATCTCCAATACGAACAGTTTCCAACAGGCGTCAGTCACAGTCGGCTAGGCACCCCATCCTAAAGCCTGTGTCCTTCCCTCATCCCCTCACAGCCAAGCTCCTGGCTCATTTGGACCACTGCTCCTACACTTCAGGCACCATGTCCCTGTCCCCAGTCCCTCTAGTTTCAAGTCTCAATTAGTCCTTTCTCAGAAGGCGAGGGGTGGGGTGGGGGTGATAGGTGCATGCGGGGAGCGCAGCGTCCTTACATGCTTCATGCTGTTTAACAGAATAGTAGAGAAGGGGTGGGTTCTAAAGAACAAGACTTATTTCTTACAGACCCGAAGGCCGTGGAGTCCAAGGTCAAGGGGGCAGAGTCTAGTGAGAGCTTTCTTGCTTTATCATTCCATAGCAGAGGGTGAGAGGTGAGAGAAAGAGAGAGAGGCAGGGAGAAAAACAGAGACAGGCAGAGATGCACAGAGAAACAGGGGAACAGAGAAGACAAGAAAAGGCTAAACTCATTTTATGTGAACCTACTTCTGCTGGCATATGATTAGTTTTGTCAGTCTGATACAGACTAGAGTCACTTTTCCATCCCTTATCTTCCTCAACTGCAAAGCAATGGCTTTTGGCAAGTTCATTTGGGGTTTGGCATTTCTGAACAGACAAAGATCAAGTCTGAAAAAATTAAAACATTTGTGGGCCTCATGTTCTACCCGTCAGCGTCTACTATAGGCAGTATCTCAGGATGGGGTGCTGGACTACTGTCCCAGCACCCTGACAGGGTCCATTGCAATGGCCTGGGTGACATCTGACCCAGTCATACCCATCTACAAGACACACCACCCAGATGTGAGAAAAGGTACATCCATAGGGTGCTCTGATTGGTAGGAGCACCCTCTGCTGGTGGCTTCAGAATTCTGGTTGCTGACTTTTTGTCAGTGTGGCTTTTTGGAGCCTACAATTAGTCTATAAGGAATTACAGTTTCCTTCAAATAACCCACCTCACATCCTAGGCTAGTGTGTTAGGAATCTATTGCTGTATGTTAATTTTCCCCCACAATTTAGAGGCTTAGGACAACCCGAGATTTCTCCAGATGTGGGTTGGGTGATTCTGCTGGCGTTGTAGAGGGGTGCCGGGAAGGGCTACTGGCTTGGTGGTGGTGGTGGGGTTGCTCACCTCCCTGGGGCCCTCAATGCTCACGGTGTACCCAGGAAGCAGAAACTCCCATCTAACACTACAGAAAGCCTCCTTTGCCCTTGGCACTTGCAGCCCAACAGTCTTCTGGGAGGAGTGACTGAATCATAAGGTCAGTGTTGATTCAAGGACCCAATACACTTGGGCATCCCATTCATATGACCTGCTGTTGTGAGCTGACACCTCTGAAGCTGGGAGCCACAATAATCTCTCCCCGCTCAAGCTGTCAGGTACTTGGTCATACAATGAACAGGCTTACATAGCTTTGACCCTCTTCCTCATCTGAAAGAAAGGCCAGGCACGTTAGGTTCGGGGAGCAGGTATTCTGTTGAGCCTCAGCTGTGTGACAGGCACTGAGGCAGGTGGTAGTGCAGGTGTTGCAGGAGGCTGAGCTCTCCCTCTGAATTCTGCTACTTCTTTATCACAAACCTCTCTGAGCCTCAGTGCCCTCATCTGTAAAATGGGGGCATCAGTGATAGATCCCACCCCGACAGGAGGAAGGCTGTGAAGCTGAGTAACAGATGCACTGCACACAGCCAGGAGCAGTCGGTACTTATGAAAAGGTGAACTCTGGCAACCCACTTCCCAGAGTGAGAGCATCCTTGTCCTAAGAGATTCCAGGCCCAGAAGGCTGGGTCCCCATGGACTTGCCTTTTAGGTCCCCACAGGGCTCTGTGTCCCCTCAGTCAGTCCACGCACATACGAGGTCTTGCTCTGTTTTTTTTTTTTTTTTAATTTTTATTAAATCACATACAACTCAGGGCATCAGGCCCCACCAACTTCATTAGAACCTGGGATTGTGGGAAGTAGGAATCAAAGGCTGGACAAGGTATCCCCATTTTTCATGATAGGGACTAAGACATCAGACATTACCCCCAAGGAAATGGGGGGTATACAAAAGGCCCAACAGAAGGGACTCAGACAGTGACAGCTACTCTGAGGTTAGGAGGGGTGTGATGACAGGATATCACGGTCTGAGCGCTTCTGTCCTCAGATTCATGTTGGAGTTCTTATGTTGAAGGCTTTGGGGGTGATCAGGTCATGGGGGTGTAACCCTCATGAATGGGGCTACTACTCCTATGCAGAAGGCCTGAGGGAGTTTCTCTGTGCCTCTACCATGTGAGGATGTGAGCAGAAAGAGCTCCCTCTGAAACACTGGGTCTCCGGGGGCCTTGATCTGGGCTTTGCTGTCCCTAGAAGAGTTATAAGCCAACCTCCACTGTTCTTGGCCATCTGGTCTAGGCTATTTTGTGACGGGAGCCTGATGGGCTAACTCTGAGAACCAGCGGGCTCCTTGGAGAGCACAAATGTCTCTTACCATCATGAGGGGCTCTGGGGTCCAAGCACATGGGAACAGAGACTATGAGTAGACCCCACTTCCTGCCTGCAGATGGAGGTGCTGGGGGAGGCTGATGAGGAAGAAGGGAGTACAGCCAGGTAGCTGGGCCAGGTGCTGGAGAACAGGATGGTGGCCCCACTGGGCCAAGAGAAGCCAGGCAAGGAAAAGCTGGGGTTAGGGACTGTGGAGGAGTTCATCACTCTACGTAATAAAGCTGTGAATATGGAAGTGCTTTCTCATCAGCCACCCCTGGGGAAGCTCCCATGTATAGTTGGTCTGTCAGACCCATCCACAAAGAATAGGGCAGAATGGCCACTTCCTCCCTTGGCTTAGCTCCAACCTCCATCCAAAGGTAGGTCAGGGTGTTCCTGATGTTAATAGCACCTGAGCTACAGGGCCCCAGAGATGTGGAGTCCCCTAGCTCCCTTCAACTAGCCGTAGTGGGGTCACAACCCATCTCCCTTGTATAGAAGGGAAGACATCACTTCATCAACCCAGCCCCTGAAGGCTGCAGCTGGTCCCAACCCCAGAGGCGATATGGAGGTAGATAGGCCCCAGGGTGGAGGCAGGAAGGGGTGCCAGTCCCAGTGGGTTTCCCTGAAACAAGACAGAGCAGACAGGAGATTTGGCAGCCTTCTGACATTACCAGGAAAGACCCTGGCTCCTCTCAGGTCATATTCCGAGGAAGATGTAAACAATACTGCTTAGGGCCATGCCCAGCTGGCACTACGGGAAACCTTCACTGTGTAAGGCCCCACCTGAGCTCAGCCCCAGGTCCCTGAAGGAGCTCACACCCTGACAGCACTCTTTTCACCCTCTTTGGAGCTGGGGTCTTCCTGAGTCTTCTGCATCTCCCAGCCTCTGACCCAGGTGTAGGCAGAGGAGCCACCCAGCACCATCAAGTTGCTTGTCCACCACAGGAAGCTCTTAGTCTCTTCGTAGTAGAGCACAGCCAGTACTGTCTGCACACAGGCCTTGGCTGTGCCTGACACGTTGTGAGTCAGGGGACTGGTGAATTTGATCTGCAGTCCTGTCACGTAGCCGATGGCGAAGCCAAACAGGCCACCCAGTGTCATCATGACCCAGAAGTGGGCACTGTCCAGATGAGCAAAGTCAAGGAGGGCACGGAGCTCACCCAGCACTACCATCACGGGCAAGAAGAGCACGCAGGCGTTGATGTTGTTATAGAAGGTGAGGCGCCAGATACTGTTGTCTACTTCTGGGAGCACCTTCTTGGTATAGATGGCATTGAGAGAGACGCAGAGGCTGGCCAGCACCCCGAAGATGGTGCCCGTGAGGGACAGGGTGCCCTCAGCTCCCTCCTGGTCTATACCAAGCCAGAAGCCACCTGTAACAGAGACAGACAGTGAGAAGGTGGAGAGGGAGGAGGACAGGATTCTGATACCACAGCCCAGACTGCTCTCACCATCAACACATCCTCTGTCTATCCTCTGCACCAAACGGGGGGCCGAGGGAGTGCACCCCAGAATGAGAACCTGCACTTCCCCTTCCCCCTCCCCCTCAGCCAGAATCTAGCAGAGGGGGGAGGGTATAAGGACAGATGTGACCCTGCTGCCTCTGTAATTACAACTGCAAACACTGTAATGCGGGCTATAAGATAGCATGGAGGCCACCACAGAGCTCCTGTATATTTGCACCCAATTCACTTTCCTCTTTCTAGGGATTCCACCACACTTCGGCCAAAGCTGGTCTCTCTGGGGGATCCCCTCCTGACTCACCCAGGATGTAGGCCTCTTCCCAGGCTCCAGCTTCCCGCCTTGCCTGCCCCTGGCTGCAGGGCGCCTGCCTGTGGCAACACTCTAGTCTCTTTGCCACAGGGCGGAGGCTTACTGCTGCTGCAGGGACCAGCGACACAGAACAGGACCAGCAGCACCAGCACAGGCATGAGAGGGAGCTGGCCTCGGATTGCTCTGACTGATTTTGAAGCTGAGATGCTTAGAGTTACTTAATCTCTCTGAGTTCCAATGTCCTTCATCTGTAAAATTTAGGGCCATGCTCTCGCTCCCATGTTAACCAATCTACTCTTTGCCTTGTAGCTAAAACGATTTTCCTACAGCGGATCTTCCCTCTGTGGCTCGCCACTGACGTCAGGAAAAACTGTACTCATTCAAATGTGTGCTCCTGGCCTGCACTGCTCGGGTAGCCTCATGCCAGTAAGGGTTCTCAGATCGCCCCTCCTGTACCCTACCCCCCCCCCCCAGAACCCCCACAGTCCTCATCAACTAGTGTCACTATCATTTCTGCCACCAACATCATTCATGTACCGGGGGTGAGGACCCCACCCTGCCCTTCTCAAACTTGTACCCTAAAATGTGGTACATGGCCCGGCAGATGCTTGGCCACAAGTTAATAGCTGCTGGCTGGCTGGCTGAAGACTGCTATGGGGAAAGGTACAAGTCTTAAAGTAGGTAAGTGGGAAGAGGCAGGGTCCTCCCAGCAGATCCAGCTGCCTGATTGGTGGAGGCAGGGCCAGCCTGAGCAACATAGCAAGATGCTATCTCAGAGCAAAGGCGCAAAGCTCTACAGCATGGTAGGTCCCCCACGTCTCCTGTTGGTTACCACCTGAGTGCAGAAGCAGAATCCATTTTCCATTCTCAAGGTTCTTAACCATGGAGGGGCTGTGAGCCAGGGAGGCTTTCAAAGTGCTGCTGCATGCCTGGGAGGCCATGTCTGAGATGGGCCCTCCCTCACAGGAGGGAGGGAGGGAAGGAGGGAGGGAGGGTAAGCCAACAGATGGGTCCAGTACTGGGTGGAGCAGGGCTGCCGTGGTTCTCAACTGCCTCACTATTGCAACTTGTGACTTTGGGGACCTGGGCTCTGGTTCTCCAGTGACTGGTACCTTCCTGCAAGTAAATGCTCCCAGTAGGCGGCCCATCCCCTCTATCCCTGGCAGGGCTGGTGGACTGAAGTGGGATCCCAGGGCAGCTTGTAGGACAAAAAGGAAGTAAAGAGTGCCAGCCTTCTTAAGGCATATGTGTGGGGGCAGGTGAGAGTGCCCCAGGGAGGGGTGCTGGTTTGCTGACAGCTTTTTACCTGCCTCCTCTCTGGCCCAGACCCCTTGCCCCCTGGATCCAGGAGCTGCCCAACCAGGGGAGCATTTCTAGGGCAGATGGTACCGGTTGGCCTGGTCCCTACATCTAGAGCATCCAGCGTGGGCCTCTGAGACACCAGGGAAGACTAAGTAGGCCAAGCAAGACAAACCGAAGAACCTGAGCAGGTACAGATGAAGGTCACTTTCCGCCCACCCTGGACTCTGAGGGAACAGATGCCCTGGCGTCTGTAACCCAGCAGCCACTCGATTCAACCCGCTCAGCGGCAGACAGGTTCTCCCAAGCCAAGAGCCCCAAGCTACCTGTGACTCCAGGGCACTGCACCGATGGCCATGGCCGCAGAATCAGGTTACAGCGCCTGCAGCTGGGGAGCTGGATGTTTGAAAGTTCACTGAACTTTCGTTTAAAAGCACATTTGGCCTGTGGTTATTGCGCTGGTTTGCATCCTGCTAACTCCCAACGGGCAGGAACAAAGCAGGCTGGCTTGAAACACAGGGCTGGAAGCGTGGCCAATCCGGGATGGCATCCCAGGCTATCTACTTCTTAGATACTTTAAGTATCTACGCGTGGGCCCGTGGCCAGGAGCATAACGCCCCGCTTCAGTTTCCTCATTTGTTCGGACATGACCACAGGGATGGGTGGCCCCACCCAGAGGGCTGCTGGGTACATAAAGAGGATGCTGCCTGTATAATGACCAGCACAACTTCCCTACCAGTAATTATTTATGGTCACGTCTGGGGAGATAGTTAAAGCCTCTTTTTTTTTTCTTTCTTTCTTTTTTTGTTTTTGTTTTTTGAGATAGGGTTTCTCTCGGTAGCCTTGGCTACCCTGGACTCGCTTTGTAGACCAGGCTGGCCTCGAACTCACAGTAATCCGCCTGCCTCTGCCTCCCAAGGGCTGGGATTAAAGGCATGCGCCACCACAGCCGGCTAGTTAAAGCCTCTTAAAGCACACATATATTGGACCACTGAAATGAGCCAGACCCAATGACCTGAGTTCATCCTTGAGCTCTTGAGAGTGGCATGATGGTCAAGAAAGCGATCTATGGAGGTGACCGCTTATGTTCAAATCCAGGCTCTGTCAGTGATTAGCTGTGTGATCCCAGTCAAGTTACTAAGCCTCTCTGTTCCTTGAGTTTTTGTCTGTAAAATGCAGATATATTTCACCTTGTAATGGAAATTAGTCATATGGATACATAGTAATTGAGTGACTATGGACTCAAATGCTTAGATCTGAGTTCCTGACACATTTTAAGCACTCAAGCATCGACAGCTGTCTTTGCTGTAATTGCTGCTAAGTTGCTGAGTGACCATGAGGAATTTTTTTTGTTTTCTATAGGGCTCTTCCTAGGGCTGTTGATGCAAGAGACCTGGGATAGATAAAGTGTAAAGGTGCCCACAGTGCTGACCTGTAGGGTTTTCAGCTCACTGCCCATCCTGCTACCCACAGCCCCCAAGCCCCAACTCACCGATGATGACGCCGCAGGTGAGGAGGGCATAGAAGGACGTGGTCTGTTTGAGCAGCACGTAGGAGAGGAGCACATTGAACACGGTGGTGAGTGAGCGGCCCACGTTGTAGAAGGCCACCCCCACGTACTTGAGGCAGAGGTTATTGAAGGCTATCATGCCGATGAAGACCACCGACAGCGGCAACACACTTCGGGCCACCTTGAGGTCCAGCTTTAGGGTGGGGAAGTCCACCGTGCCAGGGCAGCAGGTGGCCAGCGTGCTGAGGCCCTTGCACAGCAGCGAGGTCACCAGGCACTGGTAGAAGGTGACGAAGATAGGGGTGTCCAGCTGCAGGGAGGGGCTGTCCAGCAGGTACTTGTTGAGGAACACCATGGAGATGGAGGTGATCCAATAGAGAGAGACCACCAGGGCGATCTGCAGCGCCCTGAGCAGAAATGGCTTGTTCCCGCTGTCGGCATCTGCCTCGTCCGAGGCAGCTGAGGCTCCAGTCAGCGCCATGCGCAGGATCCTGGACCGCTTCAGAGGGGCCCTGTTCATGGTGGCAGAAGAGCTAGGTCACCCCACGGCTAAAAGCATTCCCTGGACTGCAGGGCTTCAAGCTGCTAGGGTCTGTGGGGTGCAGCCTTCAGTTGTCAAATGGGGTGACCTAGCGGGACTCAAGTCTTGGATGAAGCTCTGCTTCGGGATTTGCCCAGAAGCACCGCTCTTCAGCGCGCTCGCCCCGAGAGGCGGGCCATGAGACAAGCCCCAGGGAACGGAGAAGGGGCCCTGCTAAGGATGTAGGCCGACAGCCACGGCCAGCTGACAACAGGGAGCTAGTAGCTAATAGAGACTAGTCGTAGGGAGAAATGAAGCGAGAGGGACAGAAGGGCAGAGTAGAGGAGGAAAGAACTGGACGCGACAGGGGAAGCGGTGCACCGAGAGGGGGCGTGGGCTGCAGGGAGGTCACAGATGCTCAGGGAGGTGGCCAGAGGGACACGGACAGAGGCCTAGCGGGAGCAAAGCCTCACTGCTGTCGCTAGCTGAAAGTCAGTTCCGGCTCAGCGCGGTAGGTCCGGGACCGCGTCCCGGGCGGTGGGCGGACCCAGTGCGCAGTTCCTGACACGCCTCCAGGCCGCCTTAAAGGGCCCGCTCACCCTCCCGGCCTTTCGCCGTTCCCGCCGCCGCCGGAAGCGCGCACCCTTGCCGTCCCGGAGCGCGCCGGTACGTCTGCACCTGCGTGCAGAGTCTCCTGGCCTCTTCTGAGAACCCTTGGAGGCCAGGGAAGAAATTTCAAGTTCTGGAGCCTCGCCCATTTCCTGGAAGGCTCTGTCACTCTCTCTACCACCCGCACTGTCTTTTTTCCCCTGGCCTTTTCAGATCGAGTAGACTCGGTCACTTACATCTTCATCATCTTAGAAAATGGAATGCTGCCCCTCCGCTTCTGGAGACCCTCCCCCATCAGCCTTTTGTACCCCCTCTCACCCCCACAACCCGACCCAGGTTATTTGGGAAGACCTTGTTGCAGCCCTCTCCTTTCTCCCTACCCCCATTTTCACCGCTTCCAGATCTAGTTAGGAGGTCCTGAGGTTTCGGAGACCCCAGCACTACCAGAGGCCACATCACTTCCTCCAGATAAAGTCCAGACTGGATGCCCAGACCAAAGCCTCTGAATCTCTCAAAGCAGCATTCCTTGCCCGGGGTCCCTTCCACTTCCAGAACGTACCGTCCTTCCGCCGAGCTCGGCTCTGGTGCCCTGGCACGCGCTCCTAGCTGATGCAGGGATCTATCGCTCAGCGCCAGTGGTGCCCTCCGGCTCACCTGCAGCACCGCCCTGGACTGCACCTGCAACGCTGCCCAAGCCGCGCCCTCAGTACTACTTCCTGCTTGCTGTTCGGGCCCCCCCCGCCCCCCCCCCCCGTCCCCGCGGGCCACGTCGGGCTCTGAGATAGCTGTGGCGGTTACACTAGGAACTCAGCCAGAAGGCCCATTTCCTCTAAGGCCAGCCTCGTCTTTCTCCCTCTGCCCCAGACCGCCTGGACTCCTGTTCTGTTACCGTCGCAGGTGCATCCCTTGAGCAGGTTGCATCCCTGGCTCTGAGGGTCCAAACGGATGCTTTCAGAAAGGCGTGGGTGGGAGGACTGTCGACTGCCTCCACTACCTGAGGAGGATTCCCCCCCCCCCCCAAGATTGAGTGGGCTACTAACTCCAGGTGTTTTTTACTCCTGGACAGCTGGGAGGGCTGACTTCTCTCTGGTTTCTTCCTAACACTATTTTTGGGCAGGCAAGTTTGTCTCAGGTTGAGCTGGTTTCTTTGTGGAACTGGATGGATAAAGCAGCGAGTTCTAGCCTTGTTAAAGATATGTTTAAATTATTTCAATTACTATTTTATTAGCTGGGCCTGATCATAAAAAGCCTGTAATCTCAACTGAGATAGGAAAGCAGGAAATTCAAGGCCCCTTTGGGCAACTTAGTGAGACTTGTTTCAAAATAGAGAGTGGATACGGGCAGACATACAGAGACTCGGATAAAGGGTTGGGGATATAGCTCAGTGTTACCTAGCTATAGTGTTAAGAGTGCTTGCCTGGCATGCACAAGATCTTGGGTTCAACTCCGGGTACTGCAAAGGTGAGGGGCTTGAGGATCAGTGCTGTTTGTTGAAATACAAAACTGAAACACATTTAGCTATAGATCTGCTGGCTTTTAGGGACAGCTCCACTCTACACCAGGATAGGAGTGGTACTGGTTGTCACTGGCTAGCCTGAAGAGACAAATGCTATATTAGCTCTCTGCCCTGTCTCAGAAGAAGCTGTACATTGGGGCTAGGGGACAGGAATGTCGCTGTGTGCCTCACTAGGGGCTACATGTGATGTAACTAAGTAAAGGTATTGGGGAAAGTCGCTGCAGAATGGTTTTGTGCACTGTGTATTATTCACACGCTGATTTATGTGCCCAGAGATCTGGTTGCAGTCCGGATGTAGGCGGTGCCATTTCTATAAAGAATCTCCTGTCTCAGGGTTGTGTAAAAAGTGTTCTCCATCATCTCTGATTGCTTAATAAAGAGCTGAAGAGCCAATAGCTGGGCAGGAGAATAAGGGTTGGACTTCCAATCCCTGGGAGGGGATCCGAGGAGAGAGAAGGTCAAGGAGAAGGAGGCGAGGAAGTGGACGTGAGGAGTTCACCACAGGACAAACAGAGGGAACAGAGGCAGCTAAGGTGAGACTAAGATGGCAGGTGGCATGGGACACAAAGCTAGGAAGTAGCCAGGCTAGTATAATTGGGTTAGAATAGGATGGATATCTGCCCAGCTTAGTGCCTTGGAGCCTACTAATAAGTGTAATATGTCTATGCGTCAGTATTTGGGAGCTAGAACGGGGAGTAGAAAAAAAACCCCATTATACTATTTCACAGAAAGCGTTTATGAGAACACTATCGTCCTTCAGGGGAGGCGTTAAGGAGCACCGTCAGGCCTGCAGCTGGGGAAGGGAGCACTCACAGATAATGTAGCTGAAAGGACTTCTTTGCTTATGCTCAGGTCCCACGGAAGTTGGGCTCCAGGCTCGGTTCATCAGCCATCTTACCGGTCTCATTTGGAGCGTTTTCTAGAAAGGACTTTGTAACAGGTGGCTTGGATAATTATGTTGAATCCTTGGGTGTCAGCAAGGGAGATATGAGACCAGGAGACTGAGGGGAGCCTTTTCCCTGCTCCTGAGGGTCCCCCGAACTGCCCTTTCTTAGGGGCTCACAGCCATTGGACAATAGGAAGAAATCGCTTAAAAACCATTCGCCTTTTTTTTGTGTGTGTGTGAGGACTATTCCGACTCAGGCAAGCTGGCATTGGTCAAGAAAAACTGGTCTGTTTTGAGATTAAGTTGTTTTGCTTCCTTAAAGTTTCTGTTTGACTATGTGGCATTTGGAGCAATTGACACTGTAATTGAACTTCAACTATTTTATTCTTGATGAGTGCAAAGTCAACAAGCCCAACCAGGAAATTAAAGTGTGAAGATGCCAGGGCAGGTGGGCCATGGTTATAATGCCAGTGTTAGTGTAAGGGTTGCTGAGGGAAGACCCCAGACTCAAATAGTATGTAAAAACAAAGAGCATTTATTCTGCAGAAACAGCCTTCGTGCAGGGGTCAACCATCCATACAAAATGGCGGCGGCAGCCATGAGGCTTGAAGGCTCTTTTAAAGGTTTGTATGGGAATCTTATCTGTGGCTACACGACTCCAGGTGAGATTGGCAGGTGCCAGGGGAGGTGGGCTGGTGCACATAGAGGCTACTAACTCTAGCCATGGGCCTTTTAACAATGTCCAACCCTCTCAGTTAGGGAGGTTTAGGTAGGAGGATGGTCAGTTTGAAGCCAACCTGGGCTACATGGTGAGTCTCAGGCCAGCCTGGGATACATAGAACTTGTCTCAAAGACAAAAGCAACAGGGCTAGAAAAGTGGCTCAGTGGGTAAGGGTGTAAATTCTCAGCTCATGAATAAACACTGGGCACTATGTGTGTCTTTAATCACAGGTTTGAGGGAAGGGCACATAATAATGGGCCAACTGATGTCATGCATCAGTTAACGTGTCTTGGCATCATTGGGATGAACTAACTGTCTCCAGAGTTTTAACTTAGCATGTTTCCATTGCTTGATACAGCTCTCAATTCCAATTGCCAAATTGCTGCAATTCTGGGGTCAGTCTGCACATTGCCTTGCATAAACCACCTTTAAAGTTGGGCATAAGATAGGGGAGTTCCTTATAAGAGTTTTTCTGGGGCTGGGGAAAAGTCAGCCTTCTATTGGTACTTTTGTCAGATATTACTACTTTTCTACTCCAAGAGGGTTTGCAGTTTTTTCTATAAAGGATCAGAGAGCAAACATTTAAAACTCTGGGTACTAGATAGTATCTTAATATGACTCAACATTGCTATTTTAGTATTGTAAATAAGCAAGCACAGCTGAATTTCAGTAAAATTTTATATATAAAAACAAGTAGTGAGCCAGCTTTGGATCACAGGCTACAGTTTTCTTCCTATATTGCTGTATTTTTCTTCCTTAGTAATATTACCTATAATTTGTAAACCAGTGTGCCCATCTGAACTACTTACTCCCAGACTCTCTTGCAGCTAGAAGTGACCATGCATTATACTTTTGGATAATGAGCAGTAGTGTTGTCTTTTTTGCTTCCTTTTTCTTTTTCTGCCTACAATGCAGAACTGAGGTCTGGAAGGGCATGAGCCAAAGGACAGCATGAGGAAAGTCAAGGATGACAGATCAGAGCATGGAGAAATCCTGACCTCTCAGAGTTTGCCTAAACTCTCTTCTTTGCTCTAAATTGCCTTCAGTTTATTATAGGAGATAAATAACTATATCAGTTAAAGCTGGGGGGAGGGGGGCTGCTGATCTTTTTTTTTTTTTCTTTAGCCAAACAGAGGCCTCATGGAAACAGTTCTGGGTGGTTCAGTACGGCTAGCCACTCATGTTATAGGCCCCAGAAAGGTTTTGGGTTGGATGGTCGCTGAGCCTAAGGCAACAATGCAGACTGTTTAGTTATCAAAGAGTGAACCAAATCCACAGAGCTGGGAGTAGATGAAGGACTCCAGAGCCAGGGCTGATGTTGGGGCAGGAGAGGTGGGATCAGGAGTGCCTGTCCACAGAAGGAATACCAGCCAGAGGAGCACATCTTTCTGGTGAAACTTGGAAAGATGCAGAGATGAACAGGGAGCCAACTCTTCATTTAGTCAAATTTGTAAGACATCATCTTTATTTCCTGGGCTGACTTTTGTTAAGCACATGGCTTTGGACAACACTGGCCTTCTTGGGTCAAGAGCAGCATACTCTCAAACTCTCCATCTACTTAATCTCCAAGCAAGGATGCCAATTCAGATTAGCAGCTGGCCGCTGAGGACCAACAACGCCATCGCTCCTGGCAAGGGCACGCACACCCTAACAGTGCTCATGGACAGCTGGATTCATGCCAGGTGTTTCATGCACAGCAGGCCAGCCCTCCTGCTTCCTGTTCCATGCTGGGAACAGAGTGTCTTTATGCTCGTGTGCTCTTGCAATGGATGCTTTGATGATGTGTTACCTACCAGAAGGTCCTCTCCAGAACTCAACAGGGACAGTTGCCATGCCCTTCGACCACTTAGATGCCAGCGGAAGAAACTTGCTAGGTTATTAATAGCTACATCAGCCATTTAGTTCCTAATTACAACTAAGGTTTAACATGCCAGGTAGAGGGAATGTCCTGGCGTTGCTGCTGCTTGGTGAAGGGTGTGCCTGGGATCCAGTTGTCCCTAGAATACCTCTCACAGTTGGTGGCCCTCCAGCTGAGCCACTGCCTGGTCTTTTTCTCTAGCTCCACCACCCATTGCTTTTTTTTTTTTTTAAAGATTTATTTATTATTATGTATACAGTGTTGTCTGCTTGTACACCTGCAGGCCAGAAGAGGGCATCAGGTTACATTATTGATGGTTGTGAGCCACCATGTGGTTGCTGGGAATTGAACTCAGGACCTTTGGAAGAACAGGCGGTGCTCTTAACCACTGAGCCATCTCTCCAGCCCACACCACCCATTGCTTTTATCTCCCACCTCAGCTTTGAGCTCCCTGGTGATAAAGAGTGGGATGGGGACAGTGATGACTAACAGTATCTAACAGTGAGTTACTACTGAGCCTCAGTGCTACACAGAACAACTCACATTGCATCACTCTCTGGAGGATAAACTGAGGGACTAGGGATGTGGCTCAGATGGTTCAGTGCTTGCCTAGTATGTGTGAAGGCCTGGGTTTGATCTCCAACTCTGCATAAAACTGGACATAGTTGTACACACCATTAATCTGAGCATATGAAAAGCGGAGGCAGGAGAATCAGAAGTTTAAAGCCATTCTTAGCTATATAGCAAGTTCAGGCCAGCCTGGGCTATACAAGACATTACAAAAACCAAAACAAGAACAAATGCAAGCCCCTCAACCCCCTAAAAACCAGGCTCTGAGAGGTAAAGCAACCTATAATCTGCCTAGCGTCCTGAAGGCTTATAAAAGACAGGGCTGGGATTTGAACCCGGGCAGTAATTAACTAAACTGTTAATGTTCTTCCGCCTCTCCTAGTGTATAACACCATGCGCTTCACAGCATCTCCTTCCTCCTTCCCTTTTCCCCTCCCGCCTCTCCCTCCCCTTCTCTTCCTATCTCTCTCCCTTTTAGCTCCCTCCCCCCTCCTTTCCTCTTTCCATTTTTCCCTTCCTCCCTTCCATTCTTCCTTCTTATGGTGGGGATTGAACCCTGGGCCTCATGCATGTTAGGAAGGCGGTCTACACTGAACTATGTCTACAGCACCCCCTCCCCCGCCTTTTTAAAAATTTGAGACAGGGTTTCATTGTTACTTAGGCTGCCTTTGAATTACTCTGTAGCATAGGTGGTTTTGAACTTGTGATCCTTCTGCCTCAGCCTTCAAGTAGCTGGGATTATATCCTACATCACCAGGCCTGGGCAAAGTATTTTTACATGTTGGAACACCTCTCAGAATGTCAGAGCTTCATAGGACCTCAGGGATGACTATGTTAACCCCCATTAACAAAGAAGGGCTTAGGTTCAGAAGGAGTGAAGTTTTCTGGAGCAAAAGCTTGAGCTCAGCTTGTCTAGCTGTTCCCAGCACTGCCAGCAACGGGCCTTTGCTCCAAGAGGGTAATGCTAAGGTCCAGAAGCCTGTTGTTCGTTGCCACTTACCATGTTGGCGTGCACACAGTAGGCCCACAGAAAGTATGCACTGAATGGACATGAAACTGACTCTAAGGTTATTAGACACAGTGTTTCAGCCCAGCAGACACAGTTTGGTATCTCCCACAGCCTGTAGCCTGCTCAGCACATCACAGGTGTACAGGGCTGAGTAACGTCTACTGGGATTCCTACCCACAGCCTCAGAAAGAGAGTAGAAATAAGCTTTCTACAGCCCTGGCTGGCTGAATTAAAACGAGCACATGCCAGTTTAAAGCAAGCCCCTAAAAACCTCTCATGACTGGTGTCTTCATAAGGTAAGGCATGTTTGGAGACTGTCTTAGTTAGGGTTTCTATTGCTGTGAAAAGGCACTATACCCACGGCAACTCTTATAAAGCAAAAACATTTCATTGGGGCTGGCTTACATTTTCAGAGGTTTAATCCATTATCATCATGGTGAGAAGCAGGATGCAGGCAGACATGGAGCTTGGGGGAGGAGCTGAGAATTCTATGTTTTGATCCATAGGCAGCCTACAGGAGACTGTGAGTCACATTGGGTGTAGCTTGAGCATATGAGACCTCAAAGCCCAACCTCACAGTGACACACTTCCTCCAGCAAGGCCACACCCACTCCAACAACAAGGCTACACCTACTCCAGCAAGGCCACACCCACTTTGACAAGGCCACACCTACTCCAGCAAGGCCACACCCACTCTGACAAGGCCACACCCACTCCAACAACAAGGCCACACCTACTCCAACAAGGCCACACCTCCTAATAGTACCACTCCCTGTGTGCCAAGCATTCATACACTTGAGTGTATGGGGCCATTCCTGTTTAAACCACCACAGATACAAATGGATGGAAGTGACACTCAGACCGGTATAATATGACAGAAGTGGAAGGTCGCACCTAAGTTAAACTCCAGGGGCTCAGTAGGTGAGAGCAGACACTACTCTTGCAGTGGACCTGAGGTAGGCCATATCTGACGGATGGCCTTACAAACGACCTGTAATTCCAGCTCCCAGGCAGCTTCTGGCTTATGTGGGCACCTGCACTCACGCGTACGCCCACTTAAAAGTGAAAACCTTAGCAAATACCCCACTTAATAAACGGTTTCTATTTCTCTTTCCAACCTTTGGAAACGGCAGCAGGTGGCCCAAGACTCAGATTCACACTTTTAATAGTGTTTACAACAGCACCACCCACCAGGGCCATCTGCTTCTGCAATTGGGGTCCCTGGGAGTGACCTGCCGGCTGACACATCCCGGCACGTGCTCAGTTCCTAGACCTCCACTGGGGCTCTGTACAGAGTGTTGGCAATAGTTTACTTCCTGTAGCATCTGTGCCTGTGAAGAATGGGATTTGCCTCTAGGGGTAGAGATGCCCATGTTTTCCTTTTCCAGAAACGTCTCTGCCAGTAGTGCCACCATGAAGTTCCGCTGGGTCTATTCACCATTCTGAAGCCTGACCCAGAGAAGTGTAACTGTTCCTTTTCCTTCCATTCTGTCTTTAAAATTTTTTTTAAATCAGTTTTATTTTTTGAGATTATGATGCAATCACATCATTTCCCCCTTCCTTTCCTCCTTTCAACCATCCCATATACTTATGATTCCTCTCAGACGTGATGCAGAGCCTAAGTATGCTCTTGGGCTCCCTGATGCTTTGGGGGCTCCTTAGCTCTCTCATTCTCCTGGCCGGGAGCCATTCCTGAAGCGGATCCAGAGTCTGAATGGGAGGACAGTACAGAGTGACAGGGTGGGGAGTGTGGGTACAAGTTGCTCAGTCATGCAGTCAAACGTGCCCCGTGCTCTATGGTGCAACGAGACCGTCCTGATCACCACAGGGTCCCCGGTACCTATCACAGAGCCTGCCATAGGTGCTCCACAGAGGCTTGGTGGCTGAGTGAACAAGTGGCAAGGTGGGGGTGCATGCTAGAAGGAGTAGCCCTGGAACTGGAGCGGAGAAATGGGGTGAGCGGGGTCAGGCTTGCCTGCCTGCTTGCTTGCTTGAAGGGTTTCACTATGTAGCCCTGGTCTCTGTGTAGGCAGGAATGCACAGTGCTCCACCTGCTTCTGCCTCTTTAGTGCTGGGATGAGAAGAGTGTGTCCCAACATCCAGACTGACTCCTCTTTTGTAAGGCGTCTCTTACAAGAACTCAAGTCACCTCACAGAAATGATGTCCAGCTTCCAGTGCTCTAACGACCTACTGCCCCCCCCCCGCCCCCCTGGCCCCCAATCCACCACTTCCATGAGCACCAACCACTCCAGGATCCAGGGTTTAATTCCAATGGGCTCTGTGCACATGAATCATATTCAGATCACAGCCCCTGTGCTGCAGCCTTTGGAAGGTCAGATAGTTGAATGTCTATGGTGAAATATATGGAAGTGGGAACAAGATAATAATCTTGTGACCCTCAAAAAGGGACATTACACACGCACAAGCATACATACATATACATACATATGCACTCACACACATACATAAACTCAGATACATACACAAATGTACATGTACATACAAACACACACTGAGATACCTCAGATACACACACACACACACACACACACACACACACACACACACACACACCACACACACACATACACATGACACTTTTGTTATAGGAGCTCTCTCTATATATATCCCAGAACTCAGTGTAGTATGGGCTATCCTCAGACTCAGGAGAATCACTCTGTCTGAACCTCTTGAGGGCTAGGATTACAGGACTATATCCCCACACCCAGCCTTGGTTTTCTTGTTTAAAAAAAAATAGGTTTATTGCATGTAACTTACTGATTTTTGTGTGCACATATGTGGGTGGGTGCAGCTATGGAGGCAGAGGACACCTCGTGGGAGTGGGTGCTAGCCTTCCACCATAGGGGTTTGGGGATAGAATTTAGACAGTGAGGAGTGATGGCGGTTGTCTTTATTCACGGAGCCATCTTGTCAGCCCTAGTGAGTTTTTGTTTGTTTGTTTGTTTGTTTGTTTAGAGAATGTCTCACTATGTAGTCCAGGTGGCCTCAAACTCACAGGTATTCTCCTGCCTCAGCTTTCTTAGTGCTGGTATGACAGGAGTACACTACCATGCCCAACTAGGAGACATTATTTGAACAATCTAATTACACCAGAAATACAAACTGGTCATTTGAAGGTATTCTTAACAGCTGACCATTTGTTTTTAAACACAGAAAAGTGTAGACATAGTCTTTTGTGCTTCATACGAGGCAATTATCCCTGTCAGTTGGCGGACACACTCATGTGTATTATGCTGTGTAAAATGGTTCAATAATTAATGCTAATTGAAAGCTGCTATATTTTGTATGAAAATAAATGTTACCTTTCAACTATTTAAGTAATGAGAAGATGGACAGAAAGTTCATGCAAATATTAAAAACATGTGTTAGCCAGATAACTTTGGAGGGAACATTTCACTCTTTCAGAAGCAACAAATACTTATATAAATTTAAATAAGACAGCTAGGTGGGATAATTGAGATCCAAATCTTTTTATATTTCCTGTCTTTGAAGAATTGTTTGGCAGAGTAGTATTTTAACAGTAAACAAAAGAATTTAATTCCATTTAGTTTGGAATCACTCAAGAAAGTGTCTATTTGAGAATTATTCTTATTTTTGTGGTACAAACTGAAAGAAAAATGTCTGCTTTGACTCCTAAAAATTTTACAAGGAAGAAAAATTCTGATTATTAACAAAGAATAGAATCCATGGGACGTTAAATCCCAGTCAACCATGATAGCAGATGTTAAAAAAAAAATCCTGGTTTTGTTTCTGTTGTGAGAAAAAAAAAGCAGCTTAGAGGAAAGGGCGTCTATTTTAGCTCACAGCTCCAGGTTCTTCCATCATGGTGGGGAAGTTGACACAGGAACTCCAATTAGCTGGTCGCAGCCACCATCCAGGGCAGAGAGAGAGCGAGAGCGAGAGAGAGAGAGAGAGAGAGAGAGAGAGAGAGAGAGAGAGAGAGGGAGAGAGAGAGAGAGAGAGAGAAATGATTGTGCGCATGCTCTGTGCAACGCTGGCTTTCTGGGCTGTAGTGCAGTCCAGGGCCCACACCAGGAATATGCTGCCACTCAGGTGACTTTTATCACAGTGGTAGGAAAAGAAGCTAAAACTTACTGCCGCGGAGACTCAGTCTGTGACGTTAGTCCTGCAAGGATGACTGGACACTTCGTTTGCCTCCATATCTCACTTTCAGTAATGATATAACACTAACTGGACAGAATGGGAAATCACTGAGAACACCGAAGACATTAATACCATGGTGGAATATAATATACATAGAGAATATGTATTTTTCTCTCTATATAAATTTTCTATATAATATTATATAGACTATAATATAACTAAGCATGTCTGACTTGTGTGGAAAACCTCACCCAGCAACTCGAAATAGACATTTCTCTCATGTATGCAGGAAACCTTAGGTAGGAAGTAACACGTGTTAGCACACAGGAGTGTATTTCCCAAGCAAAAACAGCGGGAAACGACAAACTAACAGCAGACAGAAAGTTGATACAAGCACAAGGGGATGAAGCAAAGGGACCAAGAAGAAATGGCGTGTGAATATAGACGTTTGGAGGCAAATTAAAAGGAAATGACAATGCATCAAAACTTAATAGGATGCAAGAAAAGCTGTGCTTAGAGGGACACCCGCAGCCACAAACGGGAAAGAAACCAGGAGTGCCGCTTTGAAAACCAGCCTGGGTGTAGTAGCCGCACCTTGGCTCTGGTGCGGGTGCCATCGCTGCTGGCGTCATCCTGGTGGAGAGAGGGTGAGAGGCCGCAGGAAGAGGGGAAGACAGGCAACAGGGCAGCAGAGATGGCAGGGAGCCAGGGTTGCTGTTCTTTTTCAAATTATTTTTTTTTAAAAAATCAACTTTTAATAAAATGTTTGTATGCATGTATTACTTATTTATTTATTCTACATGGACATCTGCACACCAGAAGGGGGCATCAGATCCCATGACAGTTGTGAGCCACCATATGAGTACTGGAAATTAAACCCAGTACCTCTAGAAAATAGCCGAGCTATCTCTCCAGCCCCAGGATTGTTGTTCTTATACCAACCCATCCTCAAGGAAATGAGCAAGGTCCCACGAGAACCCGTCTATTCTAAGGACAGGGTCTCTAGGGACCTAATCACTTCCAGCTTGTTTTACCATCTTGTCACCGACACCCTTGGGAGACAAACTCAAACAACAGTCTACCATAGCATCCAGAGTAGTGTATACAGACAGAAGGTACACAGTGCTTAGGAACAAGGCTGGGAGAAATGAGAAATGACCTAAGGGATATGTGTGTGTGTGTGTGTGTGTGTGTGTGTGTGTGTGTGTGTGTGTGTGTATGTCATTTACTGGATGGCAAAATAGCCTAAAGTGGCTGACGTTTGCAGATATCTGAAAATATACTAAAACCCACTGACTCGAATACTCTAAATGGGCAGCTGGTATATGAAGGCTTTTTGCTGGGATGACAAAACATTCTAAAACAACTGTGATGATGCACCTAGAGTCCCGAGTACACTAAAACTCACCGAAGAGTGGACTTTAAGTGGGCAAGCGCTACGGCGTGTGATTTATATCTTAATAGTGCTGTTTTAAAAAGCCACGGGAATTTATAAGTGAGTTAAGCAAGGATGAAGAATATAAGATCAATACAAAAGTCAATTGTATTTTTATAAGTAGGAAAAAACAACTGGAATGTGAGGTTTTAAAAAATGTGCCACTTAAAATAGCAAACCACAACGAAAAGCAACAAAACACACACCAGAAAAACAAAACAAAACAAAACAAAACCACCCTGAAACGTTATGGATAACTCTCACAAAATACGTGCACGATCTACTGCTGAACTTCTTCTCTGTGAATGAGTCAACGACCGAAATAACTATGCGATGCTCTTAGATAAGGAGATTGTAAATAGTAAAGTGTCTTATCTCCTAGATTTAACGCATAGATGAAAATAACTGATCTGTCTCTATTCAGTCAGTTTTGCTTTATATCTTTTAAGACTGTTGTTAGGGACACATATGTTTATAACTGTTTACCTTCACCTTTACAAGTCACATGGGAAAGGGATTCAGATTTAAGCATGTGAATTTGGTGTGGGGAGATAAATTCCAATAATATCCCATTGCTGGATAGGGCGGTCCACACCTCATCTAGACACTCGTTGGTTTGTTTTGTTTGTTTTGTTTTTTGTTTTTTCGAAGAACAACTTGATTGCTCCTAGTTTGGAGCAACTGAGAATAAAGCTATAGTAAACATTTCTACAGAAGTTATTTCTCCTCCTGTGGATGTGTTTTCACGTCATCCAGGTAAATGCTTAGGAGTGTTAGTGCTGACTTGTATGGTTAAGGTTGCGTTTAGCTCTTTTCCAAAGTGACTCTCCATTTTGCACGCTCACTCCGTGTGCACAGGAGTCCCTGCTGTTTCCTGTCCTCACTAGCCTTTGGTGTGGTCAGGGTTAGGGCTGACCCATTCTAACTTGTCCTTGTGTCTTAGTTACTTTTCAGTTGCAGTGACAAGACACCATGACCAAGGCAACTTATTAAAGGAAGCATTTAATTTTGGGGCTTCCAGGAGCAGAGAGTGAGGGTCCATGACCATGGTGGGGCGCAGGGCAGCAGGTAGTCATGGTTCTGGAGTAGCAGCTAAGAGTCTACATCTGAATGGCAGGGCTTTTGAAACCTCAAAGCCTGCCTCTTCTCCACCAAAGCCACACCTCCAAATCCTTCCCAGACACTCCCACCAACAGGGACCAAGCATTCCAATATCTGGGTATACGAGGCCATTCATATTCACACCAGCACACCTTAGCTTTCTCATCGCTATTCAGCCCTGCATCTCTTCAATGATGCCAAGTGTTGACATCAGGTTTTGAGGGTAGAGGATGGCTGTGCACCTGGCTGGGCATATGGATGGCACCATTGGTCTAGTACCACCATGTGGCACAGACTGGTAAATAATGTCCCTAAAAGTAGAAGGAGATGGATATATATATATATATCAATCAAGTAAATTAGAGCTAAAGGGCATGTTAAAATCGTATTAGGAAAATGAAGTCTGAGAGCTTATCAGACACCCCAGAGTAAGGGAAGGGTGTAGCTCTGTCATCTGCATCTCATAAACAGCTGACGTCCTAACACTGCAGTGGTGACAGCCCCTCAGGTCCGTCATCTGACCATCTAGTGTATTCATTAAGGACAGACAGGCAGAGAAGCCCAGACTGTCCCAGGGCCTGCCTTTCAGCTACGTCCCCACTGTTGGTGTTGCTTCCAGCAGGCTTGGTTACCTCCCATGCGTACCCCCACACCCTTCTGACACTCTCTGAACTCTGCTGAGGCCACTTCAACCTTTTGAAACATTCTGTAACATATACATGTATACGTTGAGGCGTGGTCTGATGTACTTTAATGCTAATTACTGCTTGCTGTCTCTGTGACCCACCTTTGCAGGGCAAAGGAGATAGAGGCAAGGCTAAGATTCCCTGGCTAAGGGGGAGAGAGAGGAATCCTGGGAAGAAAAAAAAAAAAAAAAAGACCACCATGAGGAAGAAAGAGAGAGACCGGAAGGGAAGAGAGGAAGGCCGCCATGGGTTAGATGGAAGAGAAGCACACGGCCGGCGTGGATGGAGATTAGGCCCAGATGAAGAACTTTCGCAAGTATGTGGCATTATGGATGGGAGGTAGCTTGATAGAAGTTATTAAAGCAGATGGCAGGGATCCCATACCTGCCCCACTCTGGGAAGTAATTTAGAAGAGAAATGTCTGCCCTGCCCCAGGTTAACTAAGGCTATTTTAAAATATAACAAGTGTCTGTGTCTTAATTGATTGCTAGCCGGGCATATGATCATACTGATAATACAGATAGTTTAAAAACAACACGTATAAATATAAATGCATATAGATTAATATTAGCATTTAGATTGGAATCAATGAAGCTGTTTGATTCAGCTGGCTGTCACAGAAACTGGGGGTTACTTGACAAACTCCAGCCAGCATAAGTGACACAGTCTGTGGCTCTGTTGTTAGGTGATGAACGTTGACATCGTGGAAAGACACAGGTGTGTTCATCTGTGCTTCTAACCTAGTGCGCTCATGCCGCTGAGTATCTTTCTCTGTGCTTACTTCCACCCGTGTATTCATTTGGGGTGTGCCTGTTCACACATCCTGTGCCCATTTTGAGATTAGATGGTTTGCTTTTATTGTGCAGTTCTAATAGTTCTTTGTGTAATCCAGATGATGTCTTTTACCAGGCATGTTTTACAACTATTTTCCTATTCTCTCTGCCTCTCTGTCTCTCTGTCTCTGTCTCTGTGTGTCTGTGTCTGTCTGTCTGTCTGTCTCTCTGTCTCACTCTATAGCTCAGGCTGGCTTTGAACTCTTAGCAATCACGTTGCTTCAGCCACCTGGGTGCTGGGATCACAGGTGTGAAGTGCTATGCCTGGTTTGCTTTCTTATTGTCCCCTCCTCCCCAGCCAAGACAAGGTTTCTCTGTGTAGCCTTGGCTGTCCTGGACTCTCTTTGTAGACTAGGCTACCTTCGAACTCACAGTGATCGGCCTGCCTCCGCCTACCTGAATGCTGGGATTAAAGGCGTGCTCCATCACATCTGGCTCTTATTGTCTTAACAGTACCTTTTTCAGGGAATACAATTAATTTTTAAAATTGAAATGCAAATTTTTAATAAAATCCAAGTTATTAAACTTGACTTTATTTTCTTTTTCTTTTCTTTTCTTTCTTTCTTTTTCTTTTTCTTTCTTTCTTTCTTTCTTTTTTTTTTTTGAGATACAGTCTTATTACATATCCTTGTCTGACCTGGAACTTGCTATGTAGACCAGGTTGACCTCAATTCACAGAGATCTGTTTGCCTCTGCCTCTTGGGTGCTGAGATTAAAGGAATGTGCTACCATTTTTTTTCATGAATCACGAAACGTTGATGGTTTGCCTTTGATGGGCACGCATTACTGTCCATCTCTGATAGTTGGAAAACAGGTTTGAATTGACTTGTGAGGGGTCACTCAGTGTCTGTGCAAGAGCCATCCGCAATGGGCCAACTTACAGGGGCATTCTTCCCTCAACACGGGTGGGTGCAGGAGCCCTGTGAGTGCGTTTGTTCTCAGAGGCACACATTGCTGCATGTGTCAGTACACTGGAGTCACATGGTGTGCAAACTGACTACTAGTTGAAAAAACTATTTGGATGGACAGCAAGATACAGCATCTTGCCTTTTAGGGAAAGAAAAATAAAGGACCAAGATTACAAAATCCTTGTTGGAATGGGGGTGGGTGGGTGGGGCAGCTGGACTCCCCACACACCCCTGGTGGTGACAACATTAGAAAGCCGTCCATTTGTGTCTCTCTATAGCTACCCACTTTCTGTATGACCCAGCACTCCTTTTTAATGTTTATATTAGGAAAATGGAAAAATTGTGTTCACCCTAAAACCCTTAAACAGAAAACTAGAGTGGCTTTGTTCCAAATGGAAAATATGGGGACAATCTCGGGGCCCAGCAGAAGCAGTTGGGCCAGCACATTGTGTCCCTATGATGGAATGCCATTGGCTGCTATGAACAGGACATTCCTGCAGCAGAACACTATTTGATAATCTAACGGGCACATCAGTGAATAAGCCAGAGATGTTGTCCCTTCAAACAGAGAGGTGGGTGGACCTCAAAATTATTTCACTGGGAGTGGAGAGATGGCTTAGTGGTTAGGAGCACTGGCTACTCTCCCACAGGACAGCGGGCATGGCGTGCGTGTGGCTCACAGACTCTCATACAGGCAAGGCACCCACACACATAAACAAGACCCTCAAATGCGCACATTTATATAACATTCTAGAATAGATAAATACAATGTTGGGTTGACTGGGGTGGCTGAAGCTGATTGCCAGAAAGTATCCTGTCAGTCACTGTCCTGGTTGTGTTGTTATTATATAGATAGATAAAAATTTCAGAGCTACAATTCTACAGTTACGAACCTGTGCTTAGTTACGTTCCCATAAAACTGACACTTAAGAGGGGGGGGGGTGGAGAAACAGCTATGTGCTTAAGATTGATTGCTGTTCTTTCAGAGGACCAGAGTTTAGTTTTCAGCATCTAAATTGGGCAGCTTCCCTGGAATCGCAGCTCAGGGGAATCCAGGCCCTGTTTCTAAAACCCAAGGCAGATGGCGCCTGAGGAAGCCGTGACACTGGCCTTTGGCCCAGATGCATGTGCATACATACATACACGCTAGAGCACAGGCACAGGCACGCACACATGCAGGCACTCACACAAGGCACACACACACACACACACACACACTACTTCAAACAGAAATTTCTTTACATGTCACTGCTCTTTGTGAAATATCAAGTAGTCTCTGCTGTTGTCTGCTTTAGGTTTTATTTCTTTCTCTACTTTTTGCCTTCCCTTGAGACATTTGGACTTTTAATTTAGAAACAGTTTCCCAGCAATTACGCATTTATCTGGCAAGCTTTTCTACATTCTCCATTCATCAGCAAAAACGGAATCTGATTGGAAATGAATGTTTACAGCCATCAGTTCAAGGCTTGATAAGGTTGGTGTGCCCCGGGGAGGGTTTCCCATGTCCCTTGTACTTTGAAAGCAATTTTGTGTGCTTTCTCAGTTGTTTCATTTTAAAAATTCATTTTCAGTCATCTATGCCCCGCTCTACCTATTTAGCTATGTTTTCACAAACTCTACCGATATTTATTTATACTCTCTTAGAGGGAAGAGCAAATTGACAGTTCACAGCCTTGACAAACAAACCGAGCAGGCAGGAGAGACAGAAAAGAGGTTAGGCCATTCAATCATAGTAGAAAAAACAAAACAAAACAAAACAAAACAAAAAAACCCAGGGTGGGAGAGAAGACCACACAAAATTAAAAAAAAAAATTACAGCACAAGTGTATTGCAGAATAAGCTCATAAAAATTTCCCAGATTTTGGTCACTATGTCACTATGTGACCCTGGAAATTTCACATTCAGTCTCTCTTTTGTTGTTTTTGAGACAGATTTTAGGTAGTCCAGGCTAGCCTCCAACTCATTGCACAGTCAAGGAAAGCCTAAATTTTTGTCTCTATCTCCTGAGCTCTGAGATTACAGGTGTGTACTATCTTTCTGGGTAAATTCAACTGCTTTAAACCGCATTTCCAGGCTGCTTTTTGCTCATGGTGTTTAGTTGCAGCAGTAGAAACCCTAAGGTTGTGGTCTGGGTGCCTCTCTATTCTGATTGGCAGGCTTGGATTACATGAGCCTTTCCTTACTGCTCATGTTCCTTCCCGTAATGGATCTGAATCTAAGCATATGCATGTTCAATTGCACATAGACATAGTCTGTGAATAGGGAATTCTCCTTAAAAGTTCATATGGGGACATGGTTTTCCTTATGAGACATGCACCTTGTCTTAGTTACTGTTCTATTGCTGTGGAAAGAAACCACAGACAAGGCAACTTGTAAAATAAAGCATGAAATTGGGGGCTTACTTAGTCTTAGAGGGTCAGTCCATGAACATCACAATGGCAAGCACACCCGCAGGCAGGCGTGGCACTGGAGCAGTGGTAAAAGCTCACATCTGGTTCTCAAGTAGCAGGCAGAGAGGGGGTGAGCTGGCCTGGTGTGGACTTTTGACACCTCAAAGCCCATACCCAAAGGCACACCTCTTCTGACAAGGGCGCATCTTCTAACTCTTTTCAAACAGCTCAGCTATCTGGGGACCAAGAATTCAAACACATGAGTCTGTGAGGGCCATTCTCATTCAAACAACCGCGTACCCGAAACCAGTGCCGAGCTGGCCCGAACCAGTGCCGAGCTGGCCCGAACCAGTGCCGAGCTGGCCCGAACCAGTGCCGAGCTGCCCCAGGGCCGAGCTGGCCCGAACAGTGCCGAGCTGCCCCAGGGCCGAGCTGCCCCAGGGCCGAGCTGGCCCGAACAGTGCCGAGCTGCCCCAGGGCCGAGCTGGCCCATTGCCTTTAGCTTCCAGAATGTGTGCCGGAGTATAACGAATAGAAACGGGTGTTAGCAAGGCGTTGCTAAAGGGTCTAATTTATTCCCCGTTGTTTGAAGCTGTTCACCTGGAGCTTGATGAAGGTGGGGTCTGAGGTTGCTAACAGGTTGCTGAGAGAATTGTTCAGAGAGGGGTGTGTGTGCATAGCCCAAGCTAGGCAGAGTCCCAAGTTGCTAAGCTATTCCCTATGCTTGCCTTCCTCAGAGGGCCGGGGGCTGCTGTAGGAATATGGGATTCTAGTATCTGAATGTTTCTCAGCTACCAGGCAGTGCTTGTTTCTCCTCTCCATACTTGTCCCTTTCCCGTGTACCCCCTTTCTAGAACCTAGTGTGTCTTCCAACTCTGGTCATGAAGGTCTTTGGAAATGCCACTCCACATGGGAAGCACACGGACCCTTGTCAGATAACTATGTGAAATCATACAGGTGTACACATTTCCCTGAGGAGAAACTAATATAGAAATTTTTTTTGCTTATTATCTTTTAAAAAATTTAAATTCTTATTTTACATGTGTGGATGGTTTGCCGGCATGTGTGTCTGTGCATTGCGTACACACTTGGTGCCCTTGGGGGCAGAATAACGTGTAGAATCTCCTGGGTCTAGAGTTACACATACATTGTTGTGAGCCATCATGTGGTGGCTTGAGTTGAACCTGGCTCCTCGGCAAGAGCAGTGCGTGCTCTTAACCACTAGACCATCTCTTCAGTCCCTATAGGGTTTTAAGACACTTTCCAGTTGCTTTTTGGCCTTGGTGTTTCGTTGCAGCAATAGAAACTCTAACTAACACAGCCCCCCACCCCCAGTGCTACCTGAAGCGCTCCCCCAAATGCTCTCCAAGTGCTCCCCCATATCTGCTGCTGTGTTGGGAAGCCGGTGCCAGGGAGGAGCAGGCTTGGATGGGGGCAGCTGAGAGTGAAAAGGCCCCAGGAGCTGGTCCAACTCTCCTTTAGTCAAAACACAGCTCGGAGCCACAGGGTCAAAAGTCAGAGCTGGGCTTCTGCCCCGAGGCGGGGCTGTTCTTGCGATCCCCTTTATTCTGGGGAGCAGTAGGTACCATTCTCTCCAGCCTGTAGAGGTAGAAATTGAGGGGCAGAGAGGTGGAGTCTCCAGAGGCGGCTTGCTCAAGGTTATAAGCGAAACCAGTCGGTTCAGAGTTTGCCTTGGCTTCTCCTTCCTTCTCTTTCCTGGGGTGGGGGAGGGGCTCCATGTGTTTTGGGGCTAGGTAAGGGAGCTTTCTGAAAGCAATACTAGGCTAGGAAAGGTCAAAGAGAAAAGCCGCAGGGGCTGGGCTGAGGAACCCCTTTTGGCAATGTGGGAATATAGATAACCTTTTTTTTTTTTTTACACATTCTTCAAACTCAGATGGTCCCCCATCCTATAGCCTCTTTCTACTCCCCCCCCAACACATATCTAAAGCCCCTACCAGCTCCTCACGTGGGGTGGGTGGACCCTCTTTTTCAACCTACAGCGGCCGCAGTTGTCCTGGCAGAGCTAAGGCCAGGCAAATTTTATGCAGGAGACACAGTCGCAGCCAACCCCCACACGGACCGGCACCGGCTGGAATTTGCCAAGTTCCTCTTTTGTTGCTGAGTGTGGGTGGTGGTGGTAAGCATACAACCAGGAAGATCCCTGGTTCTCAGGAGACCTTCCCGAGAAGCGAAACTATATGGCTTTGACAAGGTGTAACCTGTTTGTGCGAAGTTGATCATAACGCAACCCCCTCTGTAAAAGCAAACGAAACCACCAAAACAATGGCCGCCCAGGCTTTGCCCAAGTTCTGATAGTTGGAGGCGCTAAGTAGGTTATTAACTGGGGACTGCAAACCCGCCTCAGGCCCGTGTCATTAAACCTAGACACCTGCCTTCTTCAGCGCATGCGCTCTCGTTTACCAGCGTCGCAGTTTGTAAATTCTGTGCGCAAATCCGGCCACCAGCTTGCCATTGCCCACATTGACAGTCACTGACACTGGGAATCTCTTATCTGTGTCTTGTAACGATGTCATCCGAGCGTTCTATAGCAGGAGCCCGAAAAATCAATAACTCCGGGAAGGAAGCGAGATGCGACTAGACTCTATGAAGACAGCACGCCTGGCGGAGGGAACCGCACTGCTAATTTCCCGCAAAGCCTCAGTGAAATATTTAGTGACGATGTCGGGAAAAGAAAAAGAGGCCCCAAAGCAGAAAGATACCACGCCAGGGACGAGTTTATGCGGCACGGTTTTCCGCCTGCAAGCGCGCATTTGCAAAATGTGGCTGCCTTTTGCTCACTAGGGTGGAGGATGGAGGAGCGGATTCTCAGGTATCTTAGGATAGGCAATTAAAATTCTTTTATTTCTGTGTATGCGAGTACGTGTAGAGGCCAGGAGAGGGCGTCGGACCCCCTTGGGCTGGAGTTACAGGCCGTTGTGAGTAGCCTGACACAGATGTTGAGAACCAAATTTGGATCTTTTGCAAGAACAGAAAGCGCTATTAACCGTTGGGCCAGACAATTTTACCCTTTTGTGGGGCTGGGTTTCATTAGGAGACTTTGTAGAGATAGATATTACGTCCACTCCAAGGAGTCTTCTGACATTAAGTTTATTTTTCCTCAGAGGCTAGTCATTCAAACTCAGGAGGGGTGACTGCTGGGAGACAAAGTCCTGCCTTCTCCACCAGATCCCACAGTGATATTCTAGCGGCTAGCGGTGGACCCGCCTGCGAGGGCGTAGAAAAGGGGCACTAGAAAAAGCAGGCGTCATGGGCACAGTGCCACTAGAGGGCAGCACCAGCACAGAGCTGAGGCCGCTGGCGCAGAGCCAGGAGAGAGTGCCTGGGCCTTGGGTCCCACAAGGCATCATGCCTACTGCCATACAAGGATGAGGAGGGCACTCAGGTCTTGCTTTCATTAAGAATTCATCATCCAGGAGAGGACTAAATCAACACGCAAAACACATTTTCAAACAACGTGGCAGTTTCAAGACTCAAGAAATATAAGCAGAGAGGGTCAGGGAGGCTTTGTTGCGTGTCTATGTGTACCTGTGCATGTGTATTTGTGTTCATGTGCACATGTGAGTGCCTCTGTGTGCACTCCTGAATTGGAAGAGCAGCCAGCGATCTGAATATATAGACATATATGCATGTGGAAGTGGGTTTGCATAGGAACTGGGGAGGCCTGACAGGAGGAAACAGGGACAAAGAGTCTACTTACTCATGGTCAGTGACTTAGGGACCCTGTTGGGAAAGCCTGAGAAGTCACTTTTTTTTTTGTCTTTGTTTATTCACTTTACACTCTGGTGAGAAGTCACTTTTCTTTTTTTCTACTTTTTGAGACAGAAACTCTGTCTCTGTGTAGCCTTGGCTGTCCAGGACTCGCTTTGTAGACCAGGCTGGCCTCGAACTCAGAAATTTGCCTGTCTCTGCCTCCCCAGTGTGCTAACACGGCTGGCTGAGAAGTCACTTTTCATAACTTTGTCTTTCCTTGTCTTTCCACTCTAAACAGGATGGTGACTACAGGTTCTCCTCAACTCCCCGTTTCAGACTATAATACGCTGTAAGAAATAGGGCAGGGATCACCGGGTGAGAGCTAGGACACGCCCCTTACCCTCCACAGCCTCATTTTCTCACTTTTGAAAGAGCAGGAAATCCTGACAGCGAAGTCTTGGCTCCTTGTTCTGAATTAGCAACTCACTAACGTTTCAGGACTGCTAGAGCGAGAGCGCCGTCTAGTGGACAGTTGTGGAGTCACAGGCTTAACTACAAAGGGTCCTGGTGGGACTGGGTTCTAAAGTGTCATGAGTGATCATGTATGTGTATGAGTATGTGCTTTCTTTGTGCATGCAGGTATGCATGCTTGCATATGGTCATGTATGTTGGTCTTTGTAACTGGCCATCTCTGCGTATGTGTGTACTTTTGCTTGGACGTGTCTCTCCTTGCATGCTGCTTTCCCTAGCTTATAGGCACATGTACACATGTGTTGCTGTGGGACTGTGTCTGCGTATTCTGAAGTATGTCTGTGTGTGTGCATGAAGTGCACATGTCCAGGAAGGTGTGTGCTCCAGCAACTGGGATGACAAGACACTGTATGGGATACCCAATCACCAATGTTCCCCCATTCCTCTGAAAGCTGACTTCCTTGGCCCCTCACCTCCACCCCTCTCTCTCTGCATCCTGGGGTCCCCACTACACCACTTCACTAACAGTATGGGTCAAAGTTCATTTAAAAGTCTAAGATCACATTCAGAAATTGGTCCTTCTTTCTATGCATTCAGACACCTGCAAACTTCTGTCTCCTGAGTGGGTGAACACTGTAGTGTCACCAAAGGACAGAGACCTGACACTTGTGAAAAAGGGGCTCCCTGATGGTGCATCGGAAAGCCAGGCTCGTGGTCTCTAGGACTAGGCATTGTCCAAAGCAAGCTCCAAATTACCTTCCATACTGTCCTGCCATCCAACTCATGATTTACCATCCCTGTCCCTCCAAGCTGAGGACACAGAGGATCAAGCAGGAGCCCCCCGGGGACCCAGTGAGGTAACACACAAACTATTTTCCTAACAACTGAAGGCAGGGAGGGGTTGTTTCTCTCTTTTAAAAGGGATGATATCAGCCTTTAACAGCACTGACCGCTGCCCACCGCACTGTAGCCAAGATTCGATTTCCTTTTTAATCTGTCTGTGTGACTTTACCTAACTTTACAGCTGCTTTGCAGGATCCAGGCTGCTCTGCAGCCCCACCGCAGGTGAGGGCCCTCACCCTGTGGCTCTATGGTCCTCTCCTAAGAGCATGCTTTTTTTTCAAGTCTCAGGGGAGATCAAGCTGCCTTTCCCCACATGTGGGATGGTGGAGTCGTAGTTCCTGGGAGATTCCGAAGCTGCTGGATAGGGCCGGCATTAATTTTATAATCACCTCGCTGTGGTGTGCCTAATTGCCTGATAACTGTAATTGAGTCTTGGGGATCACATCACCAGCGTTACAGGGAGCGTTTCAGGGCAGCTAGTGGGAAGTGCAGTGATTCTTCCTTCCTTCCTGATTCTGGGCTGGCTACCATGAGGCCTTTCCTGGAGGCAGGGATTTGGGGAGCATAAAGTGAATGAGGGGATGATAGCTATGATGTCACACACTGCATCCTGTATCCTGGCCTTGCCAAATCTGCATGACAGTAGGGCTGCTATTTCACAGACGCAAAACTAGTGTTTGAAGGCCTGAGACATGTCGCAGGCGGTCTTTCAGCACGCAGTGGGGCCTTGTAGAAATGACTCCACAGGCCCACCAAAATGGAATCTGTGCTTTTCATAAAATTCCCAGGAGATAGATAGACATGTGCTCTGAGAGCCAATAAGTGTCGGTCTAGACACATCTCCTGGTCGCTGACCAACTGACTGCCTACAAAAGCCTTGCTGCCTTGATGATGGTTATGGTGCCCCGTGAGCCTCCCTACTTCTTCCCCTCCAGAGCGCAATAGGGAGGCTAGCCACCCTGCGTCAGCTGAGGGGCTCAGTTCAAGGAGGTTCTCTTGAGGAAGATAAAGTTATCTGTGGACAGAGGTCCCTTCTGTCCTCCCCGGCGTTCTTGCTGTGGGAGATAGCCTTCCTCTCTGAACCACCATGGGCTCAGCTGCCTGTCCTATTTCTGTCTATGGAACCTGTCCCGCAGTGACAAGTCATCAGTTCCAAGTCAGGCCTGAAGGAAGCACCAGGTGTGTTTGCCCTTGACTGCCACTTTGAGGAAGATTTGCCCAGTTGACCATGGCAGCTTCCTCTGGGGGTTCCAGGATGGAGAGTTCCCTGAACCCAGCTGAAGCCTGGAGTCCATCATAATCTCATGACCCACAGATTTATGAGTATGAGAGGAACAATTGTAGTAAGTGACTGAGCTTTCTGGAGCTGCTTGTTACACAGCATTGCTGTGATCGGCGCTGACCGATAAAGCAGTGTTCTTCTCATGGAAGTGACTAAGCTGAATTGGAACTTTTAGATGTTATCTTCAGAGAGGAAAGCAGAGCCCGCCTAAGAGTGAAAGCAACACAGAAACAGCTGAGCTATGGTGATAATAAGCCTCTTCGTTGATGGCCTTTGTATCTGTGCATCCAGCTCTACCTGAGTCGGCCATGGCTCTTCTGGTCTCAGGGAGAAGAAAGCAGAAACTTCTGTGATTTAAACCAGAAAACTCAAGAAAACCCAGAAGTGATGAGAGCTTCAGGTGTGGTTTGATCTAGGCGCTTGTTGCTCATGCCTTCAGAGCATGAGGGCTTCCCCATTCATGTCCGATGGCAGTTTCTTCTGGAAGACTGCAGTTAGCAATAAATATCTTCTTTTGCCTGGCAGGGCCAGTGGGAAGAATCCTACCTCTGTCCGGGTATCCACCGCAGAGGTTGCAATAAGGAGTGTGTTGGGTTTCCTCAGCCAGCTGGGGTGTGAAGAGAGCCTCTCCTTGACCTATGGGGGCGTGGCTAGGCCAAGTAGGAGTACACAAACTCTGGCTTACGGGGAGGTTGGGTGCGACCAGCAACCTGCTACTTTCCTAGAACTGATTAACACAGGAAAGGATTCTCTTGTATCCCCGAGGGATGGGTTCCAGATTCCCAGGATTGCCTGAAACCACAGATGGTACTGAACTTTGTATGCTACACTCTTCCCTATACACATAGCCATGGGAAAGTCTAACTTATAAATTAGACACAAAAAAGGACAACAATAATGAACAACAAACTAAAATTGCTATTAAGTACAACAAAGATTCCTTAGACATAAGCTCTGTGGTACTATAATGGTTTGTTTGATACCATTAAGTGATTCACAGGAGAGTAGTGTACACAGTGTGGATACGCTGAACAAAACACAACTCTATAATACCATATATAGCTATAACTCTATATATACACATACATGTATATTATATAATACTACGATAGTCAGTCTGATGACAGAGGTAGCTAAGTGACTAACAGAAGGGTAGCATATACAGTGTGGATCTGGTGTAAAACACAAACCCTGACTATGATAGTAAATCTAATATTAGACATGGCTAAGTGACTAATGGGCAGGTGGTATATAGTATGGGCACACTGAACATAGCACAAGCCCTGTGTTATTATAAGAATCAATCTCATGGCAGCTATGTAACTAACGGGTGGGTAGTGTATACAGTGTGGGTATGCACAACTTAGGTAGGAGAGAGTGGGCCAGGGAAAGATTTCGAAATTGTATATTTCTGGCATATTCCACTTGATGTTTTGGATTGCATTTGGCTATGGATAACTGGAACCTTGCAAAGCAAAGACGTAACACAGTTCAAAGGGCTGGGGACGACTAAGCATATTCTTCCACAGCCTGCAAGCCAGAGGTGTGAAATCCAGGGGAGGGGCTTCTTCCGTTGCAGCTTCCTAGCAGGGAGCTACCCAGTGCCTCTCCACAGCATCTGCTGGTGCTGGAAACATTTGATGTTTCTTGGTGTGTGGCGCTCTGCCGCCATTGCCGTAGGAGTCTCTGGGTTTGTGTGCGTGTGTGTTCAGAGGCCTTCTTGCAAAGACGCCTGCCACCAGCTTCCACTCTACTGCAGTTTGGCCACATCTTAATTATACCTTAGTCCTTTTCCCAGACACAGTTACATGCTGTGGTTGCAGAGGGACGTGAACCCTTGGGGACACCGCTTAGTCTCCTACAGAAGACCAACAGCCAGCGCTCACCTGATTGTAAGAACCTCGTCTTTAAAGACAAGACAAATGTCATAAGCTATGTTGAGTTCTTTTGAAATTTCAAAACAGTTTTAGACCTGGAGGAAAGTCATTGAGGCTGCACAGTGAGTCCTCAGTAGTCCTCCCTTCGCTTTCTCGAACATCTCGTGTACTCAGAACACAGTAAACCAAACCAAGGAACTTGCCTGGGTGCAGTGCTATTCGTGAATGCACAGACTTTATTCAGATCTCACCAGCTTTTCTACTAATGGCCCCTTTCCCTTCTGGGACTCAGGCCAGGATCCAGGCAGCAGGCAGTCCTCAGAACTCCTCTGTCCTCTGGCAGGGCCAAGGCTCTCCTCCGTCATGACCTGGACCCTCTGGGAGGGCATTGGTCATTTCTGTTATGGAAGAGCCGCATGTGGGTTTGCCAGCTGTTTGTCAGCATTGGGTTGAGATCATGTGCGCCAGGTGTGGGTGCTCATCTTTGTAATCTAGGCTGGTCTCCAACTTGCTAGATAGCCAGGATGGGTGGCTATGAGCTCTCCATCTTCCTGTTTCTCTCTCCTTGTGTTTTCAAAAAAGGTTTATTTATTTATTTTATGTATATGAGTGCTCTATCTGCACACACACATGCAGAAGAGGGCATCGGATCATGTTATAGATGGTTGTGAGCCACCATGTGGTTGCTGGGAATTGAACTTAGGACCTCTGGAAGAGCAGTCAGTGCTCCTAACCACTGAGCCATCTCTCCAGCCCCTCTCTCCTTGCATTATAGGTGTGGAATTATTGGTGCACTTGAGCATGCCAGGTGGGAAAGTGCATTGTGTGTGTGTGTGTGTGTCCATGTGTGTGTCTGTATATGCTCATGGAGGTTGAGATCTGGTGTCTTCCTTAGTACTGTACCTCTTCTTTTTTGAGGCGGGTTCTCTCATGGAACCTGGAGGCCCTCTGTCTGTCTAGGTTAGCTGGCCAGCGAACTCCAGAGGTCACTGACCACCCACTTTGGCCTTACAGACAAGCCGCTACATCTGGTTGCTGGAGCTCTGTACTCAGGTCCTCCTGTTTGCATAGCAAGCATCTTACTGACTGACCCATCTCTGCCAGCCTGGAGACTGTGTTTCTAAACAGCGCCAGGGAACAGTGAACGAGGCCAAGAGCAGGGTTGGGACAGAGAAGCAGAAGCCAGGATCTACTCTTACTGTCTGGGAACTGGCTTCCATTCCCATGTTTCCAAAGGCTGGCAATACATATCTCTGCCAGTCCTGGCACCACCAGGCACAGAAACATGGTGAGTCCTGGAGCCTCTGTGAGCTTATGGCACTGGATTATTGGAGGCTTTGACTGTGGCCAGTGGGCCAGCCAGGGAGCAGTAACATTCTGTTTGTCTGAGTGTTTGTCCTTTGTCTTAAATGCTGAGCCAATGGGTACACATAGGGAGATTCTGTTCAGTAATTCGATTCCTGGAATGCTTGAAAAGGGCAGCAGATCTGGTAGCCCTGGGCATATGTCACTATATGCCCAAGACAGGCTCCTGTTGAGTCAGGACTGCACTTGCTCAGTTTGCCCAGGTCACCCCACCCTGTGAACTTTTCTGCTGTGTGGACCCATTACCGTGTAGTCCACCACTCCACTGGGTCTTAGGCCATCCCTGCACTGGCTGTGAGACACTGGTTCTCCACCCCGTCATTTGCCCTTCTGTTCTCCCCTGATCTTTTTGTTCCACATACTCTCTTTGTTTCCCTTTCCCTTGGCTGGGAGCTTCTCACCGGGGCTAGCTATGGGGACAGGAAGCCAGCGTGGACTCTGGAAAGAGGCAGCCCTAGGTTCCAAAGTCAGCTTCTGGCATTTCCTGGTTATGAACTTGGGTGGCAGTCAGGTGACCCCTGAAATAGAGGCCACACATCATCATCCCTTTTGCATAGGGGAAACATCTATTATAGGCACAGTGGTAGCCTGCCGTTGCCCAGGGTCCAGGGTGACATGCAACTGGCCAGCCCAGGGCAAAATGTATGTATGTACCATGCCTAGAGATACAGCCCATGGCCAGGAACCCATGGCCTCGCCACCAGAAAGTGAGTGTTCTGAGTTGCATTCACACCCACCCCTCATGTGTCTCTGAGCTCAATATTAGCAGCCAAGGCCCCGAGTCTGCTGGGGGAGGCTGGCTGGATTGGGACAGGATATCCCACAGCCTGGAGACGATGGAACTACAGATCCCAGCAGTCTCACCAGAGATGTATTTGAAACAGGAAGTTCATTCCTGTGAGCCTCGTTCAACCTTTCCCCTAGGGTAGAAAGAGAGGTGCCCTTTTCTCATTCCCTTCAAACAGTGTCCCCTTTAGTAGTTACTGAGCAAAGCCTTGCACACAGTAGGGACTCAAGAAATGGCTCTGGGGCTGGAGAGATGGCTCAGTGGTTAAAAGCGCAGCCTGCTCTTCCAAAGGTCCTGAGTTCAATTCCCAGCAACCACATGGTGGATCACAACCATCTGTAATGTTATCTGATGCCCTCTTCTGGCCTGAAGGTGTATATGCAGTCAGAGCACTGTATAAATAATAAATAAATAAATCTTAAAAAAAAGAAAAAAAAGAAAAAAAGAAATGGCTCTGGTTAGTTTTTAAAGTCTTTCTCCTTCCTGTAATGAGCTAACAAGGTCAAAGCCAGGAGGGTTCAAAGGCACACAAAAGACCAAGAGATAAGCAGCCTTGGCTAACAAAGGCTTTAATTTAAAATCGCCTCCCAGGTCTTTAGAGGAGTATGCAAATTACATGCAAATCACAACTTTATTAGCAGTGGTCCTCAGAAAGTCCATAGGATGCAGCCCTTGGGGGATGATCTGGGTGAGGTCATGGAGTCCCAGGGACCCAGGGAGTCGTAGTCAGCTAGGGAGGCCAGGTGCCTGGGATGCTGAGGGGTGGGAAGGCAGGGATGAGTAGGGCAGGGGTTAGAGAGGAGAGTGGGTACAGGGAAGAGGGCCTCACGAAGAATGCAGGAGCAGCCTGCTACCAGGGGCCTTGCGCTATCTGCCTCCATCACCAGGTGGTGGAGCTGACCACTGCTTAGTTGTTCCTGTAGCTTGGATGGCATGGGGCCAGCTGGGCTCTGCTCGCACACAGGCTTTATCTCTGTCCTGTGCTAGTCTCCCCTTGTAAAATGGCTTTCATTACAGTCCCTCCTGGAAGGACTGTGTCTGATGAGGCATATCAAGGGTCTGCACTGAGAGTTCAGTCTTCTCTTTTGGCCCTGCCCCTTTCCTGCCCTTGTTCTTTCTGCTTCTGCTTTGGTGGTAGGCACCTCCCTGCGTCCTGCTATGAAGACCCTGGAGACCAGTGCCACTGGGACCAGGCTGCTTCCCAGGAGGCTCTTCTTTCTCTTTCCCAGTGGCTGGAGATTTTGCTGGTGGGTGTTTCTTCATTTAGTCAAGGAAATGGAGGTCAGAGAGGTTGGGAGACTTACCAAGGGCCACACAGCCATCTAGAGGTTAAGCTGGGGACAGAGACCCAAGCATCCAGACTTGGGGGGTCCCACTACTTTTCCTGAAGATCATACAAATTGGCCCACCCCCCTGTTTGATCACTGTGGGGAGTCTTTGGGTCCCCTCCTCTGGGCTTGTGGGACCATCATCCTTTTGGAGCATAGTGTGTCTGTCCTATGGCACTGACCGGTGCCCTTGGACCCACAGATCTGTCCCTCTGGGAATAATTGAGGGGTCTTACAGGAAGCATTATCAGATAGGGGTGTGGGGCTTCCTGTCTCTGGCCAGTGTGTCCCCCCCTTTCCTTTCCCCCCTCAGGTCTCTGTGTCCCCCGCTTTCCTGTCCCTTTCCTTTTCCCAACCTCAGGGCTGCAGTGTTTGGGGGAGATTATGCAGTGTTGACATTGGAATATGAATTAGGTGAGAGCAGCAGCCAAATATTGGAATTAGGGAAAGCGGGAGGCAGGCAGGGATCCAAGAGCGGCAGGGACATCTGTGTGTGTGGAGGCTGCTCCAGATGCCTGACCCTGCCGCCCACCTGGAAGCCGCTGGTCCCTGAGCCACAGCAGGCTCTGCCACAGCCAAGCTTTGGCTTGGCAACGAGGTGGCCACTGCTTTGAGTCCTGCAAAAGCCTCACCATCTAAATGAGTGCCAGGCCCCCGCGCACGGCTGGCAGCCATGGAGCAGTCGCCTCTGCTGTGATCTGAGAGAGGGCAGATGTGCCCTTCACTGAACCACCAGAGGGCCCTCTTAAAGGGCTGCCTCCCCTTTCTTTTCTTTTCACTCCACTTTCCTTTCACCCTGGCCCTTCTCCTTTCCCTCTTTCTCTCCTTCCTTTTTCCTCTGCCACGCTAGAGATGAACCCAGGGTTCTGTGCATACCACGTAAGCATTTTTTTACCACCCAGCTAAATCCCTAGACTTAGCTCTCCGGTCCTATGAGTCAGGTCAGTTCTTGCCACGGTATGTTGCATGGAGCCCACTTTCTGCAGATGGCTAGCAAACTTTCGGGAAAGGAGGTGGGGGTGCCAAGTGTATATGTTTGGGAAGTGCACTCAACAGCACCTCTGCAGGGACTTCTTAAGTCCTTTAACAAGTAAGGGGACAGGGTAGACCCTCTAAGAGGAAGAAGGGTGTCTAGGGGCCCCCAAAGCTTGTGTGACAAGTAACCTTTTCTCACTGGGTGTCTCTTTCAGACCAGTGTCAGCAGAGCTGATTCCTCTTCCTTGAACTCACCTGATAGATGCAGACAACAGACCACCCCCACCACCACCCCTGCCCTGGTTCTTTCTTTTGTAGGAAGATGCAATGTGCCTCCAGCTCAGTTGGGGTTGTTGCAATCAGGAGGCAAAAAGTTTCAAGTCTTGGGAGAACTGAGCCAAACCCCATAAAAGACCTAGAGAAAAATGCCCGAGACACCCTCCCTGCTCTGTCCTGTGAGGATCTGGAGCTCCCCATCAGAAGGCTAAGGAAGTCCCTCCGGTTCTAACAGAATGCAAGTCTATGAATTCATTGATGACACCCACTGCCCAGTCGTCTCCTCACAGCGGCCTTAACCTGGAGTCTCCGCCCTGTCTTCCCTGTATGCTTCCAGCTGCTTCTGTAGGCAATATCCCTGTCCCTGGTGCTTTCCCCACTCAAGCGGCAGGGTCTCACCTTCTCCTCCTGCCCCTTTAGAGGCTTTGGCCTGCACATGTCTGCTAAATTCTTTTGCATCATATTAAAACTAGCTGAGACTGCTGCTTCACCCCCGTATCTCTTCTATGTCCGTTAGCTAACCTACCTCTTAATTTTACGTTCTAGACACACCCTCTGTGGTCTGTCTGAACAGTTCAACAGTAACAAGAACATGTTCATTCTTGACTCCATTGGCTAATGCCTTGGTTCCTGGGGAGGCTGCCACCCACCTGACCTTCCTTTACCCACATGCATTTATTCAATTAATACACCCAGTTACCTGGTCTCTTCTGTGCACATGTACAGGTTCTCTATTTCTCTCTCTCTCTCTCTCTCTCTCTCTCTCTCTCTCTCTCTCTCTCTCTCTCCATGTGTTGGGGGAAGGGCAAGGCATATATACACATGTGTATAGGTTTAAGCTCCCAAGTACAAACGTGTGGAGGAGGAGGTTGAGTGTCTTGTACTGCAATTCTATGCCTTATGCCTTTGAGTATCTCACTGAATCCAGAGCTAGACTGGCAGCTAGCAAGCTAGCAATCCTCCTGTCTCTGCTCCGGCACCAAGCCACACCCAACCTTTTCACTTGGGTGCCGGGGCTTCATGATTGCACAGCAGTCGCCCTCACCCACAGATCTGGCTGCAGGCTTGGCATGTAGGTTCTCCCTGACTCTTTACAGCTGCAAATTGCACAGCTATGAGCCCCGGGAACACTGCTGCAGGCAGAGTGTGAGGGAGTGGGATTGCAATGCTCATGGCCAGATGGTTTTCAGCACCTCACCTCACTGCAGTCCCGTCCAATGCAAGAAGATGACAGCAGTCTTATCTATCACCATGCTCTGGGCACACAGTAGGCTCAGTAAAATGTTGGCTTAGTGTGAGGATGGCTTGCAAAGCCCTGGCTAGTTTCCCAGGAAAGAAGAGTATCCCTTGCCTCTGAGAAGTCTGAAGTCAGCTGTAAGACTGGACACTTTGACGTAAGATGTTTCTCACATCCTCTGTTGCTCTTTGGGCCATGAAGAACCCTGAAAGCCTGGGCACTTTCTTTGTTAAGTTGGGGTGTGTGTGTAGTTTTTGTCTTCAAAGCTGGCCTTGAGGATTCAGGTTGCTATGGCAACCCTGGAGCAAGGCCTTTCCCTTCCTTCCATCTTGGGAGCCCTTGTTGCCATAACAACCAATGAGTCCACTCTTCTTTTCCCAACTGTGTGGAGAGGAGGAGACCCAGTTAAAGGAGGCAGAGCCAAACTCCTTCCAAGTCCCAGAGTCACTGCTGCCTGGTAGCCAGCAGGTGAAGAATATTCTTAGAGTTCCCCGGGGGAGTTGGGGTGTGTCCATGACTTAGAGAGGTGATGTAGCTAAGCATTCTTGCTCAGCACAACCACTTTAGGTGGTAGAGCAGGTTCTGACCTGGCCTATAGGGACGTGCAGATTGGAGGAAGCAGAGATCTGTGGCTCTGTGATAAATGGCCCCCATAGTCTCAGGTAGTGGACGACTTGGTCTTTATTGGTGGCACTGTTTGGGAAGGTTAGGAGGTGTGGCCTTGCTGCAGTAAGTATGTCACTGGGGGTGGACTTTGAGAACTTAAAGACTTGAAACAGTTTTAGGTTTTTCCTCTCTCTGCTGCTTGCAGTTCAAGATGTGAGCCTTTGGCTTCCTGCTTCTAGGGCCATGCCTGCCGCGTGCTGCCATACTTCCCAGATATGAGGGACTCTGGGATTGTGAGCCCAAATAAACTCCTTCTTCCAGAAGCGTGCCTTTGTCATGGTGTTTTATCAGAGCAATAGAAAAGTAATTGAGGCCCGGCGTGGTGGTGCATGCCTTTAATCCCAGCACTCGGGAGGCAGAGGCAGAGGCAGGTGGATTGCTCTGAATTTGAGGCCAGCCTGGTTTACAAAGTGAGCTATGATAGCCAGGGCTATTACACAGAGAAGCTCTATCTGGAAAAGCTGAGAGAGAGAGAGAGAGAGAGGTGTGTGTATGTGTGTGTGTGTGTGTGTGTGTGTGTGTGTGTGTGTGTGTGTGTGTGTGTGTATGGGTGTGTAATCAATACACTACATAAATGCCAACATGGCTCCCCATAACTGCTCGCCTACCTCAGTGAACCTCCTTGACTATTGCTTATTGTCTACACCAGGAACCTGAGCTTTGGACCAGGCTCTTCTTTCTACCCTCAGGCTCTGTAAGCCTACTAGTCACAAGTCCTGTTGACTTCACCCCTGCCCTTTGCATCCTAGTCACCTGTTCAGCTTACCTCAGCTATCTCTCAATTTCCCTCTGGGGGCCGGTGCTCCTTCCGGAGGCTCCTTGTTCCCAGCACATCTGCCATGGCTGCAGATGGGCGACTCTGGTCACTGACTGGCTCCTCAAGCTCCCCGCTGGCTTCCAGATCTAGGCTTCCATCCAGGAAAAGCTGTAAGCAGTTAGTTTGCTCATTTCTGCTTTGCCCATGCTCACCCTGTTCCTTCTGGCAAGGGATGACTTCCCAGGCTCATCAACTAGGTCTGGTCCTGTCCTTTTGAGTTTTCACTCTTGACTTTCCAAGCTGGGGAAAGACAGGAGTTTCCACTTGGTTCTCTTGAAAACTGCGTGAGGACACCAAGAGGGCCAGGGGCCATCTAAATAGCATCTTTGATGGAATGCATGGAGCTTTCTACTCCTATATTTCAAGTAGGAGGGGGAAGCCACTGGATCAGTCAGGGCCCAGTGGGAAGGGCGGAACTCAGACCTTTGCGTGCGTGGTGGGGAGGCACAGAGCCTTGAAGAAACCTATGCAAGTCAGGGGTCAGCGGCCCTGGAAGCAGAGAACTGAAACAGGGCCCAACAGAGGAGGCCATTTGAGAGTCTGGGTAAAGAGCAAGTGCCTGCCTCTCCTGTGCAGCCAGGAGACAGTCCTCTACTCTTGGGAGTGACCGAGGCTCTGGTCTTTGTGGTGCCTGGGGTGGACAAGGGAAAGGGTTGCTGTTAAAACTAGCAGGTCAAGGCTCCAAATACACAATGCGACTCTTGGCACCCAGTCTTCATCAATTCTAGGGATTATCTGGTCTGGGTATGTGTAGGGGATGGTGGTCAAGGTGTGTGTGTGTGTGTTTCGCGGTGATGGTGTTCAGGGTGTATATAGGGGGTGGTGGTGGTGTGTGTGTGTGTGTGTGTGGTCAGGGTATGTGTGGTCAGGGTGTGTGTGGGGTGGTCAGGGTATGTGTGGTCAGGGTGTGTGTGGGGTGGTCAGGGTGTATGTGTGGGGAGTGGTGGTCAGGGTGTGTGAGTGGGGGTGGGGTGGTGGTCAGGGTGTGTGTGTGGTCAGTGTGTATGTAGGGGGGTGATAGGGTGTGTGTATAGTTGGTGTGTGTTCGGGTTAGTGGTCAGGGCAAGAGAGGAAAGGAGACAGAAGCATATGAAATCAAGGCGTCTATCCAAGAAGGTTAACATTCAGCTAACTGAAGTTCTAGAAACAGAGACAGAGCAGAGCATGAAGTTGGCAAAGAAACAATGCAAGAAAGTTTCCCAGAATTAAAGGACAGGGGTTCTCAATAGTGAGTTCACTGACCATCCAAGGCAGGGTGAAGAACAGACGTACCCGGTCACCACTGTGACCCATCAGCAGTGGGTCAAGAGTGGTTCTGTAGTTTCTGGGGTGAATGGAATGGGACTTGGATGAGGTAAAGGAGTCATTTACCTATGTGCACATTTTAATGGAGCATGAAAAAAACCTCTAAGCTAATAAACAAGATCTAAAAATAATAAAGCAAAATTACCCATGATTAATGAAATGGACCCAAAGACAAGCTTCATCGGGCCTGAGACTAGGCAGGTGAGCCTGAGTGGTGCAGCTGCGGGGTTGGACCCTGATTTTATTTAAAGTGAAGATTTGAGGCTGAGGAGGTAGCTAGCAAAGTGATTGTACAGCAAGTATGAAGGCCTGACTGGATCCTGAAAAGCCGGATGTGGCGCCTGATGCTTGTAATCCCAGCACCTGGGAGGCGGAAGGTCCTTGAGTCTTGATTGCCAGCCCACCTGGCCTAATTTGATGAGCTCCAGGCCTCAAAGGAGGTGGCTGGCATTCTCCTTTGAGGCCTGGGGGATGACATCTGAAGTTGTCCTCTGGCTTCCACCTTCATGTGCACACATTCACACATAAACACTAACACACAGGCACCTGCCCACACCCATGCATACATGTGTAAACATACATGCTTATGAACGGGCGGGAGAGATGGATCAGTGGGTGAGAGGGTATGAGAACAGATTCCAGGAATGTGGCTGGTGGAAACAGGAAGATCCTAAGGAGTTGCTGGGTGCCAGCCTAGCTCTAGGTTCTGTGAGAGACCCTGTCTCAAAGCAATAAAGTGGAGAGCAATAGACCTGATGCCTTCCTGTGGACTCCTCACATGTGCTGGCGTCCCACACATGTACACATATATACATCACACTTATACACACACACACACACACACACACACACTCTTACACAAATATATATTACACACACAAACACACACGGAGAAGTTGGGCCAGAAATAGGGGCTCCAACAGAGAAGACAAAGAATTCCTTAAATAATGGCTCAGGGAGACTGCAGGGACCCTTGCCCAGGGTAGCAGGAAGCCAGAGGATCTAAGGGCCAGGGAATTTGTCCACATGAGTATAAATGAGCCTGGCAAATTATGGGGCGTGTTTGGTTATGTGGAAAATTATATTGAGGGCTTGGAAGGAGTTCATCAATTGTCTAAAATAAAATAAAATAAAATAAAATACGATAAACCCAAGCTGATAGTGATAATTCACAAGAAAACTGAAAAAGGAAACAGGGTGCTGAGGTACCACTCTGGCCCAGGACTTTAGTTGCATGAGAGGATCTGGGTTGTGGTGAGAGTGAAAGGTACAGTAAGGTTTTAGGAAGTCGAGGAAGCAGTTTGGGGAGGGAGCCTGTGGGGGAGAGGAGGAGTGAGTGGGAGAAGAGGCCAGATGTCTCAAGGTTAAGAGGAAGCCATAGGAGGGCCTCAGAGCACAGGTGAAGGGAGCAGGGAGGGTGGAGGGTGAGGGCGGGGCGGGGTGGGGCTGGGCAGGTGCTGCCTGAGCCTGCTGTTTCTAGCCAGGAGCTCGCTGACTCCCTAGAGTCAATCAGTTGCAAGTAGGAAATGTTTGAGAGAGAAGAGTGTGAGCATTGAACATGGACAGGCTTAAAAAAAAACAACAACAACCTTATTATCCTTTAAAAAATACAATATAAGAATTATTTGCATAGCATTTACATTGTATTACATATAATAAGTAATTCTGAGATGATTTAAAGTAAGAGAGGTTGAAGGTTATGTGCAAATATGACAGTGTGTTGTTGGAAGGGCGTGGGCTCCTCAGATTTGGAATCTGCAGGGGCCTTGGAGCTCATGGGAGGGTCCTGAGGAATGACTATCACTGCTATTGAGACAGGTTTCAGGGAATGCTTGGGAGAAAAAAAATCCCTCATTTGTGAAAAGTAGACTGGGGGACCAATGAGATGGCTTAGGCGCTTTCCACTAAGCCTGACTGTATGAGTTCAGTTCCCAGGACCTACCTGGTGAGAGGAGAGACAGCCGATTCCCACACATTGTCTACTGACTTCCACATGTGCACTGTGCTGCACATGGCCATACAAATAGTTAAAGGGGGGGCGTTGAATTTAGAGCCCATGTTCTATCCTCTGTGAATGGAAGACTTCCCAGTGACCTCACCCCCACCCCACTCCCAGGACTCCAAACCATCTGTGAGCCACTGAAGCCATGTCCCCAACAAGGACAAAGAGACTGAGTCTCATGCAACTGTGGATGAGTGAATAGAGTTGGTTAAATTTAGAAGTATTATGGGCTGGAGAGATGGCTCAGAGGTTAAGAGCACTGTCTTGCTCTTCTAGAGGACCTGAGTTCAATTTTTGGCAACCACGTGTTGCCTCACAGCCATCTATAATGTGATCTGATGCCCGCTTTTGGCATGCAGGTGTGCAAGAAAATAGAGTGCTCATATACATAAGATAAATAAATATTTTTTTAAAAAGTATTAAAAGAGCAAAAACTTAGCTGGATGTGGTGGTGAATGCCTATGATTTCAGTACGTGGGATGTGGAGGCAGGAGAATTAAAGAGTTCAAGGTTAGCCTTAGCTAGTGAGTTTGAGGCCAGCCTCAGCTACCAGAGACCCTGTCTAAAAACAACAAGACAAAACATACTTCAATTGGCCAAACTGGTACAAGCAGGATAACACAAAGGGATATTTGTCCTTCATAGGTGGTGACAGGCAGAAATAACAGTTTTGAGGTGAAGGTTGTTGGGTTTGTTGGAGGTCACAGGCCGTAGAAACAGGGCAGAAGTTAGAGTTGGCCTCAGCTGTCTGGGCAGTGAGGAAAGTAACACAAACAGCACTGCCTGCTCACATTGCTCTCAGGATTGTAAGTGTGCAGCCACACACAGGCTCGATGTGCAGTGGGTGCTCGTGAAACACGGAGCTTTTTAGTGAGCGGCAGGACTCTCAGAAACAGCTGCTCTTTGCTCTACTCCACTTTCTGATTTCCTGTCCCTTTGCTTCCTGTCAGGGACCTTCCCTGAAGCCAAGGCCTCTGCCTGAGACGGCTCTGGACCCTTGGCTACGTGTGTGTGAGCATGAGGTCTGCTGCATCTGCCCGTTTTCTCCTTTTATTGAAAACAGCCTTTTCCCTCGCATCCTGATGACAGATTCCCCTCCCTTTAATCCTCCTAGTTCCTCCCCTCTCTCCTATCCTGATCCATTTCCTTTCTGTCTCGCATTAGAAAACAAACAGGCTTCTATGGGGTAATAAAACAGAATAAAACATAATAAGACATAATAAAACAAAACCCAATACATCGAAATAGGGCAAAACAGGAGAAAACAAGTCCAAGAAAAGGTACAAGCGACATAAAGATGGAGAGACCCACTAGCTTGCGTCCTGAGGAATCCCATAAAAACACTAAACTGGAACCTATAATATATACACAAAGGGCACCCTTTCTGCCTCCTCTTCTGCAGGGTTCACTGAGAGCTGAGGGGAGGCATTTGATAGGGAGTTCCCACTTAGGGCTGACCTTGAATCACAGAGATCCACCTGCCTCTGCCCCGCAAGTGCTGGGATTAAAGGCATGCACCACCATTGCCTGGCTGCTACTTTTTTTTTTTTTTTAAAGAGTAGTATTTGGTTTTACCCTGCGTCCCTGGGCTATCTAGCATCTGGTTCTTTGTAACCCAAGTACGGGTTCCATCTTGTGGAGTAGGCCTTAAGTCAAATCAGATACTGGTTGGTTACTGCTACAAGCTTTGTGCCACCGTTGGACTAGAATGTCTTGAAGGCACCATTGCAGAGCAAAGGTTTTGTGGCTGAATGGGTGTTTACATTTTGGGGAGCATGCGGAGTACCTTCCTGGACCAAAGATGCTCGCACATTGATGGGTGAAAGCTCTATGCAGGCACCAGGTTCGCTTCTCCATGTTCAAGGAGCAATGAAAGTGTTGTTTTCAACAGTGGAGTCTCGCTGTCACTTTGTGGGGGAACAATCTACAGTCTCCGCAACAGCCTGGGTTGTCTGGAGGCTCTCATGGGACCCTGTTGGCCAGAAACTCAGTTGTGACCCAATCCCAGTACTGGAAGCTTCCTTTGGTGACGAAAGATGCTAGTTGGGGATGTCTCCCTGTTATTTGGCAATTCCATTTCCATCTCCTTCCTATATGTAAAGATTTTCACAAAGCTTCTGCTGTGTTAGGTTATCATATCATCCCTCAAACGGCCCTTAATCTTGGCTGCCTCCCTGGTCCCCCTGCCGTCCCCTTCCCACTTGATCCTTCCATGCCGGATCCCCTACTACCCACCCATTGCTTATCTAGTCTGTTTCCCTTTTCTAGGGAGATCTATCTGTTGCCCCAGTCCCTTACTCTACACCCACCCTCTGTGGTTTTCTGTTTAGATTTGTACTTCATTTTTTAAATTGGGTTGTTTTCTTGATATCTAGCTTCATGAGTTCTTTATGTGTAGTAAGAATTGTGTAATTTTAGTTTCTTTAAAAAAACACAGAAATATGGGCTGGAGAGATGGCTCAGCAGTTAAGGGCACTGACTGTTCTTCCAGAGGTCATGAGTTCAATTCCCAGCAACCACGTGGTGGCTCACAACCATCTATAATGTGATCTGATGCCCTCTTCTAGCCTGCAGGTGTCCATGCAGGCAAAGCATTTTATACATAATAAATAAATAAATCTTTTTAAAAACACAGAACTATTATGAGCCTGTTTTCTTTTTAATCCCAGGTGTGGGAATAGAGGGCTGCTTCACAGCAGCTAACTGTGATTTGCCTCATGCTCTAGCAGAGGTGTGGTTTTGCCAGCTGCAGATAGTTTCTGTGAGTGTGTGCCATTTGGAATTCTGGGAACTTTTCAGGGGATCTGTAAATGCTAGGGCCCTGGGGGGAAGAGGGGCTTGCCGTTGGTGGCTGGGTGGCTGGGTGGCTGGGTGGCTGGGTGGCTGGGTGGCTGGGTGGCTGGGTGGCTGGGTGGTGGCTGGATGCTGTTGGTTGCGGCCTGTCAAGTAGTCAGTCGTGCACAAAGAACGGAGAAGAAGATAGTAGATATTCTGACAGTGAATATCAAATTTACCTGAAGGAACTCAGTGCCCCTAGTCAGCAGGAAGTAGTCTAAGCAGGTAACGTCCCCCCTTTCCCCTCTATCCTTTTCTCTCCGTCTAGTGTTAGGGAGTTAAGAGTGGAGAAAGGTGGAAAACAGTAAGGTATCCACAAGGTAGCAAACGTCGGCTACAGTTGTGTATTTTGGATAGTAGCCCTCTATTGCCTTTGTACTTGTCCTAATGATGGTGTCCGTTGTGTACAGAAGCTTTTCAGTTTTATGAGGTACCATTTATTATTAATTGTTGATCTCAGTGTCCGTGTTAATGGTGTTCTGTCCAGAAAGTCCTTTCTTGTGTCAGTGAGTTCAGGACTATTTCCCACTTTCTCTTTTATCAGGTTCAGTGTATCTGGTTTTATGACGAGGTCTTTGATCCAGTTGGAGTTAACCTTTGTGCAGGGCAGTAAGTATGGATCTATTTGGATTCTTCTACCTGCAGCCATCCAGTTCGACCAGGGCCATTTATGGAAGCTGCTATCTTTTTTTCCCACTGTGTGTTTCTGGCTTCTTTATCAAAAATCAGGTTTGCATAGGTGTGTGAATTTATACAGATAGATATGTCTGATTTAATACTAATATCATGCTGTTTTTATTACTGTAGCTCTGCAGTAAATTTTTTGAGGTTGGGGATGGTGATTCCTCTAGCAGTTCTTTTATTATTCAGGATTGTTTTACCTATCCTATTTTGTTGTTGTTTGAGTTTCATTTTTTCCATATGAAGTTGAAAATTGTCCTTTCAAGATCTGTGAAGAATTGTGTTGTAATTTTGATGGAGACTGCACTGAATGTGCAGCTGGCTTTTGGTAGGATGGCCATTTTTTATTATGTTAATCCTACTAATCCATGAACATGGGGGATCTTTCTGTCTTCTGATATCTTCTTCAATTTCTTCATCACACAGATCTTACACTTGTTTGGTTAGAGTTACCCCAAGATATTATTTGAGGCTATTGTGAAAGGTGTCAATTCTCTGACCTTTCTCTTAGTCCATTTGACATAGGAAGGCTGTTGATTTTTGTGATGTAATTTTTGTATCTTGCTGCTTTGCTGAAGGTGTCTATCAGCTGTAGACATTTTCTGGTAGAAGTTTTAGAGTCTCTTCTGAACACTATTATATCATCTGCAAATGAAGATACTTTGACTCCTTTGTTTACTTTGTATCCCTTTAATCTTCTTCTGTTGTTTTATTGCTCTGGCTAAAGCTTCAAGTACTATATTGAATTATATGGGAAGAATAGATAACTGTATCTTGTTCCTTGTGTTAGTGGAATTGCTTTGAGTTTCTCTCCACCTAAGTTGATGTGGGCTATGGACTGATGTAAACTGTGTTTACTATGTAGAGGTATGTACCGTGTACCCCTAATCTCTTAAGGACCTTTACCATAAAGGGTGTTGAATTTTGTCAAAAGCCTTTTCCGCATCCAATGAGATGATCTTGTGGTTTTTGCCTTTCAGTTTATTTATGTGGCGGATTATATTTATTGGTTTATGTATGTTGAGCCATCCAGGCATCTCTGGAGTGAAGCCTACTTGATCATGATGGATAATCCTTTTGATGTATCCTTAAATTCAGTTTGTAAGTATTTCATTGAGAATTTGTGCATCTATGGTTTTTGTTTTTGTTTTTTTGGGGGACAGAGTTTCTCTGTGTAGCCTTGATTGTCCTGGACTCGCTTTGTAGACCAGGTTGGCCTCGAACTCACAGCAATCCTCCTGCCTCTGCCTCCCCAGTGCTGGGACTAAAGGTATGCACCACCACCGCTCAGCGCATCTATGTTTATAAGGGAAGTTGGTCTGCAGTTCTTTTTCTGTTGGGACTTTATATGGTTTAGTTCTCAGAGTAACTGTGGCTTTGTAAAATAAATTAGGCAATGTTCCTTTTGTTTTTATTCTGTGGAATAATTTGAGGAGTATTGGCATTTATTCTTTGAAATTTTGGTAGAATTCTGTGCTAAAAAACCATTTAGCCCTGGGCTTGTTTTGGGTGAAGGATTTTTAATGACTGCTTCTATTTCACTAGGGTTATAGATCTATTTAAATTGATTATACATGCTTGATTTAACTTTGATAAGTGGTATGTATCAAGAAAATTATCCCATTTCTTTTAGATTTTTCCAATTTAGTGGAGTGCAGGTTTTTAAAGTATGTTCTCATGATTCTCTGGAATTCCTAATTTTGTTAATTTGAATATTCTCTTTTTGCCTTTTAGCTAATTTGGACATGGTTTGACAATCTTATTGTTTTTTTTTCTCAAAGAACCAACTGTTTGGTTTTTGCTGGATTTTGTTGTTGCTGTTGTTGTTGTTGTTGTAGTTGTTGTTGTTTTGAGACAAGGTTTCTCTGTGTAGCAGTCATGGCTGTCCTGGACTCTTTGTAGACCAGGCTGGTCTCAAACTCACAGAGAGCTGCCTGCCTCTGCCTCCCGAGTACCCAACTCTTTGTTTTATTGATTTTTTTCTCTCTGTTTTATTGATTTCGACCCTGAGTTTGATTCTTTCTTGTCACCTACTCCTTTTGGTTGTGATTTTTTTTCTTTTTGTTCTAGAGATTTCAGGTGTGCTGAAAAAGACTAGTATGAAATATCTCCAGTTTTTTTATTGTAGGCACTTAGTACTATGAATTTGTCTCTTAGAATCGCCTTCATTAAAAAAAACAAAAAGAATTGCCTTCATTGTGTCTCATAAGTCTAGGTCTATTGTATATTAACTTTCATTCTTGACCCATTTTTGTTCAGTAGAGAGTAGTTTATTTTCATTGAGATTGTAAGCTTTCTGTTGTTATTGATCCATGGTAGTCAGATAGGATGGATGTAGGGTATTATTTCAATTTTCCTGAATCTGTTGAGATTTGCTTTGTGTTCAAGTGGGTAGCCTACCAAAGTCCAGCTTTGACATCAACTGGGAAAAACTGAGGTGGCTGGCTGGCTGGTGACCCTGTAGACTTTCTCTGAGGGCAACCTTTCAGTCCGGAACTGATAGTTACTGCCAATAGCGTCCACTGATGGTAGCAAGCTGGGGCTAGGGCTGATGGCTTCTAGCAGGGGCTAGAGTTGATGGTCCCTAGTGGGGGCTTCCACTGATGGTGGCAAGCATCTAAAAAAGAAAGAAAAGAACCATGTGCGGAAAGAAAGGAAACACACACACACACACACACACACACACACACACACACACAGAGTTACTTACACTAGATGACAAAGTAAGACAGACTCCAGCAGGCAGGTTTTAACAAGCTGCTTGATTTTCTTTTTTATTATCTTCTTATTTTCATCTTTATCCTTATTCTTCTCTATGTTCTTACCGTTTTTCCTTCTCCTCCTTTCTTCTTCTCCTTATTCTCACAGTTTATATACCCCAACAAAATCTTTCAAGCACTACAAAAATCACATTCTATCTCTCTATAAATAAATGATTACAATGGATATATGTAAGAAAATCATGTCCCCCAATACCCCCACATGACCAAGTGTTTTATGTATTATGAGTAAGGAACAAACATGAATAACAAGTTATTTCTGAGACCCCCACATACATTTGTACATAAGCAACTTGTTACATATTAACAGTATAAGCAAGCAAGGGAATTTTTCAGCCAGCTTTTCTTTACTGGCAGGCTGCAATTTGTGGTTACAAAGAAGGAATCAATTATCTCAAGAAGTAATCTTATGAAGATCTTAAGGGAATCACAGATATAAACTCCTATATAAAAATAATCAGCCATGTCTGTTTTCAGTCCTAACAGTGCTCAGCTATTCATTAATATGTTTTATTAAATTATATCAGGAAGCTGAGGGCAGAAAATTAGAATAAAGAAGCCAATCGTTGTCTCAGTCACCAGCCCAGCTTGAAAGAGTCACGTCAGCCAATGCTGCTATGGGCCATTGCTCTTGCTTTGCCAACCTCAAAAAGTCCCTAACTTTGCTAATAAGAGTGTACTTTCTATTACCTTTAATTGTCAAGGCCAACAGCAAAAACATCTTTACCGTACTTTGCTAAACAATCTATTTTTCCCTAAGACTTTCTACGTCAGAGCCACTAGCAAAAACATCTTTACCTAACTTTGTTGAACAATCTATTTTTCCAAGTTCTTTCTAAGGGTAGTGATCATTGTTAGCAATCTACATCTGCAGGTTGTTTTCAGAGATGGGGGTTGAATCATTAATCTGCTCCAGCAGCAATGCCTCAAAGACATCAATGATTGTTACTGAGTATGCCAATGAGACTGCCCAGTGAGGGGCTGGAAGCCCCCTTTATAATACTCACACAATTCACATATTAAGAGGATTATAAGGACCGCAAAGGTAAGAAGCAGAGCTATGCTCCATAACAGCATGAAGTCCTCAGGACACGTAGTTCTCGGGTTATGCCTCGCCGAGACACACCTACCGTGGTCCATAACAGCATGAAGTCCTCAGGACACGTAGTTCTCGGGTTATGCCTCGCCGAGACACACCCACCGTGGTCCATAACAGCATGAAGTCCTCAGGACACGTAGTTCTCGGGTTATGCCTCGCCGAGACACACCCACCGTGGTCCATAACAGCATGAAGTCCTCAGGACACGTAGTTCTCGGGTTATGCCTTGCCGAGACACACCCACCGTGGTCCATAACAGCATGAAGTCCTCAGGACACGTAGTTCTCGGGTTATGCCTCGCCGAGACACACCCACCGTGGGTTTGCTAACCAGTGGGCCACATTCCATGAGTTGTAGAGCTGTTTTGCTGTTCCTCTTGCATGGACCCCAACAGTAGCCAGTTTTGGAGAAAGTTCCGTGAAGGGCTGAGAGAAAGGTAGATCCTTTTGTGTTTGGATGAAATATTCTGTAAGTACCTGTGAGGTCCATTTGGTTTATAATATGTTAGCTTCAGTATTTCTGTTTAGTTTTCGTCTGGATGACATGACTATGGGTGAGAGTGAGATATTTAAGTCTCCTGCTATCATTGTGAGGGTCAACATGCGATTTAAGCTGTAGTAGTGTTTCTTTTTCAAACTCTTGTATTTGGAGCATAGATGTTAAGAATTGCAATGTCCTCTTGATTGATTTTTTTTTTTCCTTTGATGAGTATGTAGTGTCCTTCCCTATCTCTTCTGATTAGTTTTGGTTTGAATCTATTTTGTTAGATATTAAAACGGCTACCAGCTTGCTTCCTAGGTCTATTTGCTTGGAATATCTTTTCCCATCCTTTCACTCTGAGCTAATGTCTATCCTTGTTGTTGAGATGTATTTCTTGGATGCAGCAGAAAAGGTGGATCCTGTTTTCACATTTATATTGAACCACTGATGTTGGTTGGATTCTGTATCTTGTTATGTGGGACGTGTGTGTGTTTCTCCTCTTCTAATGTGCTAGTCTGGGATTATTTAATGTTTATGCTTTCTTGCATGGAACTAACCTCTTTGGGTTGGATTTTTCCTTCTAGTATTTCCTGCAGGGCTGGATTTGTAGATAGGTAATGCTATCATGGGATGTCTTGTTTTCTCCACCTACTGTAATAGAAAGTTTTATAAAGACTGGGGATAAGAGTCTGGGCTGGCATCTGTGGTCTCTGAGAGTCTGCAGCACATCTGCCCAGGCCCTCTGGCTTTTAGTTTCCACAGAGAAGTCAGGTCTTTTATATATAGGTCTGCCTTTATATGTTACTTGGTCTTCTCCCCTTGCAGCTTTTAATACTTTCTTGTTGTTGTTGTTCTGTACACTTAATGTTTTGATTATGATTGCCTTTTCTGGTCTAGTCAATTTGGTGTTCTGTGTGCTTCGTGTAACTTGATCGGCACCTCCTTCTTTAGGTTAGGAAATTTTTCTTCTACGCTTTTGTTGGAAATGCTCTGTGCCTTTGACTGGGTTTCTTCTCATTCCTCTATTCCTATTATTTTTAGATTTGGTCTTTTCATAGTGTTCCATATTTCCTGGGTGTTTTGTGCTAGCATTTTTTTAGATTTAATATTTTCTTTGACCAAGACACCCATTTCTTCTCTTGTGTTTTCACTGCCTGAGATGTTTTTCTCCCATCTTTTGTATTTTGTTGGTGGGGCTTGCCTCTGAAGTCTCTGTTGGAGTTCCTAAATTTTTTATTTCTAGATTTCCCTCAGTTTGTGTTTTCTTTATTGATTCTATTTATACTTTTAGGTCTTGAACTGTTTTATTCATTTTCTTCCAGTGTTTGTGTTTTCATAGATTTCTTTAAAGGATTTATTAATTTCCCTTTTAAGGGCCTCTATCATATCCATAAAGGCTCTTTTCAGGCTGCTGTCCTGGGTTTCAGCCATGTTGGTATTCTCAGGGTCTACTATGGTAGGGTGGCTGGGCTCTAGTGGAGACCTATCATCCTGGCTGGTTTTGATTGTGTTGTTTGCTGGCGTCTAGGCATCTGGATTGGGAAGATTGTCATTCTAAATTCTGGTGTCTGGTCTTATCTTTTTTTTTGTGTGTGTGTGTGAGTGTTTTGTTCCTTGGTTTCTGGTACCCTCTCTGGTTTTTAGGAGGGTCATAGAATGCTTGTGGGATTCTGCTAGGTGTGGTCATTGAGGGTTCCAAGTAAGATGTGTTCCTAGGGATTGGGAGCTGACACTTAAGAATGGAGATGGGCTAGGAGGGGTGGTGCTGAGGGGGTCCCCAGGAGGGAGGAAAGCAAGGTGTTCCCCCAGGATCTGCTTAGTCCCCTGGGGATGGGAGTGGAGAGACTAAGGAGGGGCCACAGCAGGTAGTCTGCTACAGATCTGGGAGAAGAGAGAGTGAGGCCTCAAGCTCTCCTACCTGCTTTGCTGGCCTACTTGCTTCTCTGGGGAGCTTGGCTGGTGGCTTCCCAGGGTGGGTCTGCTGGCCTAAAACTGTGAGTCAGAGGAAGGAAATTTGGAGGGGAAGAGCTGTGTGAGCCACTGGAGATGGGCAGAGAGGAAGAGGAGGCCACAGCAGGTGACCTGCTGCAAAGTTGGGGATGAGACCAGGGGGTTGGATTTCAAGGGGAGGAAGGGGGAGGCAGTTGGACCTGCTTCCTAGTGGCCCCATTCATCCTCAGGGGATGCCTGCTGGGAGTTGGAGGCTGGGGGGAAAGCAATGGACTGGGGGAAGGAAGTTTTCAGGGGGAAGATCTGTGAGTTCCACTGGAGATGGGGGGCTGGAAGGGTGGGAGAGCAGAAGCTGTAGCTTGTGGTCTGTCTCAGAGCTGGGGAGAGACTCCAGGAACAGCTGTAGAGGCGGGGTGGATGAGGAGGAGCTCTGCTGTCAGCCTACCTGCTCCCAAGCAGGCTGCCCAGCTCCCTGGGAATGAATGCTGTGTCTGCATGTTTTTAAGGTTATGTGAGAGGCTGCTCTGGGGGGAGTCTGTGCCGAGAAGGGTTGTGTGGCCTTGCCTGCTTTCCACATTAATGTTATTTAGGTGGGAACAGATTGAACTTGAGGCGTTCAGGATTTTCACACGACCTTTAAACACTCCAGAGTTGCAGTTTCTTTAATTCAAAACTGGATGGTCTTGGAAAGAAAACATTGAGTTGGATGCTGCTGCCCCGCAAATCTGCCTCTTCCCTCCCTGTGCCCTTGCCCTCCCTGACTCTCCCGGCTGCTTCACCCACTCACTGCCCAGGAGGCAGGCTTCATCTGGCCTCCACCCACACTTCTCTGTGGGAACTGCTTGCTTAGAATTCGCCATTCCCCCCAGAGGCCTCAGCTAGGGGTCTGGTGCTGTTTCCGTCTTCAAACCAGATTTAAGTCTCCTTGCAATGTCCTCCCACCTTGGCTTTGGGTCATAACGGAGCCCAATTTTATTGCTACTATAAAACAAAACAAAAACTGCAGGCTGTGGAGATGGCTGAGTGGGTGAAGTGCTTACCATGCAAACATGAGGACCTGGGTTTGATCCCAGCTCACATAGGGGGAAAAAAAAAAAGCCCTGGCTTGGTGGTAATGTATCTGTTACTCTAGTGCTGAAGAGGCAGAGGCAAGAAGATCCTGGGGGCCCACCAGACAGACAGCCTAGACTAACTGGGGAGGCCCAGGACTCAGTGAGAGACCTTGGTCTCAAAGAGTAAGGTGGATAGCTCCTGAGGAACAAATGAATGGACACTCCCACCCCCCCACCCCCCACCCTCACACACCCCAACCCTACTGCCACACCCATGCCCCACTACCTCCACCATATGTACACAAAGCAACAAAACACATTCCTCCTAATCTTCACTGTTTATTCTGATCTTTTACTTCATTGCCTTTGTTTTGAAAAAAAAAAAGTGTTTTTACATTGATTGATGGATTGATTGATTGTGTATGTGTGCTAAGTATGGGCACACATGTGATATGGAGTGCTTGAAGTCAGGACAACTTGCAAGAGTCAGTTCTCATACTCTTCTCCCTCCCTCCTTCTCTCTCTCTCTCTCTCTCTCTCTCTCTCTCTCTCCAGGATTTCTCTGTGTAGCTCTGGCTGTCCTGGAACTCATTCTGTAGGTCAGGCTAGCCTCAAACTCAGAGATCCACCTGCCTCTGTCTCCCTAGTGATGGGATTAAAGGTGTGCACCGTCATTGCCTGGCTTCAGTTCTCTTTTTCTTTTTTCTTTTTTTTTCTTTTAATTTTTTTATTAATTTATTCAGAATACAACTAAATTATTCTCCCATCACTCGTATCTTTCAGTTCCTCCTACCCTCCCACCCCCACCCTATTATTAGAAACGATCATACAGAGTGAGTTAACCCAGAAACAGAAAGACTCACACGGTATATACTCACTTATAATTGGACACTAGCCCCAAAGGCATGTCCCATGAATGTCTTCACTTACCAGGAGATTGGGACACATGTGAGGACATCCCACTGGGACTCAGTTCTCATTTTCTATGATGAATCCTGGGAATCAAATTCAGGCCATCGGGCTTGTCAGCAAGTGCCTTTACCAGCTGAGCCATCTCCGCATCTTGAATGGTACTTCCCTTTGTGATCTCAAATGACTTTCTGTGGCCCTGCATGGCCACCTGGGTGGGTCACTTCCTTTCTGAGTACTATCTCTAAATGCCCTTGGAGTTCTCATGAGTCTCCAGGGACTGAGACAGGCTGTGCTCCCTGAGTTGCCTTGACTTCACTTCGCCTCTAAGGGAGCTGGACCATTTGTGTCCTGGACTGTCTTCCAACTCTTCAACTGAATCTCTGGAGTGCCCTGTTCCTCCCTCCTCCCTCACCGCCTCTTCAAACTTCAGCTTTCCTAGAAATGCCCCACCCACACCCTCTGATCTCATCAGTGTGGCTTCTGCTATACCCAGGCATGTGGTCCCTCCCTGCTGTTCTTGGAATGTTTGGGAGGGCACATTGTCACCATCACATTTTTTTTTTCCTAAAAGAGACTCCTAGTATTATCCAGAGCCTGGTGCATGGCCAAATATGATCCCAGCACTTGGGACTGAAGCAGAATAAGGTAGGAAAGACCAATTATTATCATCATCATCATCATCATCATCATCATCATCATGATTATTATTATTATTATTATTATTATTATTATTATTATTATTATCGATCTTTACTTGATTTATTGATTTAGTTAGACCACTGCTTGTTCTGCCCATTTCCAAGCATGACTTCACTTGCTACCTGGAACAGAATGGCCCGGAGAAACAGCTGAAACAATGGGGTTGTTGCCCTTGACAACCTGACCACCCAAGCTTATTCCAGAGAGATTCCTGCAACAGGAAGAGAAGCAGGAGGATCAGAAGTTCAAGGTGAGATTTAGCTACGCAGGAAGGTTGAGGTCAACTTGGGTGACACCGGAACCTGTCTTACAAAAACCAAAACCAAACCAAACCAAAACCAAAGAGGCTTCACTTTAACCATTCAGCCATCCCCCGAGAATCCAAAATGGTGCAGGATAGTGTTTGTCCTCCAAAGCACAGCCAAAGCAGGGAGGATGGTTTTATCACTGTGCCTGAGACACACCCTTCAGTGTCACCAAGTGTCCGGGTTCAGCCCTCGCCTCAAGAGTTCTGGCTCCACCTATCAGGGAGAGGTGGGGTGGGGGGGAGAGCCTGGAGAACGGGAACTCTCCTGGTTCTTAAAGTAGATCTAAGACACAGGCCCTCTTGAGCTTCCATGGCATCTCATTACTAATTCTGTCACACTGCCTTGCCCAGCCTCACCATGAACTCTCTCGGTGGCAGGTAGGGGTGTGTATGCCATCACCAGCACCCCTCTCCTCTCTCATCTGTCCCCTACTGTGGCTATCTGTGTCCCTACAGTCTGTCTGTTCTCCAAGGTAGGAACGGGTCTTAGCTATTTTTGAGCCATGAGCAGTATTCAGTTTTCCGATGAAGCTGATAGATACTTTCCTTAAAAACAAAAAACCAAACCAAAACAACAACAAAAACCCCCAGATAAACAAACAACAGAAAACAGAAAAGAAAAAAACCCCACAAAATATTTAGGATTGTGAAGGAAGGCAGGCGAAAGCATTCATTAAAATATTTGAAAACCACATTTGTGATATTGGAATACTATTCATTTTTATCGTCATGGTAAAAACCACCTTGATTTCAAAGCACTGATGATCCTCAATGGTATTTTGAGACATCTTCAATGTTACCTGTGATTGAAGAATGCATATTACATTTTTTATTCTGCAGCCTGAAGCCAGCACTTATCGGGAACAGCGCTGTGCTCTGAAACTGGATTACCCTCGACAGGCTCATAGTCTCAGCTGGTGATGCTGCCCTGGAAGGTTCTAGAAGCTTTAGCTGGAGGTAGCAGGTTCCTGGGGGGTCATGTCCATATTCCCAGGGAAATTGAGGCCCCCTTTTGGAATCATAGTCTCATTAATAAAAGAATTTAGAAAGTCTTTGAAGGAAGGTTATTAGAGAAATAAGGCAATTTGTTGAGAGAAAAACAGCAGAGTAGGAAATAGTTTTGTACTTTGGGCCACTGCTAGGAGAAGGGAGGTGGAGAAGGGAGGTAGCTATGCTTCTTGGGGTCAGCATGCAGCCACATAACAGAAACAGGCATGGAAGAGCTCCAGAGAATGAGTGGGACCGCCTAGGGTGTCAGGAAAGAATACCCAGGCTTTGGTCAGCATCCAAAAGAAAAGGAGAAAAGGAAGAACCACACTGTTCTGGGTAACCTGGAAAAGCAGGCAGGCCCTGTACTGCTAGGTGAAGGAAGTGAAGCAAGCCTCTGCCCAGCTGGGTTTTTTGGGGAGGATAAGTCTTAGTAAGTGAACCAGTTTTCCTGGGATTTGGGGTGGGGGAGGACCCCTGATCACATGGTCGACAGGCACAGCTGTATATACTTCTTAAAGGTAGAGACCATGTCAGAGATAAGAGGTAGAATTTATAGTCTATTCTTTTGGACAGGGGAAAGTAGCTTTACCTTACGGGTCCCAACAAAGCCCAAATACCTTCATCTTTTTTTTTAATATATTCTTTTTTTCTTTAAATTTTTTATTTTTTATTTTTATTTTGCTTTTATTTATTATTATTTATCTAATATTCTGCCCGCATTTGTGCCTGCATGCCAGAAGAGGGCACCAGATCTCATTATAGATGATTGTGAGCCACCATGTGGTTGCTGGGAATTGAACTCAGGACCTTTGGAAGAACAGACAGTGCTCTTAACCTCTGAGCCATCTCTCCAGCCCCCAATACCTCCATCTTTAAAACAAAATTTTAGTTGCAGTTGTTTGTGTGTGTATATACATGTGCCCTGGAACAGGTGCTGAGTTAGAGGACAAGTGTCAGGAGTTTTTTTCCTCTCCTTCTACCATGTGGTACCCAGGGATTGAACTCAGATCCTCAGGCTTGGCATTGGGTGCCTTTACCCACTGAGCCATTTCCGCAGCTCACCTCTGCCTTTTAACCTGTAATATAAATCCTAAGGAGTGGGGGAGCTAATGTTTACCTTTCCAGTGTTATCTAGGAAACAGGAGATGGGTCTGAAAGTGGCCATATTAGCACAAGACACCCCAAGACCAAGTTCTTAGCACAAAGAGGATTTATTTGTGCCAGAAAGACAAAGGGCAGGGATAAGAGACAAAGACAGGAGAAAGGAACAAGTGTGTGTGTGTGTGTGTGTGTGTATTTGCCCAGCGGGACAAAGGACTGTCTCTGGATAGAGAAGGGACAGACTTGGCTTATAGGAAAATGGTGTTTTATAAAGGCAATAGGGAAACCCTGTGTTAAGATAAGGTGTTTAATCTGAACTGCGCATGTTAGCTAGAGTAGCCCAAAAGAGATTTTGGTTGCCGGACTTCAATACTTTGATAGCTAGACCTTGGTAGTCAGCCTCAGGGGAATAGACCTTGGTGGCTAGCTTCAGGAATGTAATCTAATGGTTTTTAACAAGGAAGAGGGAACAGGGGAAAGGCAAGGCCTGCCAGAGCCATATTTGCCATGTTCGGGCCAGCTAGAGTTCCTTCAGGGAGCATGTGCTAATATATGTTTTTTCTTCCCAGAACTCATACTCTATAGAAACTCATTGACTGTATTTCTAGGATGTGAATTCCTTGGGGCTGTGGGAATATGGCTCAGTAGGCATAGTTCTTCCTATGGGTATGTGGCTCAGTGGGCATAGTACTTTCTATGGGGATGTGGCTCAGTGGGCATAGTACTTCCTGTGGGGGCGTGGCTCAGTGAGCATAGTTCTTCCTATGGGGATGTGGCTCAGTGGGCATAGTTCTTCCTATGGGGGCGTGGCTCAGTGGGCATAGTTCTTCCTATGGGGATGTGGCTCAGTGGGCATAGTACTTCCTATGGGGGTGTGGCTCAGTAGGCATAGTACTTCCTATGGGGGCGTGGCTCAGTGGGCATAGTACTTCCTATGGGGGCGTGGCTCAGTGGGCATAGTTCTTCCTATGGGGGTGTGGCTCAGTGGGCATAGTACTTCCTATGGGGGCGTGGCTCAGTGGGCATAGTTCTTCCTATGGGGATGTGGCTCAGTGGCATAGGATTCTAGTGTGGAGCCTTACTACTCATGTAAAAGCTGGTGTAGTAGCAGGTGCCCATCATTTCAGCTGGAGATAGAAGAAGCCTTGATCTGTCTACCTTAGTGATGAGCTCCAGTTTAGTGAGAAACCCTGCCTCAAAGGAATAAGTTGAAGACTATAGTGAAAGACACCTGGCAGTTTATCTCCAACACAGACATAGACATAGACACAGACACACACACACATACATTCAGACTCACACACACATACCTTACCTTTACACACATGCACACACATACACATTCACACTCTCACACACACACACCTACCTCTGCACACATGCACACACACATTCACACTCACACACACACACCCCTACCTCTACACACATGCACACACACACACACACACACGCACCCCTACCTCTACACACATGCATTCTCACATATGCTCACCCCGGCATATAAACATGAACATGAACTCACATGAACTCACACACACACAGACACACACCCTTCTTCACACATGTACTCTCACATATCCTCATCTAGGCATATATATGAACACATATGTATATGATCACACACACAGTCCCTGTATTAGTTATTAATATGTAACAAACAAACTTCCAAACCAGTAACTTTAAAGAACAATCTACAATTGTTGAAGAACAATTTCTCATGGGTCTACGCTGATCTGGGCCAGATCCTGTTGCTCCAATGGGGTCTTGTGGTTCCTGGCAGATTGGCCAGCGTCTGGCTGATCTAGGTCAGCCTTGCCTAGGACAATGTGTCTCTCCACTGTATGATTTTCAAACTGTGTTTGCCTCAAGTTGATTGCTGTCCTACTGGCCAAAGTAAGTCACTGTGCCCGGCCCAAAGCCAGTGTAGGAGGACACTACCCAAGGGCAAGGACACAGGGCGGCATTAAAAACAAAACAAAACAAAACAAAACAAAACAAAAACCCCAACATGATCACTAATGTAATCAACTGTCATCTTTACAATTAAAGGATCAGCTTCAAATCCTTGGTGAAGTAAGACAGACCTAAATCAATAGATAAATGCATAAATAAAGTTTGAGGGTAAGGTAGCCATTTATAAATTCCTGTAGTGGTGGGGCCTCTCGTGTGGCTACATCTAAAACATTTGAAAAATGCTGTCTGTAGAGGCTGGCTGGTTACACTTCCATTATTATTTTTTTTAAAAAGCTGGATCACAAACCCATTGGGTTGTCCTTTTTCGTTTGATACACCATCAGTTCAGCAACCCACACCATTTTTCACAGAGATGTTTTCCTTTCCCCTTGAGGACATCGGCAACAGTCTAAAACACACTTTCCCTGTTACTTGACTGTGAGTGGCTATAAATATCAGACATTCTGTCAGCAGCTCAGGGTCATAGCTCAGCTTCCCCGAGCCAACAAACACTCCCTCCCCACCCCACCCCCACCCAGCATTGCATGTGCCAGTTAGAGGTGGCAGGGTGGCACAGTGGAGCACAGAACACTCAGAGCAGGAGGGTGAGTAATGGCAGACTGGGGCCAGGTGGGGCAAGTCACTCTCCACTATTGAGTGGCATTTGGCACAGACCATGGTCCTGAGTGTGAATCCTGGCTCAGCAAGCACAGTCCTCGTCATTCTCAGCAGGTAGTGCAGAACCCTGACATCCACGGAGTTTCCCTGCCTGGAAAATGGAGCCAGGCATCTCGGCTAGTGTGAGGATTAAATGCACTGTACTGTCATGCTTACAGTTTGTTCCCCCTCTCTCCCTCCCTCTCTCCTACCCTTTAAGAAAATCATTTTTAAATTAAGTGTATATGTGTGGTTTTGTGCATATGTGGGTGTAGGTGGAGTCCAGAAGAGGGCATAAGATCCCCTGACATGAGTGCTGGGAACCAAACTACAGTTTGGTGGAGGAGCAAGATAAGCTCTTAGCCACTGAGCCATCTCTCCAGCCTGCTCCTATCCCACCGTTGGATAGGGCCTCCTGTATCCCAAGCTGGTCTTGACCATTATGGAGATGATGACCTTGAAATCCCAATTTCCTACTTCTACTTCTTGAATTATGAAGTTGCAACCTCTTGGTTACAAGGGTCAAACACTTGGCTTATAAGATTCTGGAAATCAAACTCAAGGTCTCATGCATGCTGGGTAGATGCTCTACCAGTTGAGCCACATCTTTAGCCTAATTGTTTTGTTTTGTTTGTTTGTTTGTTTGTTTTTTGAGACAGGGTCTCTCTGTGTGGCCTTGGCTGTCCTGGATTCGCTTTGTAGACCAGGCTGGCCTTGAACTCACAGCCATCCACCTGCCTCTGCCTCCTGAGTGCTAGGATTAAAGGCGTGCGCCACCATGCCCGGCTGTAATTCTTAAAATTATATACTGAGAAATTTGGGGAGCAATAGATAGGAGATAACGGTATAAGTGATCTGATCAGGAAAACGAAAGAAAGGCATACTTTTTAGGGAGGGGAAGGAGGTTAACACAGGAGGAGGGAGGTGGGCAAATAGAGAGGATATCTGAAAAAGCTGCAAGGAATGCTATCAACTACCTAAAACAAGAAACCAGCCGGGCGTGGTGGCGCACGCCTTTAATCCCAGCACTTGGGAGGCAAAGGAAGGTGGATGGCTGTGAGTTCAAGGCCAGCCTGGTCTACAAAACGAGTCCAGGACAACCAAGGCTACACAGAGAAACCCTGTCTTGGAAAACAAAACAAAACAAAACAAAACAAAACAAAGCAAAACAAACAAAAAACCCTATAACACACATAATGCTGTGTACACACACACACACACACACACACACACACTTTTAATGAACTTTTCTCAGCTTGGCTGACAGTGCTCCCTCCAAGAGCTACCTAACCAAAATCTCAATACCAGCTATGAGCAATCCTCTTTTGAGTTGTTGGACAAGCTGTCCAAGATTCACCCAAAACATACAGCCTCTCAAACAATGTCCAGTGTTATTTCTTACAGACAAACATTTTAATGCATTTACCAGTAATAGGAATACACTTCTCTGTCAGTTTGAAAAGGAGCAAGAGGGCTCAGCATGGACATCTAATGGCCAGTACCTCCAGCTCCAAGGGATTTGACATCCTCTTCTAGCTTCTATAAGACCCTAGACAACAAATGGCACGCACACACACACACACACACACACACACACACACACACACACCCCTTATCTGAATTTACACAGAACATGTGGTTTGAACACCTGACTTTTGGTTTATGTATGTTCGTGGTGGTTATACTTTCAGATAACTTGTATCCTAAAAATGATAGTTCAAATCCACTCAAGGAAACTAAGATCCCCCTGGGCACTTTGGAGCAATGCTGTACTATCCGTTTCTCCCTTGAGACATTTCAGTGTTGACTCTCTTCTGCCTGTTCCCACTGCTACTCCCATTGCCGCTGGTGGCAACAGAAGAGGCATTATTAGAGTGACAGGGATGTTTCCTTCCAGATGTCGAGCAGCAGGCTCAAGGTGCTCTTTTAACTGGGACAGCAGGCCTTCTGGAAATAGTCAAGAATTCTGCACCACGACACTCCCCTGACTCATTGCTCGCATTTGCGGCTGACTCATTCTCTCCTTCATAGGTTCTTTCACAGTAACTTTAATTACATCATGGACTATTGTTTTCTGCCATGATTTATTCTCGTTCTGTGATTCTTGTTTATCATGTCAGCGACACTGTGCTGGCTCACCTCCAAAGGCTTGGGTGACATTTTCAGGACTTTGGAAATAGGATTCGAGATCATCCTGTGTTTCTTCAGTTCGTGTGTGCAGACACCCCTGGGCTCATGATATACACATGCAGCACTCTTACATTTGCTTAGCACCTCAGCTACCCTACAAATTAGATATGGTCATATAAAAAAAATGTAGAAGCAGAGCTTTAGAGAGGACTGGAATTGCCTAGGTCAAGAAGTAGATGGTGGCCAGGAGGCTCACACCTGTAATCCCAGACCTCTGCGAGGCAGAGGCAGGCTGATCCTTGTGAGTTCAAGGTTAGCCTGGCCTACAAAGCAAGTCCAAGACAGCCAAGGCTACACAGAGAAGCCTTGTCAGAAACTGCGCGTCCCCTCCACCTCCTGCCCTCCCCACCTAAAAAAAGAAGTAGATGGCAAAATGGTCTCTGATATATGCATTTCCGTGCTAGGGATAGAATCCAAGGCTTTGCATATCCAGCTCGACCACTGAAGCCCACCTGGCCCCATCATTCCTTGTCACCTTTGTCTTTCGACATCCTCTGGCTTTGACTTCAGCCTTGGCAATATAGCTTTCTCTGGTCGAAGGAGCAACGACAAAGGCATATAATCGAGAGCTTGGACAACAACAACCATGAAAATGCTTGTGCAATCCATGCATTTGCTTTCTCTTGTGCAACCTAGCTATTGTCATGAGAGCACACTTGGGCTGGGTTGATGGAGATGACAGACATGTGGGGCAGCTGAGGCCAACCTGGACTGGTAGATGGCCAATGAGCCTAGCTGTGATCAGGAAAACCACTCTGCTGACCATGCCAGATGCAGGGGCCATGGGTATTTTCTAGGAGCCAGGGCACTGCTCTGGATTTCATCTTAAAATGATCTAATAGGGGCTGGAGAGGTGGCTCAGTGGTTACGAGCACTGTCTGCTCCTCTGGAGGTCCTGAGTTCAATTCCCAGCAACCAAATGGTGGCTCACAACCATATATACTGGGATCTGATGCCCTCCTCTGGCCTGCAGGTGTACATGCAGGCAGGGCACTCATACACAAAATTAAGTATGTTAAAAAATTTTTATCTAGTAATAATTCCCTCTGAGGAACACTGGGAGGGCCAAACACAAGCTCCTGAGACACGCTGAGATGATGATGGAATCTCCAGTGCTCTATGACAGACACAGAGAGGACCTGGGGCCCAGTGAAAAACCAAGAACTATTCACGTTAGCTGGTACCTCCCACATCACCTGAGGGGAAATCCGAGGCCAGCCTGCCCTCTGCTCATCACAATTTAACATGCTGCTTTCCCAGATTCCCACTGCAGCCTCCTGAGCAGGCCGGGCCTTGAAAAATTCATATCGCTTCTATTTAAGAGCCTGGAGGAAAAAAAACCAAACAGGCAAATCCAGGACTTTCCCTCTTTGTGTGTGGTTCAGTGGCATGTCAGGCACTGAACTGGAAAAGAGCATCTGCTTTTGCCCTGGCCATGGGCTCTTCTGATAAGGTTTTCCCAGCATTGCTGGGGAGAGTGGATGGCTCTGTCACTCTGCAGCTTGCCCCCCACCCTCCACACCACAGGTGCATGCTATTTTGAAGGATCATTCAGAAAATACAAATATTTCTCTGGAAGCTTAGCTTGCCACTTGCCCTTCCCATGAGGAACTCTTTTCTCTTCCGTTGAGGCCATTGTCTCCCTGAGAAATGTGGTCAGGTAAGCTCGTTGGTAGTGTGTGTGTGTGTGTGTGTGTGTGTGTGTGTTTAGGATATAACCAACCCAAGGTTGAAATAAGAACAATGAATTCTGTAAACTCCAAGACACTATTTGGAAAACTGAAAACAACCCCCCCCCACCCCACAGAAACCAAACCAAACAGTTTCCTTCATAATTGAAATTAACTTGGGATGTTTTCTACAGAATTCATCTTTCTTCCCCTCTCTTCCTCTTTTGCTCTGGCCATCTCACTTCTCTACCCTTTTTCTGTGGTGAGGTAGGGTGACAGCAGTGAGACCTCAACACTTTCAGTAAGTCACAGCACAATTCTGGCGGCAGCTGCTCATCTCTAAAGTGGAATCTATGTGCAAGAAGTTCCTAGCAGGGTAAAATACTATCCTGTGCAGTTGCATGCATTGGCTGAACTTAGCTGGAAGGTTCTGTGTCTGTTGTGTGGTTGTGCCAGGCAGAAGCTGGGTCTGGAGTCATCTGAAGGCTTCAATGGCTGGATGTCCAAGATGGTCCTCTCTTTGCATCACACGGAAGCTGATGGCGTCACCTGGGTACCTAGACATAGCTTCTCTCATGGCCTGGGTTTCTCATCCTGTGACACTTGGGTTCTGAGATCAACATGCCAAGCTGTGCAGGAGGAAGCCGCACAGAGTCCCATATTTTAGACTGGAAGCACGGAGACCTCACTCTCTCTGAATGATACGATCTTTTTTTCCCCTGATGCTCATTTTATGATTTCACAGCACGACTCCTGTGTCCTCTGCTACCGAGTCAGTTACAAGTTTATGAGTCTGAGCAGAGAGCCAGCTGGGCCCAGGCACAGGGGAGGCTGTGTCCCATGCTAAAGATACAAGTGCATGACGGATGCTCCATCCTAATTAGCTGGGAGGGAGCTCGGGGCTGCATAGGAGCTGGCATCTTATCGGCGCCTGCTGAGCCTTGCTGTGCCCACCCGAGTTTCCCCTCTCTCCACCCTGCTGTTTCCTCTCATAACCTGATCACAGTGGGGCCTGTCAGGCAAGCGAAGGTGAGAAAAAGAAAATGCAGTTCCTGCCTTGTATCTACAAGGGAAGCTAAGCCAGGGGGTGAGAAAGGAAGACTCTCAGGCATGAAAGTGAGAGAAGGGGACCAGGTGGCCATCATGATGAGACCTTGAAGGGATGGAGGCTGGGCCACGGAAGTCTTGAAGGAGGTGGCTCAAAGGAGCTTAGAAACAATGGAAAGAGGGGTGACGCTGAGAAGTGGAGGGCATTACAGGAGAGAGCAACCGCCTGGGAGACTGCAACGGGAATGGAGTGTGATGTATTGGAGTGGGGCAGCAGATGTAGGAGCCTAGATGTAGGTTCCCAGGCCTTGCCAAAGACAGAGCAACTTAGAAAAGCTGAGACTTGACTGGACCGAGGACGCCACGGCTTCTTGGTCTCAGCTCATTTCTAACAGCGATCATCTAACTGTACTTCTGTCTCGGGGGTTTCCCAGCTCCCTCTCTTGTTTCCTTGAGGCTCCTGGCAGACTCAGGGTGTTGCCTTTCTGCACCATTTGTTGTAAGGACTTCAATTAAACCATCTTGTGGATCAGTAAGCAGCCCCGGGGAATGGATGAGTGGACTGGCTTCCAGGCAGACGATGGCCTCTTCTCCTCCCTGGCAGCCTCAGGTCTGTGTTCTTGTTGCCATGTCTGGAGAAATGAGGCAGAAGCAGGTATCAAGTAGACCATGGAACGACGGGAAAGAAGCGCTCTATGAAACTTCACCCCATGGAAGAGGGACTACGGACTTTCTCCTGACTTGCCCCCCACAAGAAGCAAGTTGTGAGGTTCCTCTGAGCTCCCTTTAAGAAAAGCAGCGGCTGGACACCGAGATTCTGCAGCCTGTTACTTTCTGTCTTCTGCAAGCTGAGATTTCCCCTCCTTTGCCCTGCCCTGTGCCTCAGAAAACTGACCTTGTAGAATAACCAAGAGGCTCCCTGCTGGTTGGCTTCAGTGTGGCTTGGCCAATAGAGAGACACTGGCAGGAGACTGGGGGAAAGGAGGCCTGGGAGGCCAGAATATTCTTTGCCCCTCTGTTTGGCTTAGTTCCTGCACACAGCTCTCCCACTCAGGCCGCCTGCCCCCCCCCCCCCCCCCACCGGCCTCGGCTTCTCCAGCTCCACCAACATGCCTGTAGGCTTTGGTGGTTTCAGCTGTCTGCAGTCTCCAGCCTTCCCAGCATCCTCCTTGGCATCTTTAATCGTGCACAGCTCTCTGTGAATAGCTCATTAAAGCATCTTCAGTTGATCTATTAGAACTGAGTCCTGTTTCCTGCTGAGACACTGGTAAACAAGCAACTGAAGGTCCTTTACAACGCTCCAAATGTCCACATTTTGGAGGGCCAGTTGCAAGGAACTGGCCACTTCCGAGGCTTGGTTATCTTGTGACAGAGGGCCTAGGTGCAGGGGTCCTAGCTGCTTGGCAAGTGCAGAGGCCAGTTTCCCAGGTGGTTCTGGATGTCAGGATCATAACTACCACATTAGTTTTGTGACAAGGAATGCATATATACATACACACATAAGAGGGGAGAGAGAGAGAGAGAGAGAGAGAGAGAGAGAGAGAGAGAGAGAGAGAGAAAGAGAGAGAGGGAGAGAGGGAGGGAGAGATGTTTTGTCATGTGAGGATAATGTTTATTCTCTCTGAGGGACACAAGGTGACATTTTAGAAGCAGAGCCCTTAATTTGCAATTCTGAGGTATTTTGTTATTTCTAAACTACCACTTACTGTAGGCCGATTCTAACAGCGTTCTAACCATCTCTTGTCTCCATTCTCCGTGCGTGGTCATACTGTCAGATCTGATCTGTCACTCCTGCTCAAAAGCCTTGCTTAGTGCTCTTTGGCCAACAATTATGTTAGAGTCTGCACCGCTAGCAACTAACACGGTATGTGGGATCGGCTCACTTTATAGTACTCTTAACAAAAGACTTGTCACCAGGCCACTTTTTATGTAGCTCCTAGTTCATAGCTCCTATGTAGCTGGCTCTGGTGGAGATTTCACGGTAGATGGCATCTCAGTGGTAGGCACGTGTATGAGGGGACCACAGGATGAGGTAGAATGATACAACAGCCAGGCTCTCTCTTAACAACCCTCTCACAAATACCACTTCCGGGTTACGTGAGCACTACGTTCTCCCCTGGCAACCAGCTGACCTACCCATAGGACTCCCACTAAGTCTCCTTTCTAAAAAGTCCCACCACTTCAGCACTGTCTCCAACACTTAGATCTCTCTAATGCACTCATGTCCCAGCCACAAGACAGGGAAGGAGAGCAGCCCGTGCCCAGAGCATTTGTTACAAGGGCTCGGAACGCTTTATGGAGGAAAGGAACATTGGGTTAGACAGAGTGCAACCAGCAAAGCACTAGAGAGGGTGACGTGTGACCAAAGGAGGCCGTGCCAGATCACCTGTCTTATGCTGGATGCCTTTATTGATGTTTTACCTTCTATGTTGGGAAGTCGTTCAGAGAGTTGGAGCGTAGTGACAAGATACATCCACGAGTAAGATTTCCCCTGGCCACTGAAAGGTGTCGGGACAGCAGGCATCTTCTGAGGACAGGGGATCTGAGGCCAAAAGGGCCGAGCATTTGTATCACAGTCCAATGCATTTTGGATTCTGGTTTCCAGGTCAGTGCTTCTTTTTAAGTAGAGCCACACCCGAGTTCCAGAAGAGGCTTTGAAGTAGTGTGGCGGAAGATGGCAGGGCACATGCCCTTGTAATAGTTCTGATTCATGAAAAGTCCTGGTGCGTCCCACCTGTGGCGTTCCGGGTCTGTCCCAATAAGAAGTGGGGAAATCTAGAAAGAATACAGGGCTTCTAGGGAGGACTCCTGCAGACGTGGCACGAATGGATAAAGTCCCAAAGCTCACCTGATTCTCCTTTTCTTCCTAAGCATCCACTCCATCAGCAAACCCTTCAGATTCACTCAAAACATCTGACCTCTTTTCTCTAGGGTCGCCAGGAGGAATCGTCTCTATTTCGTCCCAAAGAGTGTTACCCAATCACACACTGCCCAGGAGTTGTGCAGTTTCGGCTTCTTTCCACCTCCGTGCCTCTTACCTTTATAACTGCAGCACAGAGCCAGCACAGAGCCAGGCTCACAACCTGGAGAAGATGCTCCCTAGGGAGACTGTGGGGTGGGCTGTCCTAGGCAGGCGGGGAATTCTGGGTAGAGGGGAGGGGTCTTTCCTTAAGCAGGTGGGAGTAAGCCAGCGTTCTGTTTCTAGTTCGTGTTGTTGCAAGAAATCTGGTGTTTGGGGTGGCAGGAGGAAATGGGTGGACCGGTCGCGAGTGCTAATGGGTCGCGTTCAGCTGTTCGTAGTTGTTCTGCACAGAGGAAGCAGGAGGCCGGAAACCTCTGGGCGAAGCTAGAAAAGCTTTCAAGCTGGGAGCTTGAGAGTCATTCCAGCCACCAGCTTTTTGGGGGGTGGGGGGCCGGGACAGCAGCGGCTCCCACCGGCTTCTCTTCCAGTTCTGCCTTCTGGTTGGCTGTCTCTAACCATCCGCGGTCCGCTCCAGGCTGGTCCCACCCCATCTGCCGCACTGTCACCCGGGATTGGCTGAGCTCTGCAAGACTAGGCTGCCTTGCCTTTCGCCATCAGCTTCTTCATTAAACAAATGAATCACAATCCTAATTAATTTGAGCAACAGAATTTATGTAACTACTCCCAGCAGGATGTCTGCTCTCAGTCGGTAGCGAGATTAATTCCTCTCTCTGGGAAATTCCAGCCGCGCTGGTCAATAAACCTTAATGATGACAGAAATTTCCCATCTGTCTCTGCTCTGGGCAGGTAACCCCTGCTACCCAGACAACGGAGAGGACAGGACTTGTGACTCTGTCAGACTTGCCGAGTCCTGACCCACCTAGAGCACACTACGTGTCAAACAGGGACAAGACTGCCTAAGCCAGGCTTGTCCTGAATCACCTAGACCCCATAGGAGGTGTTTAACTTCTATTTGTGAAATGAATAAAAACTACGGTGTGGTGCTCAGTGTGTTGCCTAAAGAAGGCCCTCAAGGGCCAGTGATATGACTCAGCGGGTTGCTTACTGCTAAGTCTCACATCCTGAGTTGGATGTCCGGAACCGACGTGGAAGGAGGAGAGAAATCAACTCCGTCCAGGTGTCCTCTGACCCCCTCCTCCCTTGCAGTCCATGGCATGCACTGTCCCCACCCCCAATAATTTAAAATTTTAAATTATCTCAAGATTCAGAATTGCAACCACGCCTCTGCTTCCCCGTCCCCCTTTCCTTTCCACACCTAAATTTTGCAGTTTTATTCTTCTGAATCTTCTGGCGGACGGATTGGTCCTTGATGTCTGCCCTCCTGCCCTTGGGGCCTCTTGCTCTCTGCACCAGGAATGAGGGTATCTAAGCGGAAAGCGGGTTTGGGGTTAGTTTTCATTCTGATTCCCTCTAGTCATCTGATAACCACCTTCGCCTCCTGTGCAAAGTACATGGACTTCCTCGGGCGGACAAAGTACAGTGAAAACGTGTCCGACTCAATTAGCAACAGGAAGTGTTTTAGGCAGTGGTGTGCAAACCCAAGGTTACCGCACTTCACTGAGGCTACTTTCCAGCTTGCAATAAGCCCGCAGGTACAGCATCGTTTTAGTGAGTGCTTTGCAGATGTGAGGTAAGGGAGTGTCATAGAGAGGGCCTGCAGGGAGGGAGGAACTTGGTGAGGACTCCCAGTAGCTTTTTGTTTTGTTTTTTGTTTTTGTTTTGTTTTGTTTTGTTTTTACCAGAGGGCTGGTACAGAGAGCAGCCAGGCGGTATTCCGCTCTCTGGCTTCCTGTTACTTTTAGAAGAGTTGCCACCACCATTCCTCCTGTCAACACTCCCTTTCCAGAGAGTGGCTTTACAGTGCTACCAACCCAATTGTGATCTTCGAGCCTCCGAAACTGTGAGCTAAATAAACCTTTTCCAATAAAGCTGCTTTCTTTAGGCGTTTCATTGTGGTGACCATAGTAAGCAGCAATGGTGGAATACAATCCTTAAGCCTCTCAGGCCCATGCACATTGTAGTGCAAGAAAAGATTCAGTGTGGAATGAATGAGTGGGGATGAAATTTGATGCTACATTTTAAAACAATATGGTTCTTTAGGCACATGAGTGCTCTTTATACACACACACACACACACAATTAAAAATAAAAGATATACATTTTTGCTTTGTGTGTATGCTCTTGTCATGGCACATGAGTGGACATCAGGACAGCTTGTGGGAGACAGTTTTTTGTTTTCACCATGTCTTCAGGAGATCAGACTTCAAACTCAGGATGTGGGGTGTGGTGGGAGGCACCTTTACCCACTGAGCCATTTGGCTGGCCCATGATAGTGTAGTCTCAGTCTCTCTCTCTCTCTCTCTGTGTGTGTGTATGTACTAGCTGTAGTAGACCAGTATGGTAGGCAGAAGAGGAGGAGGGTAGGCACAACTTGGGGTCTTCTGGACAGTGTCCCTGGGTGTAATTTTTAGTTTATCCGTTGGGGGGGGGGTCAGTAGGTGCCACCATTTTTTTTTTATTAAAAATGAGGAAGCAGGTGCAAAGAAATGGATATGCTTGCCTAAGGTCTGAAAAGCAGCATCTTGCTGGGAGTGGGGTTTGAACGTAGGACAATAACTCACACTTGATTTTTTCAAGAAGCCGTGTACTTAGCTGCTATCAGCAAAAGCCTCTCTGCCTTAACTCTCCTGTCTTCTCTCTTAGCTTAGGGTGACAGCTATAACCCTGTAGTTTAGACTTCGGGCTGCTTTTAGTTGGGGTTTATCTGCAGACACCAGGGAGGAGGCAGAGACGTGGACTCCAAGCCACTGGGCTGTGTAGTAACCTGGGGAGTCATCCTCAGCTGGAAAACCTGGACCCTGACCAGTGCGGACGACAGAGGGTGAGTAACCACAGCCAGAAGGACGCATGGGGACATAGCTGTTGGTTTCAATTGTACAGAAGCCATTGGGATAATAGCTGGGAACTTGCAACTTAGGCTCTCTGATCATTTGTTTTAATTTCCCTTCATTTTTGAATAAGTGATTTGCTCCCATGGGTGAAGCAAAGGCTGTCCTGTGGAAACATTTCCTCCTGCCTCTGTCTGGGGCCAGACGGCTCCTCTCCCCAGAAACAGCTGGGATTTCTGTGGGTCTCTCTGGAGGTGATCTACACACACACACACACACACACACACACACACACACACACATGCATAAATGGCATTTTAGAATATGTGTCTGCATATTTCTCTGCAAAATAATGTCTTGCATGTTGCTCTTTTTTACTTAATGGACTATTTTGGGAGTATGTGAATATCCAAAACACTTTCTAGTTGGAAATTTAATTTTGTGGCTGGAAAAAGTTCTATTTCGTGGCTGAAACACACACCACTTTTACAATATTTTGCGCAGTTCTTCAGTGGGCCACACAGTGGACCTCTGCAGAGGTGCATTTCCATGTGACTGCAACCCTTAAGAATGGGGCCTCAGAAAGATGCCCTTTGCACCTTCCTAGTCAAGGGTGCTGTGTAGAAGTCACTGTCATCTCTGTTTTCCTTTCTTTAAAATGTGGCATAAGGGCTGGAGATGTCGCTCAGTGGTAGAGTGCTTCCCTAGCATGCACAAGGACCTGGCAGCTACAAATAAGTGTTGGGATGTTATACTGGAACTGAATGACACGGAGTTGTGAGGATAATGCATGTCAACAGAGATTGCTCAATAAAGGTGATTGGTATCTATTCTTACAAATCCCTGGCTGGTGCTCCTTCTGCTGTCTCTACTTGGACTTTTTAGTTCTACCTCCCTACAACACACACAAATGTGTACAGCAAAAAACAGATGGACACTGTGCACAGACAGGCTAGGTGGAGTTAACAGCCCCACTATTCCTGGGCTGAGTTTCTGAGCCCTGCAGGTGTGGCAGTGACTAGGCATGGACTGTCCAGTGGAAGAAGTGACCTCAGTCTCCTAACCAAAAGCTGGTCACCTCTGGCACGGGCAGGGACAATTATTCTTCACAGAGGGAGGGAAGGGGAGATTTTGAGCTCCTCCTGGCCTGGCAAGGGAGGCACTCTGATACATGCCCACTATTTCCTAATGGTTAGTCATTGCAGCTGTGCTGGGGAACTGGATTGGATGGTACTGATGTTGTAATCTGAGCTCAGGGACTGGTTGGAAGACTTGGGAAGGGGAGATGTCCTTAGTGGGTGTGTTAAGTGTTACACTCTGGACTCCTGAGCATGTTTTTGAGCTCCCTGTCACTGCTTACATAGACTTGAGCACAGTAGAAGGCTTCCCATAGCTTTCCAGGCATTTCTGAGCCATGGATCTGATGGAGCAATGGTTTGGACCCTGAGCGAGCTGGATGATATGGGTCTTGTTTTTGTTGGCTGAGGAGCTGAAGTTGCAGATGAAGAAGGGAAAGAGTCGGAGCTCCTCCTGGCCTGGCAAGGGAAGTGAAGAGTCACCTGGGAACTCATCTGAAGCTGCGGAGAAGCAGAAGTAGACGCAGAAGCAGAAGCAGCAAAGTATATGATACCTTTCCATCGGGAACCTGTAAACTCCAGTAGCATCTAAGAACTTCTCTTGTGTGGCCTTGGGTAAGTCATTTGCCCTCTTTGGACCCCAGTTTGTCCATCAGCCCTCTCACTGAGCCACCTTCTTGAGCGGTAGCCCTTTCCCATGCCTGCTGGGCCTACCTGCCCTGCCCAAGGTGTTCTCTTCAGGATTTTCTCTCCAGGTGCTGAAGCTGTTGGGCTTGGAGTCCAGGGGCAGCTGGGAGTTGCCTTCTCCAAGCTTGCCAGCGCCCCAGGGAGACACAGGGAATGGACGACCCCTGCTGCACATCTTAAATCAGAGCCTGGGCCATCAGTTTCCAGAGCAGACTGAAATAGCAAGGTGGGTGGCACAGACTGCCACCACATGGACACTTGGAAGAGGTTAAAATGCCATGATCCTGAGCCTCAAATCCCTTGACAAACTTGCAGTTGCCTCTGAGAGCGGAATGCTGGGACAGAGGAGGAAACACCTTGTTTTGAATTCTTGGGAGACCTAGGGGCTCTACTCAAGGAAGCTGCTATGTCTGGGAGCTGCTGAAAGCCTCACTCCCTGGCCACCTGGCCTCCTGTCCCTCTCATGGATAGTCCCTGATCCAGGCTGACCCAGTGTGGCCGCAGGGAGAGGCCCTGGCTTGGCTACTGTGTGGCTAACCAGTTGTGCAGCCTGAGGAAGTCACAGAACTCCTTGGGCTCCAGGTTTCTTCACCTGTGAAGTGGGGATGGCAATTCCTGCCACATCAGGCTGGTTTTTTTTGAGGATCCAACAACATAATCTCCAGGAAGTCACAGTCTTCTTACCTGTCAAAGGGTCAGGCCGGTTGCTGTTTCCTCCTTTGCCTTGTATACCTTGTCCATCCCACCAGCTGTTGTTCCTGGAGTTTCCTCCTCCTCCAGGAAGCCCTTCCTGAATGACCTTCCAAGAGTTTATCTTCCTCTGACATCCCAGGCCACATTAAAAAAAAAAACCCTCACATTTCCAGTGACCATTGTATCTAATGTTTTTAAAAATTTTGTTTTAAAGTGTGTGTGTGTGTGTGTGTGTCTGTGTCTGTGCACATGAGTGGATGCCCAGAGGAGGGCATTGGATTCCGCTGAAGCAGGAGCCACAGGCTGTTGTGAGCTAGGTGCCTGAGACTGAAGAGTCCTCTGCAAGAGGGCTATGTGCTCTCAGTGGATGAGCCATCTCTCCAGCCACGCCCCTCACCCCCAAGTGACTTATGTGCTGTTTCACTGTGTGACAGCCATGCTTCCTGGGCATGCGCTAGAGCAGCAGGATGTTTGCTTGTGATGGTGCACAGCCTAAAGTTTTTCCTTTATGATTTTACCATCCCTGCTCTTTTTTGGGTTGTGTGTTCCTGTTTGATCTGAGGAAACATCACACACACACACACACACACACACACACACACACACTTAAAATTACCCCACACACATATAAAATATGTCCCCCAAACAAAAAAGAAAAGTCAGGCTGGGGAATTGTTTCACAGAGAATTCATTGCATAAGCTTGAGGCCTGAGTTTGATTCTTAGAGCTTGTGTAAAACAGCCAGGGGCACCCAAACCCCATTCCCTGGGCACTTTAGTAAACCTTGCTTCAGATCCATCTTTCCTCCCTCACTCCGTCCATCCCTTTGTGTTAGCCATCTATACCTAGCTACACTTTCTACTTGGGAACTCAGTGGTCACACGAGCTAGGGACCAGGCAATTTTCACGCTTCCTCTTGTCTGCCATAACAATTCCTCTACTCTCATCCTTGGTTCTGTAGCGGACTGCTTGCAGGGACCTGTCCCCTCACCCTATCTCTAGTCCCTATGGACTCTGCCAAACATCACAGAGGATCCAGCCATCCTCTTTCCTCCCATCATTTTGTGCCAGATGCTTATACCTAGAAACACTATTTTGGACCCCTAGTGGCCACACTGGGCTGACACTCAAGATGATTCATTTCTGCCGCCCCAGCTTTCTGCCTCAGTCCCTACAACTGCTCTAGTCTCATCCTCAGGTCTATAGCAGCTTTCATGCAGAGGCCGGTCTTCCCATCCTACCTCCACTCCCAGGGACTCTGTGTCACCTGGAGTAGACTCATCTTTCCTCCTTCGTGTGACCCTTCTCAGCACCCCCTCACCCATTCCCTTTTCTTCATGCCAGCCCCCAATACCTAGAAGCACTGTCTACCTGGGACCCTGACGTCTGGCACTGACTCAAGTGGGTGAGACACACTACCCTTCCTGTCCTCCATCACAGCCTCTCCATTCTCACTCGCAGCCTGGAAACAGCCTGCTTTCAAGTGTCCCTCCTCCCACTTTAACTGCATTCACTGGAGACGCTCACCCCACTCTTGGTTCAGACCCGGGGGTTCCTCAGCCATTTCATGCCTGTCTCATCAGATAATTCTTTGTTTCTCTGTAACCCACCTTTAGGATCCTCCCTTCCCACCACTTCTCCAGCTCACCGTTAACTCCAGATGCGAACAGGATCCCTCAGCTCTGTTCTGAAGGCCCTCGTCTGCTACCCACCAGCAGAAGCACTCTACCTGGCAATCCACAGCTACTGCACTCTTCTAAGATCCGGAGGGGCCAGTGGTAACTGAAGAGTAGAGCCCACTCAACAAAGACAAGACCAGATCTCAACGCCTAGAACCACCTCCATCCTCCCCAGACACCAGAGCAATCACACAGTCATTAGCAGGACAATGGGCTACCACCAAAACCCAGCAAGTCTACCACCGAGGGCCCTAAGAAATGCAGTGTAGCTGAAGCACAAGACAAAGACTTCAAAATAGGTATCATGTTCAAGGACTTTAGAAAACATATGAACAAAAATCCCTCAAGTCTGTGAAAACAAAATTATTGAATGAAGTAATGAAAACCATGACATGAAAGTAGAAAGAAAACCAAAATGGAGGTAAAAAACATTAAGAGAACTAAAACTAAAACCCCAGAGGTAGCCCTCACCAACAAAACACTGAGGAGAGAATCTCAGGTATTGAAGACAAGATAGAAGAACCAATACCCCAGTTGAAGGAAATATTTTTAAAAAAATTCTAGGCACAAAACATCCAGGACATCTGGGACACTATAAAAAGACCAAATCTATGAATAATAGAAATAAAGGAGAAGAAGGTCAGGTCAAAGGCACAGAAAATGTTTTCAACAAAATTATAGAAAAAATTCCATTATCTAGAGAAGGAGTTATCTATACAAGAAGTATACAGAACACCAAATAGGACCAGAAAAGAAATTCCTCCAGAACATAATAGTCAGCGCACTAAATGTACAGGAAAATAAAATAATATTAAAAGCTGCAAGGGAGAAGACAAAGGAATATATAAAGGCAGACCTATTAGAATAATATTTAACCTTCCAGTGGAAACTCTAAAAGCCAGAGGACCTGGAGAGATCTTCCACAGACTCTAGATCAATTTGCCAGCCTGAAATTTATAACCAGCGAAACTGTCCATCACAATAGAGGGAGAAAGAAAAACATTTCATGATAAAACTAGATTTAATCACTATCTACCTACAAATCCAACTGTACAGAAGGTGCTAGAAGGAAAACTTGAGTCTGAAGAGGTTAACCACACTCAAGAAAACACAAGGAATAAATAACCTCATACTAGCAAATTGAAAGAGCAGGAAACCCGTGCTATAACAACAAAATAATGAGAATAATAGATAACACTCATTGATAACATCAATGGCCTCAGTCCCAAAATAAGAAGACACACACTAACAGGATCAATGTGAAAACAGGATACTTCTTTCACTGCATACAAGAAACGCATTTTACCACCAAGGATAGACATCACCTCAGAGTAAAAGGATAGAAAATATTCTAAGCAAATGGACCCAAGAAGCAAACTAGTGTAGCCATCTCAATATCTGACAGAATAGACCTCAGACTATAACTAATCCGTGTTATGGGTTCAGGAATAGCCTCACACCCTGACCACTTCAACACCAGATTCAGGTCAATGGAAGTTTATTGAACACTGAACAAAAGCTGACTGGTCATGAACACATCCTGGGTTCAAGAACCACAAAAACAAGTAACAACCAGGTAACTAGGTGTAGGAAGCTAAACAATCAATTTTCTTCCAAACGTATTGTATCTAGGTAGCTACACCAGGCATTTTAAGCTGATTGGCTAGGATACAGGCTTGGGGACTTTTCAGTTCCTTATTGTTTCAAGGAGAAAGGAACATAGCAGGATGTTTTGGTCTTAACTCTAACAGAACACACATCTATCATCTATTTTGTTTGGTTGTTTGGTTTTGGTTTTTTTGTTTTTTGAAACAGGGTTTCTCTGTGTAACAGGCCTGGCTGTCCTGAACTTATTTTGTAGACCAGGCTGGCCTTGAATTAACAGAGCTCTGCCTGCCTCTGCCTCCAGAGTGCTGGGATTAAAGGTGTGCTCCAACACGCCCGTCCCTTAGTGTTTTATTCTAAGGAGCAAGTATTGAACTGTTGAATTGTATTTTGGTCTCAGACGGGTAGGGCCTGAGAACCTGAATTCTATTTCACCCTATAACCAAAATAGAGACATGAAGCAAAAATGGCTTCTGATATGCTAAAGGTGACAATAGGTATTAACAGAGGAGCTACAGTTATGCTAAGAACTAAAGTAGGTCTCAGTGAAGGGGCTATAGAGTTTAATCGGGTTACAACAATCAGAAGAGATAGGAAAGGACATTGCACTCTCATCAAAGGAAAAAAAATCCACCAAGAGGATATTGAGATTGTAAATCATTTATAAACACAGCATAAGGGCACCCATGTTCATAAAAGAAACACCACTATAACTAAAATTACACATTGACCCTCACACAATGATAGTGACTTCCTCATTCTTTCCAATGTACAGGTTATCTAAACAAAAGTTGGAGTCAAATGTCATTAATCAATGGGCCTAGCAGATACTTACAAAACATTTCACCCAAACACAAAAGAATAGACCTTTTCAGAAGCCCATGGGGTTTTCTTCCAAACTGACCACATACTTGGACATAACGACTCACAGATACAGTAAAATAAAATAATATCTTGCATCTTGTCTGATTAAAACTGGATATTAACAACAGAAAAATGTTAAACTAGTGGAAACTGAACAATTCACTGCTTAATGAAAAATAGGTCAAGACTGAAATTAGGGATTACTAAAAACTTTTTAGAATTAAACACAAATGAAAACACAACACTCCCAAGCCTATGGGACATAGTAGAGGAGGTTGTAAGAGGCAAGTTCATAGCCCTACACACCTACATTAAAAAATTAGAGAGATTTCATATTAGCAATTTAACAGCACACCTAAAATCTCTAGAACAAAAATAATAACATCCCAAAGGAGTAGATGGCAAGAAATAAAACAAACAAAAGCTCCAAGCCTCTGCTTTGGTTATAGGGTGAAATAGAATTCAGTGAAACGAAGAGTTGGTTCTTTTGAGAAAATCAACAAGATTGATAAACCCTTAGCCAAATTAACTAAAAGACACACAGAGACATATGAATTAATAAAATTAGAGATGAAAAAAAAAGGCATCACAACAGGCACAGGGAGAATCTAAAGAATAATACGGGCATACTTTAAAACTCTGTACTACACCGAATTGGAAAACCTAAAAGGAATGGATACATTTCTTGAATATATAGATTGTACATATATGACCTTCCAGAGTTAAAGCAAGATCAGATATGCAATTTAAAGAGACCCACAAGAACCCACAACACCTAGTAAAATAGAAGTAGTAATTGAAAATTTCTATCTTCCAGCCGCACCCCCCTCCCCCCGCCTGCAAAGCCCAAGGCCAGATGGATTCAGCATTGAATTCTAATAGACTTTCAAAGAAGAATGCCAATACTTCTCAAATTATGTCACAAAACAGAAACAGAAGAAACATTAACTGTTGTGTTTAAGAGACCACATAAGTCCTAACTACATAACGTTCCAACAAAGAAAAAAAAAATCACAGACCAACTTTCCTTATGAACACAGATGTAAAAATTCTCAATAAAAACACTTGCAAACTGAATTTAAGAACACATCAAAAGGGCTGGAGAGGTGACTCAGAGGTTAAGAGCACTGGCTGCTCTTCCAAAGGTCCTGATTTCAATTCCCAGCAACCACATGGTGGCTCACAACCATCTATAATGAGATCTGGTGCCCTCTTCTGTCGTGCAGGTATATATGCAGGCAAAATGCTGTATACATAATAAGTAAATCTCTCTCTCTCTCTACACACACACACACACACACACACACACACACACACACACACACACACAAATCATCCACAACGATCAAGTATGCTTCATCCCAGAGATTCAGGGATGGTTCAACATATGTTAACATGTAACCCACCACATAAACAATCAGAAAGACAAAACCCACTTGATAGCTCATTAGATATGCAGAAAAGGCCTTTGACAAAAATCCAACACTGCTTTATGACAAACATCCTGGAGACACTAGGGGTACCGGGACATACTCAGACATAATGAAGGTGATTTACAGCAAGCCCATAGCCAACATCAACCTAAACAGAAAGAAGCTCAAAGCATTTCCACAAGGATGCCCATTCTCTCCATACCTATACAATATAGGACGTGAAGTCTTAGGACAATGCGACAGCTCAAGGAGATCAGAGGGATACAAAGGAAAAGAAATCAAAGTATCTTTATTTGCACATATTTTATACAAAAATGACCTTAAAAGCCCCACCAGGGATCTTTTACAGCTGATAAACACCTTCAGCAAAGCATCAGGATATAAAATTAACACACAAAACCCGGTAGCTCTCCTATATACAAATGACAATTTTTTTAAAAAAAATTAGGAAAACAATATCATTTGCAATAGCCTCAAAAATCCTGTGATGACTCTCACCAAACAAGTGAAAGACTTGTATAATAAAACCTTTAAGACATTGCAGAACTTGAAGATGACACCAGAAGATGGAAAGATTCTCCTTGCTCATGGATCAGAAGAATACAGGGAAAATAGCCATCCCTATCAAAAGTAATCTACAGATTCAATGCACTCCCTATGAAATTTCAACAAACCTTGAAAGGACAGACAATTTTCATCTTCATTTGGGAACACACACACACACACACACACACACACACACACACACACACACACACACACACAAACAACTATGAACAGAAATTGCTGGTGATATTAGCATCCCTGAACTTAAATTGTACCACAGAGCTGTAGTAATAAAAAACAGCATGTTATCAGCATAAAAAGACACATTGATCAATGAAACAGAATTGAAGACCCAGACATAAGTCCACACACCTATGGACACTTGATTTTTGACAAAGAAGCCAGAAATACACACTGGAAAAAAAGACAGCATTTTCAACAACAATCATGCTGGTCAAAATGGATGTTTACATGTAGAAGAATGCAGATAGATCCATACTTACCACCCTGCACAAATGTCAGCTCCAAATGGATCAAGGACCTCAATCTGAGGCCAGATAAACTGAACCTGATAGAGGAGAAAATAAGGGATAACCTTGAACTAATTGTCCCAGGAGAAGACCTTCTGAACAGAACACTGATAGTGCAAGCACTAAGAACAGTTAATAAATGTTCATAAAGCTGCAAAGCTTCTGTATGACAAAGGAAAACCATTATGTGGACAATTTTGCAGCCTATGGAATGAGAAAAGGTATTTTTCAATTACAGGTCTGATAGAGGGCTAATATTTGAAACATATAAAGAACCAACAAAACCAAGCAAAATAAACCAAAAACTAAACCAAACCAAACCAAACCAAAAAAAAAACTGGACAAAAAGAAAACATATAACCCAATTAAAAAGTGGAATATGGAACTAAACAGAGTTCTCAAAAGATGAAACACAAATGGCTGAGAAAACACTTAAAATATTTAGCATCATTCTTAAGGAAATGAAGAGCAAACCTCTTTGAGATTTCATCTCATACCAGTAATAGAATGGCCAGGATCAATAAAACAAATGACAGCTCATGCTGGCAAGGATTTGGAGCAAGGAAAACACTTATCTATTGCTGATGTACATACAAGATGCAAACTTGTACGGTCACTATGGAAATAATTGTGCCGTTTCCCAGGAAGATGGGAATCAATCCATTTCAAGATCTAGCTATGCTGCTCTTGGTCATGTACCCCAAGGCCTCTGCAGGCCACCACGGAAACACTTGCTCAGCCATGTTCATTCTTGCTCTATCCATAGTATTCTAACCAGAAGTCAGAATCGGTCTAGATGTCCTTCAACAGATGGATAAAAAAATTTGATATTTTACGCAATGGAATATTATAACAACAAACCAAACCCAAACCATGAAACTGGCAGGTGTTAGAAAAAAAGTCATCTCAAGTGAGGTCTGCCAGACCCCAAAAGGTAAATATGGTATGTATTTTCTTATACATGGATGTTAGCTTTGAAGCCCTTGATAGCTAAGCTACTGTCTGTATAATCACAGGTTAGATACAGGGTAAGGTGCCACGGGGGAGGGGAGGAATCCCTAAGATAGAAGAAATAGAATATATAGGTGTGGAGAGTTGCAGTTAAGGGGGGACTGGAACGAAGAGGGCAAGGGAAGGGGGGGGTAAGGGGGTCAATACAAGGACGGACAGACAGCTCGCACTAAAAGCCACACGAGGGGTCATATGAAAACCTACTAGAGTAGCTGCTTCTTAGAATATATGCGTATAGGAAAGAAATCTAAGTGGAATCACCAAATAATGGGAGAGACAAAAACCCAACTACACCTCTCTTCACACCAAGCAAAGCTTCCAGTGCCAGAAATGGGTTCCATCTAATTGAGCTGTGGGCCAACGGGGCCCCATGGAAACACCCAGACAACTTGGGCTATCGCCAAGGTTAGCGGTTGCTCTCCGTAAACTGATGGTAAGGCCCTATTGCTGAAGACAACACCCACATATATCTCACTGAACACAGAGAAATCAAGTGCCCAACTACAGCCTTCACCTCCACTGACCAGTGTTCATAGCGCTGGCGGGCACTCGGCATGCTACCAGAGGAGAAAGCTAAACGTCAACCCAGGAACAAATCTTTTGATCTACAGTGGAGCCCTGTCTGTATGATACACTGGCACAATTGTGGCACAAAAGTTACCGGAACAGCCAACCGCTATCTGATTAGATTTAAGGTGACTCCGTGAGATAGAACCCATGCCTGACACTGCTTAGATGGCCAAGTAGGGGAAAACCAATACTATTGTTCTGCTAAAGGAACATACTAAAATGACTCTTAATGACATTCTGCTGTACCCATAGATCATTGTCTTCCTTTGCCAGCAACCGAGAAGACTCCTCCCACAGGAGATGGGGACTGATATAAAGTGCAGAGAGTAAGACACCACGAGACGCCTAGTCCTAAGTGGGATGTCTTCACCAGGTCCCGACCTTGAGAGCTAAGGGAGGTAGGAGAAAGAGGAGGTGAAGAGTATTAGGGAAGACACCAAGGAAACAAGGCCTTCTAGACGTAACAGGACTGACACTGTGGTAGCATGTGCACAGCTTGCACAGCCCCAAGTCAGATGGGAACCAAGCACTGGAAGGGGAATTGGCCACGAGCCCACATTTCTAATCCAGAAACAAAGGCAAAAGTAGTTTTTTTTCTGGTAGAGTATTACTGGGTACACAAACCACACTTAAGGGGTAGGCCCCATTCCCAGCCAATAAAAAAAAAACCCCTCAGTGGTATTTTTTGAAGATGTTTTGTATCATAACACTTTGAGCAGTTAAAAACTTTATCCTTTGTTTATTATGCTTTCTAATTTTGTGTTTTAATGGGTTTTGCGTATGCCTGTGCATGTGTGTATGTAACTATCTGTGTTGCTTGTGTTTTTTTTTCTCTATTTCTCTATTCAGGTTTGCTTTGTAAAAATTAGCCTTTTGAAGAGAGAGAGAAAGAAGGCATGTAGTTGAGTGGGAAGGTGGGGATAATTTTAAGAGGAGATCAGAGAAAACCCTGATTAGGATATACTGTACAAAAAAAATTAAAATTTTAAAGAGAGTCAGAGAAACATGACCTTGAACAAAAGAGTTTTTGGTTGTTTTAGTATTTTTTAATACTTTGACAGTTACATGCATGTACACAATGTGCCCTGATCATACCCAGCCCTACTCCTCCTCACTTCCCACCCCTCTGTGTTCCCTCCTTCATGTCCCTAGGAATGTGCATATATATGTTTTGTAACCCAGTGAGTGTAGTTAGTGCCACCTGCCACACTATTGATCTTGCTGGCTTGATCTTCTGCAGATGACTAAAGGAATTTTGTTTTTGTTTTTTTTCTCTTGAAAATGTCAGTTACCATTTATTTTATAATCATTTTGGCATAAAATGTTTTATGTGTATCTTTGGCCAACATCCTGTAAAATTTGAAATATTTTTATTGTTTAATTTCTAAACAATAACATTTCTCTCTCTCTCTCTCTTTCTGGTTTTTCAAGACAGGGTTTCTCCGTGCAGCTTTGGCTGTCCTGGACTCACTTTGTAGACCAAGCTGGCCTTGAGCTTAATGATCCGCCTGCCTCCTTAATGCTGGGATTAAAGGCGTGTGCTGCCACGCCTGGCTAACAAGTCACTTTCTTTAGGGATGTGGCTGCTGGTAGGTGATACAACACCCAGTGTATTGCTCAAACACAGGAACAATTGGAATTAGTGATTTAGTAATTTTAGATAGAAACCATGAAACCAGGAATAAAATGTGTTGGAGATCCGGGCGATGTTGACAGGAGGGAGCAGAGATAGATATTATTCAATATATATCACATACATATATAAATTCTGCAAAATAACATTATTAAAAAAATAAAAGTGATCCCATCACTGGTCAAGAGTAAAGATTCTTGAGGTTTGATGACCAGCCAAATCTGTGAGCTCTAAGGTTAGTGAGAGACCCTGTCCCAAAACAAAAACAGAAAGAACAAAATCTAACAAAAAGGCAGCAAAACAATTGATGAAGACATCCAGCACTAACCATTAGCCTTTGCATGCATGAGTACATGCCTGTGTACACACACACACACACACACACACAGAGTGAGACAGAGAGAGAGAGAGAGAGAGAGAGAGAGAGAGAGAGAGAGAGACAGACAGACACACACACACACACACACACACAGAGAGAGAGAGAGAGAGAGAGAGAGAGAGAGAGAGAGAGAGAGAGAGAGAGAGAGAGAGAAAGAGATCTAGCAGAGAAAGACACAGGAGACAGTAAGTGAAACAGAGAACTGGAAAATGCGGGCAGCCGGGTGCAGTGGCACATGCCTGTATTCCCAGCACTCTGGGAGGCAGAGGCAGGCAGATTTCTGTGACTTTGAGGCCAGCCTGGTCTACAAAGCGAGTCCAGGACAGCCATGGCTACACAGAAAAACTCTGTCCTTAATAGCAAAATAAAGAGGAAAAATAAATCACTCAAAGAAACACAGGAAACTTAAATCAATTCCACTAAAATAAGGGACAAGACAAGGCTGTCCACTCTCTTTGTATCTCTTCAATACAGTACTCAAAAGTCCTAGCTAGAGCAATAAGAAAACTGAAGGAGATCAAGGAGATACAAATTGGAAAGGAAGAAATCAAACTATCATTATTTGCAGATGATATGATAGTATACCTAAGTGACCCCAAAAATTCTATCAAGGAACGCCTACAGCTGATAAACACCTTCAGCAAAGTGGCTGGATAAAAAAATCAATTAAAAAAATCGGTAGCCCTCCTTTATACAAGTGACAAACAGGCTGAGAAAGAAGTTAGGAAAACTACACCCTCACAATAGCTACCAATAATATAAAGTATCTTGGTGTAACTGACAAAGAAAGTGAAAGATATGTATAAAAAAATGTCAAATCTCTGAGTAAACAATTTGAAGAAGATTTCAGAAGATGGAAAGATCTCCCATGCTCGTGGATTGGGAGAATCAACATGGTAAAAATGGCCATCTTACCAAAAACAGTCTTCAGATTCAATGCAATTCCCATCAAAACACTTATACAATTCTTTACTGACTTTGAAAGATCAATTCTCAACTTTGTATGGAAAAACAAAAAAACCCCACAATAGCTAAAACGATCCTGTGCAATAAAAGATCTTTTGTACTATAAAGCAACAGTAATACAAATAGCATGGTACTGGCATAGAAATAGGCTGGTTGATCAATAGAATTGAATTGAAGATCCAGAAATAAACCCACATACCCATGGGCACTTGATTTTTGACAAAGAAGCCAAATCCATGCAATGGAAAAAAGATAGCATCTTCAACAAGTGGCGCTGGTCTAACTGGATGGCTACATGTAGAAAAATGCAAATAGATCCATATCACCTTGCACAAAACTAGGTCCAAATGGATTAAAGACCTCAACATAAAACCAGACACATTAAATCTGCTAGAAGAAAAAGCAGGGAAGAGCCTTGAGCTTATCAGCACAGGAGACAACTTCTTGAACAGAACTACAACAGCTCAGGCCCTAAGATCAACCATCAATAAATGGGACCTTACGAAACTGAAAAACTTCTGTAAGGTGAAGGACACTGTCAACAGAACAAAACAACAACCTACAGACTGGGAAAAGATCTTCGCCAACCCTACATCTGACAAAGAACTAATGTCTAAACTATATAAAGAACTCAAGAAATTTAACACCACCAAAGCAAAAAATCCAATCAAAAATGGGGCACAGAACATTTGCTCAACTATGCTCATAGCAGCTTTATTCATAATAGCCAGGATCTGAAAACAACCTAGATGTCCCTTGACTGAAGAATGGATAAAGAAACTGTGGTACATTTACACAATGGAGTACTATCCAGCTATTAAAAACACATTAAAACTATCATTCACCATGACCAAATAGGCTTCATCCCAGGCATGTAAGCGGTGGTTCAATATATGGAAATCCATTAATGTAATTCATTATATAAACAAACTGAAAGAAAAAAAACCCCACATGATCATCTCTTTAGATGCCAAAAAAGCATTCGACAGAATCCAACACCCATTCATGCACATACCTAAACATAATAAAGGCAATATATAGCAGGACTCTAATTAAGCCTGGAGTTTCTCAACATTTAGAAACTGGACCAGAAATGTGATTCCTAACTTGTTTAACCATTTCTCCAATTTTATTTGTGCTCCTACTAGGTATTATTTATCCCAAATCAGCTAGAAGAAATATTAAGAGAACAACACCCCATTTCCTTTAAGGGGGTCAGGTAGGTTTTTGGTTGCTTTGGGCTATAGAGGGTTATTATCAATGGGAGTTGGTTACAAGTTATTATTCGTCTCATTTAGAAAGAAAACAAGGTTAGACTCAGTGATGTCTCTCTTTCCCCTTATCTTACATTCTTAGGGGTGGAAAAGAAAGAATCGGGGAATATAGATATAGGGAAGATAGAACAAAAAGCAGATTAGTGAATCTACTCCTCAACTTGTTGCCTCAGTTGTCACTCACAAGGTTTTTTAAATTTGCTGGTATAGAATTTTGTATATAGACACAAAATAAGTTTAATTCTAGATATAGTGGTATAGAATTCAAATGTAAGTTTATGCTTCACACACACACACAAGATATACATATATATATTCTACTCTAATATGAGGTATTATACATATACATATATATTTCTACTCTAATATGAGGTATTATATCCATATAACTCAATCATAAGGTTTACTTCCAATACTTTGAAAGTGCTTTTGCAAGCTGTTTAGGGTAAATACGTTATACAAGTTAATTATTAACTGATCAAATCATGTTCACGTCAATCATTAATCTACTTTTATCACAAGAATATACATCTTAGGTGCAGCAGATAGATATGATTCTATAGAAAGATAAGGTGGGATACAGAAGGTCTTCAAACACCTCAGAGACATGCAGAATATAGCGTTTAAAAATATTTTAAAGATTCACTGACAATGAATCTCAAAGAGGTTTACCCAGCCTACCTTGAAGATGAGGATGAGCATCAAAGAACCTCCTTATGGAGATGGCTTCAGCTGTGGCAAACAAGCCAATGGGCAAAATGTCCTCATTTCTACAATAGACAGAATTCTGCCCAAAAAAGGGCAAGCTTGGACGCAGACAGAGTCAACGGCCAAATTCTGCCAAGACAGGGTAAGCAAGTCCTCAATAGTTCCTGCCTCACAAATATGTCTGTCAGATACATTGGGCCAGAAGGCCGAAGAAGATGCTTCAATGTTATAGAGATTTGGGTCTATTCAGGTAGCAAACTGTCTCTGTCATCTTCTCCTTTGGAAAGCTACTAACCTGCACTCCCGGCATACTCAGGTAATCAAGTTTATTTCTTCTCAAGTCTCTAACAGAGTTGAAGACCAGGTAGCTTAGTTTTACCATGAAGCTTAATTGTTTAGGGGTTAAGATGTTTATAGGTCTAGATAGATGTTTTAAGTTGATAATGACAAGATGTGGTGTAGATTGATTTACATTCAGAAATTTAGATGCACCAAGATAGGAAAGATGTTTTCTTCACGGCTGTCAAATACAAATAGCCAAAACACTAAGAATGTTAACATTTATATAATTCCTGATTGTGTCATGGTTCTTCTTACTGCACGTAGTTTATATATGTGTAATAATATAAATGTATATGTAAAAAAAAACTAAAAAAAAAAAAAAAGGAAAAACAAAATAAAAAATGAGAGTAGTCGGGGGTGGGGGGCAGACCATGATTTGAAGCCCTGAAACTTCTGGGTAGTCACGGAAATAGCAAGAGGTATTTGAAGGTCAGGACACATTTTACACACAGCAGCTGTAGACAGTAGACAGAGGCAGTTGGCGCTCTTTAAGTTTGAGTGGAGCCTTACTTACACAGGAAGTTCTACAGTGCTACAAAGTAAAACCAGGTCTGAAACAACAACAGTCCTACATTTAATAGAAAGCAATGTAACTCGGGTTAGAGATTTTTCAGTCTCTAAGATATTCACTTTTAGTTCCTTAATCTAAGTCTGACTAGATGCTGGGCCCAAATGCTCCCTGTGCCTTTTTTTTTTTTTTTTTTTTTTTTTTTAGTTCATGCTTAAAGAGAGTCCCTTTTGATGAGTGACTCCCCACTCCAAGCACAACTGTAGAGTAGAAGACTTCCCTCCGTTGTTCCTTTCATCTTCTTGATCCTGCACCTCAGTGCAGGCACCCCAGAAGCCATTCTCTAGGAGGGCTTATGTTGTGCTGGCAATTAACTAGCCTGTGATTCATTGGGGTGCCCAGTTTAAGCCATGTCTTCCAAAATAACAGAACAAGAGTGTCGAGAAGTGTGGGGGTAACGACCCTCTTTGTTGGAAAAAGCAACTCAGCTCCAGGTTGGCGACTTAAGGCTCCAGGAGGGTCACACAGCGAGGGGATCCCTGGTGAAGGGTGTGGGGCAGAATCTAGCCGGCTCATCCCTTCTAATATAGTATACGATGATTTCCCCATTCCCATCCCGCACCTAAATCTGTCTGCCTCTGCCTCCCCGAGTGCTGGGATTATAGCCACAGCTACCTCTCTGCTTCAGTTGCTGTCTCTCTCTCTCTGTCTCTGTCTCTGTCTCTCTCTGTCTCTGTCTCTCTCTGTCTCTCTCTGTCTCTCTCTCTCTGTCTCTGTCTCTCTGTCTCTCTCTCTGTCTCTCTCTCTCTCTCTCTGTCTCTGTCTCTCTCTCTCTCTCTCTCTCTCTCTCTCTCTCTCTCTCTCTCTCTCTCTCTCTGTGTATGTGTGTGTGTGTGTGTGTGTGTGTGTGTGTGTGTGTGTACAAGTGAATCTAGCTGACTGTACCATTTCCACATCCTTTCGCCCAAGCCACAGAAACCCCAACTGTGGAAAACGACTGCTACAAAACATTGGCCTGGTGGGCCCACCTTCTATTTCGGGTGAGAGTGCTGCTGCTCTCATTGGCCCAGCAGAAGTAATTGACAGGGGATAGCCCAATGAATGGTGAGCCTTAGAAGCACCTAACCCGTGGCCGTTACCAGCTGATGCTCTCATCGCGAGACTTTAGAGTAACGGAAGTTTTCGGGGAGTAGTGCTCCAGCCGTTTTTCCCCCCTCCCAAAAGTCAAAGTCCAGTACCTTTAGTAAAGGGTCAAAGATACTTAAGTGTCCCCCAAAAGGAACACATGGTAGCTTAAAAGTACAAATGAAATACCCAAGAGAATATAGGGTATCATGTTGAACGACCCACCTCACAGAGAGGGTGTTGCTGTGCTAAGATAATGGTAGGCCAAATGAGGAAGTAGGTGGTTGTTGACCTGTGAATGGAGACCGGGGACTTAGCCCTCCCCAGGCTGGAGTTGGTGTTCATCATAGCTTTTGTAGACAGTAATCCTTGGAGCTCAAGGAAATCATGATGGTTTCATTGCTGGGACTCTGAGCCACCAGCGTGATTAAACGCCAAACTGATACTAAGCAGGATAGTGTTGGGGTGTTCCTGCCCATGGGCGTGGGTGTGGGCATGGACATAGCCTATTTACAAGGGAATCTTAAAAGTGCGGGCTTGTGAAAGAGGAGGCGTGGACCACGACGTGGTTGGACAGAGATGGAGTGTCCCCGGTCTTTGAAAGGTCTAGCCAACAAGATGTGCTTTGAAAGAGCTGTAGAGCACCACACATTTGTTTTTAGAAGGTGGAACTAGAGATGAAGAGAGATGGGACGGAGGAGGGAGGTGGTAGAAAATATTATCAAGGAAGGATTGGCTACAATAGGAATTTGGAGCTGGGGTTTCCAGAAACCCTGGGAAAAATACATCCTTGGCTCCTAGCTGTCACCCAGTAAGCGCTAGCTATTAACAACCCTCTCAGAGGGCTAGTGGAAGGTCTACTCATGTCTAGTTGCTTTCAATAGAAACTGAGTGGGGACCTTAAAAGAGAGAGCCAGGAAAATTACAGTTGTCTTTTTATTTTTTTATTTTTTTGCCTATCCATGGGCTTGTTAGAGTTGCAGGCTAAAGTCCCATTAGGGAATGAGAGGAGAAGACAGAACTTAAAAGAGTAAGGTGTGTGCTGGGTCTGGGAGCCCAGGGGCTGAGCAGTGCAGTGGGGGGGATGGGGTGACTACCCTTCCAAATAGGGCCTGTAAGCAGTGAGATGAAAGAAGAGGAAGCTTCCTTGCAGACATGGAGAGTGGCATGGAGTATGGGCAGATGCTGGCAGAGCCAAGTCATCCTATGTATAAAAGTGGTAGTGGTTGCTGGAGGTAGGCAGGAACCCATCTATTCATTTCCTCTGATCAAATCCCTCCCCCCCCCCAAAAAAAAAACACCACAAAAACACAAACTAGTGTTGATGTCTCACATATCACTCTCTAAAGTGACAACTCACTCAGGGACCACTAATTTTTTTGTGGTCTGAAAAGTCCTCCACCGCTACCCTCAGACCCAAAGACAAATGGATTTTAAAATCTATTTGACGGGAAGGCTCCAGAATGCAGAAGAAGTAGTACAATTTCATTCACTACAGTTTTGGAAGACGTTCCCATGTTTCCAGTTTCATCTCTCTCTCTTTTTTTTATCAAGTCGGTGATATGAAGCGTCTGTTAGGGTGGGGGGGGAGTGCAGAGTGGGCCTCTCCTGAGGCAGCTAAGAGAAGTCGTGTGATGTTGATGTTGAAAGAAAATGATATTAAGCTTCAAAACTAAGTGCTGAGGGAACCGGAAGGGCATTCCCCCCTCTTCCTTGTAACAATTGAAATGAAAAGCCACTTGGGTTAGCCTACCCAAGCTAAGGAACTCTGGGCTATGAAATAGGGAGAAAGCATGTCAGGGAGACACCAGACAGGCAAGAAGAGATGGGAGGAAAGAGGTAGAAAGGGACAGAGAGGGGTCTAAGGAGGGATAGAGAAATGGACAAAGACTGCTCTGAAACGGGCCAGCACATGTATTTGCTAAGCTTTCCAAGTCTTTTCTATTTCCATCTCTGCTGACTGTGGTTCTAACCTATTTTTACAGAGAAGAGATGTATAAAGTTCTGTCTTCAACGCTTTCGGGAAGCGTTGCATTATTTCCATTTTCCATTTTCCATGAGCCTTTCCCCAAATGTCACGGATGCTCCAGAGTAAAGTCTCAGTGGTTGTGAGCTCATGGGGTTCAGAGCTGAGAAAGGCAAGAAGCAGAGAGCCCGTGGGGGAGAAGGGCAGAAGGACTTGTGAAAGGCCAGAGCTGAGACGTCAGCTTCCGGGAGCTGCTTTCCTTTTTCATCGCCTTGGATGAAGTGTTGAAAACGTACTTGGGATGACAGAGGGATGAGACTGGGAGTGTGGCAGGGTGGTGGCGTCCCACTGTGGGCAATAAAACAGTAAGAGGAAGCATTGTATTTGACGGTGTTAGCCTCACAGTGGAGAGTGTGATGGCCGTGAGGGTGGGAGGGGTGAACTGAAGACTGGCCCCTCCCTGAAGTCTGGTTGAGGATAATGCTGAGTTGCTGATTTTACTCATAGTTGGTGACTAGAAATTCTCCCCAATAAAGTAAAGGCAAGGGAAGTATGGTTGGGTCAGAGGGATGAAGCTACTGAACAGGGCCCGGAAGCCAAATGTTGCTAGAAGAGTGGATTTGCTTTTTGACTCACCAAAAGGGAGCTTGAACAGGCCCGGGGAATGCTTAGGCCCAGCCAGAACTGGAGAAGAGAAAACAGACTGTGGCAGAGGTGAGCAAGATGGTCAGCAAGCTAATTCTTGAAGCCAACCCAGATGTCTATGTGCTCTTTTGTGATATCCTGCTTAATCCAGTTTCTTCCACTCCACAACCAGAAGTAGTGATAGCATCCAATAGCCACCGAGGGAGGGAGGTGGAAGGAACTTGATTCTGAAGGGAGAAGCCCCACCTGTGGCAGAGCATCAAGTGGCATACGAGTCCTTTGTTGTCCTCTGTCTCTCCTAGGCCATGTCCTGTGAGACTTGCTCTCACCTCTCTCAGCCCTCTGGGCCTGACATCTATCATCTCTCTTATAGTGGGGGTGGGGAGTGGGGCAGGGTGGAGGTAAAGGCAGAAGAGCTGGGGATGTGAGGGATTGCTTGAGCCAAGGCAAGGTCAAATACAGAGATGGAAAGACAGGACCTCTGTAGAGGTGACCCTACCTAACTCTGTCTTCTGCATCTTGTCATAAACTCTGGATCCCCTCAATCTCAGGGCCATTTACTGGTTCCATAAGGGATTCAGAGTCCTTTGCTTCAGTCACCTGACTTCCTGGGCTGATTTTTCTCAACTTATACTGATGACCCTACCTACTAAAGTCAGGACCCTCAGTTGAGGAAGAGGTGAAGTGATTCATACGCAGCACACTAGTTCCTAAACAAGGCAGGGCACTCTTAGGGGGACAAGCCTTAACAGCTGCCCACTTCTTTTCCACATGGGCAACTATGGGGCAATGAAGACCAAGTTAAACACAAAAGTGGAAGGACAGACCCAGGCAACTGTGACCTTGCCTCTGTGGAGGCAGAAAAGAGTGTGAGTCACTTAAGTCTGAAATGGTCTGGTTGAGAAGAGGGGAGGTGATGTGAGCATCTTAGAAATGACACAAGGCAAAGCTGAGGAGCTGCCTGTGTGCATTGGCTCCTCCAGGAGCCCTTTGGAGGAGTTGAGACTTTCAGACTCCATCTGGGCACGCCTGGCCGTGTTTTCCTCCTTCATGGAATCATCAACACTCTGGTGTTAGTTGAGATTTAGGGTGAATTGCTTTCTTATTTTCAAGGAGGAATGAATGTTATCTTTTTAAGACTCAAAGGAAACAGGGTCCCCATGCTTATTCTTAGATGGCACAGATGCCAGCCTTCCCTGCTTAGTGCTCCTCTTGCAAACCCTCTTCTTGTGAGAATCAGAGAAGCCCCACAGGGGATACTGCCAAGCTGTGTGCCAGCATTCAGCTGTCATGGGGGTGAGAAGGGATTTAACCACAGTGGCTCATGATAAGGAGAGGTCACTTAGTCGGTACCTTTATCGAGAACAAGTTTTGTTTTTGTTTTTAATTTCAATGGCAGCTTTTGACTCATCAGCAATGTCCTGAGGCCATCCTGGTGTTGTGCTAAATGGATTCCTTCCTCACCTTGGGGCATCTCCTTCCTCCTGGTGTGGGAAGAAGAGAGGCAGTCTACCCCAGTCTGTTGTTAAGTTCCTCCTCTCTGTCCATCTTATCTCCTGATTCCTCTGTCCTTTGGACAGACTTCTGTCCTGGCCTCATACACTCTACTGTAGGCCTCTTCACTGGGTTGACTGAGGGAATTTGAGCCATGGGGTGTGCCAGCTCTCGCCTGTATGCGGGCCATTTAGGACTATGAGGAGGCATTAAACTGCAATTATGAATGGCAGAACAGCGAGATCGCTGTTAGCAAAGGAAAGAGTCCTGCCTAAAGCTTGTTGGGAGCCTTTGTTTGAAGGCTTCTCAGAGCCTTCCCTCCCCCCCCTTTTCCCCCCTCAACCACCCCCCCACTCCATCTTCATGGTTACAGAATCCAGTCTTCACAGTTTTCCAAAAATTAATGTTGAATACTGTGAAAGTAACCTTTCTTCCAAGGAGAAGGTTCATTTGTTTACAGAGTCCAAAGCTCAGTTTGTGTGCTCTCAACCTTCAACCTAAAAACAACTGTTGTTTAGGCAGAGAATAAACTTAGGCCTGTGCTGAAGTGATAGGTAGGTGGGCCAGGCGAAAGAGCCCCAGGGCGCCAGGATTGAGGTGGTAGGGTACAGTGAGGCTCTGTCAGCAAGCTCAGGGCTTAGGGGTCTGTGGTGGGTGGGACATCTCTAAGGATCCTTAGTGGTCTTGCATCACATGCCCTTGTCTTCAGAGTATGTTTTTACCTCAGGGGCAGTGGAGGAGCTCGAGTTCTGTGTGCCTCTAGAGCAAGCTGTTTAGAGATTGGAGGTTGTGTGTGTGTGTGGGGGGGTGTTCAGTTAGCTTGAGGGAGGCTTCAGATACTGGAGGAGGGAGGGCCTTGCCTCAGGAGGTGTTTCAAAAAAGGCTGGAGAAGGACGTGCCTGTCTCCTATAGTGGCTTGTTTGTGCCAAGCTGGTGGCAGGAATCCTGGGGTTGGCTGGAGCTCTGGGCTCACAGCAGGGCCCACTGTTGTAATCTAGGGGTGGATAGCAAGCCAAGGGGCTTTCTCCTGGAGTCAGTGAGAATTGGTGGGTCAAGAGGTGGGGTGGTGGATTGGAGTCATTTTCTAAGGCAATGCATCAAGTTCCTCATACCCGTACCTTCTTAGGGCGAATGAGTAAGAAAACCTGTTGTCTGCCTGATTCTTTGTCAGGCCTTTCATTCCTGGCTTTTCCTACTTCTGCAGAGTTATCACCGTTTCCCTCCTATCCCACCGTTCCTCTGACAATTGGGTGAAGGGATGGTGGTGAAGAAGAGTATGCTTTGTAAGAGGAGGAATAGAAAGAGGAGTCTGGATTTGCAGATGGAAGGAAGCCTTGCTAGAATAGAGTGGGCTGGTGTCTAAAAACAGGTGCTTTGCAGCTGGACCCAGGATCCAGCAGGTCTTTTGAGCTAGTCAGGAGAGTGGTTGAAGGGTCCTTGTATAAAGGATCTTTCCAGGACACTTTCTGGCATGGCTCTGAGTGACATATGTGGTCTCCCTATGACCAACAGGCAGGGAAGCACCCAGCGTGTAGGTCAATGCAATGGTAGGAAGTACCAGGGATTGTCTCATTGACCTGTAGGGTTTGGCATGGCCACTTAAGGCTAAGGAGTCACTGGGCTCTTCAGAATTCCATCTCCTGGGCTCTCTAAGATCTTGTGGGGGGTGGTTGAAGAGGTGTGGAGACATGTCCAAAGGAAGAGACAGCAAGTACAAGAGAGATGTTTGTTTGCAGAGAGGACTAGAGAATGTAAGAAAAGGTGACATCCTTTCTAGTAGTCTCATGTGCCCTTAGACAAACTTTGACCAAGCCCAAGTACTTAGAGCATTTCAGGAAAATCTGCTATTGATGCTGTGTGTTGCAGATGGAAGCTTTGCTCAGCCAAGCTCAGCAAACCCTCCTGAGCTTGGAGAGAGTCCTTACCTGTACAGAAGCAGGTCTGGGCTCAGTTGGGTACCTCAGTCCTGGTTTCTGATCCACTTAGGGAATGTGAGGCTCAGTGGGGTACAGAGAGGGATAATCCCTGCCAGATGCCTTCTTTTCCTCTTCTTGGTGTGCCACATACCAGAGGAACACCCCCACCACCCCCGCCGATGATCCAGGAGAAAGGGCCACACACGGCTGAGGTGAGAGGATGGCTGAGGTCAGGGGTCAATAAAGAATAGGAAGACAGGAAACAGTCAGATCCATTAAGATACCAGAAGAGGCACAAGTTTGCTACTGGGACGGGAAGGTGAGTGACAAGAGGTGGGAGCTGAAGAGACAGTTCTTCTCTTCCTTTGTACCACTTAAAACTCATCCTCTATATGTGACATCTTCACCGGGCCCTGGATCTAGATCTAGTTTGGGCCTGCTGGGAATCACGCCATAGCTGGTGAGACAGGAATCTTAATCACAGGGGGCCTGAGGCAGCCAGCGTGCAGTATGGTCTTGCTTTCGACTCTTTGAGAAGGTCGGCGCAACCAACCCTCCTTTCAAGCTCCTTCTCATCGTCATTGCCACCTAGCTCTGCTTTTCTCTTGGTAGGTAGCTCTCCAGATGGCTCGTGTCAAAAGAACTGGGGAGTCTGGCAAAGCAAAGGCAGAGTGGTAGTAAGAGGCTGGGGAGCAGGTACTTTTTCTTGACAGTGAAAGCTTTAGTGTATGAATCTTCTGATTTTACTCAAGTTTGACTCAAATTACACTAAGCAGAAAACAAGAACTACACCAGAGGGCGGCTGAAAGAAGAATGGTTAGTCTTTTTCTTTGGCAGGCAAAAGTGCGAGGTTACTTTCTAGGGTATGTCAGACCCTGGGGTTGGTTACAGGAATCATGAGTGAGGATGTAGAAGACTCGGTGACAGGGATAGGACAGGGTCATTCCTCTACCTATGGCTTATGCAGAGTGTTTAGGCTTTGGGGATGGCCTCTTGAAATGAGACGGAGAAGCAGGGTCTGAAGATGAAAGAAAGGTCTGATGGCCCAGGTGGACCTCATGTTTCCTCTGAAGCCCACTCTTGGAGTTGGTGCTTGAAGGTGCCCTTCCTGCCTGCCTGTTTTCGTTCTTCGTGTTTTTCGTTGATCATTTTCTTCTTGAGGGGGACCAAAATGGGATGAGATGAAGGAGGCAGAGAAAATAAACTGAAAGTCTGAGTCTCGTGATGAGTCCCTCTGAACTTCTTCTGATGCAAAGTTACCTATACAAGACCTCAGAGTCTTTTTCACTAGTTCAAAGTAAGAACAGGAAAGGAACTACACACAACTAGCTGCCTTTTCCAAGCTCCTTGGGCCCTTCTGGCAAAGAGCCTTGCTCAACCTGCTCCTTACTGGTGGGGCTCAGATTTGTGTGAGCAAGGAAGGTTAAGTGGAAGGTGGTTTCTTCCCTGAGTACATGGAGCAGACTCAGCAAGCACATAGTAAGAGCTCAATAAATAGAGATTCCTTGTATAGAACGAAATTATTTGTTGAATTTCCATGTGGGTAAATACACAAAGTTGCCTTCAATAGAGGGAAGAAGGACCATAAATGTAGAGGGTTGATCAGTAGATGGTCCACAGAGTGCTCTACAGAGTGGAGGTAAAATGGATGTGAGAAAGGGACCGGGGAAAACAAGGTGGAAGAGGTGACAAGTGAGGGGCACAGCAAGGCCAAGGCAGCCTAGGGCAATGGCTGTGCCACCTAAGAACCCATGCATACTTCTTCCTCAGAAAGTTCTGAAGTCTTTCCTGTGAATCGTAGACCTGGGAAGGAAGAGAGTGCCCATTTCCCTCTGCAAGCACACAGCATGGTCAGAAATCACCATTGCCAGGACTTGGAGAGGGAGAGGATGACTCTCCATGTGATGTGGGAATGGGAGCTGTGGGGCCTCAAGAAGGGGCATCTGTCCAGGAAGAGTTCAGAATGACAGTGCAGCCATGGGAGTTCTGACCCAAATACAAGCCAGTGGTGCTTGTGAGTTGCAGTGAGAGTCAACTCTTGTATACTTTTCTTGATCTTTTGCTGAGAGCAGATATGTCACATGTTGTAGATGTCAATAGAGGAGCCAGCCGCCGCCCCCCACCTTTGCAGCTAACTGTGCATCCACCAGAGGAATGAATAGCTCATGGTTGTGACATAGCCACCATGACAGTGGGAGAAAGGGGAGCTGGTCAGTAAATTCTTGATCTGACCTCCAGAGAAGAGTGTACAGTGAGGTTCCGAGTTCTTTGAAACTAAGTGATGGAGGCAGCTCAAAGGTCTGCTCTCCTGGCACAGACTTAGGATCTCAGTAAAGTCTGCTCTTCAAAATTTGGGAGACTGACTTTTTTCCTTCTTTTAGGCTAGAGCATTACACGTCTATATGTAATGTCCAGTCACTATCATTTTACAAAAGGAAAATTTTAACTCTGCCAAAATAGAAAGGATATACTCGGTTCTTGTGAGTCAGACTGTCAAAATTGGAGAATCAGTCCTAGGATTCAACTTTCAAGGCTGTGAGCTCAGAACATATGTTTCTTAGAATTCATTTTGGGGCCTGAAGAACCTCTTCCCATCCTGTTGCCTTGCCTTTGACAGCAGCAGTGACTCCTACCTTGTCACCTGATGGGTGAGAGAGATGCTAGCAGTGGCTCCCTGCATTCTGGTTATGCCAAATCAACTAGTCCCAGTTCCTTAGCCATGCCCTGGAGTCAAGTACTTATTGCTGGTTTAAAAAATAATATAACATATGCCTTCCACGTATCTCCCTCTCATTTTACACGTGACCTAATTATACTCATCCTTCAAAACCCAGCTCAAGGGCCTCAGCCTCATGTTCCCTGTGAGTCCCTCATCTTCCTGGCAGGAAGCAAGTTTGGATGAGAGCTGCGTGCTCTGTATCCAGCACTTTGTCTTTTAATTTCTTGCTCACACACTTTGAGTGGTATATTGATGTGGTGACTTCTTGGCTAAACTGGGAGCTCTTTGGGGGTCAGTGTTTCTATTTTCACTGTGTGTGTGTGTGTGTGTGTGTGTGTGTGTGTGTGTGTGTGTAGGACCTGATGTGCAGGGAATGACTTAAAGTCTAGGGAATGACTTAAAGTCTAAGTCATTAGGAGCTGATGGCAGGTTGCTCTGTCAAAATGCTTTAAAATTAGTGGGCAAGGCTGGCATTAGGACTGCTGCCAACATGAGAGAGACAGTGATCTAGGTTGGCGTCTGATGTCTGTGGCTTGGGGAGTCTTACCTTTGGAGGTTGGCCCTAAAGACCTGCCTGTAGACACTGGGGTGCAGAGTAAGGCTCCAGTTCTTGAAACAGAGGACAGAATAAAGAGGAAATTGGCTCACACTCGAGCATGACCCCACCTGTCAAAAACTGGTCACTATGCAAATGACTGTTGAGAGCAATGCCCAGAGCTCAGAGGCTGGAGCTCCTGTTTCTCTCAGCAAAGCTGGCGTGGTCCAGCTGTCCTGGATCTAGTTCTTAGAGTTGGTAAGAAACTGGCTGGCTGGTGTCTGAGCTGTCTGTTCAGGGGGGACTTCTGTACTACCTCCTGGCAGGGAGCAGATCATCAAAGGCAGGACATTTGTTGTCGAGAGTTCTCGATGGGTCTTGATGTCTTTTATGGAACTGAAACCCAGCTTCATTGTAACTGGTCTTTTTAGGTTCTGGTTCAATCTTCAGCACCTTGTTAAAGTCCAAAATCTCCTCTCTACGTATAAATTCACAAAGCAGGCCAGCATCTCCTGTAACTACTGTAACGCCCCTTGGCTCCTCCAGCTGTCGCCCTACCCTTCCCCTCTCTGTGCGAGTCCTCCCACCACTTGACCACCCTTCTTTGGGCTTGCAATAAGTTATCAATGTCCTTGATAGTATGTAGAGTTAAATCATTCATGACCTGGACTTTATAATTCAGTGAAAGTCAAAGAAAACCCCAGGCATCTGGTATTTTTCTGTTTTAGAATTCTGCCCTGTGATGCAGCAAGGCTGCCCATCTCACACCCAGGGAAAGTGGCTGAAGAGTAGGACCAATGGGGCTCCCTCAGGGAATCTCAGCTCCACTGCTTCAGTCTTCTCAGATGCGCTCCAAGTCATGATCCTGACCAGGCAACATGAACTGTCATTCATTCTCTCTATTTTCTGCTGTTAGCATACAGTGAGAGACACTACCTTTACGCCTTGTTTTCCATCATGTAAACAGTGCTGAAGGACACGGAGCCTGATGGCATATGGCCAGGGTAAATCACACAGCCATGGGCCACCTATTGTCTCATCCTCCTGCACACACTCCCATTAGACATGAGCATTATGAAGCATACCACAACAACCAAAATTTCCTCTGGCTTTCAGTTCTTAAATCATCCAATCCAAAACAGTTGACTTGAGTGTAGGAGGGTCCTGTGATAGGATAGCTGTTTTTCCTTGACAGATGTCCTAGCATCTGTTATCTGCTGTTTGTTGCTAATATCTTCTGGGAAAGCCACTACTTTGTCTTTTCTGATTCTGTGTTTACCAAGCAATATTGCATTCTGCTGTCTTCATTTAATTGCTTGGCCAAGAAGAATGTGCGCTGTGGAGGTGGCTTGGGCCGAACCAATTGCCAAGTGAAAAGGAATTAAGTTGCAGATAAGCTATAAGATCAGCTCCTGAGGGAGTAGCCAAACTGGATCCTTGTACTTTGAGCATGCTTGAAGAAAATGGTCAAATCAGCTTTGCTGGTGCACTTTTGGGATTAATGGCTTAGGTCAAAATGGGACAGAAATCACTGGTAGAGTGTACAGTAAAGAGAAAGGACTGATGATACTGGACTGGGGAGAACGGAGAAGTCTATTGTCAACTGGAATATTTTAATATTTATTCATTTTTTCTCCAAGATTCCTAAGAAAAGATAAGGACTCAGTTGATTTACTAGCTTGCTCACCCATTGGCAGATGCTCTCTCAAAGTAAGGAAGCTTTTAATGGGGGCTGTTATTGGTTTGTAACGACCAGTGGGAGTTCTCTTTCATTGTGATGCTCCTTAACTAGTCCCTCTGGTCATCTGAAGAGGTAACACTGGGGAGTTGACTTTTGAATTCCATCTTCAGTCCATTCTTGTCCTTGTCCAGGACCCAGGGCTGAGCAGGTCAAGGCATGAGGAAGCTTTTGTCTCATCACGTACATGGCTTAGGATCAGGAACAGTGGCTTATAGTTTTTTGCTTAGGGAGGAAAAAACAATGAAGTGAAGAGGGGAAGGGAAGGAAAAGAAAGGGAAAAGAGAGGTGGGGAGTGGAAAGCAGGGGAGGGGAGGGGAGAGGAAGAGAGGGAAGGGGAAAAGAGACCCTTTAGTTCAGCTTTTGATACTTTCCTAGTTTCTTCCTGGGGAGTAGGGCCTAGTCCCTCTTTGCTTGTGGGACATTAGACACTATCCCTTCTTGGACTTCTTTCCCCTAGGCCTTTCCCTCTCCCTTGAAGCAGAAGATTGTCTTAATAGATTTATTCCTGACCCTTCCTGTCCTCCATCACTGCAGGAATCCCTTTTAGTGGCTTTCCCTTTCTCCCAAGGCAACAGCAGTGAGGCCAAAGATGTGAAAGACTAAGGTTACTGAGCAGAAACTGGAAAGAGGGTAGAAGAAGTATAGGGAAGCCCAATGCAAAATCAACCTCTTAAAAAAAATACTTTCCTGGCACAAGCATGTTCCTAAGTAATTGTCTTCCTGTCTTTCTTCCCACCTACTCTCTCTTTCTGTCCTTCCATTCCTTGATGAGGTATATCTTCAGCCCTCCGAGTCCTTCCCTAATTCTCCACTAATTATCACTTCTCTTTGGCTAATATATTCAATATGACAGCAAGAGGGAAGAGGACACACATCTGTTTCCCACTTCCCTTGCTTGTGGTTCAAATGGTTTTCTTACTTCTATCTTGGGAGATACTACTTTCAGAATTTAGAGTCTAAAACACCTCTATATTTGCACACAAGGTTTGTTTTTAATGGAAGGCTCCTAGCTAGTGGCAGTGTTGGTGTGCAAGGTTGGGTGTTTTCTATAGGTCTTTTGGTCTCCTGGGGTGGGGATGATGTGACTTCAGTAAGGCTTAGGATCTGGGAGAAAGGCAGGAAAAAAAAAAGGATGAATAAAAGAGAATGAGCAGTCTCTAAATTGCATTAAAAATATACCCGCCTTCCACCATTCCCCTTTCCCTTATTATTATTGTGACAATCACTCAGCCCTGCTTACCTCCAATCCTAGTGCGCCTCGAAGGATTGCTCCTTCCATACGAGTCTTTGTTGCCACAGCTTGTTCTAGGAGCATTTGCCTGCGCCTTGAAGGAACCCAGCGTGTACTACCAGGTACAAATCATGACATCCCTCTCCTCTCCTTCCAACATTCTGGTGGTCTACATGGGGCTGTTAAGTGTCACTGGACAAATGATAGCTCTTTGTAAGATGTGGAGCCTCTTAGAGGTTGATTAGGAATGCACACTCAATAGGTAGCTACTACAAAGGCCATACCTCATGCAGCCCATGTGTAGTAAAGATCTGCTGACTTGCACATAGATTTCTAGTCTCACACTTTTTTTTTTTAAATGGTAACTTTAGCTTTCCTTGTCTAACTGGCTTATGTCCCACTCATTTGTGGTGTTGCTGTCGGTGGATGGGAGTCTGCACTGCTGAGAAGGAGAGCTTCATTTCAAGTGCTTCACTTTTCTGGGAGTCATTCCTTAGTTCCCTTAGCTGTGCATTCTTAGAAGGTCAGGACTGTGCTATGGGTGTCATGATGACTGCGAGGCAGCCCTGAGCCTTCAGTTGATGGTGGTGTGTAGAACAGGATGCTCATGGAGCTGAGGAGACGCATCCCCCTTGCAGGGTTGGGTGATGATGTCTACTATACCCCATGCATCAAATTGCTCACTGGTCAGTGAGCTCTGCTGGATAGGTCAGAGCATGGGGCTTTTGAGTCTCATCTCTATCCCCCCTTAGACACTTGGTTTCAGAGCATGTGTTAAGGGCCCTCTCCCATTCAACTCAATTTGGTGTCTCTAACCACAGGTCTCTGTGAGGTCTAGGCTGAGTCTAGGCTGTCTATGGCAGGAATCTCACAGGCTCTCTGAATAAAGCACAGTCCTTGGAGTATCCTTCCTTGCCTCCTCTTCAAGTTGCTTCCACTAAATCTTCCCCACTTCCCCCAACCAGCCCTCCATTTGTTCAGGACGTCCAAGCCTGAACAGCCTTGGTGTGGGTCCCTTTTGGTTTGCCTTTCTTTGCACTCCCACATTGAATTCACCTTCCAGCCTTGCTAGTGTTGCCCCTGAGTACATTCTCCACTCATTTTCTCTTCATTAGCTCTGCTGTCATCATCCCTAGACAAGGTCACCATCACAGGGAGCTTAAATGGATTCCCCTAACAGCTTCTGTGTTTGCCCTATAGAGCCAGCAGAGCCATCTTTTAAAAATGTAAATCCGATTTGTCTGGGTTCTTGGCCTTCAAAGCATTTCCTGGTGATCCTCTGGGCTTGGAGTGAAATCCAAGTTCCTTGCCACAGCCTAAAAAGATGGCTAATGCACTCCAGCCTATCTCTTTGCCTTCACTATCTTCCTTCCTTCCTGTTCCCTGCCTCCCAACATCATTGTTCCCTAGGGAATAACTTTGCATAGCTAAGTTTCCTCTGTCTAGAATGCTCTTTTATCTGACCTCTGGACAGAATCTCTTTCAACATTATGACCTTGCTTCAAGATGTTGCCTTTTCAGAAAGGCAAGCAAACAAAAACTCGGCCACAGTGCCAGGGCTCCAAGGCTGCCCAGGTCTGGGCAATCTTAATAGCGCATACAGCACTAAGAATATTTTTTGATGACTGCCCCTCTGCTATGACAGAAGTGTAGACTCTGAGAAAGCACATAGAGCGACTTTCACATATTCACGGAATCTCAGGTATCTAGTATGTGTATTGTACCTAATAAGTGTTCAACCAAATTGCTTGGCACATGCATTGAATTTGTCAAGTGAATGTTAAATGTATTAGAAACGAGTATAAAGAGTGCCTTGGAAGAGGCCTTACTGTCTTCTTCTTTCAGATCTCATGGTAATGAAACGCCCAGTCCTTTTCAGTGGTGAAGCATTTAGAGGGACCACCACATCCATTTCTCTGTCGGTGTTAGTTTCCATTCTGTTAATGTTAAGACCAGCCATGTCAAACTCACACTCATGAATTGGAACATGCTAGGTGCTAAATGGCTTCCTTAGACGTTTACTTCCTGTTTCGCAGCCTTCACAATTTGCATCTGAGTCTGGCTTGATAGGAAGTGAATAACACTGAAAACATGCTCGAATCAGTGTCATTGACCTTGACTTTAAGAAGCATGGGACTTGATAGTACCTGGTGTGGGGACAGTCAGTGTGACTGACCAGAAGTGTGTGCACTGGGCAGTGGGTGCTATTCCTTGCTCTTGAGGGTGGCACCAGAGCTTGCTTCTTCCAGTTGAGGTGATTTCTGTCTTACATTGGGTCAGACACCTCTGAGATTCCCTTTGAGGACATAAGTATACCCATCAGTTTTGGGGACTCAACTTAACACTGTACTTTTTTTTTTTTTACACCATACTATGTTTTACTGTTTTGCACTTTGCGTGTACCTGACACGTCAAAGTGTTTTCAAGAAAGGATTGTGAAGAACTTCTGTCTCCACTTAAGGATTGAAGTCCTATTTCTTTAGAAAGCATCAAGTAGGGGGTCAGCTGTGGCTTCACATCTGTGAGCCTCACACAAAGAGCCTAGCCTTAAGTTCATATCTACTTCATATTTGCATTACCTGGTAATACCACTGGTACTAACAGGCCAGCAGCTAAGTAGACACTGAAAGCAACTGGCTTTGACTAAAGAAGCTGAACTGGTCAGCTAGAAAGGCTGATTGGTCAGCGGAAAAAGACTTCCCTTGTGGTAAGCTTGCTGTGTTAGAGAGGGAAGACACACCCAGAGATGCTATACATCGTACTTGTGTGTACCTAGAGTAGTCATGGAGGCAGGTCCTCTTTCAGCTGCCAGGGATATCTAGAGAAAGGTCCTTCTTCAGGGAGTGCTTGGATGCAGGAAAGCTGAAAGGGGGGACATAAGGCTGAGTCAAAGGGCTGGGGTTAAGGGTCAGTGGTAGAGTGCTTCCTAGCATATGTGAGGCTCTGGGTACCACCCTCCCCCAACCCCAGCACCACATGAACAAGAAAACACAAAAAGACCGAGTCTGAAGAGGGTGACTGAAACTCTTCTAGATTAGACGTAAGTCCTACACCCAAGGAAAGCTCGCTCACAGTCTGCAAGAAAGCAAAGACAACAAACCACTGTGTTAGCTTCAAGGCAAAAGTGGCTAGAAAGTTCTGTAAATGACAAAAATGATCTGGGATACACAGGAGTTTCTTCAGATTTGGGGTGGTGGGGGTGAGAAACTGGAAGACGTGTGGGCAAGTTAGCATTTTGGTGAAGCTTGGTTAGGTGGGTAGATGGACCGGAGTTGAGAGGCCCTGACTGGTACAACTCTGTATCAGCAGGTGAGGGGTGGTGTCTAGACAGCAAGAAGCAGCCAACCAAATGCCCCTTCTTGACTGGCATGGGAGGCAGACTGTCCACTGAGTTGTTCCTTGTCTTTGCTTTCTTGTAGACTATGAGTTAGCTCCTTGACAGCAGGGCCTATGTCTAATCTAGAGGAACTTCAGCTGCTTTCTTTAGTCATGACCTTACTGCCCCTTCTGGACTGGAGGAGAAAGAATGGAGCGGCTCTGTAAGCATGGGGGTTTAAGGACAGATTAAGGCTTTGTCTCTGGACTTAAACATCTCAACAAAGGGTATTCAACAGCTGTCAGGGAAGAAAGAGGGAGAGAGAGAGAGAGAGAGAGAGAGAGAGAGAGAGAGAGAGAGAGAGAGAGAGAGAGAGAGAGAGAGAGAGAGAGAGAGAGAGAGAGAGAGAGAGAGAGAGAGAGAGAAAGGTTAGAGATGTTTTCCCTCTTTTGTTTGACATGAGTTGTATGGTTTGGTTGACAAGAGTCAAACAAAACCTTATGACAGGCCTTGGGCCTTCTTTAACTCCAGACTGGCTCCAGAAATCAGTATGACCACTAGGCCCTGTGGATGGAACAGACTGCACAGGTTCAGGAGGTTTTGACGGGGCAGGGATGGGTGCTGGCTTGAGGGCCTGCATTAAGGACCTTGGCCTGAGGGCCTTTTGTGCCAACATTCGCTGAAAGTGTTAGTGTAGACACTTTACTCAGTCTCTTCCACAGGATGCAGACTGGTGCTGAGCTTTCCATTCAGCATGGTTACCTGAATCATCTCTCTGTTGAGGTAGTTTTGGCTCTAACCTCTTCCACGACTTTTGAGTGTACAGTCTCCATGGCTTGCAAACTCTCTTGTGTGGGTGCTTGAGGGGCAAGGGTTGCTTACAGCTTCGTTGTTGCTCACTCAAAGTCTGCTGGTTCAAGGTCCAGGCCCGCATCTCCACGTTGCCCTCCTGATTATACCTCCTCACACTCATTCACAGTCTGTTCAACAGTCTGTTCTCTCCCAATGGTCAGGCAATTGTCACAGCCTCTCTGCTCTTGGACAGCTGCTCCTTTCATGACAACTTTGTGTTTGCTGGGATGGTTCTTTGGACTCATGTTGCTCTGTTTAATCACAGCAGTTTCAAAGGGGGAGAGGGAGCTTAATAGAGGAGTTGGTGGTGGTTGGTGTTGACTCCAAACTGAAATTCGGGATGAGCTGATGAAAAGTTTGGGGTTCTTGATAACAGCACTGAGTTGGGCAACACGGGCGTTTATACTTTAAAAATGAAAGTCGTGTGATGTCTGCTTTTGAGACCGTTTTAATAAGAGGTGGAAAATTCATAGATAAAATGGAAAGGCTTAGAACACCAGGGAGAGCCTGCACAGTAGATTAACATCTCAGAGGCCAAGATGTCTAAATACAAGGGTAAATGCTTACAGAAGAGTTGGTGGAGCAGGGAGTGGCTTGAAGCCCTGTCATGTTCACCTATGAGATGATGAAATGCCTGTGCCTACTGGGGTATTGGGAGGATTCCACAGGCTCACAGCTATCAAGAATCCTACTGCTCATCACAAATAAAGCCCCTGGGCCCCAGAGCATTCTGATTCTGCCTCCCATGCATTTCCAAGCAGGATCTAGCCACCCTTGGTCCTAACACCTGCTCCACTCACCCCAGGGTCTTCTGGTCAACTGTAGTGTATTTCATCCCTCCACCTTCCCTTTCTACTTCCTTCCTCTGTGCTGCTTCCCCTCGTCCCTGCCACCCAGAGAACCCCCTCATGTGTGTTTTTAATGTTATTTCTCTACAGTTTCTATTGCTTCCTAGCTATCCCATTGAAGAGGGTGAGGAGTGGCGGTGTAGCCACGCATCTGTGGTAGTAGCTAGCTCTTTAGGGCTTTGTAAAGTCACTTCTCAATTCTCCAAACCCAGGAATTTATGGCCCTGATGCTGCTCTTTTGAAGAAGGGCCATACCTGAGTTAACTTTGCTGGAAAGGTATGCCCAGTGGGCCCAGAGCCGTTGCTTGCTTACTAAAGTCAGGGGCATCACCAGGCAGAAGCTGTTGGCTTGTCAGGTAAGGGTATCAGCTTGCCTGATGAGGATCCTCGCCCTACCCACTCCTCTTACTTACCTGACCTACCCATCACCAGCACAGAGCCTCATTAGCGTGCAAATAGATGCACAGCTGCTCTCCCTTAATTTCATGCTCAGTGAGCCTGATGAGGGCCGACTGCTGCTTGTTGTAAGGTGGATGGTGTGTTTCTCATTAAGAGACATTGTACGCTGCCTCCTTAGCTTCAGGGATGAAGTGGTGGCCAAAGGGGGGATTACTACGACTACTGCTCGGAACCATTACCAGGAGCTTTCCAAAAGTTATGTAATACAGTCCTTACAAATCTGCAACCCTACTGCGAATTAGAGGGCCTGTCCCCATTTTACCCATGAGGAAATAGAGGCTCAAAGAAGTCATATAACTAAGAGGCCCAGCTAGGGTTCTCAATCTTTGTCTTCAGTGTCCATGCTTTTTTGAGCCCTGTTACTCAGTACTATAGTAGTACAGAGGGGTGGGCCGGCTCTGTTTGCATGTAACCGCTCCACTATCTAAGCATGCAGTCTGGAACTCTACTGCCCCCACCCCATGCACATCTTCCTGCAGGCACAGCTGGTGTTTAACTGTCCAGTCTGAGCACTGCCTGGCAGGAGAGAGCCCCATGGCCTGGCGCATGCTTATGGATTTACATATGCTATTTCCCCCCCCCCCCTCCTCCTCCAGTTTTCTCCTGATATCAAAGCACTTTTGTTGTATCTGAGCTCTCAGTGAGCCCTGAAAATAACCTAAAAGGCAGGGCTGATATGATTATTGTCAGTGGACAGAGAATGAATTTGAGACTCTGTGGCCCTGAGTGAGATACCCCCAATCAATAGACACAAAGCATTTGTGTGTGTCGGGGGTGGGGTGGGGTGGCGGGGGGAAGATGAGGCAGGAGCTCTTTTTGGTTTCCAAGCAGTAGTTCATTCTTTAACGAAGCCTGGATATTTGGATCTTTCAGTTGAAGACAGTTTGTTTTAATCAGTGGCTTCAACTACTCTTGGCAAATTGGGGTCCCGAGACTGGAGAGGCTCAAGGAGGTTTGTAGGACAGTCTCCCTACTGGTTTCTTTTGGGATTAAAGATAATGATTTATATTTCTAATTTCAATCTGATCCTTGCTACTTGGATCATGGTCTTTTCTCCACTGCCAGGGTGATAGAGTTAATTTCTGAGAGAGAATTATCGTCAGGAGAACAAGACAGGGTGCCCCAGGGAAAGAAGAGTTTAGCAGCTGCCAGCAGGTGCTGTGTGGCTCTTGTTGGCCTGGGCAAACGTTCTTCCTTTGTAGCCAGAGATGCAGGTAGCAGTAACGGGATTGGTGGTGGGGGTGGGGTGGGGGGGGAGGAGAGATGAAAAGGGAGTTCTTAAAATCAGGTCCTGTTAGTAGGATACTTTGGATATGACATGGGAGGGGAAAAGAATAGGAGCAAAGACTTCGTTTCAAAATGGGATAACTTCTAAAGCTAGGCAGAGGCAGTGGAAGGACCTAGAATAAAGTGAAACATACTAAAAAGTAAGGTCAATCTTTAAGCATCTGGCAGCTACCCAAGAGAAGCCCCCCCTTTTTTCTTTTTTTCTTTTTTGGTTGGGCAAAATTCTAGCCAATTGAACAGGCTTTTTTTTTTTCTCTCCCAGAACAGAGTTTTGGGTCACCACGGTAGGCAAGGCACATTGAATAGGTATCTAGTCGACTGGCGAGCTGGTCAGGCCTGAGCTTGGCTGCTGAGCACTGTGATGTAAAACTGCTGGTCAATTCACTTCTCTGGAAGTGCTTCTTCATAGGAAAGATAGAGACACTCATGTTACACAGAAGGGGAAGGTCCTTGCCAGCTGAGGTTTGAGATGCTCAGTAATTAGAGCTGTGAGAGTCAGGCAGTGCTTGGATTCTCAGGATTAACCTTGGCTAAAACTTGGAGAAAGGTGGCTTAGAGGAGACCTCAACTTACCTGGTACCTATGTTGAAGGGGTCCCCATCCCCACCTAAGATGTATCCTGGCTTGGAAATTCTATGCAGTCTTATGGTTGTTTTTTTTTTTTTTTTCATACACATCTTAAAGGAATAATATCGTAATGAGGACAACTTCAGAGTCCTTAGGGCCAACATCCCATGGGGATGCTATTTGAGCTAGGAAAGGTCACTTGGGCCTGACCTTCTTTGGCTTCCAAGCATCTACATAGTGGACACTCCCCCATGTGATGCCCACAGAGACTTGCTCCTCAAGGCTTAATTCTAAGGTGAATTCCTGGTTCTCCATTTCTGCATCTGAGCCTGGCTGCCTGAAGCCCCCTTCTGGTTCAATAAGCTCTGTGTCACACCTGCTGCGATTAGGCTGGGAGTGTGTCTGTGCTGTCCTGGTCCCCACGAGAAGGTAGCAACTGGCCCTAGGGAGCCATTCTCTTGTTTGTACTTTCCTGAGATGAAGCAGCAAGGATGTGGATGCTAGCTGCTTTGTGGGGGCGGGGTCCTTTGAATTAGTTTGATGGAATTTCTCTGCTGGCTCTTTAGATACTTTATCAAATTCCATAAACTAGGTTTCCAGGGATCTCTTCTTGAACCTCTGGGACCTTACCTCTCAGGCATGTTGTCTGCCAAAGGTGGCCTACTCCCACATTGCTTCCATCTGTGGTCACGCCCTCTTCACAGAGAGTCACCTGATCCCCACATCCCTATCTACAGCCATGCACAGGTGGTGCCTGGTGCTGCTGCTCCTGGTAACTAACAGCTTAGCTGCTCTTCTACATGCTTTCATGCTAATAGCTTGAATTATTGCTCTTAGGGAAGAAAAAAAAAAGTGGGTTCCCCAAGCCTCTAAGAGCAAGGAGTGAAGGAGAACAAGAAACCAGTGTCAGGCTCCCGTTGCCCAGCTCTGGGTCTCTGCACATTCCTACTACAGCATGGGCCCTTGGTATTGTCTTTACACTTTTTGTTCCAGACTCTCCTCAGGCGCAGCCCATACCTGGGATCTTTTCTGTTCAGGGCTTTCTTAGGCTCCCCCCCCAGCCCCCCCCCCCCCCCCCCCGCGCGCCAATGTGTTCCCATAGCAGCTGCACCTGCAGGGGCCACTGCCTTCCTGGCCAGCCTTCTTGTGCCTCACCCCCCAATCTGCACTGTTTGCAGATGGCTGCTGCCTAGGAAGCCTTTTCCCCCATCTTGCTTACCTGGAAAATCACTGAACCTCCTTCCAGGTCCCACTCAAAGGCCACTGCCTCTGGAAGTCTTCCTAGCCAGAACAAGGAGAGGTCCTTCTCAGCTTCTCCTGCTGCTGCTGCTGCTGCTGCTGCTGCTGCTGCTGCTGCTGAGCTCTCTGCTTTCCAGTAGCTAACAAACCCTCCGAGGCAGGAACTTGGGTGCTATTTGTCTCTTTGGTGCCTCATAGGTCTTGGTAATAGGTGCTTATCACTTGTGCTTGCACAAAATGAAAGGGCGTTCAGGTTGACTACCTCCTCTCCTACAGCTCTGGCCTGAGCTTGGAAAACTAAGGGGCAGGGGGGCAGGTGGACATGGTGGAGGTAGAGGGGAAAGGCGTGTATAGAGGGAAAAGCAAAGGATAAAATAAAAGTGATTAGCTAATTCCTCCTAATAATGGCTGATTTCCTGATTTGATATCTGGCATTAATTATAGTTACTTGCTAGGAGAAGCCAGCCTGCTTCTGTCTTAGGTTTAAAAGCCGTTTTATAGTAAAGGCGAACCAAGTTCACTCCTGTTTCTGATTAAGCCTCTGTTTCTCAAGGATTGGGCGCTGTGCCACCTGCAGCCTTAACTACAAACGGTTCTGCCCTTCCTGTTCCACGAATAGCCGCCGTGTCTTGGTTTCAAAAAGTTATTTATAACCATCTTGTAACCCTACCTTTGTTTCAAAAGGTTCTATGACCACCTATGACTCTCTTCTGCCTTGTGATGCCCACCTTGCAAGCTTGCTTTGTTTCAGGAGGGACTAACTTGCTATGCTTATAGTCTGCTCCTGTCACCCCTCCTATTTTTCCCACCAAATCCCCCTGAGCTATAAAAGCCTTGTCTTCCTCACATCCGATACTTACCTCTGGAACCTCGACTTAGAGGGAGGTAGCCAGTGTACATGAATTAAAAAGTTTGCCTTAACTAAATGCTTGCTTGAACTTAGATATGATGAATCTTGTCTCTCTCCTTCCACCTTTGGGATTAACAAAGGGGCATTAATCCTCACTTGTGGCACTCTGCAGAGCTGTGAGTGTGCCCAGCAGAGTGGATGCTCAGAGGCTCTGAGGAAGGATGCACAAGGCTTGCATAAAATTCCTAGGAGGAGTGGTGCTTGAGTGTAGGTGGTTTCAGTCAAGTGGGTCATGACTGTGTCAAAGTGGTCCTCTGTTCAGGGGCTTGGACGGTGAGAAGGCCTGTATCTGGTGAGAGAAGAAACTGGAGGGGGCTTGTGGATCTGTTGGAGACGTGGGCTCATGTCTCAGCAAGAACTAGTCATCTTCTACTCTGTATGGAGTGCTACCAAAGCCTCTGGGAGAATACTAAGGCAGTCTCCCTGGCGGTGGGGTGGGGGTAGGGTGGGGGAGGACAGCTCCATTAAACAGTACTTTTTTGTTCAGCTTTCGAGGGGGAAGGCTCCTGTTCTGACATCACTACTAACTAGTAGTGTGACTCTGGGCTTCTGTTTCCTCTTCCATTTAAGCAAGAGGCAGAGGTGGGGACAGCTGGATTCCAAAAACATGAAGGGTGGAGCCACATACAAGGAGTCAGTTGCCTCCTCTAGCCACACTGTCCAAAGTCACTGCCATCTTGAAGGTCCATCTCAATGCTAGTTCTTTGTGAACCTTTCCTGGGGAGGGTGCTCCTTGTTATGACCCAGGCTGGCAGTAGTTGGTGTCTGCTGCCCATGTTAGAACATTCTGTCTGTTACCCAGGGTCTTTGTTTCCCTGTCCCTTGTGGAATGCCCCCACCAAATAACCACACAGATGGCTGCTTCACTTCTTCAGGTGTCTGGAAGAGTCACCCTGTCCATCCTGTGGAAAAGATATTCTTTCACATCAGGCTTTACTTTATCACTCTCCTACCATGAATGGCCTGTTAATAAAGGTATCTTATTATAAACTTTGAGCATGAAAGTTAAGAAAAAGAGAGGCACTCAGAAGAGCTTCATGCCACTGCCTCTGCCACAGATCCTACGGCCACCACTCTGTGGGTTTTAAGAGTGTTGTCACCGAAGGGTTGCTAGGAAACCTATGTGAGAACACAGGGTGGTTCCTGAGGGGACCCCTGACGGTACTACAATTGATAAGGTCACAGGGATTGGGGTGGTGGTGGATGTCTTTACTGTAAACAAAGTTAACAGTCATGTTTGAGATTCTCAAATAGTGTCTGGGGAAAGGCAGAGGACCTGCCGAAGGCTGTAAACATCTGGGCCTTAAGCCTTGGTCATTGCTTTTCAACAAAACATCTGTATATGAGATGAGCATCTGCATCATGAGAATTTTCCTTTACTCTTAGTGGTTGATGAAGGCCAAAGTTGTGTCTTGTGTATTTTCTTCCATGCTGCATTGGAAGTGGGGACACAGAGCCCTGAAGAGGCAGGGAGTGGGCACATCTGAACTCATAGATGGGAGGGTCACCATCTGAAGGGCATCTGGAAGACAGGATGCTGTGATTCAAACCATCAAAACATATAAGCAAAAAGGCATACAGTAGAACGAAACATTATGACCAAGATTAACACCCCAAATAGCAGGGCCTTTACATGGTCCCTGATAATCATGATGTACATTGTTAAATTTTAAGACAGAAGCTGATAGTTAATTTGAGTTTATAAGTCTTAGTGGGCCAGGGAATACTGTTTCAGTTGTCGGGCATATGCACAACATAATGAGGATAGCAGGTTCCCTTCCTGTGTGTCCTGAACACACCAAGAGCCACCAGGGCTTGGAAGAGAAGCTAGCCCTCCCTGTCAGCTGAACTTTCCAGATTAGGAGTGAGATCCAGTTGTCATTAGGTTTTAAACAGCATTTAACCACTGCTTGGAGTCACCCATTAATTATATCTGTGATGAGAATGTCAGCAGACATCCCATTTTCCCCAGTTATAAGTTCCCTGTCATGACACATGGGGGACTCAGAACGAAAGAACGAACAAACAAACGAGTGAATGAGTGAGCGGACTGTTTTCATAAGCCCTGGGCCTCTCAAAGGGGCTTTGTTTGTAGTTTTTGTTTTTGTCTTGTTTTGTTTAAGGGAGCAATTGACTAAAGAGCTCTGGGGCTGGAGAAGATAGGTTTTGCCACTACAGAGAAACGATGTATTTTTCACTGCACCCCGCCCCGGAGACAGAGTTTCTTTGTGTAGCTCTGGCTGTCCTGGAACTCACTGTAAACCAGGCTGGCCTTGAACTTACAGAGCTCTGCCTGCCTCTGCCTTCTGAGTGCTCGGATTAAAGCTGTGAATTACCACCAACAGGCCTTACTTTTCATATTTTAAATTTTCTTTTTTTAAATTTAAATTTATTCAGATTACATACCAATTGTTATTCTTACTTTTCATTTTTAATGGGACATTATCACAGGCTAGGAAATATTTGAAGTCTTTACATCTTATCTCACCTTGCCTTCATGAAACACTTCGAGGTGCTGATGATACTTCTCGTTTGTAGATGGCAAAAGCGAGAATGTGAGTTTCCAGGCATCACGTAGCCCAGGAAGCAATGGAGTCGGAACGGGAGTCAGGCTCTGCCTGGCTCTAAAGTGTTTTCATTTTTCATTCTGCTACTCCCTAAGGATGGGTGGTGAGGGAGGAAGCTGGGGTGCTCTGAGCACAGGGTGGCTACTCTGTCCCCAGTTTTGGCACAGTGACTGCAGATTGCCCACTATTTTTTTTTCTTCTTGCCTGTCTTCCTCCTCATTCATTTTCCCTGTCCCCAACCCCAGAGCTGCCTTCCTGCTCCCTCAGTTTTGAGCATAGACATTTCCGACTGCAGCCTATGGACTCACGGACCTCCCAGGCCTGTCCTTTTCAGTCATCTAGCTTTAAACCCTAGGTTTCCAGGGCCGTGCGGCGGCAAAGCCTGGCTCAGACCCTTGCTGGAGCTTGTGTGTGGTGCCCATGAGAGATGGAGAGGCAGGCGCTTATTTTATTATCCTCACTTGCCCAGCTGAATTAAGGTCAAAGGGATTCTCTCTTGGGGAGCCATGGGGAAGAAAGAAAGCACAGGATGATCAAGAGGGACCTCCTTGGGGAGTAGAGATAAGGTGTGTGTGGTTGGGTTGGAATCGGGGGGGTGGGTACCAGGGGCTGGGGACAGGGAGGATGATGCCCCTTTGTCCTCTTTTGGGACTCTCCAAGTAACCTCTCAAGTAAAGGACTTAAGGGTCGTGCAGGGGCTCCCACATCCTAAAATAGTTGTATCATTGTGATAGTTTTGAAGAATCTGTAGTGAAGTCGTTGGGGCACTGCAAGCTGGAGAGCCCACTGAGGTAGTGTCTCATCCTTTAGGGGAGGGCTGTGAGCCTCAAGTGGAAGAAGGGAAGAGCGTTCAGGTGGCCCCAAAGACTCAGGAATGCGAGCTGTCCTTAGTGGGTGCCTTGAGCATTACACTCTGGACTCTGGTACATGGTTTTGGTCTCAGTGACACTGGCTGCATGGACTTAAGCAGAGTAGAAGGCATTCGTTCTTCAGCCTTCCAGGCATTTCTAGGCCTTGGATCTGATGGAGAGGAGGTTTGAACCCTGAAGGAGCTAGATGCTCTTGTTTTTGTTGGATGAGGAGCCTGTAGTTGCTTTCTTTGCCTCAGGGTCCTAGAGAGCAGCGTCAGGAGCAGGTAGTCTCAGCTTTAGGTGTCTTTGGAGTTCTATTCCAGTTTTGACCCTCTGAGGGTTTTGTAGAGAGATGGGTGATAACAATCTGCCTCTGTCTCTTAAGTTCTTACTTTCCAAAAGACACACTCTGGATAAACCATGTGATACAGAACCAGGCCCAGGGGATGCAAGAAATGGAAAGGAATAATGATGGAGCTAGGATGGGCAGCAGGCGGTGCTGAGCTATAGCATCTCTGAAGGGTCAGGAACGCATGCTAGAGCTGGAAGGAGGAGTGTGTGTATGTGTGTGTGTGTGTGTGTGTGTGTGTGTGTGTGTGTGTGTGTGTGGTGGCTGGAGACATGGAGAGAGGTGAGGCTGGAGCTTCCTGGATAAAGGCAAAGAACTTGCCAGACAGCAGAAGCTCAGCTAACTAAACAGCTTTTAGGGGGAGGAGCCAAGGGCTGCGAGCAGACAGACCTCAAGAAGAAGCAAGATGCCCTGTGTTCCACATGCATCCATATCCGCATCCCTGAAGAGCTGGCAGGGCTGCTCATGGGGCGACTAGGAGCAGGTGACAGGTGGATTTCCTGTCCTGATAGAACAGAAAGGATGTGGTAGTGGAGAGCAGAGTGTTCCCCTTACTTAATCCAACCTCCTTCCCTCTTCTCTCAGCTGGGAGTGGATCCTAGGCCACTCATTCCAGGCTTTGTCTCCAGGTCCGAAGTCTCTGAGGGTGCTTGTCCCTCTCGGGCCAGCTGAGGCAGGGGACAACTCGAGTTCTTCTTCCCTGTTCTTTCCCTTATAACAATCCCTGTATCCTCCCTGCTTCTCATCTTTGCCTTCTCTTAATACGATACAGTGAGACGGCCATATGCTGAATACAGAAAACTTGGAGATGTGCACTTGGAGAATAGACTCAAAATCTTGCTGTGCAGCGATGGCACTGCACTCCACCTGGTTTCTCTTCCTGACCCAGAGACTTGGCCAGTTAAACACACAGATGGCTTGCATACCAACTACCAAGCCTTTCCTCACCATAACAGACACATTATACCATTACAGTTATTTAAAATAGTATTATAAATACAAATCCTTATCTACCTTGAAAGAGTTGCCATTATTTATTTGGCCATTGGACTTTTATCAGACGTTTTGGTGACATTTTGTTTTCCCCAGTTAGAAGCTCTTCTTGGAGAGTTATTTTTTATGCTTGTTTCTACCTGGATAGTATTTCCACCTGAGGGTGGACCTCAATCCTAAAAGCATTAAAAAGCTGGTTCTGGATCAAATTGCACAAGGCCCTCACCTTTCCTTTCCCCCACTTAGGGTGTGAAGTGCTTCCCGTAGTTTGCCCTTTTTAGCAAGTGGCCAGGGAAGATTGTCAGCAAAGCACCAACTATCACCTGCCCACCCCCATACAACACAGCCAAGTCAAAGGATCACAGATGAGGTGGCTTCTCTCAACACTTTCCACTAACTGTGGGAAGACGTGTATGCCCCAGGACCCAGATTCCTCAGGCCTGGCCAGGAAGGCATGGTGGGTTCAGGCTGAGACGACAGGGCACAGGCCAAAAGGCACAGTCTCAATGCACTGTCCCATGTCACATGGGGTCTCTTCCAGTTCTAAGGGGCAGGCACTGATGGGCTCAAGCCCTACTCTGGCCTCTTAAGTACACTGTTTATGAGTCTATCTTTAGAAAGAGGGTTGGGGGCCAGATCTAGAAGGAAAGGACAGTCAAGTGATATACACAGTGTCCAAGAATCCTTGCTATAAGGAAATGTCTAGTCCAGGTTTCACAGTTAACTGACTGCAAATTGTGTGTCTATGTGTGTGTGTGTGTGTGTGTGTGTGTGTGTGTGTGTGTGTGTGTGTGTGTGTGTCTAGAGCACACTAGTAGCTATATCAAGTGTGGATTGGGTAGGCCATGTATTATGGCCACTGGGGCTAGATTATGGGTAGCTTTGGGGTGAGGTAAAACTTCAAAGAGCCCAGGAATAGGTTGGGGAGGCTACCAGGTATCCAGATCCCCAAAACAGACTTCACGAGTATGGCTCCAAGTAGGGGCGGCTCCAGTCACCCTTGAGGGCCAGGGGTTCTCATTGATTGAGAAAGTAGCATAATTCCAGCCGGGCTTTGGGAGAAGAGCAGAGCTTGAGTTGGAGATACACAAATAGTATGATGGGCGGAAGAGGAGGAGGAGGGCAGGCACAACTTGGGATCTTCTGAACTGTGTCCCTGAGTGTGCCTTTTAGTTTATCTGTCGGGGGGGGGGGGCACACTTTCTCATAAGACCAGGAATAAACAATTAGAAGAGCGAGGCAGAAAGCTGACCCAAGAGATGTGGGAAATGGGTTTCAGTCCAAGTAAGAGACTCCACAGGCAGCTGGCCATATGGTGCTGCTCAAGGAAGGCCTTCTCTGGTGGAGACATGGTTTGATGAGTCCCTTTTGAGTCTCACTTAAGGAAGAGGTGGCTTCATCCGTGGGACCTGAGGTGGCAGTCACGAGAGTATTTTATACACATTTGTGTGAAGCACTGCCTAGAAGGCTCATGCTGTTCCTAAATTCTTCCTGCCAAACTAAGAGGACTCACTCCATTCCTCACATAGGGAGGACTAGGCTTAAGAGCATGTCACAGGCTCAGCTTTGGTTCCTCATGATTCCTTGGGCCCAGACTCTTAAATAATTGGGCTGCATTGCATCTTCCTGTAGGTGTGAAGAAACAAGACCTAGAGAGGCCCAAAGAATGAAGGGTACCCAATGAGGCCCACTCTGAAGGCCAATTCTCTGCATACCAGGAGAGGTAGTAGTTGAGGGTCCTAGGGGGTGGCTGTGAAGGAGGTAGACAGCATTCTGGGAAGGAATAGGGAAGAAAGAAAGAAGAGGGTGCTGGAGAATTGGTAGTCATCATGACTGCATGGCCAGGGGCCTCTGGCCTCCATCCTGGAAGCATTCAAGTGTACCTCCAGATGTAGACTTGCCCCTCAGACACCATCTGATTCTAGCCCTCAAACACTTTACACTCTCAATGGTCCACAGCATGGGGGCAGTGGCTCCTGACCTCCACTTCTTTGAAATGAAGGGTGCTGCCTGAGAGACTGTGCTTCCCTGGGTGGCTGTGGTCAAGAGCGTGAAATCTCAGGACTTCACCTGGGTTTAAATACTGTCATCAACTGCCAGTTCTGTGACGTTGAGGGCATTGCTGGCCTCCCCTGAGCCTGTTCCCTCATCTGTAAAATGGGGATAATAATAAGCCTGCCTGCCGTATGTGCTGCGGAGATGGAATGGGGGAGGCATTGGTGGCAAGCCTTCAAGTGTTGCTTGTTCCATTAAAAAAAAATACCACTTACCAACCAAGGACAATGCATGCAGTAAACCTAGACCCCCCTATTCAGATCTATCCAATGGACAGCGCATTCTCCACAGTTGTGTGGAGAATGGGAACTGACTCTGACATGAACTATAGTGCCCCCTAGTTGACCACTTCCCCTTGGTGGGGAGGCCTGGTGGCACTCAGAGGAAGGGTAAGCAGGCTACCAGGTTGAGACCTGATAGGTTGTGATCATATGGTGGGAGAGGAGGTCCCCTTCTGTGACAGGCCTAGGGGAAGGGAATAGGGTGAAAGAGGGAGGGAAGGGGGAACTGGAAGATAAAAATGAAGGGATAACAACTAAGCTGTAATCTCAATAAATTTTTAAATTAAAAAAAAATGCCACTTTCTATGATTCTCTCACTTGGCCGTGCTACTTGCATCTCCTGGCAAAACCCCCTTTGGGTAGTTTCCAGTGCTGTGATTTGTCCCCAATATGTGAAGTTTATGGGACTTTGGGTTCTGAGTCCTTCCCTTGTGGCCATATTTCTTTCTCTCTGGTCTCCTCATCCTGCAGCTCAGACTAATGGCATTATTATTAAAGTCCCCTATATCCTGAGACCCACCTAGTTCAAATCCTTGTTTGTTCTTCAGTCTGAGAAGGAGACTGTGATCTCCACAACACCACGAAGACCTAACATTCCCAGTGCCCTTTCCTTCAGAGACTCTTGGATTTAGAGATGTGGTAGGGGCTTAGAGGCTCTAAGCCTTGGGAATGAATGGCCTCCTTTCTGGGCAGTTGGGAGGCATACTTCAAAGTGAATGCTGAGAAAAGCTCCTTGGGTTGGATATTTTAGTGAAACATATTAGTGTGCTTCTGGGCAGGGTGAGTTGGGACAAACTGACTTTGTCTTAGGGAGAAAAGGTGTTTCAAGCCAGTAAAGAGATGCAGGGGGGCTTTGACAAGTTGACTGAGGACAAGTTCCTCGCAGGACAGATGGTATGAGTAGGGATAGTGCAAAAAGTGGTAGGGTAAGGTGAGCCGGTAACAAAGAACACGGCTCTTCGGTTTGATTGACAACTACTGAATACTTCCAATACTTGGCAGGTGCAGCATCTCACAGTTCTCAGCCCTAGGTTGCTTCTGGGGAGCATTACCAATTCCTTTGTTACTTAGGGTCCCCATCCACTGTTGCCAGGGAGTCCCATACACCTGGCAGTCTTCAGAGATGTCAATTGTGCAGGTCCGATGTAGGGAGGGAGTCTTTAACTCTCAAAAGCTTGCTGAGTATTTGGGCTTCCAAAGATCCTGGGACCACAGCTGAGAAGCCCAATGCTGGGCTCTACAGAGTGGGGCATACTGGGAGGGCCAGCAGGCGGCTCTTGGAAGGAACAGTGGGGTCTTTATTGAACTCGGTACTCATGATCTATGTTGCACACCTGCTGTGTCCCACACCCTCAGCCACACGGGAGGAGCTCTGCCTCCAAGGAGCTAGAGAATATAAACTGTGAGACAGGCCAAGACCAAACCACTCAGATGGAGCTTAAAATGCATATAAGTTCTAAGAAGAGATTGGCAGGTGACTTGGGTCCAGGAGGTCAAGGACTTGCCCAAAGTCACACAGCTAGTTAGCAGCAAGACCACACACTTCAACCCCACTCAAATGAACCCGAAGTGTATGATATGATCAAAAGTGCTTTGGGGACCTCCCTCATGTGTAAGATGGACTAGGTGTGAGCAGTGCTTGGAGTTGTTATGGTGTAGGAGGAAGGTCACCTTAGGACACAACTGACTGTCTACTGGGGTGTGCTTGTGATGACCTGGGGAAAGTAAGCAGAGGGCTCAGAGGTGTCAGGGTTCCCAGAATCTCCATGTCCTAGTACTTTTTATAGAGAGAGCACCCGCCAGATCTCAACTTAAATGCCTTTCTTAGTAGAATCGGGCAAATTCTCTGGTCCTCTAATTTATTGGTGGTAAAGAAAACAGGTACCCTGGGACAAATGAGGCCGGGGGTGGGTGGGCAGAGACAGTTGCTTCCAGGTCTGTCTCCTTCAATACCATTCAGGGTTTCTGGTTTACTAAGGACTGTAAGAAACGAATATTTTTCCAGTCACCTTGGAAGAATCTACGGTGGTAGAGGGAAGCAGGGTGGCAGAAAGGCAGGAAGCCTGCCCAGTCCTCATAGCTTCTGTGAGCCCAGATGGGTATGCTGGATGTAGAGAACAGGCAACAAAGGTAGGCTTGCTGTCTGTCAATCTATCTATCATATTAAGGCCCCCAAAACAGGTCCACTTCCTAGGGACCACTTCTGACCACTGACCTGAGTGACAGGCTGCCTATCAGCTTGCAGGCCTACCCTCTCTGCCCTCTTACCTCTGGGAGCAAGCAGAGGTAAGCAGCAGCAGGGGAGGACAAGGCAGGGTAGGTTGGAAAGAGGATGCAGGGTCAGGATGCGCTGTGAGCAGAGACAAGGATTACTTTGTCTATTCTTTTTCCAATTCTCTTCAAATCTATTCTAGGTGCTACTTCCAGGTGCCGTTTTTAAGCCTCCCCTTAATACCTTATATAGCTCCAACATTTCCATCTCTTGGTCAAAGCAGGACACCCTCTTTTGGACTATAACGCCTGACTGTTCCTGAAACACTAGCTGTGGGCCTGACACTTTCTTACCCTGTGACCTATAAAAGAATTCTGAACTCCCCTGTTAAACTGGAAGCGTCTCTTGTTCATTAGAGTCGAGACTGAGTGCCGGAAGTGTGTACTTTCTTGGCCTCCAGGGACGGACACATGAGCAGAGGCAGAGGGATCTGTGAACGCCCCGTGAAAGTGCCTGTGCTTGCTCACAGGGACGGAGGTGTATGAGCCTTACACTTGATCTTAGCCAAAAGGCCAAGAAGTGATGGGGTGTGTGAGTCGCAAGGGAAGGCTCCTTTTGACTCAAGGAGTTGGAGAAGCAGCCAGGGATTCGTATTGACTGAAGGGAGTATTCAAAACCTGGGGTGATGAGAGTGGTAAGGATGGGGAGGAAGAGCTAGAGAGAGAAAGGAGGGAAGAGAGAAGAGGTAAGAAAGAGATAGTATCTGAATTGAGTCCTCTCTATGGGAGCCTAGAGGGGTTGGGGGGAGAAGCCATGCCTTCCAGGGTATCTCTTTGTTTTCTAAGACCTCCAGAGCAGCTCTTCTGAGGGCCAGATGACAGCTTCCATGGGTGATGGAGGGCCGGGGGACCAGTGGGTTAGAGGAACTGAAGAAAGTTTGTGTGATTTGAGCACCCAAGAAGACCATTACAGAAATCTATCCAGGACTGATGAGTGGGTGTACGGTGAAGGAGAGTTGGGAGTGGGCACAGGGCACAAGGCAAAAGGCAAACGCGAAGTCTGTCTGGTAAAGGGGACTTCCAGCTGCTGAGTCCTTCCCCCCCCCCCCCCATGTGTCCAAGACACAGTAGAATAAAAGCAGTTGGAGAACCAGAAGTCGCAAGGTCCAGCCTCCTTTCCTTTAGATGGATGGGGAAAGCTGGGGCCCAGCAGTGGGACCAGAGGAGACAAGCTTGCTGGGCATGCATAGGGCCTGCTTCAGGTACAGGTGAATCAGGAGGTGACAAAATCACGCTACCTCTCTCCTTCTTGAAAAACAGTGTGCATCCATTCCCAGCCTACTAGCTAGCTAAGAGTAGCATATAGTTTTGTGTGACAAGGACTGGCCAGTGCAGTTCAAGCCGATTTGAAGGCACTATGTTGATGCCCCATCCAAGGAGGAGAACAGAATGCAGTTTTGAAGGTGGTTTGTTTTTTTTTTGCTAGATAAGGCATACCTGACTAACATTAGGCCTGTTGGTTCCATATAATTAAAGACAGGAGCTTGGGCTTTTAAAACTACCACCTAGAAATGCAAATTAAGCTGTTGGAAACTTCCTGAAAAATTGTCAGGGAATTAGTGTGTGGTTCTCTAGTAACCACAAAACTCTTAAGAAGCAAGGGTTTCCAGGGCTTGCCTTAGTATCTTCATCACCTGTCTTAGCTCTGGAGGGTTAATTCTGGGAACTAAGTCTTGGTCAGTGGCCATAGAAAGTATCTGAAGTAGCACTCTAGGTTAGTATGTGGTCTGTGGTGGTTTTACGTGATATGAAACATGAGTGATTCTAACCCCTGGGGAAGGGCTCTGACCCACCCAGTGGTTTATTTTTCTGATTACTGTAATTATGTACCCATAATGCATGTTGTAGGCAAGGAAAAAAGATGATAAAGGCCCTAAGCTATAATACCCTACGAGTTTATGCAGCCTCGAACATGTTTTTAATAACAAAGGGCTTAGATTAGATGTGCTGTAGTCTGCTTACTTTGATTTTAATGTTTACCTGGGTTTTTCTGCAAGGCTATGCCAATGAGAAAAGGTAATATTTTTCCTATGTAAGATAATGCAGATTATAGTTGCAAACTTCAGTTGTGTTGATGTTGTACACACAAACAAGACTCAGGTGGAATATTTCCAGTCTGCTCGAGGGCTGCATCACTAGGCCTCATTTGTAAAATAAGACATTAGTAGCCTGGCATGGTGCCACATATGTGTATTCTACACACACTTGGGAGGCTGATGCAGGAGGATTGGGAGTTTGAGGTCAGCCTGGGCTACATAGTGAGCTACAGAGAGACTCTTGTTTCAAAAAAAAAATTTTTTTTTTTTCAACAACAAATGCCCAAGCCAATTGCTGCTTCTGCAAAAACTCTTCTTGGCTGTGACATTTATGTTGGGTGTGACGTAAAGGAAATACTGGATGAGGGACTATTGGTAAATTAGTTTCACTGTTTGAAGTTCCTTCAGAGCATTGCGTGTTTGTTCAACTGTGCCAAGAGGAGGAGATCTTTTCGTCTGATTGATTTTGACTTGCACTCTAGACTCCGTGAGAGGCATCATGTCCCACTTGTATCTAATACTTGTCTACTGACACAAGACCGATGTCGCCCTGTTCTGTGCTCCTATGCACTCTTGGTACCTTGTCACTGCTCTGAGGAGGCATTCTTCCAGTCTCATAGCTTGTCATGCTGTGATGGCCATAGTCATTTGCAAGACATGTCCAGCTGATGGGTGTCATTAAGAGAAGGAACATCGAGGGGCCACGGGCATCACCCCTTCACTCCCAGACTTCTGGTTTTCTGTGTTTGCTTTAAACCCTTCCCCAATGGATCCCAGTCACTGCTCTCTGCACAAATCCTTCACAGCCCTGAGGATGTCGCTGAGTTCTTCCGCAGTAGCTGTCACTATAAGTGCTGACAATGTCTCCCTTTTCTTCATTTCTGGATCCCTGGTTATCTTATTGATGAAGACAGACACTCCTGGATTAGTTCAGCCTAGTCTCCTAGTTCTAAGAAAGCAAAGACAGCTAACGGGTGGCGGTGGTGCAGGTAAACACTGTCCTACCTTAATCGTGATTGGTTATATCCAGGAGTGCTTACAACACATCTTTTTCTTGTTCAATCACTAGCCAGCAGCTAGTTGCGAGGCAGCCATCTAGCTCTCCCCTTGACTGATGTTGTCTGTGTCTCAGCTCTCACCAGCTGCATCTCGTCCAGTTGCTTCCAGATGTCCTCTAGTTCAAGGCCCCCAGAAACATACCTTTGGACAGAGATTTTTGTTGGCTCATTGCAATCCATGGGATCTTGGTGGGAATTTGGGTAAGAATGTTAGAAAAGGCTTCAGGATTTGGACTTGCTTTAAGTGATCTGGAGACTCCTCAAGGTCTTGGGATTTCTCTGGACTGGATGCTGACAGGCAAAGGCATCCATTCTAAATGGCCATCTTCATACACTTTTGTTATCTGTGTGGTAGTGGTGTGTGTGTGATGTCTGCATGTGTGTACAGGAGTAGGTCCAGGTGCATGAGTGTATGGAGGCCAGAGGTCTGTAAGTCCGTTGTCTTATTGATCTCCATTATGGTTTTTTTTTTCTTTTTTGAGACAGAGTCTCTCACTGAACCTAGGAGCTCATCAACTGGCTAGACTGGCCCATGAAATCTTCCAGGATTTCTTCTGTCTCCTTCCCTCCCCCAGCACTGGTATTACAGTTGTGTGTTGCCACACCCAGGGTTTCTCTTTCATTCTTTTAATGTGGATGCTGGGGATCCAGATTCAGGTCCTGATGAGTACAGAACAGTGAGCACTAAAACCACTGAACTGTCTCCTCAGCTCCTCACAGTTCATCCTCCCAAAGGGAAACTTAGGGAATGAGTGAGCTTCTACCATAATTGGTTAAAAAAAAAAAAAGCAGCCATCACTCCTGTTAGCCACACAAATGGTTTTCTGTGACTCGGAGGACACTCAGATCTCTAAATTTTAGTAGTTATGTTCTGAGGGATTTGACTGGATTTCTTCTTAGCTTAGGTTGCTCTTCCCTCGTTTCCCTTTCCTGCCACTCAGAAGGGGAAGGATGGAGACAGCACCAGGAAGAGGAAGAGAGCACCTGGGAAGGGATGGCTTACCTTTTCCCACTCCTGACCAAGGGCAGAGTCAGCTCTCACACAGCTCGTGAGGCTGTGGCTCGTAGGTCTTTCCCATTGTCAATATTTTCCTGGTTAGGGGAAGGTCAGGGAATGGCATCTGTAATTGGATAAGAGTCTTTTTTTTTTTTTAAATTATGTTTGGGAAGAGTATGTCTTTAAATCTGATGAGACAAGGGCTGCACCAAGTGTAGGAAGACTGAACAGAAGACAACACCAGCAGAAACACAGGCATGGACCAGGTGGTAACTTGGTTAATTGTTCTAAGAACAGACCCTGAAGACAGGGCTTGGGTGTACAACTCCAGGCCAGGAAATCCTGCCTCCAATCCAAGGGACATTTTCCTAGGTGCCCAGTAGAACGCCAGTGGCTGGTCCAAGTCACCTCTGCCTCCTTGAACACAGGAACACAGTTCCTTGAACTAAGCCAACTCCTCCCCCAAGCTCTGGAAACACGTCTGAGGCCCTAGGGCCCCGTCCGTTCCCACGAAGGGTCTCTCTCCAATGTCTCTCATTCCAAATCCATCTTCATTAGTGGCTATAGATGTCAGAACCCAAGCCCTTAGTAGGCTGTTCCTAGATAAATAATACTTTTCATATTTAATTTATGAGTAGTTCTCTACCCTCTTTGGGGTGTGCTGGGTTAATTAAGAGCTGAACTAGATGGAACTGCATGTCCCCAAGGATAGTCAGTTAAGTACTTTCTGACAAGAAAGAGAGAGAGAGGGAGAGAGAGAGAGAGAGAGAGAGAGAGAGAGAGAGAGAGAGAGAGAGAGAGAGATGACAGGTCTAAGAGGAAGGGCCCAGTGGGAGCTCCCATCTTTTCACCAAGACCTTGCTCCTGAGTCTGAGCACGCATTAGCTTCATCCTTCTTTTTTCAGTTTGGAGGCTCCTCCAGCCCTCTGCTTACAGTCCTCAGTCTGCAGGACGTTGGGGCCAGGTTGGCTTTTGCAGCTGCCTCCGGGTTGATGATTTCCAGTTGGGCCGCCGCCTACGGTACAGGGCACTGTTGGCCTTTCTTACTGCCTTCAGAATCAGCCCAGGGTTGTTCTCTGACATTCCAATCCCATTGCTAGGGCTTCTAATCCCAAATCTGAGCCCTAAAGGCTGCGTGGATGTGGTTTCTAGCCAATCCAGGGCAGCGACTGAGAACCACCTTGTCACGAGAGAACACTTGCCCTGCCTTCTGCATGCCCTCACCTCCACCATCTTCATGCCTTCACCCTTGAAGGCCAGGGCCTGCCTAAGAATGAGGCCGTCAGGAAGGGGCAGGGCGGGGGCAAGGTCCTTGCTTGTGGCTGTCGAGAATCCACCCGTCCCTCTCTGCAGCATATCAGGCTGCAGAACTCCTGCAGTTTGGTCCAATTTCTTATGCATAGCTGAGGAGAATGAGATCCTCAAGAAGGTTGAGCAATATGACTACCACCCTCAAGTGAGTTGTTAGTTCAAAGGTGGGGCTGGGATCAAAGGCTGCTGTCACCAACACATCTGTATGTATGCCACACATACACACCTGGCTTTTTGTGCGTTATTGATCCAACAGGCCCTTAGAAACCCCTTCGAGGTTGGACTCATTCCAGTTGAACACCCCTTATGCCTCCAGAGGCCACTGAGGACAGATGTGTTCCCTGGATTGTACACTTAATTCTTTGGTCTCTTGTTCATACTCACCATTGCAGACAGCACCTCCCTACCCATGTGAAGATGCTGTGACACAGTTGGTTGTTCATAGTCTGCACACTTGTAGCAGGTGTTCACATGAAAAAAATAAACCACTAAATGCCAAATACACTGTCTCTCAACCTCACCTGAGCTTTGGGCTAGGGAGAGAGTGCAGGGCTCAAGTTTAGACTGCCTTTTTATTGTACTAAGTGTGGACCTCTCTGGCTGCTGCTCAGCCTCCTGAGCAGTTAGTCGCATACTCCATAGCAAGTGGAAGACAAACCTTCTTGGGAAAAGTAGGAAAAAGAGAACAAGGCTAGAAATACCAGCCCTTGGTGTGAATGGGGTGATGATGTCCCTCCAAACCCCACAGAGTTCTCAAGAAGCCGCTACTTGCTCCCTCATCCATCACTCAGGACGTTGACATCTTGCTCTCTGAGGGGCTATTTTCCTCTCAGAGTTCCCTGCCCCCCAGCAAGTCATGTGATCTCCAAGGCTTCTGCAATTTGGACAAGACCTCCTGCCTGACTCTCAGTGCAGAAGCCTAAATAGATGGGGGAGCCTTTTGGCTTTCTACACTTAGCTGGTTTCTGATTTGGTGTAAACCTTCAGTTTTGTAACTGAAGTCTCTTCATATTTGGGGGTGGATGTGGCTTTTTGCTAAGCCCTCTTGAGCCTCCTGTTAAGCCCAGTTTTCTTATTTTCCCTTTGACGATGTTGCTCAAGATGTCGTTCACCTTGGAGGCTACACAAGGTTGGGTCCCCATTCTGACGTCAGGAAGCACCTCAGAGATCACCCCAAGTCCCCATATGCACAGGAAAAGGGGGGATGTGACAGCATGCAATAGCAGGTCTAGGGTGGGTGGTAGCCAGACCCAGGACTCCTGGCTGCTGCTGTCCTTTCCCTTTCTGTCCACTAGCTCTTTGCCCTCATTGGTTTTTTTTCCCACTGTTTTTTCCCACATTCTTATCTTGCTCTAATGTGTCTTGCTTTGTATAACATCTTTGACACATTAACTCTTAATGGCCGAGCATGTGCCTTTTCCCAAAGGAGGTTGCTTTGGGGGTCCTATTGTTAGTAGTGCTGTTACTTGTAAAGGGGTACCACATATTTCCTTTTATCCCTATAGGCCCCTGGGGAGCCAGTGGGATGCACTGTAGTGGAGCTTTGCTTCACTGTTCAGGTAAGGATGCTGAGACCCATGAAAGGGAAAGTAAACCTTCAGCTTTTTGGCAGAAAGTTTCTGTTTATCTGCCTACTTTGTTGCTGTATTCTATGTCAGAACACCCCCCCCCAAAAAAAACCCCAAAAACATTACCTGGGAACCATTGCTTAGGGCTTGTTGCGTGTTGTTCGTATTGTATAGGAAATTGGTACTGAGAAATCCTGGCTGGTATAAGGGTTTCTTGGTCAAGGTTGGGAAGTACTACCCGCTGGCTTCCTTTTGCACATGCACTTGTTAAAAGTTTTGGGAGGACTTGCCGGGGAAAACCCTGCTGAATTCTCTTTTTTTCTCCAAAGTTACTTGATCATAGAAGCCTTCATTCCTGGACATGCCACCGTTCGGTGGACACACGATGGCAAACGCTGATCTAGTTTAGTTTGTGTTAATCTGGATTTTTCCCTTTTCTAGTCCAGAATAAGGTAACCACCACCTTCTTCTTCCTTCTTCCTTCTTCCTCTTCCTTCTTTCTTTTTCTTCCTTTCTTCCTCCTTCCTTCTTCTTCCTTCTTCCTTTCCTCCTTCTTCCTTCTTCTTCCTCCTCCTCCTTCTTTCTTCTTCTTCTTTCTCTCTTTCTCCCTCCCTCCCTCTCTGTTTTTGCTTTTTTCTCTTTCTTGGGCTTTCCTAGCTTTCTACCTCCAGCCTTCAAGGTCATGGGACATATTGTGGTTGTTTTTTCTGACTCCTCAAGTAGAAGGAATAAGAGCAGGGGAGTGTTCATTGCAGGGCCAAAAGAATGGCTGGGAAGAGCCGTGTGGAGAGAGTCAGCTGCGAGACCACCCACTAATGATCCTGGAACTTGAAGAACTGACTGACAGAGCCAGGGTGGATGTGGAAGAGTATAGGTGAAGCCTACTGCCCTTAGAGCCTATTCTGTGGGGGCCTCTGCTATCGCTGTTGCTCTTGACCTGATTGTGACCTCTGCCCCTTGTCCAGCCATAGCCTCCATGTTTTTTTTTCCTGGAATCCCTCTTTCTTACTTCCTCACTGAATTGCAAATTTTATTTATTGTTTTACCTGGGCACTGGCCTGGGGCATCACCTGCAGTGGTCTTTCTCTTCCTTCAGGCTCAGTTCAGAGTGAGCTTCTTAGAGCTTGCCACTGAGCAAAGGCTTCCATAGGTAGATGTTGGCTACAAGCTTGGCCTCTCAATGAACCCCTTCTCGTGATCCCCTGTGTCCTTAGAGAGGAGGACAAGGTGGTTCTCCACTCTTCCCTATAGGGCCATAATCAAGACAAACAGCCTCTGCCATAGCTTCTTTGCTATTCTTCTGTATTTATGGCCCTTGAGGGCTGTGAAGGCTTCTTGAATTGTCATGTGTACTTGGGTCCCTTCCCTGGGCTCACAAGTGACTTCTTTTGGTAGGCAAACGGTAGTTCCTTTACTTCTTATGACTTGTGTTGCTCCAGCAGCCTTACCTGACACTTGTACAATGGTTCTCAGCCCTATCACCCAATGCACAAGTATTCTGGATGTGAGGTCAGATGGCTTGAACTCCACCAAGCTAAACTTAGTTTACCAAGCCCCAAATAAGGGTGCTAAGTTCCTTCTGTGTAGAAGCCACCCCCCATCTGAGGGCTCCGTGGAACCCATATAAAGGTGGTCTGTCAATGTGAATAAACTAACAGCAGCTTGTCAACCTCCTGCTTGAGTTGTCCTCCTCAAGGTTTCAATGTAGATGCAAAAGGTTTTTTTTTTTCTAAAAGAGCTTTCCCAGGTTCCTGCTGTGAGGATCCTGGCCCTGAATGTCAGCCAGTGGCTGACCCCAACTCAGGACCCTTTGCTGGGGATGAGTAGCTGTGTCCCATAGACCATGTTCTGGGCCCTTGAATGATTGTTACCAGGGTTGTTAGGGTAAAACCCTGGGGCCTGGCAACCTTCAACAAGCCAGGTTCTGTCTCCCTTCCTCAACTGGTCTATTATAAAAGTAATAATAAAGGGTAGAAAAAAGGAGATTGCTTCAATGTGTTCACACTGGGAAGAGGATCAATGAGCCCCACACTCTGCTCCCCAAGCCCCTCTTCAAGGACTATAACAAAGTTTAGGTTTAAGTAGAGGGCAAGAGATATGTGCAGCCAAACATTCCACGTCAAGGTGTGTATTCAGCCACGTTGTCTAGGTTCCAGACTCTCCTGAAAGATGGTCATACAAGTTGTCAGAGCTGCGTTAAATCTCTCTCTGGGCTCCCAGACAATTCTTTCCCTGAGCATGATTATTCTTGGGGAAATTCCAGTTCTTTGGGGTTCATTGTTTCAATAGTCTGATAACCCAAGCGAGCAACAATATCAAAGGACTAGTGATGGTTCAGCTGCTCAAAGTGCTTGTCTCTCAAGCCTGATGACCTGAGGTTAATTCTTTGAACCCGTGGTGGAAACAAAGGATAGGGCATCATCATTCCTGCCACAGTGACTACGAAATAAACAATAGGATCCAATTGTGCCCCAAGTGGAGTACTTCCTGTGTGTTGAATGAATGAATGATCCATCTGGGAAAGGCAGTCTGCCATCTTCCTGGACATGGGATCCTTCTTAGATCGTCATTCGGAGACTCCCCAGTGACTCAGTTGACTTCTTTCCAGTGAGGCTATCAACAGATTTGTAGGCTGCAAGAAGTAGCTGAGCATCAGTTGGACCTGCTCCAGCAATATCACCAGATTGTGCTTTTTGGACCCTTCTGTGGGCTCCCTACTGCTGTGATAAAACATTATGACCAGAAGCTTATTTTGGCTTATGGTTCTAGAGAGTTAGAGTCCACTGTGGTGCTGAAGCTTACAGCAAGTGGCAGACACAGTGGTATCAGCAGGAAGCTCAGAATTCACAACTTTAAACCTAAGCCAAAAGCAGAGAGGGGGAACTGGAAGTGGGTGCCTGCCTTAGTGACATACTTCCTCCAACAAGGCCACAACCCATGTAAAGGTATAGCCCGAGTAAGCGTGGGACTGACTGGAGCCTGGGACAGGGAACAGTTCAGGCAGCTGACCACTATGCAGCAGAGCATAACTCTGGGTTTCCCCATGATGCTAGCTGGAGCCTGGGTAGGACTGTGACATCCTTACTGACATTTGGATGCAGATCTTTCCTTTCTTCTTGAAGGGAGAGTGTGGAGGGTGCATGCTGAGTAACCAAACTGGCTTACTGGTAGCCTTGTATTCAGGGCTTTATTCAGGGCTTTATCCCTGGAACAAATGAGTCTCTCTCCTATCCAAGACTCAGGACTGGGTGTGTATGGGACGGGGAGTGTCTATTACAAAGGGAGGAGGCTGTGTGGAAGGACTGACTGGCCCAATCCAGGGCCCAAGTTCCTGAAAGCCTGCTTTTAAGTCCTGTGCATCACTCATTTGTTGGTTACCTTGACCTTGTTTTGCATGATCACTTCCATAATTCACTTATTGGAAATTTTAGGAGTCACCGGACTATAATAGAGGTGACCTGGATGCCACTGGTAGGACAATCAAAGGGAGGTAGGCCAGGGGGCACAGGCGGGGTTAACAAAAGAAAGGGAGGGTGGAGCTTACAAACGCCCCCTTCCTCACCCCTATGCTACTTAGCATATTAAATGGGACTTTGTCTGGATATGGTCTCCTGCAGAACTGCTGGCCAATGGACAGCCCCTGAAATCACAGTACGGGAACCGAGGGACACAGAGCTTAGAAGCAGCCTTGTACTGTCTTAGGTAGTATGACCCAAGAGCGCACCACGTGCCCTGCAGGAAAGATGACCTTTGAGACCAGGCGAGGCCCCAGGCTGCCTCATGGTTTGGAACTCCCCCAGGGCTCTCTGGTTGCATGTAGAGGTTTAGGGCATTGCCCAAGACAGCCAATGATGTGTGCTTACCTTCTTGGGTTCCCACACTCTCTCCTTGCACGGGCCCCTGTCCTGGTCTTCCCTGACAGTCAGATCCTACTGAGCTGCTGGGAGTCTGACCCCACTCTCCTGCTCACCACCTCTAGCCCCATCCAGGGAATCCAATTTCTTCTCTTTATTGTTTTACAAGGCTGAGCAGATCTGTCAGTAGTGGGGAAGCGGTAGGAGCCAGCGGAAGGATATTTTTTAGGCAGTCTCTTAGCCACAGAACTAATGATAGCACCAATAATAATAGTACCTGACATTTATTATCTACTGTGCTTATTACTACTGTTAAGTGCTTTAGCTCATGTACTTCTTTCCTCTACTCCTCTCAACAACCCAATGAGGTATGTACTATTGCTGCTCCCACTTAAGATGGAGGTTGAGAGTGGACAAGAGGAGCCTGTTGTTCCACTGTACTCTTATCAGGAAACCATCCTCTTTGAGGAGAGGGACTCAATAAAGGTCACTGATGGCGTTGGTGGGCAAACCATGCCTGTGGAGAGAGGAGGGGTTTGGATGAGACTAAAGGGGTCTGAGTGAAAGCTGCTTCTTCCAGTTCACAGACAGAATGTTGCTCCCATGGTCCACACCTGACATCCCTGGATGAAAGGTGGCATCTCTCCTGCCTGCCTCACCCTCCCGCTGCTGTGCAATGAAAGTGTAGGGCTGCACCTCTCTTGTTTCCAAGTTGTTGACTTAGGATGTATCTCTCTGTGGTTTGAGGCAGGTGTCCACACTGCCAAAGCACTTTTCTAGGGATCTTCATTAATACTTCTTTTTGCTCCAAGGAGCTAAACTGTTTCCCTGGGCTCCAGGCCTGGGCTCTCCTTCCTTCTCTCCACTCTCAGTTGGGGCTAGCAGCTCCTATTCTCTGACCGTTGTGAGGAGCAGAATGGGAAATGTTGAGTACCTGGCTGTCTTGGAATGTGCTGTCTTGCTGTTCCCACAGCCTGCCCTGCCACCTCCTGCAGGCTGCATTTAGAAGAGGTTGCCCTCTTAAAGGATGTCTTTCCTTTAGAGAGTTAGGGGTCAGCACCTGGAGTGGGGAGACACTCCCAGGATGGGTATGTTCTAGGCCTGCTCCTTGGGAAACAACCGAGGGGCAAGAGTTGAGCCACTTTGGAGATGGACGGTAATAACTCACCCTGGCCTGTTCAGATGAACTGACCACAAGAGGCCTGTGAGCCCACCCTGTAAAGCCCCCATGTTGTCTTCACACTCCGGGAGAGGGAAGACATTTAATTAAACACATTGAGAGTTGGCAGAGATGAGGTACTCAATAATGCTGGATCGACGGCTGAATCCTACCAGGGGCCTCCTGGAAACAGCATTTCTGCTAATAGATTGAGAGGGTGTAGGAGGTATGGAGAGATGGAACTGTGGTTAGAGTAGTTTGTGACCTTATGACCTTTGATAAGGGCTTGTCTGCTTCTCTCCACCTGCCAAAGAATACCAAAGGAGAAGTTTCTCAGATACTTGAGGGAGGCTGTACCTGGTGACGTCAGCCACAGTGTTGAGGAGGCATCTCTAGCCTGTCCAGGGTCCCTGCCTAGCTCTGAGCTGACTGCCTATTGGAACTTTGGTGTACTCAATTGAGGACATTTCTATTCACCTGCCTCTCTGGTTGTCCTAATGGTGACAGGAGGGGTTAATGTGGTGTGTGGGGGAGGGGAGGGGAGGGGAGGGGGAGGGGTAGCAGCAGAGGGATGAAGTCTCCAGGAGATCCCTTTCCTGACAGAACAAACTCATTCCTCTGCACGCCAGCACTCGCCATCATCTTGCCTGGTCCCTGACATACTGTGTTTCCTCTCCACCCAGCACACCCCACACCTGCTACACCGGTATTCAGTGCTTTGAGGGTTGAGGCTGCTACTGGTTTATTCTGACCTCTTCTGTGCCTGCTCATGAGCTGAATTGATGATCCTTTGTGTTGGCTGAGTGAGAGCTCAAGGCAGTGGGCAAGTCCTAGGGCAAGGTGGGTGGGGATGGGCAGGGAAGAAGAGTTGTCTGCTGGCAGCACTGTTAACAGTCCTCAAAGAATCCAGACTCAGACAGCAGCTCATCTCCGTGAAGCTCAGAGGTTCACAATTTGGCTTCTAGGCTGGCCCAGTGCACGTCTACTGACCTCTGGTGAATATGTTGGTGACAGGTTGCAGGCAGAAGTGCAAAGCTATGGGGCCTCTGTGAGGAAGCAGGTAATTAGGATAATTGTGGATGCACCGCCCTTCCCTCTGTACTGCCCAGGCTCCTCCCTCTTACATGCTTAGAGACAGGCTTTCGACCCCAGAGCCCCTCAGCTCTGCGACTTTCATTTTCTTGACAACTTTCATGTAGGGGAGAACCTGGGGGACACCCACTCACCACTTCAAAGAGGAGGTACAGTGGTTTTTAAACTGTTAAAAAAAATCCCTGCTCTGATTATTATGTCTGGGTTGGCCTGGCCCAGGCCTGTTTAACAAAGGCTCTTAGCAGCTTAATGAATAAAGCTCCAACTCTAGCACTGCCTCCTGGGATTTCTTTCCTTTTTTTTTTTTTTTTTTTTAAAGAAAGGAAGAATTTATATTGGCTTATGGTTCCAGAGGGCTAGAAGTCCACAATGTGGGAGGGTGGGGCATGGTGGCAGGGACAAGATGCTGCTGATCACATTAAACGGAGTTAACCTATATTGGAGTAACAATGCCTCTTATAGATACCTCAGGCTAGTAAGTAAAAAGCCTAGTGCTGTGAATGGCTAGTGAGGTTCCATAGGCCCCTAAATATTACAGGCAATTGCCAATGTTCTTGGTTACTCTCCAGAACTTGATGGTAAGACCCTATTGTTGGTTGGGGTTTGTTTGCAAGATGTGCCTACTTTGCGAAAAGCTCAGAGATTAGGGGGCATTGTCAACTCAGTTCTCCTCACAGCCATTCATATGGACAGCAGGTGCAAGAAATGGATGTGCTTGCCTAAGGTCTGAAAAGCAGCACCTTGCTGGGAGTGGGATTTGAACATCGGACAATAACTCACACTTGATTTTTTTTTTTCAAGAAGCCGTGTACTTAGCTGCTGTCAGCAAAAGCCTCTCTGCCTTTACTCTCCTGTCCTCTCTCCTAGCTTAGGGTGACAGCTTCCTATAACCCTCTCAGCTTAGACTTCAGGCTGCTTTTAGTTGGGGTTTGTCTGCAGACACCAGGGAGGAGGCAGAGACGTGGGCTCCAAGCCACTGGGCTGTGTGGTAACCTGGGGAGTCATCCTCAGCTGGAAAACCAGGATGAAATATCAGCATCCTACAGCACACATCCACTCAGGCATCTAGGGGTTGCTGAGCTTTGTGAGGCCTGGAGGGACTCTGGTGCTTCACCCTGGGCCCATCTCCTGGCCACAGGTGGGTCCTCAGTAGTCTGTAGTGGACCCTGACCAGTGCGAACGACAGAGGGTGAGTAACCACAGCCAGAAGGACACATGGGGACATAGCTGTTGGTTTCAATTGCACAGAAGCCATTGGGATAATAGCTGGGAACTTGCAACTTAGGCTCTCTGATCATTTGTTTTAATTTCCCTTCATTTTTGAATAAGTGATTTGCTCCCATGGGTGAAGCAAAGGCTGTCCTGTGGAAACATTTCCTCCTGCCTCTGTCTGGGGCCAGACGGCTCCTCTCCCTAGAAACAGCCGGGGTTTCTGTGGGTCTCTCTGGAGGTGATCTACACACACACACACACACACACACACACACACACACACACATACATGCATAAATGGCATTTTAGAATATGTGTCTGCATATTTCTCTGCAAAATAATGTCTTGCATGCTGCTCATTTCTACTTAATGGACTATATTGGCGGTATGTGAGTATCAAAACACTTTCTAGTTGGAAATTTAATTTTGTGGCTGGAAAAAGTTCTATTTCGTGGCTGAAACACACACCACTTTTACAATATTTCCCGCAGTTCTTCAGTGGGCCACACAGTGGACCTCTGCAGAGGTGCATTTCCATGTGACTGCAACCCTTAAGAATGGGGCCTCAGAAAGATGCCCTTTGCACCTTCCTAGTCAAGGGTGCTGTGTAGAAGTCACTGTCATCTCTGTTTTCCTTTCTTTAAAATGTGGCATAAGGGCTGGAGATGTCGCTCAGTGGTAGAGTGCTTCCCTAGCATGCACAAGGACCTGGCAGCTACAAATATGTGTTGGGATGTTATACTGGAACCGAATGACACGGTGTTGTGAGGATAATGCATGTCAACAGAGATTGCTCAATAAAGGTGATTGGTATCTATTCTTACAAATCCCTGGCTGGTGCTCCTTCTGCTGTCTCTACTTGGACTTTTTAGTTCTACCTCCCCACAACACACACAAATGTGTACAGCAAAAAACAGATGGACACTGTGCACAGACAGGCTAGGTGGAGTTAACAGCCCCACTATTCCTGGGCTGAGTTTCTGAGCCCTGCAGGTGTGGCAGTGACTAGGCATGGACTGTCCAGTGGAAGAAGTGACCTCAGTCTCCTGACTAAGAGTTGTCACCTCTGGCAGGGGCAGGGGCAGGGGCAATTATTCTTCACTGAGAGAGGGAGGGGGAGATCTTGAGCTCTTCCTGGCCTGGCAAGGGAGGCACTCTGATACATGCCCACTATTTCCTAACGGTTAGTCATTGCAGCTGTGCTGGGGAACTGGATTGGATGGTACTGATGTTGTAATCTGAGCTCAGGGACTGGTTGGAAGACTTGGGAAAGGGAGATGTCCTTAGTGGGTGTGTTAAGTGTTACACTCTGGACTCCTGGGCATGTTTTTGAGCTCCCTGTCACTGCTTACATAGACTTGAGCACAGTAGAAGGCCTCCCCTAGCTTTCCAGGCATTTCTGAGCTGTGGATCTGATGGAGAGATGGTTTGGACCCTGAGCGAGCTGGATAATATGGGTCTTGTTTTTGTTGGCTGAGGAGCTGAAGTTGCAGGTGAAGGAGGGAAAGAGTCAGAGCTCCTCCTGGCCTGGCAAGGGAAGTGAAGAGTCACCTGGCACACCTTACACCACCTCGGTTCTCCAGAGTTGGGACAGATGACGTCCTCTGAGCTGGGTCCTTGAGATAAGAGGCTTTGGTCCAGGTAAGACACATGTGCACTGGATATCTGCTTTTCCTTTCTCTCTCCTGGTATGAATAAGTGTTGAGGGTCCCATGGAAGTAGCTCCAGACCTCCATTGCCAAGTCTTACCTTCCTTCAGGAAGCATCCCAGACTGCTCTGATAGTACCCTTTGGGCTGACACTCGAAGTCACTGATGAAGGATTCCTGAGCAAAACTTCAGCAATGGCCCTCTATCCCTGTTTCCTGGACTTCTCCCTTGGATTCCTGCCTTTTGGAGGCAGTGCCTATTCTGCCCCTACCTGTAGAGAATGCTCCAGAAGTGCGTCCAGCTTTCTCAGCACCAGCCAAGGCTTGCTGCAAGGTCGGAGGTATCAAAGACCTTGGCTCTCCCTTGATCAAGAGGATATGAGAGTTACAGGAGGTGAACAAATGAGTGGTCGGAAGGGAAGACTGAAAAGGGCCAGGCCAGAGGCCTGGGAGGGGACATCAGTAGCAGGCTTATCAGATAAGGGTCAGGCTTCCTGAGGGCTTGTAGTGTGAGGAAGTCAGTGGCTGTTCTGGATAGCTCTTGTTCCTAGAGTATGGCCTTGGAGCACTTGTGGCCCCAGATAGTCCCAGAATAAGCTCTTGAACTCCTTCCTGGACCCAGATATTGCCCCTCCCTTTCTGTCTCTGCCACTTTGAGGCCTGGCCCATAGAGCTTTGTGTTGATATTGCTTGCAGTCTCTCTCTGGCTCGTGTCAGGCTCTGAGCGGTATGCATATTCTGTGCTGACGTGTCTCATCCAGGACTGTGCGCAGGTACAGATGAGGGAGGCATGTGGCCAGGAGCCTGTCTCCCTTCACCACGGAAACAGCCCCATAGAGGCCTGGGGGACTACCCAGGAGGATGATTTTAATTGCAGCCCATAATCTTGTTATTCATCCCCAACTTCCATCACCCCTGTTAACCTCAGGGCCTGTGAGATAGATGCTTACAGCATCATCTTATTAGGTCAGTGGCAGGGCCACAGGGGCACAGGGCCACAGGGCCACAGGGCCACAAACCTTGCTGTCTTGGGTAAGAGCATTTGCCTCCTCAGGGTTCTGAGGCCAGCTTCTGAGGATCTGGCTCTGGCGCCAGATGTATGGTGGTGTTGGGGAGCCTGCTTAAATAAGCAGGACCCAGGCCTGAGGCCACAGTTCTAGTGCGACTGCAGGACCGCTGTGGAGTAGCCCTTGGGTAGCCCTAGGTCCCAAGGGCACATATGTCCCCACCTAGGCCCTGAATCTACACTTGGGCCACAGGGCTGAGTGTGGCAACAGCCAGCAGAGTGAGGCTTAGGAAAGGCTCTTCTTCAGAGGATGGCCAGGGCAGGCTTCTTCCTCAGAAGGAAGTGGACATCTGGCCTTCTATGACCTCTCCTTCCTTTCAGGAACTTGAGGGACTTGAACACCAATAACCTTGGCAAGACTTTGCTGGACCATATGAGGTAAAAGGAAGGAAGATAGTGCCTGGAGGACAGGGAGCTTAGAACCAGCTCCCTCTGTCCTAGTTCCCAGTGTGAATCACTTTACCTCACCCCATTGGACCCAGGGAAGCCAGGGGCCTCTGGAGGTGGGGTGGTGCTGGGAGCTGTTGAGTAGCAAGTGTGTCACAAGATGGCACACTTCAAGTCTTAGTCTGGTTTCTGCAGAGCAAACTCTTTCTCTGTTCCCTCCCTTTCAGGATTTGGTGGCTTCCTCTCTTCTCCCTGGGGGACTTGGCTCTGCTACTAGGAAGGAGGGGGACTTTCTGTTGGAGTGGCTTGAAGGAGTAAGACAGCCAAGAGGGACAAAGACTTTTGTCCTGGGCCCCTCAGCCTGAATTTAAGACCAGGGGTTAGAGGTTACAGCTGCCAGCAGGACAAACTGTTGGCCAGGGAGGTCACTGGAGACTAACGTAGCATCATTGCTTTGGGCCACAGAGCATTGAGGAAGATGATGTTCTTCCTGCATCTTGGGGGAAGGGACCCCCTTCAAGCCTCCTCTGCAGGAGCAGAGAACACAACAGATGGCTAGTGGTGATGGCTGGGGATGGGCTGGCCTGGGAACAGCACAGTGTGTCCCTCTGTGAATTCACAGCGCTCTGCATGCATCAGGGAGGCAGCTTTCAAGGGGCCTCAGCTGGAAAACCTGTGGGCTCAGTAAATTGTATTTAGTGCTAGGACATCCTGTTGAAGCTATGGGCTCACCAGGTCTGGCAACCTCTGGTCCCAGAGATGCATAGGGAACAGCCACATGCTATAATTCTGAGGGTCTAGCATATGTCTAGTCACAGATAAGGTTTCAATCACTTGTTTCATTCCAAGCATGGAGACATTCCCTTGATTTCTCTAGAAACTGAACTCATCTGAAGCTGCAGAGAAGCTGAAGTAGAGGCAGAAGCAGAAGCAGAAAAGTATATGAGACCTTTCTCTCGGGAAGCTGTAAACTCCAGTAGCATCTAAGTACTTCTCTTGTGTGGCCTTGGGTAAGTCATTTGCCCTCTTTGGACCCCAGTTTGTCCATCAGCCCTCTCACTGAGCCACCTTCTTGAGCGGTAGCCCTTTCCCATGCCTGCTGGGCCTACCTGCCCTGCCCAAGGTGTTCTCTTCAGGATTTTCTCTCCAGGTGCTGAAGCTGTTGGGCTTGGAGTCCAGGGGCAGCTGGGAGTTGCCTTCTCCAAGCTTGCCAGCGCCCCAGGGAGACACAGGGAATGGACGACCCCTGCTGCACATCTTAAATCAGAGCCTGGGCCATTAATCTCCAGAGCAGACTGAAATAGCAAGGTGGGTGGCACACACTGCCACCACATGGACACTTGGAAGAGGTTAAAATGCCATGATCCTGAGCCTCAAATCCCTTAACAAAGTTGCAGTTGCCTCTGAGAGTGGAATGCTGGGACAGAGGAGGAAACACCTTGTTTTGAATTCTTGGGAGACCTAGGGGCTCTACTCAAGGAAGCTGCTATGTCTGGGAGCTGCTGAAAGCCTCACTCCCTGGCCACCTGGCCTCCTGTCCCTCTCATGGATAAGTCCCTGATCCAGGCTGACCCAGTGTGGCCGCAGGGAGAGGCCCTGGCTTGGCTACTGTGTGGCTAACCAGTTGTGCAGCCTGAGGAAGTCACAGAACTCCTTGGGCTCCAGGTTTCTTCACCTGTGAAGTGGGGGTGGCAATTCCTGCCACATCAGGCAGGTTTTTTTGAGGATCCAACAACATAATCTCCAGGAGGTCACAGTCTTCTTACCTGTCAAAGAGTCAGGCCGGTTGCTGTTTCCTCCTTTGCCTTGTATGCCTTGTCCCTCCCACCAGCTGTTGTTCCTGGAGTTTCCTCCTCCTCCAGGAAGCCCTTCCTGAATGACCTTCCAAGAGTTTATCTTCCTCTGACATCCCAGGACACTAAAAAAACCCCTCACATTTCCAGTGACCATTCTTTCTAAAGTTAAAAAAAATTGTTTTAAAGTATGTGTATTTGTGTATGTGTGTGTCTGTGCACATGAGTGGATGCCCAGAGGAGGCACTGGATCCTGCTGGAGCAGGAGCCACAGGCTGTCGTGAGCTGCCTGAGAACTGGAGTCCTCTGCAAGAGCAGTATATGCTCTTAGTGGATGAGCCGTCTCTCCAGCCACGCCCCTCACCAGTGACTTATGTGCTATTTCACTATGTGATGGCCATGCTTCCTGGGCACAAAGTCTTTGCTTCCGTTTCTCTGCCCGCTCTTCCCCGACAGCACCTGCCTCAGTGCCTTGTACACAGTAGGCACCCAAGCAACATGCTTTTGTTAAGTGGGGAGATCCCAGGTAACTGAAAACAGACATGGTGCTGCGGAGACCAGCTCTTTGTCTATTTTTAGAGTTTAAATATACTTTCCCCAGTTCCACTCTGCCTTTACATTTTAACCATGCCTTCTTCTCCACCCGAAATACAGCAGAGTATGAAAAATGAGTTACTGGGATCTGAGAGTGGGAGATAGAGGAGGCCCTAAGCCCTGACTATTCTTGTCTAGTGGGGGCAGAGATTAACTGGGGTGAAAGAGAAGCTGCTGGTTCATCCAGGGCAGTGGGAGCCAGGCTGTTCATGGAGAAATGGGAGGGGTCTGAAGCCTGGAGAAGGCCAGGGCGCTCTCTCTCCCCCCACTCCCTCTCTCCTCCTCCTCCTCCTTCTTCTCTCTCTCTCCTTTCTCTCCTTTCTCCTCCTCCTCCTCCTCCTCCTCCTCCTTCTTCTTCTTCTTCTTCTTCTTCTTCTTCTTCTTCTTCTTCTTCTTTCTCTCTCTCTCTCTCTCTCTCTCTCTCTCTCTCTCTCTCTCTCTCTCTCTCCCTCTCTCCCCTCCCCTCTCTCTCCTCTTTCTCTCTTCCCTTGGGCATTTCAGAAAGTAGCCACTTAGCAATGGCAGCGAGCAGGTACCTGAAGCCATGTGGCTGCCTTGATGTTGGGCCTGAGGACTGGCCCTACAGCCCTGGCTGCAGTAGGGGAAGGGCCTGCTGGGCTCCTGGGGGTAGAGCTGGGGCTGGGGCTGGGGCTGCTGCTTCAGAGGACCTCAGGAAAGGCAGTCCTAGCCGCCTTCCCTGAGGAGGTACTGGGGGACAGGAGTTTATAATTAGGAGCTGGCAACTGTAGCCAAGATAAATGGCCACTTATCCTACTGGGACACTTGGAGCAGGGGCCTTTGTGCCATCTGGTTCCACGAGGAGACTTTTCTGAAGATATGCCTCTTGGGGTCTCCCAGAGAATCCTAGACATACCATTCCCTTGTCAGTGAGCAAGTAAACATTCATCCCACAACCAGTGACTAGTATGGTCAAACACTTGGGTGTGTTACATCTATTTTGCTATCTCATGTTCACAATAGCCCTAGGAAATAAACAGTGATGTTTCTATTTTCCCCACGAGGAAACTGAGGCACAGAGAGGCTATATCATGCAGTCACACAGCAAACCTACAAAGGCTCCTCAGGCCTGGGAAGCTCCAGACTTGTTTTCAAAGCCTCTGTGGTTCTCTGTACCCATGTCAGGCATGGGAATGAGAGATTCCAGGAGAATTCAGAGTTGATGGAGGTGGAAGCCCACGGCTCTACGCCTACCTTTGGACAATCTCCTGGCCAGAGGCCTGCAAACTACCTACCCATCTTCAGATGGGGAAATGCCATGGTGGGGCCTCTCTCTCTCTCTCTCTCTCTCTCTCTCTCTCTCTCTCTCTCTGTGTGTGTGTGTGTGTGTGTGTGTGTGTGTGTGTGTGTGTCTGTAAGCCTTGGTGGTGGATGGGCAGACATGAGTGAGTTTTCCTTTCTAGCTCAGGGGCCACAGGCATTCCTCTGATGGCCTTCCTTTGTTTTTCCTCCAGGCCACACTGAAATCTCAGGGGTCTATTTGTCTTGCTTGGGGCTTATGACAGGCAGGAGATGCTCAGCCAATATTTGTACAGAGGATGAAGGACCACAGTGGTGCCAGCCTGGTCTCACAAGTGCAGTTTGTGGACTAGTTTTCACCTGAGAGGCCAGATGTAGAGGGATTTGGCAGGGTGGAAGGCTTCCTCCAGCAAAGGAATTCTACTGTCTGACAAAACCACCACCTCTGCCTACCCAGCCCCTGTGAAAAGGCATGAGAGGATCTGGGGCAAGTGAAACATCTCTCTAGTTGGAGGTGAAGGGAGCAGGGGCATGTAGTAGAATACCACTCCAGTTCTGGGTTCGCGAGTCTCTCGCTGCCCTGGCTGGGGGAAGGAAAGCGATTGGGACCGAGGGTCAGGTTGAGGCTGTAGTCAGACTTGGGTATCCAGAGCATTTGGCTGCATAGATAGAGCCCTGCCTTCGCTAGTGGGGGTGCGGAGAGAGAAGGCAGGCCTACAGGTACCGGTGCTTCTGCCTCTTGGCCTCCTCAACTCAGGGGTGGGCGGGGCTGTTCCAGGCCCGCCGGTGGGTTGGCCCAGGAGCCCTGCTGGAGAGGGTGTCCCGGCCCTCCAGGCCTGGACTGCCGGGGGGCGGGAGGGCGCGCGCTGACGGGGCCGAGCGGGCGGCGCTGGGGGTGGAGCCGGGACCGCAGCTCCCGCTACCCGTTAGCTCCGCGCTGAAGCAGCCGTCGCCGCTTTCGGCTCGGGGACGCGAGGAGGGTGCTTCTTGAGTCTCCGGCCTCCACGGCTGCTGCTGTCCTCCGGAGCCTGGGGCTGCAGTGCTTGGGGGTTCTGGTCCTTGGCCCTGCGCCCCTCTGGCCCAGGATCGCGCGCTCTTTCTGTTTAGGAGAAGGCTCTGTGCTGCGGGAACCACCCCGGGCTAGCGCCCCCGAGCCATGGAGAGGGGCCCGTGAGGGACGCGCGGAGGCGGAGGAAGAGGCTCGGGAGGAGGGAGGCCGAGGAGGAGGGCGCGGGAGGAGGAGGATGCCGTCTCCACCGCCACCCATGGGTCCCCGGCGAACCTGACTCCAGACCGAGGATGGAGCTGGCGCTGGGCGCTGCAGCGGCTCCCGGCGCGCCCGCCACCAGGTATTGGCCCGGCCCCGCGGGCCCCGGGGTAGGCGGGAGCGGACTGCACCGCAGCGGCGGGAGGGGCGCGGGCGCGGCGGGAGACGCCCCTAACTCGGGACCGGTGTCTCCCGGCAGTGTGCGGAGGCGGTGGCGGGGAGGGGGGGTCGGGGGGAAGCGGAACGGACCTCAGAGTGCTGGGCGCTTGGAGGGACTGGCTGGGCTGGTAACGGGGAGCAGCGTCGATCGCCCCAGCCCTCCTCGACCCATCTGGAGAGGGCAGGAAACTTGGGATGAGCTTGGTCCGGGCGGTGGCGGCGGGGGCTCGCTTTCTGCTGCGGAACGCGCTCGGATGTCGGCTTCGGGTTCACCATCTCACAGCCTGCTAGACTCGGAGCGGCGGAGGCTACCAGAGACCCTGAGGTTCCAGTGTCGCTAACTTTCCAAACCAGGCTTCCACCCTGAGGCAAAGCGCTGTCCCAGCTTCTTGCGTCTAGCCTCGGTCCTGTATTGGCTCCCACTATGCTGTGATGGGCTGAGCCCTTAGGAGGCTTGGGCCGCCTGGCGGTGCAGAGCCCCCGCCCCCTCCGCCCCCAGCGAAGCCAAAACAACCCTAGCTTCTCTCTGAATAGGAAGAGAATGGCCAGCTCCTCTCAGGCTCCAGGGAGGGACACAGTGTTTGACTTTACAGTAACAATCGACAGCGACCCTAGCTGCAATCCATGGGTTTAAAGGCCAAGCCATTTGAGGAAGGAAGGTAAGACCTCACAGTCGGCTAGGGTGGCGCCTTGGTCTGATTTCAGGTGTCTTACCATGTCGCCTCTCCCTACTCCAGGCCTGACTTTTCTCAGGATTACATTCGTACATTCGATGAACTTAACTGTTTTAAGCAAAAGGCTCCTGGACATCCAGGCTTTCGGGGTTTAGGTGCCAAGGGATGCTATAGCTGATCGCTGAGAGGTTAAGCCTGGGACAGCGGATGTGCATGTCCACTTGGGGACAGGAACTCAACCCAGTATCTTCTGGAACCTAGGGCCAGAAGGGACCTAGGATGTTGGCCCTGCATCCCAGGCAGGCATCCTGGCTGGGCAGGGAGCTGCTTCGGAAAGCCAAAGATACCAGTAGGTGGAAGAGGCAAATAGGGCCTAATAGACCAGGGAGATACTTTCCCTGCTTCCTCAGCCCTTTAAGTGGGGCTTGGCTGCTCACAAAGAGACCTTACCTGGCAGGCAGTTCCCAGGCTCCAGTCCCCAGTAGCCACCACACTTCTGGGCATCATGATGACCCTATTTCTTTTTCAAAGTGCTTCTGTCGTCATGACTCACAGGCTGGATTCACCAGGGAGATATCAAGCTCCCAACCTATTCTATTCCCCGCCCTCTTGGGTCTTTAAGGAGCTGCTAGGGTAAGAAGGGGGGTGGATATGCCCTTGGGTCTTACACCCTTCCCCCCCCCCCCAGGAGCCTGGCATTGCAACCTTTCATGGCTTGCTGCTGTCCCTGATCTTGGGGGGGGGGGGGATGAATTGCTCATGACCAGCCCAGGTCACAGTGTCTGTGGGGGAGAGAAAAGGTGTTTAAGTTAATGGAAGCCATTGCTGATGAGCCTCCCAGTACTGCTGGGGCTTTGGGATAACAGTCCATCCTTCCCCTTCCCTTAACACCTTGCTTCCTCATCTCAAATCAGATTCCCCCCCTCCCCCAACTCCAAATTTTCCTCTTTGCTGAGAAGTTGTGAAGCTTTGGGGGTTGATGTTTTCCTTTTGAATAACCTAAGTTAGCTTGCCTCCCCCCACCCTGGCCCCGTGTCATTTCTGCTCAGTGCAGGTTCTGGTTCAGAGAAGGTTACAGATTCTTTGTGCTCTTTCCCAAGGGCCCTGGCTCCAAAGGGAGGGTTGCATTGAAGGTGCTAGCACAGGGAAATAAGTCAGGCTGCACTGAAGGAGGGGTATATCTTTGTTCCACTGAGTCTGCAGGAGCCCTGGGTGTCAGGGTCTCAGTGACACCTGGTTTGTGCCCCCACCCTACCCCCAGGTCCCTCTTGTCCTTCTGCTGTGCCCCATCCTTGCACACTGGGAGTCTGAATTGGTGTGCGGAGGGAGCGTTTGATAGTCATGATCTGGTTCAGAGAAGGTCCCGAAGCCCTGAGTCACTGTATGGTTTCCATGGAAACAGACTTGTTCAGAGGACTCTGTGTAGCAGGCACTAGGGGTGAGGGGGCAGGGGGGAAAGGAAGGGAAACATATAGTAAAATCAGGCTCTACAAGTGTGGTGGGGCTGGGCCAACTCCCTTTGGGTTGGAAAGATAGATGGGCAAGGAAGGCACTGGCCTCCAGGGGAGAGGTTGCTTCTGTCCATCTGCACACAAGGGTTCTCCCTTAGGGGCCGCTTACAGGCAGCAACCAGCATCTCCATAGATCTCCTAGGTAGGGACCTCTCAATGCCTCAGTGTCTTTCTCTCTAAACTGAGGGCCACAAGAATCCCCACTAAAGGTGAGGTTCGCTAATGAGGAACACACAACAGCACCACAGCGTGTGTTGGGAGAGCATCTTGGTTATTCATCCCATGGGGAGGGGTTCACCTGGCTCCTTCCCATGTTCCAGCTGGTAATATGGCATCTGCCTGGGCTGGCCTGCTTGGGAAGAGTGGTCCTCTGAAGCCCTGGCATCCCTGCTGGGAGTTGCCCACTCGTTTCCTCCCATAGAGATTTATTTAGGATTGTTCAGCCTGCTATTCTGTAGCCTGGCCCTTATTTGAGACTCTACCTGCCTAGGAACCTCGTGAGAAGGAATCCTCCAAGGCCGCATGGTTTTGCCTCAGCATCCTGGGGGGAGGCTTGGTTGCTGAGCTCCTTGGGGCTAGGACAGAAGAGGTAAGATAGAAAGGGGTTCTATAGCACAGAGAAGGGCTCAGCTCCCACCCTAGATCCTGGGGAGGTTGGTCCATCTGCTTGTGAGAATCAGGACTCCCTCTGGGAGCACAGTCCCTCAGCTGGAGCCTCCATTGCCCAGTTGGTGGGGGCAGGGAGAGGTTTATTCCAACAGCGCCAGCCCCAGCAGTATCAGGGAGCGTGGTCTAGGAAGAGTGGTACACAAGCAGAGTCTCCTCCCTAGACCTCTTCTCATTACAGCACCCCCATGGCTTGCATGGACCCCCTCTTATAAGGTGGAATTCCACCCCAAGTTCCCTAAACTCCCTCCACCCACCTCTACCAGCTATGTTAGCTGCAAGGGAGCTATCTGCTGGCTCTTCTATTTCACCGATGCCAAGAATAAGATTGCTGGGGTTTGCCTGCTCAGACAGGCCAGAGCCCAAGCTAACTGTGACCTTTCCCGACTACACAACAACCGGTGGTGGTGATGGTGGTGGTGGTGGTGGTGCCCTCTTTCCCCTTAGCTCTCCAAGAAGCTTGGCAACTGTCTTCCACTCCCACCCCTGTCCCTGCCAGCTCTCCGGGTCTTGTCTTTGGTCTCTCTGGACCACTTTGCTGTCCTCATTGGTGTTCACAACACCTTACAATTTAATATCCTCTGCAAATTTCATTAACGGACTGTTTACTCCCTCTCTCAGGATCATTAATGAAGATGTTAGATAAGACGTGGCCTGGCATGGGCTGGATAGCCCTGCCCCCAACTCCCAGACCCTTTGCCTTCCAGCCCTTGCCCATGGCCTTGCCCCTTCCCACTCAGGACTCTTGGGATATGCCCCCTCCTGCCTTTAGGCCCATGACAAGAGCCGAGGGCCAAGTCTGTTTGAATTAATTTTGTAAGATTACTTGAGGCGCTGTATCAAATGTTTTGCTAAAAATCAAGATATATTACCCTGCCTGCGTTTCCTTTATCTACCAGTCTTGTAATTCTATCAGGAAAGCTATCAAGTTTGTCAGGCGTGATTTGTTCTTTATAAATCCCCATGGTGCCGTGTGGGGGCACAAGGTTCCCGAGTTTTCTAAATGTTTAGAGATTCTCTTTGTGTTTGTTCCTTGATTAGAGCTGGAAGGCTGTGAGCTGCGGACGGCTGGTAGCGTGGCCTTGCTTCTCTCTGGGGTCTCTGGGAGGGGGGTGCCAGTGAGTTGTTTGGGAGTTTTGAGCATGCAGGTGTCCCCAGCTCGGGACACTGAGGGAGGGGATGCCTGGAGCTCTCCTTCAGGGATTCTGCAGGGTGTAGAAAATGACAGGTCTGTGTTGCCGACATTCTGAAGACAGCACTAATTGAGTGATGGCTGCAGAGCCATGCCTGTGCTGAGAACTCAGTGTACTTGAGTCCTGTGAACCAACTATGGCCTTCTCTTCCTGTGTGCCAGGCTTAGAGAGGGTCAGGCTGCCTGAGACCGCAGGTCTGGCTTCCACCCTCCTGCGTTGCTCCAGCATGCACTATAGATTAGCAGGATCAGGAAAACTAAGTGGGAGGTCCAGAAATTACAGGAGGCCAGAGGGAAAGGAAAGGGGGGGTATGGGTGCTTACAGGCAAGCTCAGACAGAGCCTGGGGAACCTCCCACACCACTCTACTACATCTGAGTTGTGTGACCCGTCCACCTAAATGTCCTTTCTTTAAGAAAGGATGCCACATTCTCGGTTTTTATCCTGTGTGTGCATATGTGGCTGTACGTATGCTGCAGCACCTGTGAGGGGGTCAAAGAAGAACTTGTGGGCGGTTCTCCTTCTACTGTGAACATCAGGCTTGGCGATAGTCACTTTTACCTGATGAATTGTCTCTCTGGCCCCATTATATAACCCTTTTGAGTCTTACCTGTGAAGCAGGCACAGCGGTGTCTCCACCCTGAGCTTGCAGAAGGTTTCCTACGATGATGCATGGCAGCATGGCTCCAAACTCTAGGGGACCAGCTGTGTTTAAACCTTGCTCTGGAGGCCTGTCCTCATAGTGGCCAGAGATGATGCCCATTCTACATGTCATGAGCATGGGTAGAGTGTGATGCTCCCTAATTCTGTTATCTGGGAGAGGTGGCAAATGAGACACACAGGCACGTCCTTGGTACCTGCTTCCATGGCAGGGTCTAGGTGTAGAGAGAAAGGTTGGGTCTCCGGGCCCCGAGCCTATCTATGCCCTGCACTCAGTCCACCAAGTTATAGGCCTAGAAGTCATAAAGCCGTTCTTCGATGTTCTCTAGCTAAGGGTACTGTTACCTTCCTGCGTCATAGCTTCTAGGTCTTAACTTCCCCAGAGCCTCAAGTTGGGGTGCAGAAGGCAACAGAGCCACATCCACTTGTGATCATCCTTCTTCTTGTCATTCATCAGGGCAGGGTGAACCCCGGGAGGCAGTGAGATAGCCAGGTGCACTCATGTGCCAGGGAACCCTCTTAGGCACACCCTGTCCCTGGTGTCAGGTGACACCATATCAGTAGGTGCTGGATTAAGGGTGGACAATGAGGTCATTGATTATCACGAGCCCATTTGGGGTGGCCTCCTTGGTTGTGGTGCTCCCTGCATCTGCCCTTTGGTATCCTGGTGCTGACTGGTGTTCTTAGGGTGTGGCCTGGGCCTTAAGCTCAGTGGTTGCAACCAGGGTTTGGGTCATTGCAGTTGAATGGGTACCCTGGCCTCACTGTAGACTAGCTGTGTTGTTGTTGTTGTTGTTGTTGTTGTTGTTGTTGTTGTTGTTGACAACTCCCTTCCCACTTGTTTGAGCCCTTCTGCTCCTCATCTGGGAGAGCACCCCTTTCTGGGTTCATAGTCATCTCTTTGGGTTGGCTAAGTCCCACCTAAGACTCAGGGGAGCCTTGGTGCCCCATCCTCTCTCACTCTCCCAAACCTCATCTCTTGTGCACACGGAGCAGGTGGGCCTCATGCAGGTGGCTGGAGATGGGGAATCTAAGGATGTAGAAACAGGAGGTTCCCCCACCCCCAACAGCTGCCAGCAGGGCAACAGCTGCGGGTGCTCGGCCCCCTGATGATATTTTCTCATCCTTGAAGTTGGGAGGGTGAGTGAAGCCCAGATGACGCTGGGATCCAGTACTATTCCTACTGGCCTGGTGTGGCTATGCTGGGGGTGGGGTGGGGAGGAAACCAGGGCCTTTCCGGCTAAGTTCCCCACCCCCCACCCCCATCTCCACTGGAGCAGCAATTGATACCAGGACAGGGACATCTTGGCCAGGTGTGTTGAAAGTTGGGGAGGAGGAAGGCTGGTAGGCAGTGTCACCAGGCAAAGAAGGAAGCCCCATGCTGGGGCGAGGTGTCAGGAATGATTTTCAGTTACCAGCCCTGTCCTTAGACAGCTCTCCAGCTCTTGTATGGGGAGCTCCCAGCACTTCCAAACCGTGTGTGTAAAACTGGGCACAGGTAGCATTTTCTGGGAGCCTGTGGGTCAGGGAAGGTTTGCCAAGATCCCCATGGGGAGTTGGGTGGGGGGGACTTGGGTCCTAGAGCCTCTGGGCATAGTCTCAGATGGAGAATCAGGCCTGGGGCAGGGGCTGATGGTTGGCAGAGACACCGAGCACTGATTTCTTCTATAGAGTGACTTGAGTTTTCCCACAGTCCGTAGCGGGTTCCCGCTGTCTGCTTGTGAATGTGGCCTCGACTGGCCCTGAGCATGGGTGGGTCCTTCCTTGTTACTGGACCTGAGGAAAACCCCAGTAGAAAGAGGTATGGAGCACGGCCCAGTGTCACTCATCTGGGCACAGGCAGAAGCTTCAGGACACTCCTGCTAGTGGTGTTCTGCTCAACACTGCTTCTCCAGCCTGGGCAGTGTAAGGGCTGGGCAGGGGTGAAGGCCAGGGGTAAAACCAGACTACCTAGTGTTGCTTGCCTCTTGGTGTGCAGCCGAGGAAGAGGATCTCCATGGATCAGAAGCCAGAACCCGGATGGAGATGCCATCATCACACTTCTCTCCAATCAGCAGTACCACTGCCCCTTTTGGCTTCTCATTAGGACCGACTGAACACAACAAAACCACAGAGTTTGGAGGCTGTACTACCAGTTCTGGCCACTAGAGGGAAACAGGGAGTACCATCAAATCAGCCTAGCACAGAAAATTCTGGCAAGACAAGAGGTTGGGGGAAGAAGGAGTGGTGAGCAAAGCCCTACAGAGGTTTCCCTCTGTTAGAGCAGACTCTAGGGGTACAGGTAACTAGTTTTGAGGTAGTTTTCTAAGACAAAAAAAAATTCAGAACTCTAGATGAGGCTCCCAGCAGGCAAACAGTTGAGCTGGGAGGATCCATGGTGCTTGTGCCAGATGCCACTTGTCAAACACAAGGCAGAGTCTTGTCCTAATGTTGGGCATGAATAAATGCTTCAAGTCGGTTACAACCAGTGCTCTGCTTAGGCCACCTTTACAGATGGGGAAAGGGAAGTTCAAGACCCAGCTGGTGCTTGGCCACTGGTGTGCCCTCTGACTGCCAGGCTTGACCCCTGAGCTGCAAAGGAGAGCTTCCCTGTGAATCATTCTCCATCCCCAGCCTGACTGCAGCACTGCAGTCTGAGCTGTCTCCTGTCTGGTCACCAGGCTCTCTGGCTTCTGACAAGATGGTGGCTGGGCTCCTGTGCGCAAGATTTGAGCCACCAACGAGGGGGGTCCATACTGGAAACCCAGGAAGGGATATGAGTCCCCAAGTCTGGCTTGAAGGAGCAGGGCATTGAGAAATCTCTTGCAGAGGCCAAGGCATGCCTGGGAACAACAGGACCTGGCCCCAGGGCCTTTGGTTTGGTTTCCAGGGCAGATGCCTTCAGCATACCAAGGACCCTTGGCCAGCTCTGGGCTTGGCTGTGCCAGGCTGGCAGGAGAGCCGAGCACTTTCAGGGGGGCTCTACCGTCCTCCTTCCTGTTCTCATGCTCTGGCTGTGCCCTCCCAGAAGGCAGGCACACAGCCCTCAGCCAGGCCTCAGGCTTGTGTTCACGGTGCCCACGCTGTACCTTAAGATGAGGAGTCTCTTCACCTTGGGGAGCTATGGCTCCGAGTGAAGCCCCGGCTCTTAGACCTAGCATCAGAGTTTCTCCAAGTCGGGTGGGAAGGGAAATGGAGGGCGGGGGTGGGGCCGAGAGAGCTTAAATCATCCGTCCTCTCCTGGGCAAGATGCAAGGCTCTCCTCTGAAGAAAACGCGGTGTGTGTTCTGTCTTTGGAGCTGGAGAGTTACAGACAGGGTGGGAGTGCCAAAGGCCAAGGCCAAAGGCCAACCTGTCGATGCAAACCAAGGGGAGTGACATAGAGCTGTGACGGGAGCAGATGCGACAAGTGGATTTGAGCGAGACTTTCAGAGCACGTTGCCTGAAAGTGGGATTTGGCTCTACCTGGGGGCCATGAACTTGGAAAAGCTGTTGTAATCCGAGAAGCACCAGCTTCTTTTTCTGCCAAATGAGTCATGAGGTGGTGACCTCATAGCCTTGAGGTGGAGGTGGGGACAGTGTGGGTGCCTGAGGGGTGAGACACTCACTCAGGGAGACTGGGCGTGCTGGCTTTCTTTTGTATCATGTCATCATCATGTTGATCTGGACCACTGGTAGATAGATGCCTATGAAGAAACACAGATAAGTTGTTTAAGGCCGTCACAATGGAAAGAAGGAGGCTGGTATTCCCTGAGGCACTTGGCAAGGACCTGGGATTAAGGTCCTTGGACCACTACCCCCTGCCTTCTGCTCCATGGGGCAGAGTCCTCTGCCACAGAGACTAGGATGGCTGTGGTCCAGATGGTGACTTGGATCCCATTGAGAGGGTCCCAAGAATCTGGACGGTAAGGCTTCCTCTCTTAATACCTGTTGGTGACACATGGTATGGTGTTTCACGTTTTCAGTAGGACTTTCAGATTCCACACCTCAGTAGGCATAGCTGTGTTTGGCCCAGGACCTGTGCTGTGCTTCTCCCCCCCCCCCCCCCCCCCCGCCCCCAGCAAAGTAGAGCCTGGAGCTCTGCTTCCCTGCCCCTCCCCCCTCCCGGTCATCGAGCCAATGGTGAAGGGTTAGAGCACCAGCTTGACTCCGATGCAAGTCCTTGCTCTTTCCCACTCGTGAGCCTTAGAGTGGTGGGAGTGGACTCCTGTCATACCAGAGCTGTTTGTTGGGAATGACAGGGTACCCAAAATGGCAACCCTGTTTGCTTGGGAGATTAAGGTACACTTACCTGTCCCCTAGGGGAGTCAGGACACACAGCAGATGCTGGGAGGGTTATGAGTACACAAAGGATATGAGTTTAGCCACAAGCCATGAGCCAACCAATAAACAGACCCGATGGCAACATGGAGAACACGCATTCTGAGTCTCAGAACCCATCAACTTACCCCCTTCTAGTCCCTCCTGTGCTGATTCGTGGGTGGGCCGGGATAGAACCTGGTGCAGTGTTTGAAGGCCAAGTGTGCTTAAGGATGAGGGACACAGCTGTGTCTCGGAGAGAAAGCATACAGCTTCCAGACTGAGTTAAAGCAGGTCACAGGCCTCAGCAGGCACTGCTGCCTGTGTTGCGTGGGATACCTCTCTGCTTACAGACTGAATCTGTTCCCTTGCCTTAGCCCTGTGTGAACGTTAACTAAAGTTAACTAAAGTCCTGGATTCGCTGCCTTACGGGGGCTTGGTAAAATGTGCCTCTGGCTTTCAGGTAGCTGCTGTGTGTGCTGCACATGGTTGGAAGAAGACCCCTGGCCCAGCTGTCCCTTTGGAACTACTACCTTCTTGCCCTGAAGGCCTGGCATGGTCTGCCTGTATCCCAGGATCAGTTGCGTTCTATAAGGTCAGGATTGCTTCCATTCATCTCTAATACAGAACCTATCTGAACTTGCCACCTTACATGTGGGCATGCATGCTGGCCAGCTCCTACGCACAGGAGCCCTGGAGTGGGCTTGTTAGGGGCGGGCAGGGGTGGTTGATAGAGATTGCAGCTTGAAAGTTGTGGTGTTGTGGCTCAGGGGCGGCATTCGATCAGCTGGAGCAATGAGTCAGCAGTCAATTCGGGGAGCAGGCAAAAAGAGTCATGTTTCGTGGCCCGGGGGCCCACTGTCATCACAGTCACAGGGCTGAGGCGCAGACCACTGGACTGCCTGGCTAGACTAGATGTGAGCCACTGGCAGCAGTCTCCACTGTGCAGCAGTCCTCCTCTGGTAAGTGTTGAGCTCCTTGGCACTGGGTCTGCCGGCAGCCCTGGCATCTCTCAGGACCTGGCAGCTGAGGCAGCATCCCTTGGGCCACCTTGCAAGAAGCTTGTGGGCGTGCTGTGAGCTGGTGGCATAGGCTTCCCTCTATTTTCCTGTGGCCCCTCCCTCTCCTCCCTTTTATGGACCAAAGAGATGGAGGAGTATCTTGGAAAAGCCAGAGACTGTTTCTCTGGGCAGTGAACACCACTGCCTCACAGCCAGAAACAAGCCCTGAGTCCTGGGTGGAGATAAGTGTTCCCAGCAGCCTCTGGGACCTGCCCTTGGTCCAGGCCAGTTGGCTTATAACACTGCAGGTGCATAGAGGTCCTCATCTGGAGGTTGCTGGGCCCCCTCATTTGCAAGGTAGAAAGGCCATGGCCCAATGTGGGCAGTTCCTGGCTCAGCTGGCTTCTGCTGTCAACTCAGAATTCATGGGCCACAGGGGTCCCCGCTCTCCAGGACTTGTGTTTGGAGGGAATTTGGTGTGTCTCCTTCCTCTAAGGGTAGGAAGAGGATGAGGGAAAAGCCATAATCTAGGATGCTAGGTATCAGCCTATGTAATTAGAAGATGCTGACAGGGGTCACGGGCAGTGTCAGGATGTGACAATAGCCCCCCTCTAGAAAGTCGGGGGAGTTAGGCATTGACACAGTAAGTAGGCTGGGCTAGGGAAACTAGAGCTCTCTGTAGCAGGTCCTCTGCAACCACAATTCACTTAGCCCTCTGTCTTTTTGGCTCTCTAAAGTTCCCTGGAGACACCAAGGAAATGACAGTCCTGTGCAGGCTTTGTAGGTCCTGGGGGATAAATGAGCACTGGGCAGCGCCTGGGCTTTTCTCCTGGATCCCATGGTGGCTCTTGGCTGGGTGAAGCACTAACCCAACCCTTGGCTGTCCTCTGTCTGTAGACCCTGTGCCTTGGAGCAGCAGCCCCATGACGGTGCCCAGCCATGCAATGTTCCTGGAAGGCTGTCCTCCTCCTTGCCCTGGCCTCCATTGCCATCCAGTACACAGCCATCCGCACATTCACTGCCAAATCCTTCCACACTTGCCCTGGGCTGACAGAGACTGGGCTGGCCGAGCGGCCGTGTGAGGAGGGCCCCACCTTCTCCTATAACCTCTCGAGGAAGACACACGTCCTCATCCTGGCCACCACTCGCAGTGGCTCATCCTTCGTGGGCCAGCTCTTCAACCAGCACATGGACGTCTTCTACCTGTTTGAGCCTCTCTACCACGTCCAGAACACACTCATCCCCCGCTTCACCCAGGGCAAGAGCCCCGCAGACCGCAGGGTCATGCTAGGCGCCAGCCGGGACCTGCTGAGGAGCCTTTATGACTGTGATCTCTACTTTCTGGAGAATTACATCAAGCCACCTCCAGTCAACCACACCACCGACAGAGTCTTCCGCCGAGGGGCCAGCAGGGTCCTTTGCTCTCGTCCAGTATGCGACCCTCCAGGGTCCCCTGACCTGATCCTGGAGGAGGGAGACTGTGTGCGCAAGTGCGGTCTGCTGAACCTGACCTTGGCGGCCGAGGCTTGTCGCGAGCGCAGCCACGTGGCCATCAAGACTGTGCGGGTACCTGAGGTGAATGACTTGCGGGCCCTGGTGGAAGACCCAAGGTTGAACCTCAAGGTCATCCAGCTGGTGCGAGACCCTCGTGGCATCTTGGCTTCCCGGAGCGAGACCTTCCGGGACACCTACCGACTCTGGCGGCTTTGGTACGGCACAGGGAGGAAGCCCTACAACCTAGATGTTACGCAGCTGACCACGGTGTGTGAGGATTTCTCCAGCTCCGTGTCCACCGGCCTCATGCGGCCCTCCTGGCTCAAGGGGAAGTACATGCTGGTACGTTATGAGGACCTGGCCAGAAACCCGATGAAGAAGACAGAGGAGATCTACGAATTTCTGGGCATCCCCCTGGACGGTCATGTGGCGCGCTGGATCCAGAACAATACGCGGGGCGACCCCACTTTGGGCAAGCACAAATACGGGACTGTGCGCAACTCTGCAGCCACCGCTGAGAAGTGGCGCTTCCGTCTCTCCTATGACATCGTGGCCTTTGCCCAGAATGCCTGCCAGCAGGTACTGGCTCAGCTGGGCTACAAGATGGCCAATTCGGAGGAGGAGCTGAAGAACCCCGCCATCAGCCTGGTGGAGGAGCGCGACTTTCGCCCATTCTTGTGACCTGGGCGTGATGGGGGTGGGAGGCAGGTGGCGTTGGTTTTGTTGACATGGACCTTCCATGGGCTGGTTTTTAACTGTTGCCTTATCTTCCTCTTCCCTCCCCCACTCTGTGTGTCTTTTTCACCCACTACCCAATCTCCTCCCGCCCCCACACTGTCTGTGTGTCCTTTCCACCCCCTGCCCGCTCCCCGCTCCCTTTCTCCTGTCCCACACCATCAATGTGTCCTCCTTGTCCTTGCCCCCTCCCCCTTCCTCCTGCCCCCTTTTGCCCCTGAAATTTGCACTATGTCTCTGGAGGGGAATCACTGGGGCAGAGGGCATGTGGTGTGGGGTTATGCCCCCCCCCTACCCCGTTCAGACACAAGAATGTTTGGTCTCGATGTGGATGGGGATAATGTTTACAGGCGCCCACTCACACATTCACAGGTGCACACAGGCACACGAGGAGAGGCTCCAGCACACATCTTCTAGTTTTTACACCCGTCTTCTCAAGGTAAGTGGATGAACACAAAGGGACCACCTCTCCCCGTTTTGGAAAAGGGTCCATTCCCTCCCCCATCCCTGCTTCCTGCCCCAGCTTCGCCGCACCCCCCCTCCTGGAGCAGGGCACCTGTCCCTCCTGCCCACCCTTGCCTGGTGGTGAGCAGGGTTTTACTGTGAGGTGAACTGGGACTACTTTCTTTCTGATTGGTTTGTGGTGAGCTTGTCTGTCTGAGTCTTGTGGCTACCCCTGGATCAGTGATGGCTAATGAATCTTAGAGGTTCTCTGATTGATCCTCGGGGTCCCTCTGTGATATTTCTTTGTGCCAAAAAAAAAAAAAAAAAAAAAAAAAAAGACAAAAAATGTGGATCAGTTTGCTAAATGAAGATTGAAATGCTTTATTTGTGTTTTCTGTAAATAAAAATGTGCAGTACTGTCTGAGTGTGATTGGTGTGTGTGGGGGGGAGGGGGTGGGACCTTCTGAATGGTAAGCAATGGGCTCTGGATATTCCTGGCTCTGGAGACAAGATGAAGAAGGAGGAGTCGGAATTAAATGACAAGCCTGCATTTTGGAACTACTTTATTTTTTTAAAAAAATCATAGAATATCTTTTAAAATTATTCGATGATTGATGATTGCATACATACACGTGATCTATCTTGATATGATCCCCAAGTTTCCCCTCCCAGTTCACCCATGAGCCTCCAACTCTCCCTTTCCGTTCCTTCTAGCTCCCGCCTTTCAGATCTCTTGCCACCCTCCATGCTTGCTTGGGGCTTTCAATTTTGTTCCCTTCTTATCAGCTGACATAGGTGGTACCTTCTGGCCAGTGTGCTCAGAGTATTTAACAAGAGCCATGGTTTTGGGATTCAGAGTGGCCTGAGATAAGAATCCAGTCTGGAGCCCCCTGTCCTGCACCAGAGGTTGCTTCCTCCTTTAGTTAGAGGGTCTAGAGCCAGGGAGGCTGGGGAGAAGGGACAGCCCATGTGCAGGGAGGGGGGCTCAGGGCAGGGGATGCTTATCAACCTGCTTGGAAACAGTTCAGTGGCTTAGGAGCCCTCCGGGTGCCCTGGTGCATACACCAGTGCGGTATCTGCTGCACTCAGGCCCCATCTTTCCCTGGCAGCCTAGCAGGCTCTTCTAAGAAGCTCCCCCAGTCCTCACCCCAAGAAACATATATAACATGGGATTTACTAAAAGATGAAAATGGTATGTTTTACCATGATTTAAGAACCAAGAAGAAACTGGGCCATCTTCTTAGGTAGCCCCGGAGTGAGCCCCTTCTCCCAGCCGACCATGATTCCCCAAGGCTGCCATCTCTAAGCTCCTAACTACACAACAGAAAATTTACCGTAAAACCTGAAACCTTGAGCTCCGGTCATTACCACCATCACCACTATTTCATGTGTATGGGGTTTTGGCTGCATGTATGTCTGTGCTTGGTACCTGTGGAAGACAAGAGGCTGTTGGATCGCCTGGGGCTGGAGTTATGTTTGGCTGTGAGCCTCCATGTGAATGCTGGGGATCAACCCTTGGTCCTCTGGAAGAGCAGCCGGTGTTTTTTTTAACCGCGAGCCATCTCTCCAGCCTCCATCTTCACTGTTTTTAAGTGCACATCTCATTAAATGCTTCTATAGTATGCAAGCATTGCCACCACCCTCCTCCATAACTTTCCATCTTGTAAAACTCAAAGTCTGTTCCTTCAAAACAGCCCAGTCCTATCTCTCCCACAGCCCTTGGCAACTATCTCACTTGCGTCTGTGTGCTTCTGAACACTGTGAGTATGGCATGTAAATGGAACCATGCAGCATTTGTCTTTTGATGACTGGCTTATTTCCCTGAGCATAATGTCTTTAAGGTTCATCACCTTGCACAATACATCACCTATCCTTCCTTTTTAAAGCTGACGTATCCCGCATTTTGTTTATCTGTTAATCCTGCAGTGAGCCTTGGGTCACATCCATGTTTCAACTGCTGTGGATAATGCTATGAGCAGAGAGTATACTCAGAAATGTGCTTGCTGGATTCTCTGGCAATTCTTTTAGGATCTGCTCTGTTTTCTATGGTGTCTAGGCTATCTTAATTATGTTATTATTTTTGTGTGTGGGTTGTGTACTTGTGTGCATGTGTGCAAGGTGACCAGAGGAAGATGTTAGATGTTTTCTGTCACTCTACCTTATCTCTTTGAGGCAGGGTTTCTTCCTGAACTAGGAGCTTGTGGCTGGCAGCCAGCAAGCCACACCAATCCTCCCTTTTCCTCCACCCACAGCACTGGGGTTACATGTGCACATCAGAATACACCTGGGGCAACAGGTGCATGTCTGACTATACCTAGGGTTACAGGTGCACATCAGACTACACCTGGGCTTACAGGTGCACATCAGAATACACCTGGGCTTACAGGTGCACATCAGAATACACCTGGGCTTACAGGTGCACATCAGAATACACCTGGGCTTACAGGTGCATGTCTGACCATACCTAGGGTTACAGGTGCACACACACATCAGACTACACCTGACCTTACAGATGCATGTCAAACTATACCTGGCTTGTTATGTGGGTCTTGGGATTTTTAACTCAGGTCCGTATGCTTGTGTGGAAAACAGTTTACCAACGGAGCCATTCTTTTGATGGCAGCCTCTGTCCTACTTCATATTGTTACACTACACAAGGTTTCAGTCACTCCATATCCTTTTCAGCTCCCCTTCTCCTCCTCCCTTTCAGTGGTAACCACTGAAGGTGTGGCAGGTGACAAGCTTGCCTGTTTTCTTCCATTCTAACTCACCAGAAAGGTTGAGATGGTGTCTTAGGTCACGTGCCCAGGTATCATGGGCTCTGGCTCTAACTTTGTTGCCAGACTTCGTCTTCCTAAGGTATTGTCCTTGGCTGTATGGTCTAATGGCTTCTCAAGATGAAGGAAAGAAACCAACCAACCAACCAAAAACAGGAAAGGAAGACGTAGACACACCTCTGCCTGCATGAATGCAGTCCCGAAGTTAGAGCCCTTTGCCTACCGTTCCCGATCATGTGGAGATAGCTAGGTGCAAGGTAGGGCTGGGTCTTGCATGTGAGTGGCCACTGTGAAAGTGGCTGATGAATCCAGGGTGGCTCTCCCTGGGACTGAGGTTTCTCCTGTAGAAGAGGAGACAATATGATCAGTACCAAGAAGCTGGTCTGGAAAAGCCTGCTGGGAGGGCTGGGCCTGCGCTTTTCTCTGCCTTCCTGGTTTATAGGAGTTATACCCAGGCTGTGGGAAAGAAGTTACAAGGTCATTTGACTTCATGGCACAACATCATTTATAGTCACTGGTTGGCCACTGTAATACCAGAGAGGGCTGGCTTTCATCAGGACCGCTGGTAGATTACCCATTCCCTTGGGAAGCAGGCTAGTGCATATGTGTTCATTTGGATACACGTGTGTGCTTGTGGAAGCCAGAGGTTCTTTGGGAGCTACCACCTTGTTTTCTGAGACAGGGTCTCTCACTGGGGCCCGAGCTCTGACTAGGCTAGGCTGTCTGGCCAGTGAGCTCCAGGGCTGGGATTCCAAGCACACACTATCTTGTCTGGCTTTTTAAAATGTGTGTTCTGAGACTTGAACTCAAGTCCTTGTGCTTGCACAGCGAACATTTTCTAAACCTAGACATCTCCCCAGGCCCCAATGCAGCTGTCTTCTGACCCACATGAGCCAGTGGCCTTTCTTCAGTGAGTGGCTTCCCATTGGAATTAGGAGACACCAGGAATTTCTTCAGCTGGGAGGAAGCTCCGCCATGTCAGAAGGCTTATTCAAGGCTGCCTGGGGCTTGTGAGAGAAAGTGCTTTGAGTTTATTCAATACATTCGTGCAGTTTTGACTCTTTTACAAGCAGGCTCTGGGGGTGTGAGCACTCTTTAAGACACACTGCCTAATGAAGGCAAACAGGTGTAGACATGGCCGCAGTAAAGGTAACCCATAGGTCGAGCCACAGGCAGAGTCGGACACCATATTGACTCAAGTCTTAGAAGTCTCAAGTTTGCCATGAAGACCTCAGGCTCTTCCTTTGGTCTCAAGATCTCATTCTTTCTGCCCTTGTTCTTGGGGATGAGACAAGTCAGGGTCATTTTAGGGTGGTGGTGCCTGGATTGGGTCTTAGGGAGAAGCTGGCCTTTCAAGAAGAAAGAGAAGGCTGCTCCTAGCTGAGAGAGAAGCACCGTGCCACAGTGTGGATGGGAGGCCTGGGGTGTTAACGCTGGGATGGGCTGTGCCAGGTGTATGTGGGCTGGACCTCATCTTCTCAAGCTTGCGAACGTTGACACTTCACCAGCGATGTTTAACTAACCCACAAGGAAGTTCACCCCTCCTCCCCATCCCCTAGAATCTCAAGTAGTCCAGGCTGGCTTCAAAGTCAATAGGTGGCCAAGGATGACGTTGATTTCTGATCCTCTACCTCTTGAGTGGTGGGATTATGGGCATATGTTGCTACACGTGGTATTATGGGATGTTGGGCATTGAACCCAGGGCTTCATGCCTGTTAGGCAAGCATAGCACTATCTCAGCCACACCCCCAGCACTGCAATAGAGGAGTTTTGGTGTTTGTTTGTTTTGGATGCCCAAATCCATGACACTGAAATGAGAAAGCTGCTTGTTTTTAGGATAAGGCCAGACTGTCACACTGTTCTCAGCAGCCCCGCACACTCCAGCTCATCTCAGGCTGCGCTCTCTAAGAGTCACCACATTTGTTTCAGCGCCTGAGCACCCCATAGAAGAGTTCTGCACTCCATTTACTCCTCCCCGTACCCACGGGCATGAGCTACGTCTGCTCACACCCACTTTGGGCTTAGCCAGGTACCTTGATTTGGTCAACAGAAGGAGAGTAACTGCAGAGGTAAGAGTGAGGCTGCATCCTCTGCTGTGGGAACGAAGGCCTAGGGCTCCTTGCCACGGAACTTAAGGCCACAGGCTGGGGACTCAGGAGCCCTAGTTAATATCACTCATAGTCTGGTCTGGATAGTGAGAGGTGCCTGGCTGAGTCTAGCCAGGTTTCTGACTCCATGCTGAGGACTTAACGCGTGCCTGTTGTTTTAAGATACTGCGTTTCAGAACAACTTATTACACTGTAAAATCTGATGGACACATACTCCTCTCTGCTTCATGATTGAGTCTATACAGACTGTGTCTCATGCCTGAGCTGCTGTTCCTGATCCTTCTAGAGTCTGTTCATCCTTTCGGTCCCACCTTAATTATCAGTATTTCCTTGACTTTACCAAGATCGGTTTATTTGTCTTGATCACAGGCCTCATATAGCTGCTTCTCTCTCTTATATATTCTGATTACAGGCCCTTATAGTGCCTTGTACATCTCTTTTATAATGTTTACCACAGTTGTAATCACTCCTTTTACAACAGGACCCAGTGCACAATAGGTGTCCAATAAACACTGGTTGACTGAGTACAAGAATGAATAAAACAGGTGCTCCCAAGCTGATAAAAAAAAAAGCTTGCCTGTCTGGGGGCCTTCACACAGAGGAGGCAAAGCTTCCTACGGATCTGAGAGACCGGAACAGCTTGTGCCCTCCCAGGAGGATGCTGGCATGTTCTAGGAGGCTGAGCTGAGCTTTGTTCCACATCCTTCCCCAGCATCCTTAGTTGGCACACCAACGCCAGTGTTCCAGTTTCCTTGTCATGTCATCACCCGCCTCGATGATACTCTGAGTAACAGCGAGTGCCACATGGCCTGGATTTACACTCTATAAGTCACCCTCACCTGTTAGTCAGCCTTCTCTGGCAGTGGTTTCCTGCTGACCAAGGAGATCCCTCTTTCTAGCCAGGAAATGGTACTTACAGTGCCACATACGCAGGATTGGCCCGGAACCCACATCTGTGTGTTGTTTCAGAAAGCTGAGATCCTGAGGCATGCAGGAGTCACTTCCTGGTCTTGTCCCCAGACTCAGGGCTGGTCTCACGCTGTAGGGCTAACACTGCCAGCATCCTGTATTTTCTCGCATCACACACTTCCTCTGTTTGTGTGTTCCCTCCTGGTCACCTGGGCCGTCTCCCTGCCAGTCATAAACATATTGCATGGGATTCTGGGTGAGCCCAATGGGGACCCCACTTCCTACAATTAAAGAGGAAGACCCAAAAACAGACCCACCTTCCTGGACCATTCCCTCTGCAGGAAAACCTCTCTCAGGGGAAGGACTTGTCTAGGCCAGAATGCCTTTCCTGCTTGGAAAAGTGCACATATGGGAGAAGAGCCTTCCTGCACCGAGAGAGAAAGCTCATAAGTAACAATGTCCTGAAGACTGCAGAGCAGGTTGGCCAGAGCCAAGTCCTCATGCACAATTAGCCAAGGTCAGGATTCATGTAAGTCCAGCTGCAGCCACTGTGTGGTCACAGAGGAGCCTATGCCTATGCTGAGGGGCTGTCTGGCTTGGGATCCTGCAACCTGCCTCCCAAGGCAGCCACAAGACAATTGCTAAGACATGGCAGGGCTCCCAGGGCTCCATGGGAACATGGCTCTGCTGAGTTGGAGGCTTACCTCTCTCGGGACTACTGTGATCTAAAGCCTGGCTCTAAGTTCCAGTCTTGTCTCTGCTATTTACTTACTGTGTGATTCAAGGGAAACCACTTAACCCTTCTGAGCCTCTGTGCCCTCCACCGCACAGAGATAATCATGAGACCTGCCCTCAGAGGGTACTAAGAAGATGGCATAAGGTTGGGTGATGTATTTAATTGCATAGAATAGAGCTTGGGCTGTGAGGAGTGCCCAGCTGGTGCTAGCTATTGTCAATTGTCACCCTCCCACCCCCATCCCACTCCACTACCGCCACCATCCACCATCACTGCCACTACCATCACTATTACCACCATCACCACCACCACCATCACCACCACCATCACCATCACTGCCACTACCATCACTATTACCACCATCACCACCACCACCATCACCACCACCACCATCACTACCACCATCCACCATCACTATTATCACCACCACCACCATCACTACCACTATTACTCACCACCATCGCTGCCATCACTACCATCACCATCACCACCATCAGCACTACCACCATCACTATCACCATCACCACCACCACCACCATCAGCACCATCATCAATCATCACCACCATCACCACTACCATCACTTCCATCACCACCACCACCACCACCACCATAAATTTAGCCATAGTGCCTTGTCAGATGCCTGGAATGTGATTCATTCAGTGAATTTTTGTTGAACAAGTACATTTTGGGGCTTTCTCATTTGAACTGTTATCAGTGGCCAGTGTTACACTTCAATATGATGACCAATGAAGTCATCTGATTGGCAAACGCCGGCTACAGCTAAGGACTAAGAGTAGGGAAGCGAGGTACGTCTGTGGGTCCCTGGAATGACAGCCACGCACAGGAACAATCTGACCCACTCACAGTATGGTGCTCAGAGGCTCCAGGCTCCACCAGAAGATCGATGTTGGCCATGTGTTTAGTTTCTGTGATTAAAGCACCTTGACAAAATGCACCTGAGGGGAGAAGGGGTTTATTTTGGCTTTCAGGTTGCAGTTCCTTACTGCAGGGAACTCAGGGTGGCAGGAACTCAGAGCAGCTAGTCTAGAGATAGCACCATTCTCTGTTATTTACAATGTTAGCCTGGCAAATGACAAGCGTCAAAGCTCCCTTATCCATAGTCAAGCAGGGGACAGTGAGTGTATGTGCGTAAGTGCTCAGTCAGCATGCTCTACCTTACATGGTCTAGAGTTCCAGGGCCAGAAACACTGCTGCCAGTCTTGGGCTGGATCTTCTTGAGTCAGCTAAGGTGATCAAGACAGTCTCCCACAGACATGCTCACAGGGTAACCTGATCTAGACAGCTCCTCATTGAGACACTAGCTCAGCGTCAAAACTACCCCAACCCTGCAGATGAGCAAACCCTCTTTTGGACCTATTCCCAAGGCTGTTAGGTTTATGATTGAAAGCTGCTTGAGAGTTCTGAGCTACGTGCCAGCTTTCTGTCCCTATGGGGTCCCTGGGTCCATGGTGCTTTTCCATTCATGTCCTAATTAGCCCCCTTGTTGCTGTCACAAAACACTGACCGAAAACAACTTGATGAAGAAAGGGTTTATTAGTCTTACACTTGTACATCATAGTTCATCATAAAGGGACATCAGGGCAGGCGCTCAAGGCAGGAACCTGGAGGCAGGAACCAAAGCAAAAGCCATGGAGAAGTGCTGCTTATTGGTTTGATACCTATGGATTGTCCAATCTGCTTTTTAAAAATACAACCCAGGACAACCTGCCCAGGGGTGGTACTGACCACAGTAGTCTGGGCCCCCTTGTATCAGTTATTTATCAAGAAAATGCCCCCAACACACTTTCCTATGGACCAGTGAGATGGAGGCATTGTCTTACTTATGGATCCTTCTTTTCAGATGCCCCTAGATTGTGTTAACTTGACAAAAACTAATTATCACAACTTATGACCAACCAAGATTTTCTTTCCTAAGATTTAGAGGAGACCCTTGTCTAATGAGTCCATTGAGAGAGGGGGCAGAGTTTTTTTGAACTCTGCCTCTCCCTGGAAATAGCTAGCCAGCTGCATCCCCTGCTGGGACTTCCTTTTGTTACAGTCAGTAGAATGGAGGTGACCATGCACGACCTGTATGGCAATTCTACTTTCTTCTCACCCAGGCATATCTCAGCCTTAGTCACTCAGAGGTTGGCTTTGGGACACTGGGTGTAACTCCAGAGATGGGAAATGCATCTCTGGAGGTTGCAAAAGGCATTTAGAGCTATCCAGACAGAGTAGGAAATCTGTGAGTTAGATCAAAGAAACCCCAAATTGAGACCTTGTCCTGTTGCATCTGTCTAAATAAATGAATGATCATACAGGACTTCTATGTCCCAGAAGTAGACTGGGGACAAAGACGGGTCAACAGCAAGCTTTCTTGTGTAGGGAAATGGCTCAGTCAATGAAGTACTTGCTTTGCAAGCACGGGGCCATCAATTTGATCCCCCAAGTATATGTAAAATAGTTTGGCACCATGGTGTGCTTGTAATCCCAGTGTTGGCAGAGAAGGGTACAACTGAGACCCTGTCTCAAAACCAGGGTACAGAGAAACTGAGGAAGATATCTGAGGTTGAGCTCTGACATATAACCTCATATTCATGTACTCACACACACATAGACATGTACGCACGCACACACACACACACACACACACACACACACACACACACACACACCCTCTATGAAGAATGTGTTCTTCAGTGAGGCAGAATAATGGATGGCAGATGAGCATGATGCAAGCTAGTGTTCTTCAATAAGGCAGAATAATGGATGGCAGATGAGCGTGAGGCAAGCTAACCACATTCCCCAAATAGCCCTTCTGTCTTCAAAATCCATTTATTCCTTTTCTCCCTGAGAAAGTATATTAAAGATCTCATACCACCATAGCAGAATCATGTGCCTCTTGGTAGTTCTGGAGTGTTTTTGCATTATGGCTTTGAGACTGAGTTTCTAGCTACCTACAAGTACAACATTGTGACTTATTTCTTGTTAATGGAATCTGCCACCATTATGAAGAATTCCTGGTTACTGTTTGCATCCTAAATACACCTTGAAAGCTCATGTGTTGGAGGCTTGGTGCCCAGGGAGGGTGCCATTGGGAGATAATAGAAACTTTAAGAGTTAAGACCTAGTGGAAATTCCATAGGTCCTTGAGGATGCCACTGAAGATTGTAGGATTCCCAAGATCTTCCTCCACCCTTTCTGTTTTGGCTACGAGGTGAATAGTTTGCTCCAATGTGGACTTTCACTGTGATGCCAGCACAGGCCTAAAGCAAAGAGGCCAACGGATGGTGGAATGGAACCTCTGAAGCTGTGAGCACAGAGGACTTTTTCCCTTTCTAAGCTGACTGCCCCAAGTGTGCCGTCGTAGTCACTGTCTTATTGCTGTGAAGAGACATCATGACCAAGGCAACTCTTACAAAAGAAAGTGTTTAGTTGGGAGCTTGCTTACAGTTTCATGGTTATCATGGGGACACACATGGTGCTGGAGCAGTAGCTGAGAGCTACATCTTGGTCCACAGGCCAAGAGAGGAAGAAGACAAACACTGGGCCTGTCATGGGCTTTTGAAACCTCAAAGCCCTTCCCCACTGCCACACCACACTGCCTCCAATAAGATTGTACCTCCTAATCTTTCTAGTCCTTTCAAATAGTGCCGCTCCCTGGTGACAAGCATTCAAATATATGAGCCTGTGGGGGGCGGGGGTGTCATTCTTATTTAAGTCACCACAGCCACCAGCCACCATGTCTGGCTCAGTGCTCATCTTCTTTTCTATTAATTTTTTACTTGTGGTGTGTGTGTGTGTGTGTGTGTGTGTGTGTGCACATGCACACATACACACTAGCACATATACACTTATAGTAGAAGCCAGAGCCTTGAGCACGTGCTGGGCAATCACCCGACCACTCAGCTGCATTCTCAGCGAGCTCTGTACATCCTCTCAGTTGCCCAGACTGACTTTGAACTCTTTGGAGTCCTGGTAGTTCTGGATCTTGAGGTTCTCCTGCCTCAGACTCCCAAGAATCTGAGATTCTACACCTATGCCTCCAGGCCTTGCTACTGGCTAGAAAATTATCATTTGTTCCTATTCTTTCAGTGGAGCCTTAGACATTTCAGACTCCTTCCTCTGTGTGTTCAAGCCCAAAGTTAATCAATATCTTCATTTGTCTTCCCAAAACACACTCAGTACTTTCATGGACCTTAATTCCATTCTCCTTTTAAACTTCTGTGTGTGGTGATGCGCTTTTAAAACTAACATACTGCAGTTACCTTTTTATTTATTTATTTATTTTAAAAAAATCAGCTTATTTGGGGGTATCATTTGAACACAACGAAGTCCACTCATTTCAAGTATGCTTTCTGATTAGTTTTTCGACGAGTGGGTATTTACATAATTGCTGCCCCGATCAAGATGTACAAGTATCTCTTCCAGTTCTTCAGATTCCTCTGTATCTCCTTGGTGACACTTTCCCTGTCCACAGGCCTGTGGCAGCTGCTGAACCAGTTATTTTCCGTTTGTTTTTTGTAAGACAGGGTCTTCTGTAGCTCAGGCAGGCTCAGAGTCTCTATGTAGCTGAGGATGACTTTGACCTTCTGACCTTCCTGCTCCATCTCTCAGCGCTGGAGTTATAGGCATGAGTCGCCACACCTGGTGTTTTTGTGGTGCTAGGGTCAAACCTTCAGGCATGCTGGACCAGCCCTCTACCTCTGCTAACCACTCGCAGTCCGCACGCTCTGTCATTGTTAACAATGTCTTAGGCTTCGGTATGGGTGGAGCTCTGAAGACTTGGGCCCATGATGTTGACTGTCTGTGGGCTCTTTTTACAAAGAATTCTTCGTCTTTCTGTGTCCGTCCCGATGTCCACGTGGTATCATTTTCCTTTTGTCTGAGGAGCTTTATTTAACATTTCTGAACAACTTCCTCCAGGTTCTGCTTGTCCCGTACTCTTTATTTTTGCCTTCGTTTTCTGAAAGATATTTTATTGGATCAGACAATAGGCGTGGGGACGCAGAATGTAGAGTTTGTTCTGCTGGGTTCTGCTCTTGCGTTAGTCTAACACTTCCTCACTCCGTTCCCTCTCCTCCCCTTTGGAATGGCAATGTATATATCCTGTGCCATTGTACGTTGGAAATATCCTGTGCCATTGTATGTTGGAACTATGTGATCTGCTTTTTGATTTTGATTTTACAGGGGGTTACAATTAAAAGGTTGCCTTGAGTCTCAGAAGACACTTTGGACTTTTACAGTGTTGAGACTGTGATGGTCTACGGGCGCTTTTGAAGTTGGACTGAATGCATTTTGCATTATGATTTGGCCACAAGCCTATGGGGTCCTGGGGGTGGAATGTGGCGGTTTGAGAGAAAATGGCCCCATAGGCTCATATATTTGAACACTTGGTTAAAGCTGTCAGCTACTGCTGCAGCACCTGCGTGCCTGCCGCATCCCTCTGAAACAGTAAGCAAGCCTCCAATTAAATACTTTATTTTGTAAGAATGGCCATGGCCATGGAGTCTCTTCACAGCAATAGAAACCCTGACTAAGACACTGGATTAAGAATTCTAAGTGGAATTCTTATTTAGTGCTTTTCAGATTTTTGCTTCATTGTCTTCTGCTTGGTTGGTTTTGTTTTCCAGTGACACCACAAATTTAATGTGAGGCCCTGCACATGCCAGACAAACACTCCCCCATGGTCTTAGTTTCTTCGTTGTTGCTGTACCAAAACTCCCTGAAAGCAACTTAGTATATGAGGGTCTGTTTGGGCTCATAGTTCAAGGTGTGGTCCACGGTGATGGGAAAGAGTTTCAGAAGCTATGGTCAATACGTCTCCAAATATATGAAAATGATAACTCCACAAATACATACTGTTCAGAGAATTCCAAATGGTACAAATAGACACATCAATGCATACCACAGTCAGAAGCAGGGTTGGAGAGATAGCCCAGTGGTTAAAAACACTATCTCTCCTGCAGAGGACCCAGGTTTGGTTCCCAGCATCCACATGGTGGCTCACAACCACACAGTTCCAGAGATCCAGGGGCTCTTCTGGCTTCCATGGATCCCACACACACAGAGTACACACACACACACACACACACACACACACACACACACACACACACACAGTGAGAGAAAGAACAATTATACACGTAAAATAAAATAAGTAACTTTCAAATTTTTCTAAAATCAGTCAATGTAACCAAGACAATCTCTTACCTACCTGCCTAGAGAACCATTTCTCAGATGATTCTAGATTTTGTACCTTAATAGCTGGACTTTGGTAATAAGCCCAAGTGTAAACATTCACACAGACAGACAGACAGACAGACAGACAGAAACACACACAAACATAAGAGCACTCCACCCACAGGCATAGTCCCCTGCCACATCTTTCTCTGTCTGTCTCTCTGTCTCTGTCTCTATCTCTCTGTCTCTGTCTCTGTCTCTCTTTGTCTCTCTGTCTCTGTCTGTCTGTCTCTGTCTGTCTGTCTCTGTCTCTCTCTGTCTCTCTGTCTCTCTCTCTCTCTCTCTCTCTCTCTCTCTCTCTCTCTCTCTCTCACACACACACACACACACACACACACACACACACACTTGCTTCTGCCAGGCCTCCAGAGAGCATTACCTGGCAGTGAGCACTCTAATCCTTGGCTGTCAGAGTATTTGCACCACCCAGGAGGTGTGATGGCTCTGGATTCTCAGCAGTTACATTTCCCATTTTCTACTTAGCTCTTCATTTTTGAGGCAATCACTTCCCCCCAGTCATCCCCCCAGTGCAGGATTTGGGGTATTTCGCTTAGTCCTAGTGCTGAGCATGAAGCTCTTGGACATTTTAGCTCTTTGGTGGGAGACATTCCAGTCCCTTTGGGAGGACTCTGGGCTTTCTGAACCCCTGCTCTGCCCTAAGACACTAGGGAAGCTACAGCTCTGCCCCCATGGGTGGACACCACTGCTCCCCTTTACCTTCCTGGGCCCTACTGTCACCCCAGTTTTTGCCATGTACATTAGTTCCCTTCTTGAAGGGTCATTTTACACTCAAGAAGACTTTTTACTCTTCTTCCCAGACTTTCCAGTTGTTTTCTACATAAGGGCGATTCCAGATACCAAATACAACATAGTAACAAACCAGGGAGACAGAGGTGGCACTGAGTTCCTTCTCTGCTACCCAGCAGGTTCTGGGTCACTAGTGGCACAGAAATGGATGACTACAAGGGCGAATGAGCATGCTTGTGCTCAGTGAGGAATACAAGGAAGCTCGCCAGCCTGGAAGTACAGACGGAAGAAGCACTTGACTAGTAGAGTTGCCCCCACCTGAAAATCTTACTGACTCAGGGCCAGGATGTCACTCAGAGGTTCAGGACCTGCCTCATATGTACAAGACCCTGGGCTCCATCTCAGCACTGTTAAAGCAAAGTGAAGCGGGGGACGTGGCTCTGCTGGCTGAGCACTTGCCTAGCATTCATGAAGCCCTGGTTTTAACTTCCAGCACCACATAAACTGGGCATGGTGGTGCACACAAAAGGGTGGAAAATTCAAGGTCATCCTCAGCTACATTTTGAGTTTAAGGCTAGCCTGGGAATCATGAGACCCCATGCCCAGAAATAAACAAAGTGAAAACAGTTCTTATGAGCCAGTTTTAGAACCTTTATTTCTAAAAACTGAATTTATTTATTTTATTTATTTATTTATTTTGGTTTTTCGAGACAGGGTTTCTCTGTGTAGCCTTGGCTGTCCTTGACTCGCTTTGTAGACCAGGCTGGCCTCGAACTCACAGTGATCCGCCTGCCTCTGCCTCCTGAGTGCTGGAATTAAAGGCGTGCTCCACTACACCCGGCTTAAAACTGAATTTATTTTTAACTGATACATAATACAAAAACTGTACATGTTTGTAAGGGGCCTCATGGATGTACTGAAACTGGCACACATTGTGTAGAGCTTAAAACAGGTAAAAAGTGTTTCTGCACGGTCAAACTTTGAAAGATGCTTTTTTTCAGAGCGTCTTTCTCCCCTGCTGACGTTATTATTTCTGCAGCCATCCTCTTGTGCAACAGGACCTTGGAACCTCTTGCTGCACCTGATGGAAACCCAGGGCCCATTGATGAGCCTCTTCATTTTAAAGAGGGCCACAGGTTATTCACGTTCTCAGGAAGGTTCAAGGAATTCTTCCTTCCCAGTGTTCAGCAGTGTGTGGTGAGGAAGTGATTCCGGGAGGCCTCAGGTGGCTCACTCACTTTGGTTGGCTTGGAACTTTCCATTTAGCACAGGAAGGCCCACATTCCTAGCAACTTCTCAGCCCCAGGAAGGAGCAGTTGGTTCTGTTCCAGATGGGGCCAGGATGTCCTGCTCTTTCTGGGGCCGGAGCACATCCTGTGGTCTAAGGGGCCTTGTGAGGAGGGGCCACATCTGAAGGGCTTTACCACCTGGCTGGCTGTCTTAGCACATTCTCTGTGACTTTCACAAAATGCCCAAGACTGGGAAATGTAGAAAGCATAACGGTTGGCCCAGCTCATGATTCTGAAGGCTGGGGAGGTCGAGACTGAGGGAAGCCACCTCTGGTGGGGACTTCGCAGAGTCACAGAGTTGGTCAGGACACTATGTGGTAAGAGGAACGCCATACAAGAGACAGGTCTTGCAAGCCCACTCTGAGGTAGCCCTTCACCCACAAGTCAGGAGTGGGGAAGCCCTCACAGGAGAGGTGATCGCAGAACCCAGCTGTCTCTCAAAGGTCTCTCTGGGCCCCACCTTTAAGTCAAGCATGGAGATCAAGTTTCAACACACGTTTTGCTGAGGATGTTCAAACCGTAGCAACATCTGGCCAGAAGCTGACTACAGGGCCATTGCAGCTTCCAGAGTTCTTGTGCTGCTGACCCAGGAAATGTGATGTTCAACCATCGGGGAGGGGGCTGTAGGGGTGACAGGAAGTGGGGTAGGACCCCTTGCCAGTGTGGCTCCAGGTTCACGATTCTGGGTTCAGGTCTGTATTTTTTTTTAAACCTAGAGGTTGAACCTAGGACTTCACACATGACAGGTAAACACTCTACCACTGAGCTACATCGCCAGGCTTGTTCCTGTGTGAGGCCAGAGGTTGATGTCAGGTGTCTTTCTGAGGTGCTCCACACCTTACATTTTAACACAGTGTCATTCCCCGATCCTGGAGCTCACTGACCGGCCTAGACTGGCTGACTAGAGAGCTCAGATGCTGATGCTGTCTTCCTCTTCTGGCATTGGGGTTACAGATGTGTGCCACAGCACCTGGCTTCTACGTGGGTCCTGGGGATCAACACTCAGGTCCCTATGGTGTCATGGTAAGCACCTTGCCCGCTGAGCCACTTCCTGAGCGCACAGCTTTCTGAATAAGAAAGAATTATTATTTTGACACAGGTTCTCACTAAGTTGCCAGGTCACACCTTGAATTTGAGTCATCTTGCCTCAGCCTCTCAAGCTACAGGATGTTAGGCTGACACCTCCAGGTATAGCTTTCTTGTCTTTACATCCAGTGTCACCCAAAGGCCACTGTGGGCCATGTGCCCTTTTGGTGACTCCCAAGTTACCTTCAGGGAGAGGACTCCGATGCACACTGCATATTAAAACTTCATCCTTACTTTGAGACCCTGACATGAAAAGGTTGACAGTACTCACAGTCCATCCGCGTCAGCACAAGCCACTTCAATAGCATATTTGTCAAGGGAAGAGAAGCGAGGCAGGGAGGTTCTTTTAATATAATTTCAAGCAATATACATCCTTGGATGGTTATGAAATGGTTTGACATTTTTTAATCATGTACTTGTGTGCATGGAAATATCCTGACCATAGTGACTTTCAAGAGTCTGAAGAGAGCATCATTGTTATAAAGCCTTCATTAAGAATGATGTTGGTGCCTGGTGCCTTTAGTCCCAACACTCAGGAGGTAGAGGCACGTGGTTCTCTGAGTTTGAGGTCCATCTGGTCTACAGAGCAAGTTCCGGGACAGCCAGGGCTACACAGAGAAACCCTGTCATGAAAACAAAACAAACAAATAAATAGAGTGGTGTTGTCCATTTTACACAGGAAGCTTGGTTCCTGTATTTAAATGTGTTTGTGGAAGACAGCTCAAACTCCTTATTTGATTCATTGAGGAGATTTTATTGGGAGGTTTTATACATATTCAATATTTAGCATTTGCCCTATTTCCGACCTATTTTTCTTATCAGAATTATAGAAGAAAATGTTTTTTTCTGCCCCGTTCTCTGTAGATGCTCCCAAACCACCTCCAGTTTATTCACATGTACCATGCTGATACTGTCATTTGCGCTGTGTGACACAACAGGACGTCCCTGGGACATCTTTCTCTGTCCTACTGAATGCTCCACTTCTCTAAACCAACGGGGATCTCCCTGTACTCGGGTCACCCCCACCCTCGCCGTCTCCCCTGCTGTCTTGGAGGGACTGCTTCTTCAGTGAAAATCTCAACCACCTCACATGGTTGCTATGGAAACCACAGGTTGGGAGGAGCAGGGCTGCCTTGACTTAAGGATGGGCTGCAGGGGGAAATACTGAGGAAGCGCCTGGTTTCTAGGTCAGTTATGAACGAGGCAGGTTTGTGAGTCAGAGCACTCAGGGAAACTGAGTCAGTCTCTCTGAAATGCATCCTGGCCTGGAGTCCGCTGGACAGCTAGCACCTGGATTTCACACACAGCTTTAAGATTTTGCACTCTCCTTACACTCTCAGCAGTCCCCTCCCGGCTTGTGCCTCCAGAATTTACAGCATACCTTGCTGTGCTGGTGGCATGAGGCTTGTGCCTAGTATCTGGGTCAGAGCATAGAGATCAGCAATTCTCAGTCTGTGGGTTGCAGCCTCCTGGGGTGGGGGAGGGGTGTCACATAACAATACCCTGCATATCAGATACTTACATTATGATTCACAAGGGTAGCAAAATTGCAGTCATGAAGTAGCAACAAAAAAATAATTCTACGGTTGGGGGTCAGCACAACACGAGGAACAGTGTTAAACAGTCACAGCATTAGGAAGGTTGAGAACCACTGGCAGAGAGGTCCCCCCTCTGCCTCGGTTAGAGAGTCATTTAACCCAGTCTTGCAGACATAGAATGCCACACATCTCAGTCAACATCTCTCAAGCTTCCAGCCCAGGACCCAGGTCACCCAGCACTGCTGTTAATGAGGATAGACCTTATTACCGTTCCCTCTCCCCGAGTTGTTCTTTTCGTTTTACTTCTTAATTTCACATCCAAATCTCGCGTGAGGTCAGGATGGCTAGGAATGCCTTTCGCTCTTTATAAAAATCTAACTCTAGGCCTGGGGAATCGGCTCAGTGGGTAGTGCGCCCGCTGTTAGAGCAGGGAGACCTGTGTTCAGGTCTCCAGAACCCATGTAAAAAGCCAGAGGCAGTGGCACTCACGTGCAATCCAGGGCTGATGGAGCGAGTGGTTGCAGGTGGATCCCACAGGCTCGAGAGTTAGTCAAGTCTAGCTGATGATGACAAGATCTGGGCTCAGGGAGAGGCCTTGCCTCAAAAATAAAATAAAATAAAACAAAATAAGGTAAAAAAAAAATAAGGTGGAGAGCAGTAGAGTAAAATGCTCAAAGTTGACCTCTGACCACGTACACACAGATGTGAGCACTCGTCCCACAGTCAGCGCTCACTCACATGCATGGCGTGCACACACTAACCTGATTCCCTAAGCAAATAATGCCTCAAGACAGAGAAGAAAGAAAGAAAGAAAGAAAGAAAGAAAGAAAACAACAACTAACAAACCTGGAATGTTGACCAGATAGACCAGTAATTGTGATTCTTGTGAGAATAATTAATAAATGAAATCAATAGAAAGTACCCTAGCAAGCCTATTTTTATGCCCATTATAAAAATGGCATAGAAACATAGATAATCTCCCATACTGCAGGTGTTTGACTCAGGGTTTTGAAACTGAACTTTGATGGTCAGCGGTGTTTGCTGATTGGCTATCTGACCACTATTAATGACTGTTGTGACTAAAAGGGGCCCCAAGTCTGACTGCTTAGAGGTTTGTAATAATCTTGACTATAGACTAATAAGGAACAACTTACTGGGTCACAAATGCCAATTAGGTTCTGTTTTTGCTGTTTTCTGAGCTACGTTTCTCAAGTATGTTAAGGTTTGGAGTTGGGTTCTCTAGAAAGCAGGCTCTGAGATAAAATTCAAGTCAGGGGGCATTCATCAAGGAAATCCCAAGAGATAAATGCCTGGGGCAGAATGAGGAAGCAGGGCAGAAAGGAAAATAAAGCTGGGATGATGGTCCACTGGCAGCCCAGACTACCTGAGGGGATGCCTGCAGCTTCCACTAGCCCACCAGAGTCATCTGGATGGCCAAGGTAGCCAGGCCTTTCTCCTGCCCACCTCTCCAGTGGGTCACCATATGTTGGCTGACCTGCAATGGTGTGAGTGCTGGTGGTGGCTCTCTATAGCAGCTGTGAGTGCTGAAGGAGCAATTTTGGCAGTGGAGCACCAAACCCTTCCTAGAAGGGGGTATATGCTGCATATTTAAGTATCTATCATAAAAAATAAACTGAGGCTGGGCCAGGGGCTGGACCTTTGCGTGTTTGCTCTAGACAGTACAATGACTCAGTTAAGCTCCGGACTTTCTCAGCATTCAGAAACCAGACAGCAAAAGTTTCAGCTAGCTTTCTTAAGACTGGACAATATCCCAGTTTTCTTGAGCCCCACCCCCAAAAGAAAACTACCCATGGAGGGATAGATAGTGTTTGGTCATTCTATGGGTAATAGATGTTTGTTATTGTTTTTTTAAATATTTATTTATTTATTTATTACATATACAGTGCTCTACCTGCAGCTACATCTGCAGACCAGAGGAGGGCATCAGATCACATTATAGATGGTTGTGAGCCACCATGTGGTTGCTGGGAATTGAACTCAGAACCTCTGGAAGAGCAGTCAGTGCTCCTAACCACTGAGCCATCTCTCCAGCCCCGTTTGTTATTGTTTTAAAGTGGTTGGTTATAAGAATGGTTAGTAAAAGGTTAGATTATTGAATCTATTTTTAGACCAAAGAACATTAAAGAGCAAAAAAAAAAAAATCTTACATTAGTATAAGTCTTTGTATATTTTTTACAACATACTAAGGTATTGTTCCTATGTAATTCTTAAAAGTACAATATTAAGTTCTAGTTACTTTGAAAACTGCTTTTATAAACTATTTAGGATATATAAGGAATGCATATTAGCAATTGGACAAGCAAACTATTGGTCATGTTAGATACTCGTTTAGTTAATTACATAAATATGTTCTCTAGACTTACAGATAAAAATAGCTATAAACAAACAATTCATATAAGATAGATAGGCAAATGGTCTTTAGAAACCTCAGAGGTCTACAGAATATGGCCTTTAAAGATTTTATTAACTTAAGACATTTTGACAATGAGGCTGGTCTGCTCCTGGCAACCTCCTCATTCACCTTCAAAGAGCATCAAAGTCTTCATATATGACAAGCTAGCCACTGGGTGAGAAAATGGCCTAATTTCCATTATAGACATAATGCTGTCCAAACAGGGCAAACTGGATGCAGGAGAGTTGACTGCAGAGCTTTGCAAGGACTAGGTAGACAAGTCCTTTATAATTCCTGCTTCACAGAAAAGTCTGACAAATATTCTGGGCCAGAAGGCTGAAGATGATGCTCCAACATTATAGAAGAAAATTGAGGGACTATCCAGGAAGCTAAATATCTCTGTTGTTTCTATACTTTTGGAAGCTGCTTGCTTGTACTTCCTACATATTTAGACAATATTTATTCCTTCTTAGGTCTCTGATGGTGTTGAAGACTAGTTATGGTCTCACAGTTAAACTTCCATTGTTTATCATGATAGAAATTGATAGATAGTAAAATACCTTATTCAAGGATTGCCAAATATACAAATGTAAGTCTCACCTAATAATTTAAATAATTGATATATTACATATTGTTTGTTATTGTAAGAAAAGGAGACTTTTATTAGACTAAAAGGGGGAATGTAGGCATAAGGTTATTGTGGAGTTTAAATTCTGGTTTCCTGTCTAAATATTGTGTTCCCCAGTTGTCCCCCTGATATGCCAATAAAGCAACTTACAGCCAATCGATGAGCAGAGGAAAGAATAGGGCTGGACTTCCTGCCATCCAGGGGAGGAGGAGTTAGGAGAAAAAGCAGAGGCTTCAGCTGTGGGTGGGCAGAGGTGCAGGAGAGATCAGGAGGAAGGAGCTGGAGCTGAGGAAAGCTACAAGGTGCAAGTATCACTGGGATGTTTCCTGGGAGTGAAACAAAATAACATAGAGGGTTAAGAATAGTCATAAACTGTGTTGTGAAGCGCATTTTAAACAAATATAAAAGAGCCTCAATTATTTGTGTGATAGCTGGGTTAAGCAATAAGCTAAGAGAAACAAACACAGTTTTATAAAAATAACTTCAACAAATGACTCCTCAGCACACTCGTGGACCCTTTAAGCTTAGCGTACAACCCCAGTTTTGACTAGAAAACCAAGGCTCAGCCCAAGGTTCCTTAGCCAGCCCGTGTCCTTTGCTCAGGCCTCCCCAGGACACCCTCTAGTAAGGACTGCTGACTCTATAGGCTGTGCTAGACACTTCCATATGCAGGCAGACTTTCTCTTCATTCGTTGCTGGGGCCATCTCAAGCCTCTGTCACATTTGCCCTGTCTCTCTAAGGATGACTTCTCTACTAAAGCGTTGAGATGCTCTCTGCAGGACCCCAGTGCAGGGCTAGGCAGGCTCAGTGGCAAACATTTGGCAGAAGTGGTCATTGCTTGTTGGGCACTCCCTTTGTTCAGAGGACACTTGTAAGGAATTTGAATGTGTTACTTAGTAAATTTTCACAAGAAAACTGCAGGGACATGCTAAGCTTAGAAACAAATGAAGGAAGGAACATAGCACATACTTAATTTGACTACATATACTCCTCCTTCTCCTGTACTATACTGTGAGCTCTATCTATTCTAGGATGCTAGGAAATGGTCAACACACACACACACACACACACACACACACACACACACACACACACCACACCACACACAATGTAGCTCAGGTTGTAGGATGCTTGCCTCAAATACTGCACAAAGTCCTGACCTTAGTCTGCAGCACTGAATACCCTGGGTGTAATGACTCATTCCTGTAATCCTAGCCCCTGGTGGGTGGAGTCAGGAGGGTCAGAAGTTCAAGATCTTTCTTACCTACTTAGAGAGGCAGAGGCTAGCCTGGGCTAATGAAAGCCTATCTCAAAAACACAACACAACACAACACAACCCAAAACCGATTCAGACAATGGCTATCAAACGAAACACAGAGAGTGGATTTGGCTCACCGGTCTCCAATTGACAAGCTCCTGGATGGTGACTTGGCCTAGAATTAGACCGAACACTGAGTTTCTTATTGGTGTCTCTCCAGACCAGGGGCAAAGTCAGACGGAAAGTTCAGTCACTCCTCACACAGCCACTCAGCAGAGCCCTGAGCCAGGTTTGTTGGTAAGTTCTATGCTGGATGAGGAGGAGCCAGCTCCCAGCTGCTTTAACCTCTTGTGCTTCTCCCAGTTTTTCAGGACTGTGTCTGAGCTGATAAGATTTACCTCAGAGGAGGTACTCTCTGCTTGTGCACATCCAAACGGCTCCTGCAGCCTGGAGCATTCTCTTTGGAAGCAGAGGAGAGGGAGGGAGGAGGCCTGGGGAGTTTTTTCATAGTTTCCCTACTATAACAAAATGCCTTAAAATTACATGGCTTCCAAGCCTGAGAAATATGTTCCTCACAGCTCAGGAGGCTGGAGGTCCAAGGTCAGGAGGATGGCGGCATGGCTGGGCTTTGGTGAGGGCCTTTGTATAGTGAGTGCATGATTGGCCCTCCCTCGTTGTATCTTCACATGACAAAAGTAGGCCAAGAAAGATGGCTGGGCTTTCTGTATGAGGGCGTGACTCCCCATCGGAGGGATTTACTTTCACAACCCAATCGCATCTCAAAAGACCCGTCTCCAAATAGTGTCACACTGGGATGCATTTTTAACCTATGCAGTTTGCAACTACACAGCCCTCCAGTCTGTAATTAGGGCAGTAGTAGCAATTCCAGCCCCTCAGGCAAGAAGAGAGACTGCCTGGATGAAGCCATATTCCTGTAATTTTAGCATTTGAGAGCCAAGGTGAGAGGGTCCTAAGCTGGCCCAAGCAGGGCCAAGCTGAGTCACGTTGTGAAGTTCTGTTTCAAACCCAACCCAAACAAACAAGCAAACAGGATGGGGCTGGTTAATGTTTATTTTATGACAGGCCTGAAAGCATTCAGCAGTGGGAAAGGCCCAGGCCATTGTGTGGTCGTAGACAATGGCTACAGGTGTCCAGAAAGCATTTTTGACAGACCAGGATAATAGCTTGAGGTCTTCCTGTTTCAAACCAGAGCCCCTGGGGCTCTCCTGCTGCAGCCACAGTTCACTGCATCTCTGGCCCGGTCTCTGGGAGTGGGTGGCGGTCTCCAGGAGTGGGTGTCTCTGAGCTCCCTAAACTAGAAGCTTCCTCCTACTCCCCACAGAGCAGCACTGGGATGAAGCCAAACAATTCTGGCCCCCAGCCAGACTGGCCATGCTCACACCCCCAAGTTTTCTCACCCCCAAGTTGCTGGTGGTATCGCCCACCTTACAAAGCACACTGAGGGGTGACAAGTCTGTAACTGTAAACCTCAGTGCCCAGGTCATAAAAGTAACTCACTAAGTAGGAACTTCTTTCCTTCTTTCCTTTCTTTCTTTCTTCCTTCCTTCCTTCCTCTTTCTTTCTTTCTTTCTTTCTTTCTTATTACATGTTTTTTTTATTGTGTGTAGAGGGGAGTGCACATGTGTGCATACAACTTGCTGGACCGAGCTCTCTCCTTTGACCATGTGGGTCCTGGGATTGAACTCAGGTCATCAGGTTCGGTGGCAAGCTCCTTCAACACTGAGTCATCTTGCCATCTCAAGGTGGGGATTTCAAAACGCACAGCAAAAAATAGCAGTAAATATGTGTTTTCTTAGGTCCACCTGTTCCTGGTTCAGAGCTAGGATCCATGGTGAGTTGGGTCATGATCTGCTTGTACAGATGGAGGCTGGGGATGGACTTGGGGACCCAAGAAGGAGTCAATGAGACAGGCCAGTGAGATTTGCTGTTCTGAGACCTCTTCTCTGGATGCCAGTGTGAGAGGTAAATACAAACACACACAAACACACACACACACACACACACACACACACACACACACCATTTAAAAACAACAAATATATGTGTGTATGTGTGTGTGTGTGTGTGTGTGTGTGTGTGTGTGTGTGTTTGAATCATAACTGTCTCCCATAGTCTCATATATTTGATCATTTGGTTCCCAGTTGGTGACACAGTTTGGGAAGGTTGTGGAACCTTGGAGGTGGAGCATTGCTGGAGGAAGTAAGTCATTAGAGGTAGGCGTTGAAGATTTACAACCTGGCACCACTTTCTGTCCAATCCCTCTGCTTCTTGACTTCCAAGCATCATGTTCCTGTTGGCATCCCTTCCCTGCCACGAGAGATCATATCCCCTCTTGGGTTGTAAGCCAAAATATGCCCTTTCTCCTCTAAGTTGCTTTTGGTAGTGATGGTTTATTCCAGCAAGGGACAAGTAACTAAAGCAGTGTGGTTCCTGTGGTCAGCTGGTGGGCACATGTCACACTGTGACCTTCACTTTAGAAGTCCTGAAGGACTGTGGAAAGGGCACGATCCAGTGTCAGCTCTTCGGAGCCCTATTTCCTTCATCCATGTGATGGGACAGTAGCACCTTCCTCATGGCTGTTGTTCACCCTGGGTGAAGTGCAGGCATGGAAAGAAAGCCTGCAAAAGTGGGTGAAAAAAGTTACTGTGGGCTGGGGACACGGCTCAGAAGTAGAGTGCCTTTGCACATGGGCAGTGTCCTTGGTTTGATCCCCATGGCAGAGATAGAAGTGGGGGACATGAGAAGCAGAAGGCAGTGCTTTGTGGTTGGAGGTATCTGTTGGGAAGAGAGTGTTTGCCTGCAGTGTACCAGTGAGGGGCTCGGGGCTCAGTGATGTCTGCATAGAATCCACCAGTGAGGGGCTGAGTGTGTGTCTGAAATCCAGGTTGAGCAGCAGTACAAAAAAAGAGAAAGAAAAAATTTTAATGAGAAGCTCTGTCTTGTGCTTCTCTGCTGCTCTAAGTGAGCTCTGGGCTGCAGACTGCACAGGCGAGATTGCTGGGCCCATGTCCTTGTCCTTGAAAGGTGGCAGTGCACTGATAATTCCTGAAGATTGCCTGGGCGTGTGCTGTTTCCCCTCTTAGAAGTGGAAGAGTGTGTGTCCCAATCAGGGTTTCTGTAGCTGTCACGAACACCACGACCCAAAGCAAACTGAGGAGGAAAGGGGTTATTTGGCTCACATGTCCAGATTCCGGTTTATCAGGGAGAGAAGGAGGCCAGGACCTCTAGGGCAGGAACCTGGAGGCAGGAGATGAAGCAGAGGCCATGGAAGAACTCTGCTTCCTGGCCTGCTCCCCATTGTTTGCCCTGCCTGGTTTCTTAGGTAACAAGGACCACCTACCAGCCCGGGGGTGGCATCTACTGCTTTGGGCTGGCATGGGCTCACCCAGATCAACCACTAATTATGTAAAAGCCCTGCAGACTTGCCTACAGGCCGATCCGATGGAGGTGGGTTTTTTCTCAACCGAGGTTCCGTTTTCCAGATGATTCTAGCTCATGTCAGGCTGACAAAACTAAATGGCACAACAGGGATTCTGATGCTAAAAAAGGGCAAACATTTCTCTGTGGAAGGCAGTACGAGGGCTGCTGCTCACCCGGCTCCTTTCTGGGAAAGAGTGCAATGGGATCAGAACTTGGCATGGACACACCAAGAATGAACCTTGTCAGCTAACTGAAGCCCCTCAGCAGTCTTATGGAACTTGAGCAAGACGTGACTCTCTTTAATTATAAAAAGAAAGGAAGGGAGGGAGGGAAGGAGGGAGGGAGGAAGAAAGCCACAATGTCCTCATCCCCCACTTTAAAAGTGTTCAACTCATGGCCAGCCTTGCTTCACTTTGAACCTCTTTCCTCCACCCCCTGGCCCAAGCATTCAGAAACAAATCCTAGATACTACATCAACATTTCACTGTGCCTCTCTGCCCCAGCCCAACCACGCCATCACCACACTTGGACCACTGCTGCGTAGTGAATTGCCACCAATATAGGCTTACAGTGATGATGGTTCATTCTCATGATTTGATAAAATTAAGTTTTTGTTGTTGTTATTGTTCTGCTCTGTTTTGTTTTTTTTTAGCAAAGCCCAGTACCATTTAGGGCTCTAGAGGAAAATAGAAACACACCAGGACATGAGCCAAGGAGGAAAGAGCAAGCTTCTGTCACTATCTCTGGAAATAGAGAGTGGAGATGCAGAGGGGCAGAGAGAAAGTCAGACTCCAGAACTCAGAGTTGGAGCTCAGACTTAACAGGAATTTCTACTAGATGCTACTAAATGGCTAGGGGTCATGAAAAAAAGGTCTATCAATCTGTAAGGAGGTCCCTTCTCCCATCTTCTACCTTCTATTATCACCTCCATGTTCCCAGGGGCAGAATCAGCCTGCCAGGGATAAAGGCATTTCTGGGGTTTGGGTGGGTCCCCCAGAGTACACATATTAGGAACTTATTCCCAGTGCAATGGGTTGGGATATGGAACCTTTAAGAGGTGTCAAGTCATCAGGCCCTTCAGACTGAAGTAATGGCCATTACCATAGGAGTGGGGTCAGGCTCCTTCCTTCTTGTTCCCCTCCTCTCTTATCCTTTTACCTCTCTCCTGGGACAGCACATCTCAAAGGACCTTGTCAAGTAGTGGTGCCAGGCTGCGCTCAAGTACAATTCTGCCCAGTATAAATGACCTGGGCTCAGGTATTTTGTTATAGCAGCAGAAACAGACTAAGACAGGCAGGTGATTTCAGTGTCAAATCTGCCACCAAACAGCACATGGTGGGGATGAGGGGGCGTTCTGAGCAGGGAGCCAACCAAAGTGTTCTGTAACTGAATTAGCTACATTTCTTGCCGATGTGACAAAGTATCTGACAAAGCAACTTAAAGAAGGGACTGTTCACTTTGGTCCAGTTCCAGCATACAGTGCTTCGTGGGAGGAAAGCAATGGTCCCCAGGGAAAGGCAACTGGTCACATTGTATCTACAGTGCGGAAGCAGAGGGAGTTGCTGCTCAGCTGTGTCTGCAGTGGAGGCACCCATATTCAGGGTCAGTCTTCTCACCATAGTTAAACCTCTCCGGGCACTCCCTGACAGACACACCCAGAGGTGTGTCTGCTATGGGATACCAAATCTAGTCAAGTTAGTAGTGAAGATGAGCCATCCCAGGATCCATTGGGTTACCTGATGCTTGGCTGGTCATCTTTCCCCCTCATCATCAGTTCTTGGTGAAAATCCCTGTAAATCCCCGCACAGAGCATGTGATATTTATGACATCATGATATGTATGTGGACAAGCTGGGAAACACAGATGACATGAGATAGTGCCCCCATAGGGTGGTGTTCAGATGGAACTTGTGTTGTGGATGAACGGCTCGGCATCTACCTATAGGGAGAGTCCTGTTGGGTTTAGTCCTTGACTCTGGGCTGTTTAGCAGTTTTGACAATGATTTGAACAAAGGTGAAGAGAACATAGGTGTGTGTGTGTGTGTGTGTGAACTTAGGAGGAGCATGAGCCAGTGAGAAGAGCTAGCCTTCCTCAAGGCTCCCCATACCCAGATGTCCAGATGGGGATCTCTTCCTAGGTTCACTCCCTCCCATTGGCTCATTCCTGACTCCTGTGAAAGCTGTGGCCTAAAACATGGTAGAACAGGCGACCATGGCTGTTGTCTAGTTACCAGCTCTCTACGGATGCCTCTGATTTTTGTAGCCTGAGAAAGCTCTTCTCTAAGATGACGAAGTCCCTTCTTGGCCACTCCAAGAAGAGAGTGGCAAACTGGGGACTCAGCTAAGAATCTGGCATGTAAAGGAGAACTTGCCTGTTGTGCAGGTGAGAGGGTGCTGTGATGGGTGTTGCATACGTGTGGGTGGTGGTGGGGTGTTTCTGCCGTGGGAGGAGGAAGATGTGTCCAAGTAAGTACAAGTTGCCCTTCCTCAGGGCCATATAGGGACCCCTGCTGTTGGCAGCAGACGCCAGGACATCTGGGTGGGTGCTTGCTGTATCTTCACTGTCACTCATCCCCATCATCCTTCTGTGGTCACTTCTACCCTGATCAGCCACAGACCTTTGCTATGTGCTATGTCCAGGCAAGAGTCCCCAAGAGCGCCCATGTGCTAGCATCAATGCTAGAGAGTTAGCTTGCACACTTGGGGCATTTTTCTTGCCAAGATTGCTGCCTGAGCTCAAGGGAAAAGGCAGCACTGGGTGAGCAGCGGAGAGTCAGCTACTCCATGAGTAATGCTGGAAAGCGACATCTATCTGTGCATCCACACATCCATGCCAATCACTCTCCCAACCATCCGTCATCCATCAATTTATGTATGAATGGACCCACTCATCCATTGTCCATGCGTCCATCCATCCACCCATCCATTTATGCATCCATCCATCATCTAGACACCCATTCTCCCAACCATCTTTCTGTCTGTCCTTCCACTCACCCATCACACACACATTCACGCCTCTACAAATTCACCTTCTCGCCATCCAACTGTCCGTCTAGCCTCCAGTGTGTTTTCCTTCCTCATCCCTCAGGCATCAGTTCCATTTGTGGAGGACACTATGCTGTGCTGTCTGGGTTCCCTTGGGATGAAGCACTGGCACTCTCAACAGTTAGCAGGGCTAGCATCAAAGAGTCCTTTGCGGTCTGTTCCTTCAGCTGTTATCTCAGCCACAGAGAGCTGCTTGCCCAAGACCGTGCCCCTCTTGAATCCAGTGACTGATGGATAGTGTGGGAATCTAAAGGGCTGGGTACCCTGACCCTCGAGGGCATGCCTGAGGCTGATCTTACCTTAGAGCTCCCCAGAGTGGCAGTCCCAGTCACAGCATGCTGCCCTAAAGCTTGGCTTCAGTCAGCACACTCCTGCTTCTTCCCTCTCTGTCCACAGGTGTAGCTCCTGTGTAAACATCCTGCCTGCTGAAACTCTGGCACATGAACTGCTTTTGTGCTCTCCTCTGAAGGGCCAGTCCATCCTTTCATTCCGGCCTGCGTTCCTCTGTCTGTCTAGCTGCCCACTCAGTATGGAAACATTTATCTTCAATGTGCTATGTGCACAAGAGTTTGGGGTCATTGACCTATATGTAGGCCCTGCCCTCCAACAGTTCCCAGTCTGATGGGGATGTTCAAAGCTCACTACCCATGGCTTTCATCAGGGTAGGCGTGGGGGCATGGTCAATGCACACTGAACTCTCCCAGAAGGCTTCCTGGAGGAAATAATGCTTGAGCAGGAAGTGTTGGGGACCAGTTTGCGCTTTTTTTTTTTTAAACTCTGGGGAAACCTGTGGAAACATACAGAGGGAGCAATGAGAGTCAAGTCATCCATCAAAGGGAAGAGCAGGTGTTGACAGCTGGGCACAGCTGGACCTCGCATGACTTCCCTCTGCTTCCCACCCCGCCTCTCTCCCATGGAGTCTTTCCTTCCCTCCTAGCTAGTCCTCCCACCTGCCTCCCTACAGGAAATGTGGCTTGGCTGCCAGCCAAAGCCTTGCGCTGTAGGCGTCATAAGGAGGGACAAAGGCCACAGCAGAGAGGAAGTGCAGGAAGCTTCTCTGGCTGCAGAGGAGGGGAGGTGACAGCATGCCTGGCAAGCTCTCCTACCTGGGCAGGCTTCTTCCCTAGAACCCTGCCTTCCTCACTCATGTCTGCGTTAATAAGAAGCCAGATGGGCCCAGCTGGTTGGTGAAAGTTGTATGCTAATGAGGCCAAGGTTGCAGTGACCCCTGGAAGGGCCTAGAAGCTTTCTGTGCAGAGAGTCTGTTCATAGCTCTCTGACCCAGGCACAGATGGCAGCCTTGACCTTGGCTTGGTACACAGCCCCTGACCCTGCCATTGACTGAGCCCCGACCCTGATCTCAGACTGAGCCCTAAATACCAATCGATCAATTCATTAGCAGCTGACAGCCCTGTGACAAGCTGAGCGGTTGCTAGGGCTTATAAGAGCTCTTCCAGGACATTGGAGATGAAGTGTCACCCCGTGGGCTGAAGCCCAGCAGGCTCCTCAAAATGGCAGGAACGCTTGGGCCTAAGGGACATGTGCTCAGGGCTGCTTGCTTCACGGGGGACTTTCTGTGTTTCAGCACCTTGTGCTACCAGAGTTCATGTAATTGTGTGTGTGTGTGTGTGTGTGTGTGTGTGTGTGTGTGTGTGTGTGGTTTGTGCATGTGTTTCTGTGGGGGCGGGGTGCACGTGCGTGTATAGGCACAGGTTGAAATTAAGAATCTTTCCTGATTATTCCCCACATCATTTTTTTAGGCACTTGTCTCTTGCTTGTCTTTGAACTCACCAATTGGCTAGTCTAGCTAGCCAATGAGCATCCGGAATCCACCTGGTTCCCCCATCCCTCACCCTCCCCCGCCCCCATGTCCACCCCAGGGGTGCTGGGTTACAGATGCATGCTGTCACACACAGCTTTTTACATGGGTGCCGGACATCAGAACTGAAAACTTCATGCTTGTAGGGCGAGTGCCTTATGGCTAAGCTGTCCCCCCCCCCCCCACACACACACCAGGGCTGCTCTATTAAGCAGTGAGACTGACAGGCGGCTGTTGGCTCATCATCCTTTATAGACTTTAAGATGGCACTGATGGAGAACCTTCACTTGCTTTCTTGAAGCCGCGGTTTCTATTACAAGATGTAATAGAAATGAAGGAGGCCTGTAGAGAGGCCTCGATAAGATGGTGCATGCAGTGCACTTCAGCCAGACCTTGTCACCAATGCCCGCCCGGCTCGGCCAGACCGCGTAAGCCCTGTGACCAAAGCAGGTCAAGTGAGAGATTCTGGGTTTTCAGCTATGGTAGGAGGGTCACAGTGAATCCCACCCTTTCTCCCAGATGGCCATAGCTAGGGGGTTGCTTGCTCTCTGAGCCACAGTCTACTTGCATAACCCTGTTACCTGTGGCCTTCAAGCAGAAAGACAAGAGAGGTTCTGGACCCATCTGTGGGGAAGACCAGAAAACCATTCTGCTCTCCTCCTTCAGGGGAGACTCATGACCTTCTGCAGCCTCAGCAGATTTTCAAGTTACCATGGTAACCTGTGCATGGGGGAGCAGGCTGGGTGTGACTTAGGGCTGGGACACCTAGTTCCCAAGGCAGAGCTGCCCTCAGGTCTGCCACACAATTTGGTATTCTAGAGGGACAGTTTGGGACAAGGTATGCAGGGACCAAGCCCTCTGTCTTCCCAACTCTGGGTCCTTCAGCTGCCTGGCCTATGCACCTCAGAGTCCCTCATTAGAAGCCTGGGGGAGTTCTTTAGTAGGGCCCTACCCCTCTTCTTAATCCCACATCTACTTGTGTCTCCCACCAGTTCTGGCTCATGTCCTTCCTGATCCTTATTTTCCTAAGATACATCTGGGAAGGAACTTGAGGAGCCGGAATAAGTTTAATCAATTACAGGTTGACTAGGCCATTACTGCTTAAAAACCTTCAATAGCTCCTTCCTTTCCTCTCAGAATGCCCTCCTCTGTGGTGCATCCACAGAGTGAGGAGTGGCGGGCGTGGGGGGGGGCGGTGGGGGGGGTGGCAGAAGGACAGAAGGAGGGAGGGAGGGAGGGAGGGCCGGGTTCTGACAGCTGTAGGTCTCATTCTTGGCCAGCCTGGGTTATCTCACTCCCCCTGGACCCCTGTCTGCCTACTGACTGCTTTTTACCCACCCTCCCTTTCTAGCCTGGAGGGCAGGCCCCAGGAAGCTAATGTGGAGGAAGATCAGATAAGTCAGAAACTTCTAGGTCACATCTGACATTCACCAGCTGTCTTCTGCCTTTAGGGGTCTGCACCCAAGTGTGTGGCACAATTTGATAAGGGAGGTAGGGAGGGAGGGAGAAAGGGACAAGGGAGTGAGAAAGGGAAAAAGGGGAAGGGAGGGAGGAAGGGAGAGAGAGAGAGAGAGAGAGAGAGAGAGAGAGAGAGAGAGAGAGAAAGAAAGAAGAAGGAGGAGGAGGGGGAAGGAGAGAGGAAGAGAGGAATGCTGGAAATTCTCTGTTTGGGCTGGCCATATGGTGGGAGGCAGGGGCATGGCTGGGTATGACACCCCTCAGCTGTGGGGGAAGTGGGGAGGCACAGCAGTATGCTACCCTGAGAGTCTATTGCAGAAAGATTTTTTTGGCAGCAGGGTTCCCTGAGCCAGTGGGCATTGGAGCTATTGAAATACATCTGTTTTGTTTTTTGTTTGTTTGTTTGTTTTTGTTTTTGGTTTTTTGAGACATGGTTTCTCTGTGTAGCCTTTGCTGTCCTGGATACACTTTGTAGACCAGGCTGGCCTCAAACTCACAGCAATCCACCTGCCTCTGCCTCCTGAGTGCTGGGATTAAAGGCGTGTGCCACCACGCCTGGCACTTCTGAATTTGGGCCTGGCTGGTGGTACAGGCCTGAATTTCAGTTACTTAGGAGGCAGGAGGATCAAAAGGTCAAGGCAGCTCAGTGAGATGTTGTCTCAAACATAAAAAGAAGGAGGCTGGGGAGATAACTCAACCAGCAAGATGCCTGCCACGCAAGCACAAGAACCTGAGTTTGGATCCCTGGCATCCATGTAAATGTCAGGTGGGTGGCAGAGACAGGCAGATCCTGGACACTCATCAGGCCAGCTAGCCTAGGTGAGTTGATGAGCTCCAGGCTCAGTGGGAGTCTTAGGTAGGTGACCTGAAGGATAACTCAGGGGGTAAAGGCATGTGCCACCAAACCCAATGCCCTGAGTTCAATCCCTGCACCCACATGTTGGAAGGAAAGGAACGAACCCCCTCATAAAGTAAGTTGTTCTTTAACTTCCAGATGCACATTGTGGCATGTGTGTATCTATACCTCACCCCTGCAAGTAAATAAATGTAAAAAAAAATATATTATGAAGAGAATTGAAGAACAAATCTGACATTGATCTCTGGCCAGCATGTGCACATACATATGCACACACACACACTGATACACTCACATAAATATGTACATACACCCCCCACACATACGTACATACAACACACTCACACATGTACAAACACACATATACACAAAAAGAAGGCTGGGGACAGAGCTTAGTGGCACTTGTCTAGCACATCTGAGGCCCCAACTTTGATCCCCAGCACCAAAAAAAAAAAAAAAAAAAGCACTGGGAACTGACACAGCACACTGGGTCTGTGTGTTTTGTGGGCAGCTGGGTACTGATGACAGAGGCCCCAAGGAAAGAGACCAAAAGTCCCAGAGATGGCAGCCAGGGTTGAACAGGAGCATGGTTAGATGTAGCATACCAATTATCAGCCGTTTGTTATAGTCCTGGGGCACATATAATTTGCATATATGTATATGCATATAATTAATTACTCTCCCCAGGGAGACCTTGAAAGAGGGAGCAATTGCTTCTGCTTCTGTCCGGCTGAGTGGGCCCCCATCCCTCCTGTGTTTTCTGTAAGTAAGTCTGGGTGGACAGGGGGACTGAGTTGGACCTATGTTTGGGCCCTGAGGAGGGTCATCCTTCCTGGAGCTAGCCCTGCCCAGTCTACTCTCTCCTAGCCCCTAATGAGAGCCATCTGGGGCGTATCCCCAACAGTGCTTAGCATCTTGACCCCAGACCCATTTTGAGGCTTGTTTCAACCGTTCCCCCTTTCTCTCCTGTCCCCACCTCAGGCTCATGGAGCCTTGGGGGAGAGGCGGTTCAATGGTCTTGACACTATGCCTAGACAACTTTCCCACTGAGGGACCCCTGCCTGGTGAATCCCGAGGAAAGGCCTTGCTTCCTTCACCAACTCCCAGGTTAGGTATTTCCCGTTCATTCTCTCAAGAGGGCTCAGTGAGCTGCTTGCCATACAGAGTGAGGGGAGCACTTGCACTTTTGAGGGCCTAGTAATGGCTCTGTGGTTGAAGGGTGACCTCTCTGAGTCCCTGTGGCAGGCTCGGATGGGTGTGTGATAGCCCAGGGCCCAGCACTGCACTCCTGAGGTCCTGCACATGGGAGACGTAAGGAGACTTTATCTTCCTTGCCTGTATTGTTATTTCTCGATCACTAAAAGCTGCATGTTTCTTTTAGAATCATGAAAAACAGCTATGGAAGGACTTCTATTTTTCTGTTTTGAAGTTTCTGTTTTGCTCCACTTACAATCACCCTCCTAGGGTGGATGGGAGGCCAGCGCGGAAGGTGGATCCAGGCTCAGAGCCTTTTCTCAGTCCTCTTCCCAAGCTAAGAAACAAATACCACAGGCTGTGGAATCAGGGGTTTGGTTTGAACACAAGCTTTGTGGTTAACAGCTGTGTGAACATAGAGGGGCTGGCTGACCTTTCTGAGCCCCCGTTCATCTGCTGTAAGTAGTTTATAACACCTGTGCTTGCTGTTATGAAAATAAAACATAGCTGGGCGTGGAGGCACATGTCTGTAATCCCAGTGTTCAGGGAGGCAGAAGCATGCGTATTGCTGTGAGTTCGAGGCCAGCTTGGCGTACAAAGCCAGTCCAGGATATCCAAGGCTACACAGAGAAACTCTGTTTCAAAAACAAACAAACAAACAAACAAACAAACACCAAACAAAAGAAAAAGAAACAAACAAACAAAGAAAAGAAAGAAAACAACACGTAGGGGTTGGAGAGAGGAAGCTCAGCAGTTGAGAGCACAGGCTGCCCTTGCACGGGACCTATGTTCAATTCCTAGCACCCAGATGATGGATCACAACCATCTGTAACTCCAGGGCCAGGGGTGCCCTCTTCTGGCTTCCATGGGCATAAGGCATGCACGTGGTGCACAGATTTACAAGTAGGCAAAGCACCCATACACATCAAGTAAAAATAAAAATTAAAAAGAATAATTTGAAAAAAGATGTTAACTTGTTTTCTTTTGCTCAGCACAGGCTCCAGGCATGATAGTCATCAAATAAAGTGTGAGTGGTTTTTTATAAGGACAGACAGGGCTGTTCTGTGAAAACAACCCCACAAGTCTCCCGTGAAGATCCACATTTGGCTCTCTCCTAAGCCTCGGCGTTTGATCCTTGCAGGTCAGCTGTCCTCTGATGCATGTGGGTGGCAGGTGCTGCTGGTGTACAGAGGACACTGGAATCCCTGTGACAGGGTTGTTGGGACCCAGCACTTTGTCTAGCCAGCGGGACTCAGGCCTTCTGGTCAGGAAGCGTAGTGTGAAGGGTGGAGTGACAGTGAGACCAGACTCATAATTTGAAAGAATTCTCTGAGCACACATTAAAAAAAAAAATACAGCAAATTCCAAACTGACACTCCTCTACACACACACACACACACACACACACACACACACACACACACACTCATGTAGGCACACACGCATGAACACACACAGGCACGCATGCATGCACACGTTCCTAAACCTGCCGTGATAAAGAGAAACTGAGGGGGATTCAGCAACCACTCCACCCAGCGGGGTTGGGTCTGGTTAGTTCCCTACATTCCAAGGATAGGGAAGGTGGTCCCCAGAGCACTGGTGTTGAGAGGCAGTGGGGTTCCAAGGACTCTGCCTTCATACATAGGTAAATATATTCACGGCTTCCTGGTGAACGGTTCTTTATAAGAGCAGCTTTGTTATAAGAACGGGCTCTCTGCAACCTGCCCCTTCTCATCTCCTCTCATTGGCCTTGTTAGGAGGCAGCTTGACCTTAGCAGCTAGCGCCGCCACCAGGCTATTGAACTTCCCAGCTTTCACAACATTCAGCTAAGCAGACCTTTAGTCTTTGTAAATGTACCTAGCCTCAAGTATTTTACTATAGCAAGAGAAAACAGACTATGGCAGTAAATAAATAGCCCCTTGGAATGATGAGAGTTGTGGGGGGGGGGGAGAAAGCAATGACAAATGCTGACAGCATACAGCAGGACCAAGCAAGAGTGAACAGCTTTCTAGGCAGGGGGAACAGCAGGTGCAAAGACCCTAAGGTGTCTAGGTGAGAGCTAGGGAAGAGGAGGAGAAATGAGTGAGGAAGAGAGTAGGCAATGAGGTCAGAGAGATGGTGACGGGCCCGGTCACAAAAGCCCCTCGAGGATTTGAAGCAGCCTCCCAGCAGCTCTTTATATTAGCTTCTTCATCTGCTTTGAACCTCATTTTCTTTCTCTGTGACAATGGAACCTGAGTTCTAACAGGCATTCGACAAACACCAGTCCTCATTGGTGCCCCTTGCCTTGCCTCCCCTACCTCCTGATGAGACGGCAGGAAGAGGTAGATTCCACAGCTTTGTGTGACTGGAACATTCTCGGTACTTCTGGAAGGAAGGTGAGTTCTTCAGCAAGACCATTAGAAGCATCACTCCAAAATGAAGATCAAGTGTCTGGGAAATTGTGTTGTAAATCACTGCTGAAATGGGATTCGGTTTATAAAACTCAATTTCTCAGGAGCACACACTTACTGTGCTGAGTAAGGGTCAACCGTGAGTAGCACATGCCCTCGCAGACTGTCCCCCGGACCTTATTCCCCCATGGCTGGCATGGATTTGGGGAACTCTCTGAGGATGAGGCCTCTCCATACAGGAGATGGTTAACCTGGGGCTCCGGATGGCAGCCCTGAGCTCCAGGCCTGGTCTAGTAGAGTTTGAGAGAAAGCCAGGGGAGAGAAGACTGATCCCTAAGGAACTTGGAACCCAACAGAGCCCCACCTCCAGGGTGGACCCCTGGCTCAGTGAGGCAAAAAAACCAAGCCATTGATTAGTGGCTTAGAAGAGGTCCTGGCACCTTCCACGGCAGCCTGTCCAGGCCGACTCTGACACCTGACCGGTGCTGACAGGGTGACTGGACCCCTTTACAGTCCCCAGTCCAGATGTGCTTCTCTGTGGAGGCTCAGGGAGCTTGCCCAAGGGCACTAAGCTAAGAAGAGGCCTCACCTGGACCTCCAGCTTCTCTTGATCTCCAGTTGACCTCAGGGCAGGCAGTGCCTTGAAAGACCGGGAAGGAATACATCCTCTTTATGTCTCAGATTAGGCCACCTTGATATAGGAATGCTGACCCAACCAGACCGTCAGGGGCTTTCGGGATGGCCTACCTGCCTCATGCTTTTAGTGTTGATATGACTAGGTATTTAGTGTCAAGGGTGGAGAAGGCAAGTTGAGCCTTACCGCTCAACCATCTCCTCCTGCAGCTTCCCCGTGAGTCCCCTGTGGCGCACCTTGAACTGTGAGCCAAACCACCCCCTTCTCCCTTCAGTTTCTTCTGCCAGAATATTTCATCACAGCAACAAGAAAAGAAATCAAGACGCTGTTTTCGCTTTCCTTGTCATTTGGTTGCTAAAGCTTAAAATACAAAACAAACCCCAAAGCGCCATACTCTCTCCATCTCACTTAACCCATTTTGGAAGCTGGTCCAGGTCCAAGGCTCTCGCTGCTCTCATAGAGGCGTGAAGGCCACTCCTCTATACAGGGACCAATTTTGCCTCCATCACCCTTTTTTTTTCTTTGACATGTAAGCTTCAGCCTCTAATAACAGCACCCCAAAATTTGGAGTGGACCCTGATAGAGTCTCAAATATCTCTCCTCTCCCCATACCCTTGGGATCTAGACCCTGAGTAGCTTAGGAATAAGTACTCACCGCTGGTCTGGTGTGTCTGGACTCAACCACAAAGTGGGAGCTGGGAGAGCCAGAGAGATTGGGGTGTGTGTGAGTCCTCGAAGCATATGGAAAGATATCCTCCATATTTCCCCCCTGGTGTACTTCCACTGAATATTTTGGTAACCATCTGCTCTTAAACTAAACTTCTTCTGCTGCCACAATGGTGGCTCCCTTGGATGTTCTTAGTAATAATAATTAATAATAATAATGATAATGATGATGATGATGATGATGATGATGATGATGATGATGATAATAATAATAATAATAATAATAATAATAATAATAATAAATCCATCATTTTAATGCAGGCAGCTCAGATAATAAAAATGATCTGTGCCATTAGTAATTATTTCACACATATAGTGCAAACCCACAGAGCTCCTGCGGGGAGTCGGCCTGGTTGATGCCCTCCTGGTCTAGGGCAGGTCAGGCCCTGAGAGGTCCTAAGTGAGGTGAGCCTGGAGTTTACAGAGCAACCTGCTTGGGGATGGGGGAGCTGGGGAGCACAGCCTGGATTTGCGCCTCCCAGAGCCTGGAAGGAAGGGCACGGGGTGACACATGCCCCTAATTATAATGATGCTCATCGATGCAGCGTCTTCCAGTTCCTGTCATATCTTCCAGACAAGGAAATTGCTGAGTCTGCTTGCCAGAGCCTCTGAAAGGCCTTGTGGAGAGGCAGCAGAGGGCAGGGGTTTCAGATGCACAAGCTGCTGAGAGGCAGAAGCATGGGTGTGGGAAAAACAGAAAGGAGGGCCTTTGCCAAGCTGGGAAATGATTTCACACCCCAAAACCTCTGGTGCACACCTCTCTCTCTCTCTCTCTCTCTCTCTCTCTCTCTCTCTCTCTCTCTCTCTTTCTCTCTCTCTCCTGCGTGTATGTGTGTATTTGCACAGGGTATGTGAGTGCTAGAGGACAACTTTGGATGTTGTTCCTTGAGAACCATCCATCATTTTTTCCCCCCAATTCTGGGTCTCTCATTGGCTGGAATTTACCAAGGAGACTGGGTTGGCTGGCCTCACAGTGCCTGGCACTTTTCCATAGGTTTTGGGTTTGTACTCAGGTCAAGGCAGACACTTTATAGCTCTTTAAAGCTATTTCCCAGCTCTAAAAACCTTTTAATAAAAGATGCATTTAAAGAGGGAGCATGCAAATCAAATGTTGCAAGTTCCATTTGAGCAGACACCATGAGTGTGAGCTCTCGATCCAAGCCTTCTGTGCACTCCCCCAATGTCTCTTGGGGGCAGATGTGTAGACAGGGGGCACTGGGCCTACCTTCTCCAGAGCCAGGGGTGGACCATAAGATGCCTCTGCATTCCAGTGAGGCTGAGGGGCAGGTGACGCCGGGGCTAGAGGTATATGAGCAAGGAACAAAGCTTATGGCTTATCAAACATTCTGCTATTTAAGGCAACTTGATCCTAGAGCTGAGCAGGCAGGTGGAAGTTGAGCAGAATGCGCTGTTTGGTTAGTTTCAGTTTCAGGTTGGGCTGTGGCCCCAACCTGTGGCAATAGGAAGCAGGATGGGTTCCTTAAGACTCACTCTGCTTAAAGATATGTTTTTGTCTTACGTAACAGGAAAAAACTCAGCCTTAAGTTTGGTTCAAGCACAGCTAGATTTGGGGCTTGTGTGAATCTTTCTTTCTTTAAGAAGTGAAAATATGAAGATATTAAGAATTGAGAATAAAGAATTGAGAGGGAGCCCTCCTCCCTTTCATCTGACCCCAGCCTATCAAGTCTCATGGGGATAAGGGAGGGAGGGTGGGACCAGGAGGAGACAAGGATGTCTATAAGGGATGTAAAGTGAATAAATTAAAATTAAGGAAATTTAAAGAAAAGAAAAAAGGAAAAAAGAGAAAATAATGGTAACCATTTTGCTATAGTATATTATATACCCAAAAGTTTAATATATTAATATATATAACTATATATAACTTATATCTATAGCTTACATATAAGCAGTTGTTAGGCCCTGCAGCAGGGCGGGGCTGGCATGCTCTGTCCTCTACCTATGGGTAGGGCTTCCCTTCTCCTAGAGACTCATTATACAAACCAGACATTTTGGTTTCACTGCCCCTTTTTGTCCCCCTTCACCATCCTTGCTGCCCTTGCCCTTTCCCCACCTCCCTGGCCTCGCTCCTTCCCTTCCCTCAGCTCCCCTTCTCCTCCCCATCCCGTGCCGCTTCCAATAAACCTGCATTTATATAGTATAGCTTCATCACCAAATAGCTCACTCAGATTATTTAATCAATCAGCTATATATAAGTATATACATATATATTATAAATAACCTATATATAAGCTATAACTTATGTATATGTTATATATATGTGTATAGATGTACATACATAAGAATTCTGTGAATCTGATTGCAAAGACATACAATTATAAGAGATTTTTTCCAACAGTAAAGGAACTAAATGGCAAAAAAGAAAAAGAAACAAGGAAAAAAAGAAAGAAAGGCATTGAATAGGAACGCAGCAAGCATGTGCCTCAGAAAGCATCAGCTCCACAGGGACAGAATGGCTGCCAGGAACACACCATCACTCCTACTGGCAACTTTAGTAGAAGGAGCAAGCCTGTTAAATAGGCCCGGAAGTCCCGGGATTTAATCTCTTGGCTGTGATTGACCCAATCAGGACAAATGCTCATCCCTGAGCCTGATGTCTAGTCACTCTGGTTTACAGGCCCTGATTGGTCACTCTGGTTTACAGACCCTGAACAGGCTTTACCCCACAGAGAAAGAAGAACGGAAGTAGAGGGATCCCATGGGATGTTTTATGGCCAGGGTGGTCTTGTGCTGAGCACTCTTAGTGGACATCTATTTATTAGCCCTGTCTTCTACCCATGTTTCAAGTGAGGAACTCAAGATGGGCCTGGAGGCATATGCCTGAAATCGCAATACTTGGAAGGCAGGGGCAGGAAGATCAGAAATTCAAGGTCATCCTTGGCTCTAAAGCAAACTCAAAACCAGCCTGGATCAGTCAATTAATCAATTAAGTGAGAAACAGGGACCCTGAGAAGTTAGTTACTCACCTGCCAGCTGGTGGAAACAGGCTGTGCTGTTAGTCCTCACAGAAGCCGGGGCCCTGAGACTGCAGCATCCTACCTGCTTTCCTCATGGGGTCTCTCTGCCTTTTCTTCACCGTAGGTTACAAACCTCACTGTCCAAGTGGGCGGTGGCTCTTTCCTCAGGACCTGCGAAAGGGCAGGCCACAGGCTGCTCTCTTCTGATGGCATGCACCAGAGGGCAGGGGCTGCACCTTCCTTCATTGCTCTTTCTCAGCTTTGAGCTAGGGCTCAGGAAAGCCACATTCCCAATATGGAACCTGCAGCCGGTGCCCAGCATTCTACACAGAGCCCCTGGGGTACCTCACAGCTAGGAGTAGTCATTGAGGGTTCTCTGGTCTTGGATATTTGAAGGCTCTTCACGTTAGCCTTCTTGGAACCTTCAGAGCCCATGACATGGCCCTAGGCAGGTCTTAGCTTCAGAAGATACACCTGTCTAACCTGAGAAGATCAGGAAGTGAAAAGGGAACACTTTCTGTCATAAACACAGAGGTGTGCCTCCCTGGGCTACCACTGGGTGCTGGGGTGGGTCTAGGCAAGAGCAGAGGCCTGTGGCTCTTCTGGGTTCTCACGTTTACCAGTCTGCATCCAGCTGTGACAGGCTGGCACACCACTCCCCTCCAAGCAGCTCTGAAGTGACAAGTAAGGGTGGGAGAAAAGGGAAGTGTGTTTTTCCTCCCCCCTACCCCCACCCCTAGCCTCCACGGCTCTCTAAACCCACCAAGGGGTTCTCTTGTATTGTTTCCAGTGTCACTAATATTCATGAGTGACTTTCCCATTGTGCTTGCAATTTTCCAGCTGAGCCAGGCAGGCACTCTCCTTCTCCGTAATATGATGCAAAGCTCACCATTCAGGTCTTATTAGCAAGTCTCCCTTAGGTTTGGGCTCTCTGATAGGCGTGCAGGGACAGCAAGAGCAGGTCTGAATCCCCGTGTGACTATCAGACCCCATCACAAAGACAACAAAGAGGAAGGCAGGCAGGAGGGAGCAGCCTGAGGCCTTGTTAAGGGGCTCTGAAGGGACTGGGATAGTGGGACAGAAAGGCTCCCTGCAGGTAACTGCCTTTACCCCAAAAAGGGGCCATTCACCCAGTCTTCCTTTCAACCACTTGCCCTTCTGTTTATTCATCAAAATATTTGTCAAGCACTTCCCTTGTGTCCAGCCTGGGCTGGGTTCTGGGATGTTGCTTGGCTTGCTGCCCCCCTCCAGAACTTTGGGGCCATGGGAGGCAGCTGTATGGAAGGACATATGCCCTCTGGCAGGTACTATGGAGAGAAGGACATGGTGCTTTTGGTCCCCAGAGATGGGCAGTGATATAAAACTGAGCTTAGCAGCATCTGGGAACAATTGAAAACAGGATATGTGTGGATGGGCAGCAGGGCCAAGAGCCAGTGCCAGGACCACTTTGAACTTAAAAAAATGTTCCTTCTCAGTGCTTAGCAGCTATGTGAGCTCCCTCTCCCATTCCTTCCCAACTCCCTTCATCCCTGAGTCTGGAGTCAGCCCTATCCCCTTCCCCTCATGCTGCTGTTGCAGCATCACCAGGAACTTCTATCCATCTTCAAATGTCCAGGGATGAAGAACGGAGCTAAGAAAGTACATGGGAGAGGTGGGCTGTTCACTAACCTGCCTGGGTTGGGTCCAACCTGCCCTTGTTCTCCAAGGTGTCAGAAATCTGGGGGCTCTGCATAACACAGAGGGCAACTTTGAGCTGAGAGTGCCAGGGGGAGGACACTATTGAGGTTGGGGTGGGGGTCACCCCGACTGAACTTTCTGAATTACGAGTACCTGAGTTAGAACTGTCTGAGCTGTTGGGTAGCTGTGTGACCCCAAGCAAGCCTCACGACCTTTCTGGGCCACATGGGAGGTGATCAGGAGGACTACATGAGAGCGTGGATGTAAAATGGCTCAGCAACGAGGCTGCCATGAAACGGGGCTCCCAGACAGCTGTGATCTTGATCGCTGTTATTTTGGGACTGGCCTCTCAGTGTCCTCAGCTGGTGACCAGCTGAGCCCTTACTACTTTGGGAGAGTGGGTGGGAGTTGGATGCTTGCCCTTTGACCTCAGGCTGCAGAGCCAAAAAGGATGTGAGAAGATCATGTGAGTGGTTAGTTACTGAGGAAGAGGGACTCTACCCCCAAGGCAGACCTCTGGACAGGTCCCTTGGGGCATTCTTCCTCTGGGTAATGTGCTGTTATGCAGAATTGAGGCATTTAAAATGAGCCATCTGGAATTGGGGACCATCCTGGCCAGCCCCTTTAATTTCCTTTAGCCGTTTATATTAGTTATCTGTTTCCATGCAGGCAAGTCACCAGTCATTCATGTCTAAAGCCACACTGGGGGAGGGGTGGAGTGTTAAAAGAGCAGAGGCTGGAGAAATGGCTCAGTGGTTAAGAGTGATCCTGCATTTGTACACGACCTGAGTTCAGCTCCTAGCATTCAGCATTCATGTTCAGCCTCAGGGGACCAGATGCCATCCTCTGGCTTCTGTAGCCACTGTACTCATAAGTGAATGCACACCCATGTGTGTGTGTGCGCGCGCGCGCACACACACACACACACACACACACACACAGAGAGAGAGAGAGAGAGAGAGAGAGAGAGAGGATAAATATTAAAAACCAAATTAGCATTTTTAGTTTCAGAGGCCAGAGACCCCAAATATGTATGGATGAGCAGAAAACCAAGGGTCTGGGATGTAAGTGTTGCAGCTCTGAGGAGAAAGGCTTCTGCAGATGGTCTTTGATACTTTGTGGGTTCTTCTTTTTCTCACCCTTTACCCCTCTCCATTTCACTCCACATCACTATATAGGAGAGAAAGGATAGAGGAGAAGAGAGAAAGAGAGAAAGAGGGAGAGAGAGAGAGAGAGAGAGAGAGAGAGAGATCCCTGAATCTGATTTCTTTCCTTCAGCTTCTTCTTTGAGCATGACTACTCACTCACAAACTGCAACCAACACCTGCAAAAACCGACAACTACCTGCCCCACCTATTAGAGCTCTAGCATTTATATACTCTCTAAAAAGTTCCCAGAATTTCAAATGTCACATATATCAGAAACTATCTGCAGCTGGCAAAACCACGCCTCTGCTAGAGCATGAGGCAACTCATAGTCACTGCTGTGTACAGTCTGTACAGCCCCACATCCATACACTGGGATTAAAATGAAAGCATATTCTTACAATATTTCTGTGTTTCTAAAAGAACCCAAAATTCCAGAATTCTCACTACAGGCTTCCCCAGTGGAAGTGTTCAGTTCTGAAAGGAAAGGTATCTTGGCAGTTGGAAGCCAGAGAATACCACAAAGTCACACTGCACAACAAACCTCACACAAGAGATTTATTGGGAGAGAAACAGCAGAGAGCTGAGCAGAAGACAGGGTTTATATAGGGTGGGGGTGGGGGGGCATGTATGGTGCTTTCTAAAGTGGAGATTGGTGGGATTTAAAGTCCTGAGCATGGGGCGAGCCCAGAGATTGGTGGGATTTCAAGTTCAGGCATTGGTGGATTTCCAAGTCTTGAGCTGCAGCTTTTTATTCTGTAAGGTGGAGAGCGTAGGACCTGCTGGTTGGAGGTCCTCAGGGACAGGGCCCAGAGGGCCTTCCATGGAGACTCAGGGGAGGATGTCGCTCACCTGCTCTGGGCAGGAGATTGTAGAGAGGTCTCGGATGACAGCTGTTTTCCTTGGTCTATGCCTTGGTGGTCTCATTGCCATCTGCTCCTCTGTGCAGTCTTCCTGTGCTTTACTTCTAAGGTCCATGTGATGGTAACTGAGACCACGTAAATAATGGAGGATAAAGTCCACACCTCAAGATTCTCAATTAGTCAGATGTACAAGAAGGCAACATCCACAAGTTCCAGGAACTAGGGAGTAAATATCTTTAGGGGTCATTATAGCCTATTATAGCATTGAACTTTTCTTAAGTTAAATTTATATTTAATGAATGTAGTAAAATGAATCCAACAAGTTTCTCACATGAGCCCTGCTCCCAGGAGTTTCTTCTGAAGTCCAGCTCTCAGTAAGCAGAAACCTCGTGTCAACATTAGGAAATGGACATGTTAGCATGTGATTGGCCAAACATCAAAACTCACTGAGGCATCCTCAGTTTTCTGGTTCATGTCCCTTTTCAGTTTTGAGACCCATCCAAGGACACCACCCTGCATCAGTCATGGGTCCTGCCTGTTTTCCTCCATTCTGTACAGAGTCTTGGTCACTTTTTTTAATCTTTTGTGATCGTATCTGACACTTAAAGAAAAATATATGTACGTGCGTGCGTGCGTGCGTGTGTAGGGGGTCAGAAAACAACTTCAGGTATCAGCCTCAAGTATCAGTCCTCACCTTCTGCCTTGCTTGATCATCTTTCCTGGGCTGGGTTCTGGGAAGCAGGTTCCATCGCTGACTACGTCCAGCTAGAAGACCTTCAACCTTCAGGGAGTCTCTTGCCTTTGCCTCCCATTGCATCGTGGAAGCGCTGAGATTGCAGACTTGAGTGTCCACGTCCTGCTTTATGTGGATGTTGGAGATTTGAACTCAGGTCCTCACACTTGCATGGCAATCACTTTAGCCACCGAGACATTCCCCAGGCCTCAGTCCCTGATACTCTTGAGTGGGCCTGGACAAGTTTTCATAGATTCATCAGCCTACTAAAGTTACACTATATAGGATGTGCCTAATCTCAGAGGGACACGAGGATAGAGAGGCATCCGGAGCTAGTCATGTTACTTTTCCTTTCTTGGCTCTGTTCAGAGTTGTTGCAGGATATTTGATTACACTGTGAACCCTGAGATTGTGTACTGGAAAACAATGCGTTTCTAATTGTGATGTGGCTCAGCCCTAGCACACACCGTTAATCCAAGAACTTTCTGTTTATTGTAAACAGGTAGTTGTGGTGTAGCTCAGACCTAGAACAAACCTTTAAACCAAGAGCTTTCTGTAAACAGGATTATATGAAGTCAACCATAGGTCAAGAGGCAGAGCCAGCAACCAGTTGTCAGGGAGTGAACAAAGGAAAAAAACCATAGAGTGAGAGGAGGCCTGGAGAATGAGTAGAGAAACACACAGGAAGTAGAAAGGAGACGGAGTTTCAAGTCAGCATGGAAAAGAAGGGACTTCTTCCTTCTGGGACCTTGGCTGAATAGGAAGATCAGCTGGGTGTTTTCTCTGCCTCTCTAAGCTAGCAGGCTTTCATCTGGCTCTTGAGTCTTCAATTGGTAAAAATCAAACATTTGGGACTTTGTTTAAAAACAACACTATAAAGTTGCCCAATACTTGAGGGGACACTGTGGCCTTATCCTGCCCCTGCTGAAGTGACCACCACTAATTTTAGTTTCTACGGGGATACCTGGTCTATGGTAATTGTGGCCTGCTTCTTTCCCATTTTTCACTTAGACCTCTATAGGGCAGGGCTGTCCCTCCTGCCCCATGTGTTTGCTTGTGCTTCATCTGCCCAGTGCAGACTGGCAGGGATCAGCTTTACTCTCTGGGCTGGCCTTTAGCACCTTCACTATTTGTCTCCTTGACCCAGTCCATCCTTACAACTTTGGGGAGAGAAACGTCTCTCCCCAGCGAGCAGCGGTTAACGCAGACTCATAACTGTCCAAAGAGCTGAGGGTGAGTGACTGCTGAGTGCTCAGCCCTAAATGAGATGTCAATATCAGCACCTCTGCTCCAAGGCTAAGGGAATATGATGGAAGAAAGAGAAAAAGTAAGAGCCAGATGATGGGGGGTAGGGGGAAGTGCTGTGAAACATTGTCTCCAGGCAATGACATGCACGCATGAACTCACGACACCTGGGATTACGTGCACACGATCAAGCCGGCCAGAATTCCATCATGGATGAAGGACCAGTTGTTGAAGCCTCACCCCTAGCTGAGAAGCTAGTCACTGTTGGTGGCTTCTTGGGGAGCGACAGTGGTGTGGTGTCTTCTGTGGTGTGGCTCCTACTGAGTTGTCCGTTCACCAGGGCCCGGCCCCATAGCCAAGTGCACGCAAGGAGTGTGACATATACTAAGTGAGTTATTGATAGGAAAAGAAAGAGAACATGAAGGTGGGAAGGGAATGTGTTGGGGGCTCAGGAGAAGAGGGAGGAAGGTCTGGGGGATGGATGTAATCAAGGTGGGTATCAGGCAGAAGTGAGTATTGACTCAGTCCTGTAGAGGCTTCCTCAGGGTCAGCATTTGACAAAGCATGGGTTTCAAGGTGATGGAAGATGCCAGAATTCCACAGTAGAAGGTGCTTCCTTTAGAAATAATTTTCAATCCCGATCAAGGCAGGATAGTATGCATATGAAATTGTCAAATAATAAGTTAAAATGTTTTTTAAAACATTGTAATGGAAATAAATGCTCACTCTACAATCATCAATAGACTGATATGTAAATAAAACTCTTCATTCTGATAACAACGCCCAAAAGGAAAGCTCTGTAGAACACATCAGCATCCCAGGGCAGGGAAGGGAGACAGGAAGGTCCTTCAGGCTTGCTGCCAGCCAATAGAGGCAGATCAAGGAGTTCTAGGATCACAGAGAGATCCTGTGTCCCCCCAAATACGGAAGACACTTGACATCAACACATACACATACACACACCAGTAAGGATCCTTTCTTAGCCATGTGTTCTCTTTCTTTGTCAGCAAGGCTCCTGTGTGTTCCGTGTTGCTGGCCTTGGGGAACAGCACCCCTTATTCAGCCAAGGAAATCCAGCAAGCAGAAATAGATTCCTTGCCCATGAGCAGAGAAAGGTTGTTTATGGACTATGCCTCGATTTCAGTCACTGCTTTAAACTTAGCATAGTTGTTTTTACAATAAAACCTGCTCTTTTCCGCAATAGGGACTGAGGGCCCAGTCTTGTCATTCAAACAGAAGAAAGCCTAGTTCACTTGCAAAAAAAAAAAAAAAAAAAAAAAAAAGGAAAACACAAGTCAGAAATCCACAGATGCCAGCCTTCCCCACAAGCATCTGCCCTCTCTTCTCCTGCAGCCCCTTAGCTGCCTCTTCCTGCATGAATTTCTGAGCAGCTACAGGAGATGGGGGTGGTGTAGCCTATGGCTGTCCTTTATGGGGATGGGGGAGTAACAAAGTCGAGCTGAACTGGGTGTAGACCCAGTCCTGTGGCTGCTACAGCAGACATGGGCAGGCGGGGGTGGGGGGTGGTGGGGGGGTGGGGGTGGGGCGGCGGTCAGCGTTTTCCAAACCATGGGTCACTAGGTGCCAGAATCCTGCAGAGGGTGTTTCCTTTAGAAATGGGTCCCAGCTCTGGGCCAGGCAGGAGAAAGGCTCTGAAGGGGGCTGTGATGTCTTTAATGTCACTCCAGCCCTAGGCTGGCTCTGACTTTAATGAAGGGAGCACGGCATCTGCACAGCCTTCCCTGGTCAAGGTGGTTTCTGTGGGCAGCCATTCTGGGTTTCTAACGTGGGAAACAGAAACTCTCCTTTCTAAACCAGTGGTTCTAGGGCCGAAGGCATAGCTGAATGGTAGAGGGCGTGCCTGGACGCAGGAGGCCCTGGCCTCCATAGCCACTGCCACCATACACAAAGGCATTCAAAGAAATTTACATCCTTAGTCCTGGTTACTGGGGAGGGTGAAGCTGAAGGAGTTCTTAAAGCAGAGTGGGCAACACAACGAGACTCTGTGTCAAATACCAAAGCCATCCAAGAAAGAAAACAAAACCAACCAATCAAAGAATAAAGAACCCACAAAAGCTGGAGATATAGGCCGGTAGTCTAGTGTTTGCTTTCAATGCCTCAGAATCCAAACCAATCAAAACAAACACACAGCACTCTCCACAGAAAGTCAGCACACCTATGTCTTGTTGTTGTTTTTAAAGACATAGTAAAGAAACACACTAAATAATCAGACAGGTGGCTGGTGTGCTGATGCAGAGCTCTGATGGGTGCCCAGTGGTCCAGTGCTTGGGGACAGTCAAAAGCCACTGTGGGGCCTGGGGAACTGGCTCAGTCAGTAAAGTGCCTGGCACACAAGCATGAGGATATGTGTTTGGGTCCCAGCACCCGAATAAAAGTTGTGCATGGTGGTGTAACTCTGGAACCCCAATGCTGGGGAGTGGATGGGTGGAGAGGCAGAGGCAGGACGATTCCCATTGGATAGCCGGTCTAGCTGAATTGGTGAGGGACAGGTTCAGTGACAGACACTGTCTCAAAAGAAAGGAGGAGAGCAAGTGAAAGAGACACCTGATGTCAACCTCTGGCCTAAACACACACCTAAACACATGTGGGCACACACACACACACACACACACACACACACACACACACACACACACACACCACCTGGAGATCTGGATTCTCTTTGTGTTGACCTCAAGTGTAGAAGCCCCAGCTCCCAGGTGCCCTGGGGCCAGAAGGGCAGATGGAAGTCTCTTTGCCCTTCCATGGTAGGCCAGCGTATTGATCCATGAGTGTCTTTGGAAGCCAACAAAGGGAGTTGACAGTAATCAGAGCGCAGCAGCCATATAGGGCATAGCCAAGCTTGGAATGGGCTCTTTCCCACCCATGTCCTTGAAAGCTTGGAATTGTCTTTGCTAAGGAATGTGCCACTGAAGGCTTCAGCAGTGATTCGCAGCTTTGGACTTCAGGAGTGTCCATGGTCACAGGGAGAGGTCAGAGAAACCCTCAAGGGGCTAGTGTGGCCAGAAACAGCAGATCTAGAGTCTGAGTTGTATGCTCAGAGGAGGGTCTGTGAGCACTGGCAGAGGAGCCTGGGAGGCTACCAAAAGCAAGTCATTCTCTACCTTGTCACCCCTTGGGCCACCCAGGCCCCTATAGAGACAACTGTAATGTGACTGACAGAACCCAGGACTAGGAGTCAGACCTGTGCTTCATTACTGATCTTCCCAGACCGTCTCTGGTTGTGAACAAGTCACTTCTTGCTCATTTAGGCAGCAAGGTATTTAGGAAAAATGTAGGCATGGCCTGGTGGTCAGCCCAGCTGGCACACCATGCTCTTAAATGTTCCCAGAAGTCAGAACATGGCTCTCTGAAGTGGCCTCGGACAAGTCTGCACTCTCCTCATCTCCTTTAATGTTCTTCCACATTGAGACCCTGGTGCCCACTGTCCAAATCGAGGCAATGTGCTGACCAATCGCAGTCAATAAGCTTCCACTAAATAAGTAGTTGCTCACGTACACTAAAGCAGATGCTGTTCCCTGAAGCTGTCTCTGGAGTGGTTCATCTCTTTGCCCTTTAACAACCCATGGGGGACCACCCTGGTAATGACAGCAATGGCAAAGGTGGAAGCTGCTGCTTGGCATCCCCTGAGATTCTTTTTCTCTTTTTTCTTTTTTTAGTTTTTTGAGACAGAGTTTCTCTGTGTAGTGTTGGCTGTCCCGCCTTGCTTTGTAGACCAGGCTGGCCTTGAACTCACAGAACTCATAGAGATCCACCTGCCTCTGTCTCCCAGAGTGCTGGGATTACAGGTGTGTGCCACCATGCCGAGCTTCCTCTGACATTCTTGAGGAAGTCTCCCCAGGGTCTAAGAAGTAAGTGTCATTCGACTTTCCTGCTGCACACCCAGAAAGCTTTTAGGAGACTGTGGCCAACAGAAATGGAAATGCCCTGAGGTTCCAGACATGGTCTGGGGTGGATCTTTTAGAAGCTGAGTTGAGATGGCTGTGTCTGTGTATGTTGGGATTGGGAGAGAGTGCTCAGGGAAAGGGTGCAGGACAGGACAACAGCAGGCAAGGGAATGGTGTGGGCTTAGCAGCAGCAGGGCCTTGGCCTGCTCCACGGAGCTTTAAGGCTGTAAGAATATCCTTGTTAGTCACAGGGCCCAGGCTGCCTTGAGTCTGGGGTGAGTTCCTACCACTTCTGTATACAGCATCTACAGTCAGTCAAGAACAGTCCTTCAGAGAAAGAGGCAGTGTGAGTACCAGTGACCCTGGGTGGGATACCCAGTGGCATCTCTGGTGGCCACCCAGCTTTGGGGAAGTCATTGGAAGTTTCCTATATTCTTGTTGCTTCTAATCTTAGCATACTGGAGTGACCCGGTTAGGGAACAGATCTAAAATAAGGGCACAGGGGATCCCCATCTTTCCTCTACATGTTGTAGGCTGGCAACAGGGAGTAGAAGAACAGTCAGTGCATGGGAGCATGCGGCTGGCAAGATCCAGTGGGTCCAGGTCATCAGGAGCCCATAAACCAGACAAATGGATATTTGATAGAAACGTAATTCTGGGCTCTGAGGGCCTTCGCCAGCCCCGTGGTGAAATACAGCTGCTGTCTGACCTCTGGGAGGATAAATCTAGTCAGTTTTCCAGTTTGAGTCCTAGAAGCCCCTGGCAGGCTGCTTCACTGGAGGAGTGCTCCCAGCAGGGGGTGTTAATGCTCAGGCAGACCTTCTGGGCTCCATGATTGGCCTGGCCACAGCTGATCTTCTGCCTCAAGTACATCTCGGTGCTGTCCTGGTGCCCTAGGGCTGCCTGGAATTACCTGAGGCCTCCCCAAGGCGAGAGGGAGGAAGAGCTGCCTGCTAGTCCTTGTCAAAGGAATGGGGTCAGGGATAAAGAGGTGGCTAAGCTGGTAAAGGCACTTGCCACCAAGCCACCTGATGGCCTGAATTTGATTCCTGGGAACCATATGGTGGAAGGAAAGAACCAACTCTCACAACTTGCCCTCTGGCCTCCAAACAAGTGCTGCTGCATGTGCATGCCCTCACACATACATGTGCATGAAAGAAATACATACATATACTTAAGGTAAAAGGTTAGGTTAGCATAATAGCTGCCGTCTTGGGGAGGGGCTGGTAGATGTGGTGAGAATATGGCAATAGACTTTCCAGTCCTTGACCTTGGGGCAGTTGTATACCAGCTTCAGAGTTAGCAGCATTGGCTGTTAGCATGGACTAATATCAGTTCTTCCCTCCTTGGCCTTGAGGGAGGATAAACATGTAACTGTGCCTAGAGTACTCTGTGGGGCATCTGCCACAGAGTCACGGCTCCAGGGAGATCAGCCATCATGGGAGTACACTGGCAATTTGCTCTTAGGTTGACCAGTGGTGGCACAGAGGTGTGGCTCAGTGGGTGGAGTGCCTGATTAGCATGCACAAAGCTCTAGACTTGATCTTCACCACCACATAAACTGGGTGTAATGGTGGCACATGACGTCTGTCACTCCTGCACTCTGGAAGCAGGGGCAGAAAGAACAGAAGCTTAAGATCATCCTCAGTTATATAGTAAATTCCAGGCCAACCTGGATTGTGAGAGATTCTGTATCAAAATAAATGAGTGAGTGAGTGAATGAATGAATGAGTAAGGACATTGATCACAGAGAATCAGAACTGAGAATCAAATCCAGGCTGGAACTGATACCAGGGCCATAGCCCAGTAAGCCCGCACCCATTATATTTAACTAGGTTCTTCACCTCCTAAAGACTCCACAAATCCCCCCAAACAGCACCACTAGCCAGCATGTTCAAACAGAGGCATCTTTGAGGGACATTTTGCATTTAAATCTCCTGGTGTCAGAAAAGCATTGGCTTGTTGTCCTGTTTATCCTTTCTTCCCTTTTCCAGTCTCTTGTACCTGAGCCATTCATTCCAAGGGGACAGATCCCACCTGTCTCAGATGCCCTGGCAAGCAGCAGGAAGCTAGCAGGAGAGCAGGCAATCCCTTCTCTCCTGCGCTATCCCCAGTATGGTTTAAAGTAACCCTTCCAGAATTCTGGTATTGATATTTAATGACCAACATGACAGTACTGTTAATTATCTGAGGCAGAAGGTTTGCCAAAAGTTTGAGGCCAGCCCGGGCTATCCAGTATGGAGTCTTCCTCCTGGAAGAGGTTTCATGAGAAACTGAGTCTCTTTCTTTCTGGATTTCTTATGATAGGACAAGGCTGTAACCCCACTCCAATGATGGAGCCTCTGATACCATCTTGGAAGAGGAGGACAGATGTCACCAGACAAGCTTGCCTACTTTGTACTTTCCAGCCTCTAGAACTTGTGGGTCTTGGAGGCTAAGGGCATGGCACCAGATGACACAACTTTTAGTGGCAGGGTAGGAAGTACAGCTCCTGACTCTTTGTGGAGGGATATTTGGCTTTGCCTCCACTTTATCACCTCCTGGCCTCACAAGCACAGATACCCCAGACTGTGAGAGTTGACTGCGATCTTACAGATCACATTACCAAGTGGGTTTGGGAGCCCAGAATAGGGAAGACAGCTGACCATCCCAATACCCTGCATCTAGCAAGTGGAAGGAGTGGGTTAGACCCTGGTATTGTTCAGTCTGGTCCTTCCCTGCCCATAGGTCTCTATGCAACTAATCCAGGAGCTAGCTTGTCACAGCCTGGAGGTTATTTCCACAGACAACTGTTCTTGGACTAAACGCCTCCCCAAAAATCTTGGCCAGGCAAGCAGACAGACATCTGTCACTGGCATAACAATGAGGTCACAGAACTAATAACAGAAAGCCATGGGATTGACTCCACTTAGAACAGCTCAAAAGACCAGGCAGGAAAAACAGCTGCTCCTAATGGCTGGTGGAGCACAGAGCCAGATAGATATTTCAGCACCCAGGACAGCTCCACGCAGGCTGTGGCTCCTCCACTTAGCAGATAGCTGATCCCTAACACTTCAAAAGCTTACTTAACCTCCAAGGGTGGTAGTGGACAGCCATAGGTTGACTGAAAAGAATTTAAGTGTTTGCAGAAGCAAGACGCGATTTGATTTTTTAAAGTTCCTTTAGACTTTCAAAGTAGGGTCTCATGTAGCTCAGGCCGGCCCCAAATTTGCTATAAGGCAATCACTCTACCAACTGAGCTCCATCATCATGTTCCAAAAGCAATTTAGGAGGAATGAGGTGGTTATTTTGGAATGTGTTTAAGCAGCGGCATGCCTCTTCTATCTATGGTAGGGAAAGAAGAGGGGCCATATTGGAGCTCCTAAACTACACTGTGATTAGAACCACCACAATAGTTTGTTAGAACAAAGCCATCCCCGCAACCATCAGAACAGATTTTAGGAGACTGAAATGGCCTGGCATGGAACATAGGTTTACCTAGCATCTGTGGTTCTTCATATCTGATCATGATAAACTGATCCATGGAGGACAGATGTCCTTGGGCCACTTGTTGAAGACAGGATGTACAGTGCCCTGCTGGGGTTGCCCTGAGCAAGGCTAAGTATCTCAGTGTGCCAGCAGAGAACCTGGGCAGGTCTCACCACAGAGGCCCCTGTGTATCAGTGGTAAGTGTTCAGTGGCACTCAGTAGGCTTGATTTAAAAAGATGGGAAGGTATGAAACTCCACACACACAATTCCATCAAGATAATTAAAGTTCAAAAGCTTAAAGACATTAAGTTCCTGAATATGGGGAGAGCTGATTCATGTGTAATACCTCACAGCGTACAAGAGCTGGGCAGTAAGGCATGTGCAATCAGCCAAAAGGCTGATGCTATTACAGTGAATTATAATGAATTAATCTGGGCCGTAAAATATAATAATGTTGCAACGTGGTGTGAAAAGGAACTCATATTACAAGTTCTGCCACAGACAGGCATGTTGCCAGACTTCTACAGGCTCTGATGGACTGGATTTCTGCCTAGCAGATAGCCACTTCCCTGTCCCCCAAGCCCATACCTTTATTTCTGCTCCATTGCAGGGTCAGTTTAATGATTTGGCTTAGCCAACAGAAAGTAGATGGAAGTTACATTGGCCAAGTGTGGAGTGCAAACCTGAAGAGGCTGTGTGGATTAATCCAATGGCCTCATCATGAGGTGAGCAGCCCCTTCGTGGATCCCCACATGAGTACTCAGAGTCTGTGTCCTGAAGCAGAAATATCTGGAAGAAGCCAGGCTCGATCTAAGAATGCTTGTAAGACCTCTGGGTTCAAAAATAAGTGTTTGGGACCTGGAGACATGGATCAACCCAAAAAGAGTTTGCTGGCCAGACTAGTGGGAAAGGTGAGTTTCCAGCTCAGTAAAACACCCTATCTCAAGACAATAAGGTAGAAAGCTATAGAGGAAGACACCTGATATCTCTTTCTGTGACCTCTATATGTTTGTTCATACCCATACATGTGCATGCAATACATATACCATACACACAAGTAACACACACACACACACACACACACACACACACACACACACACACACACACACACTAAATGCTTGGTGTTAGTAGCCACTGGACAAAAGCCCAAAGGTTCTTTTGATTTTTCAGCAGAAACAACACCCTCTGTCTGATCCTACCCCCTCCCTCAATCGACTCTGTGAAGAATATCACATGTCTCCACATTTTAAGTGTTCATCTCAAGGCCACAGAGTAGGGAGGGCAGGCGGATGGTCCCATGCTGAGCTGGAGGAGCTGCCAGGGCTCTGTGAGGCTGATGAGGTCACCTGTGCAGTGTCATAAGGCTGGGGAACTAACAGCTTTCTTGTTCCCTCTCTGGTCCTTCTGCTGGCTCGGGCTGGGATGGTGGGGGTGGGATGCTGGGGAGCTGCAAGAAGAGCTATGAAGCTCCTTTCAAAGAGGCAGCAGGGGCTCCCCGCCCCGTGGTTACTGGAAAAGGTCACCGTTGGCGATTCAGCCCACAGAACAATGACATTTCAAGGATCAAAGAAAAGGTTAAAATATTCCTATAAATCTATTCTTGGGACTTTTAAGTATTTCCAATGTAAAGGGAAAATGTCATTTCTTTTCCCCCTAAGAGTGGTGGAGGGTGGGTTGCTGGGATTGGGGATGGGTGGGTTTGCTTGCAAAGGATGAACAGGGAGGAAGGAAGGCTGCACTCCAGAACTTTCCACACAGAGATGAAAGTGCAGTTAACCTCCAATCTCATTTGTTTACAGAAATTGGATCTCCAGTGGCCCCTGGAAAAGCTTCCTCAGAGGGAGAGGTGGGCACCATGAACTCCAGAGCTGTTCCCTCTCTGAGATGGCTGATGGGCCAGTGCTCTAGAGACCTCAATGATGGCAGGACCGGTGCAGGGTGATGCTGGCAAGGGCAGAGAAGCCCTCGTAACCTGGCAGGTCACCTTTCTTCCTTTCAGATGCTTTAACAGGTTATTTTATTTTGCTTTTCAGTTTTAGATGGTGCCTCAGGTAGTCCAAGTGGATTTCAACTAACTATGCACCAGAGGACGACACTGAACTTCAGATCACCTCACCAGTGCTTTATTACATGTGTGTTCTACTGCTACCAGCCTCGACTTATGTGGTGCTGAGGGGTGGACCCGGGGCTTTGTGCATGCTGAAGAAGCCCTCTATGAATAACTAGCTGCCCTAGGGAAGCCCATGCTGACTCCCCATCTTCTCCCAAATGCCACGTTTGAAGGAGTAACATAGCCTTCCTCCTCAGTCATCAGACACGCATTAAGTTGTATTCTGAGTGCCAGGTATTGTACCAGGCACAGGGTTAATGGGTGGGGTGGGGGGTGTCTTATCCTTCTTGGGAAAGTTTGTAGACTGTTTGTGGGAACAAGTATTAAAATGGACAGGGGCCTACTGTGGGTATGCGGCTAGCATATTTGGGGATCAGGTGCTAAAGTAGCCCAGAGGAGGCTTTCTCAGAAGAGTTTAAGCTGAGGCAGACCCACAGGGCATCTTTGTTGAAGACACAATGAGGGGCAAGGTTTGGGGATCGTGGTGCACCACAGGGAGAAGACAGCTTGCTAACAGCACTGTTTTGAGCCAAGCATCCTGGTTGTCTGTGTAGGGGGGCTGTTCCCCCCCCCCCCACAGTCTTCCAGAAGCTGCTGTTATTCATAGTCCCCAAGCGTCACTCACCTCCCACGGCCCATCAGTCACCCAGCCCTGTCTCATCTGCCTCCCAGACACCTCTCCTCTCTTTCCGCCTCTGCTGTCGCCCACAGCCACCCCACACAGGGACTCAGCATCCTCTGGGGAGAGGCCACCAGCCTCTGCAGCAGGCCTCCCTGTGAACAGGCCTCCTCCCTGCCTGGCCCACCCTGGACAGTTATGGGATAGATCTGCATAGAATTCTTCATCTTGGCCTTTCACTTCCGGTGAGGTCCTTCTACCGATCCAAAAAAATGAGGTCCCTCATAGCCATCAATTCACCACCGCAGCCTGTGAGCTCCTGGTGTCATTCACCCCATCCAGCCCCAAGCGTCTGGCTACAGGGACGCATGCACTCTTGCTGCCTCTGCCTGGAACCTCTTCCTTGTGCCTGTCTGCCCCATGACCTCCACATGGTGCTTGAGACCCAGATGAATAAAGGGGGCTAGAAACCATTTACTGACCACCATAGCCTCTCCCTGTATGTTACATTGCACATTCCCACAGTGTTTGAAATCATCTTTGTGTGTACATATGTGCATAGTGCGCATGGATACACATGCCTGTGAAGGCAAATGAAGGTGTGCATTTGTGCAGAGGCCAAAGCAGGGATGTTGGGTGGTCAAGGGACCATTTCCCACCATGGTCCCTTGAGACCCTGAATCTGGAGCTAGACTGGTGACCAGCAAAACCCCTGTCTCTACTCCTTTCTCCCAACTCCCAGTGCTGAGGTTACAGGTGTGTGTGGTCATGTGCAGCTGCTTAGTTGGGTTCTAGGGATCTGAACTTGGGGACTTCATGTTTGCACAGCAAGCACTCTTACCTGCTGACCCGTCCTCCAAGCCTGAGATCGCATTCCCAATATTAGGCTTCCTCTTGCCTCTCTCACTAAGAGTGAGTCCTCTCCAGGGCAGTGGCCTCTGGTCACAGGAAGCTCACAGACAATGTGAATTCTAACACTGCTGCCTTTTGCAGAGGGAGGTAAGGTTCTTGCTTCTAATTTGTGGAGAAGGGCTCAGTGAGCCCCTGGGGCTGGGGCTAAGCCCACAAATGGAACCCCTGGTTTAGAGGAACCACATCAGGAGCCTGGGGAGCTAGTGTCTGGCTGCTGACGTAGGGAAAGGCCAATAATAGGTTAATGGGATCAGCAGCTCCATTAATCTTGTAATGAGCAACTCCTGTGAGTCCTCCTGTCTTCTCCCTGTCCTGAAAGACACTGTGTATTCTTAGGAAAGTGGTTGGGTAAAAAGATCCCATGTCCTATAAAAGTGATTTAGTGGCAGTGCCTGGGGAAGGCAAGCTGCAGGGCCAGGGCAATGGGGAGCTGAGACAGAAGGCCTGGCCAAAAGTCCCCCTGCGGCCTCCTGCAGGGCTGGAGAAGGTCAGGACAGGGAGGAGAAGGGACCCTAGTCCTGGTCCAACACAGTTACCTGCACATTCAGATCAACAGGCTGATGATGATGTGAGAGTTGGGCTGGTGGATTTGAGGAGCAGGTAAAGACTGTAGAGTGCTGCAGAGAGCACAGGGTGAGACCAAGAGGTCCTGGGTGCTGGTGTCCTTGCTGGCTACAGCTGTGTGACTATGCACGGGTGCCTCGGCTTCCTCACCAGTGTCAGCTGGAGTCCACGCTCAGGGTAATGATGTGGTGTGCTCTGGGGAAGCACTGAGTTGAGGGTGATCTCAGGATGGGAAACGAGGAGGTGCTGAGGGACACTCTCCCATCCCTTTGACTTGAGACCACCTTTCCTCGGCCTGTGCCTCATGTCTGCCCAGGAATGCTGTAGTCCAGCCATCGGCACAGCATCCCTTGGCACATAACCCAGAGGTCTGTTTGGTGATGCAGATGTCCATAGAGGCTGTTTATCCTGCAGTTGTCTATCAGTCTATCCACAGGTCTCTTCACCACCCACAGATAGAAAATAGGTGAGTTTCCCTGGGGTCCCCCACATCAGGTTAGCTCCCCAGGGGGGATGATTCATGAACTTGTGAGACTATGGGTTGGGAAGTAAGGGGAGGTCCATGCCTCAGTTGGAGAGGCCTCTGGGCTAAGACTGCATGCAGGGTCCCCAAGACCATCATCCTTATTGCTACCTCACCTTGATTGATAACCATCAAGTAATTGATGGTTGGACGTTCAAACCCACCTGGACATAACCACCTCTGCCATGGAGCCGAGCTCCTCCACATTCTTCTAATTGGTCCTCTTGCTCTGGCCTTCTGGGTGCCCTGCAGTCTGGTCTCAGCATCATTTTACTTTAAAAAATCAAATCCCACCACTCTCGGGCTTTATAGTCCTGTGTGGATAACCTGCTGCTCTCAGCTCCTACAAGGCCAGTGTCCTTAGCATGGCCTTCAGAGCCTGAGCCATTGGGTCCCTGCTGCTGGACTCTCTGCCAGCTCTGGGTCTTTGCTTTTCTGCACACACCACCTGCCAACGCCTTGTATTGTAAATTTCATTTCTTGAGGTTCATTTTCTGATCCTCATATCAGTTTGTGAGTTCCCATTTCCTCCTGGACTCCTCTCGTGTCACCTCATCCTTCTTAGCACACCACACACAGGACTGGAATGAGCCTCACCTCCCGGGGTGCTCCAACCATCCTGCGTACGCACTGACAACCAAAATCTAGAGGCTTCTGTGAAGGGTTTTTGTAGACACCATTAAGGTCCCCTTGTTGTCAACTGACTTTTAAAAAAGGAAACTGGTCTCCTAAGTTCTCCAGCCTCATTAGATTATCCTCCCATGGGTCTGGGCTCTCCGCTAGAGGTTCTTGGGAAATAAAGGTGGGACAAGTTTTCCCTAGCTGGATTTGGGGTTGTGTGGTTGGAGCCAAAAGTCATCCATAGAAGCAAAGAGTGACCCCACTGGGAGGCAGGGAAGAGTCTGAGTTGGCCAGCAGCCATGTGACCCATGACCCGGAGGAGGATTCCTGGACCCCACTGGGACACTGGGCCCTTCCCTACCTCATATAATAGACCTGCTATAAAGTGCGGCTGGTCTCACAGCAGGGTGGGATGGGTAGGGTTTCTATTGTTAGATTTCCCTCTGTCCTTTAGGCTGTAAGCCCAGGTGGCCCAGCTTCCCACCCAAGCATAAATACTCTCCCACCCAACTCCAGGGCTTGGTCGAAGCTCTAGGGTGAAGGCAGCCTGTCATCCTGTTGATGTGGTGGGTCGGGCTGAAGAGATAGCTCAGCCATTAAAGGCTAAGCACACAACCAAAAATATGAGGTGTGCTGGGTCGTGGTTTGCAGAGTTTGTGGGGCTAGCATCACCTTGGAGCTGCCGAGGCTCGGTGCCCTAGCCCCGAGAAGAAAGGTTTAAGCTAGAAACTCAGACCCACAGAATATTTGATCAGGGAAGACTATAGAGACAGTGAGTGATATCCTAGTGTGATAACACCCAGAGATTTGCCTAAAGTCACACAGAAAGTGCAAGACAGGAACCAGCTCCTCCCCCCATCATGGTCTCACAATAGGTGTGCCCTCACCCCCATTTTCTAAGGGCAGCCAATCTCTGCAGAGGGGAAGAAGAGGTCTAGCCTGCAAAGGTCTGTGTGCATCCTTCAAGAGGCTGCCCTGGAAACCAGACCTCAGAAAGCTCCAAGAGACAGCGCAAAGCAAGATCCCATTTACAGATGGAAAAACAGGCTGTGTGACTTCCAGAATGCTAGTAACATATCTGGGCCTCCACTTTTCCATCTTTCTAATGGGGATACTAATATATACATACATACATATATATACATATACATATATATATATATATATATATATATATATATATTTTTTTTTAGCTTCCTAAGGTTGTATAACGATCAAATGGGCCAATCTGAGTGAATTCTGAAATCCCTGAAGCTACTGTCCTCAACACTGTCACCGCAGGGCACTTGATCTCAAAACAGAGACTGCATGCTAAGGAAGCAGGCTTGGCTCCCTGGCCTGGTGGTCTTTTGCTCATTTGGAATCTCTGTGTTCTAGGGTAGGAGACTGTGACACAGGACAAAACTCAGAGATCTGTCTCTGCTCTCAGGACTTGCTGGCTGGCTGCCATGGCTCTACTCTGCAGTGTCCTCATGATGGCGCTTATTTATCCAGAGTCCCCCCTGTCAAGTGGCAGGCAGATAGCAAGCAAGCAATGTCTTGGGCCGGAGGAGGAGGGGGAGAAGGGTGAGGAGGAGGGAGAGGAGGAGCAAGAGGAGGAGGAGGGAAGTCCTCACGATGTCCTCCCCTATCATCAACGTCCTGGGCTGGCCAGGTATGGGCAGTGGAATTGGGGTTTGGGTGCTCAGCACCCCACAGAGTGCCCAGACCTTTGGTTTGAGAACTCTAGATAGGGGCAAATGTTCAGAAAAGCCATTTCTATGGACAGCCTGCTGAATCAGAGGGACACAGAAGGCAGGGTGGGAACCAAAGAGGGAGGAGACCTGTTGGTTGCTGGCCCAGGCTGTGTCCACCATCTTGTGATGTGCCTGTTCCTCTTGTGCAGCTTCCGGGGACATTTGGAGCTGTGGTCACTTTGGAAGTAGGAGGGGCTGCTGAGTCCCCAGAGGGAATTTTGGCAGACTGTTCCAGATGTTCAACAGAGAAAACCAGTGCCAGGTGTGGTGGCACACATCTTTAATCCCAGCACTTGGGAGGCAGAGGCAGGCAGATCTCTGTGAGTTTGAGACCAGCCTAGTTTACAAAATGAGTCCAGGAGAGGACTCCATGGCTACACAGAGAAACCCTGTCTTGAAATAACAACAAAACAAACAAACAAACAAACAAAAAACAGGGAGAAACTAGTGCTGGGGACCAGAAACTGCTGGTGGGAAGAGCTGAGCTACGGCCTGGCGTGAAGGTGGCCCTCTCATGGGGGAGACACTCCAGGGTCATTGCTTAATGCAGCATTGTCTGCCTGCTGCCAAATCCCAGCAATGGGCACCTTATAAGAGGTGGTAGACACTTTTGACTCCCAGGCAAGGGGCTGCAGAATCTGGAAGCAGAGTGTTTCCTGGATACACTGGGGTTAATCTCAAGTCATCTTTGATTGGCCTGTGAGCAAACAGGTAGTCGGCAAGTCCTGGTCAGATGAAGAGACCAGGGCTCAGAGAATGAAGGGTACTGTGAATCTCCTGATGGGTAACAAGTAGTTAGGCTGCGGTTTAATGGGGGGAAGGCCTGGGGAGCCTGATGCAAGCAGCCTAAGCAGATGCTGGGACCCATGACGACATCATCTTTTTCATCTGGGAGCCATCCTCAGGCTGGGAGGAGGGTGCCCTGGTGTCCTGAGACCAGCCAGTGTGGTAAGGAGAGAGTTGTCCCATCCTTTGGGCAGCAAGCACAAAGCACTTTTTTTTTTTTTTGGTTTTTCGAGACAGGGTTTCTCTGTGTAGCCTTGGCCATCCTGGACTCACTTTGTAGACCAGGCTGGCCTCGAACTCACAGCGATCCGCCTGCCTCTGCCTCCCAAGTGCTGGGATTAAAGGCGTGCGCCACCACGCCCGGCTCGCACAAAGCACTTTGAAATCTAGAATCTTCCATGCCTGTCATGGTGACCCAGAGGTAGGATCCTTCACTCCTCTTTGATCCTGAGACCCTGAAGGGTCTATGAAAGGCTCAAGGGTGCATGCCAATTAGAGTCAAGGTCAAGGTTAAACCCACACCAAGCATGCTTCCATTTAGATTCTAAATGTTAGTTTTGTTTTGAGTGAGTCTCATGCTGTCCACTCCTGTCCCCAAGTGAAGCCACAGGTTCTCAGGATCTCTGAGACTATTAGTCTATACTCACCTTTCTGGAAGTCTCTCTAGAGGAGATGTGGGGAGCTCTATAATGGTGCTGCAGCCTCCAGTGTGTGCAGGGCTATGTGTGCATGGCAGTGTATGCAAGGAAGTGTGTGCAAGGTGGTCTGTGCAGGGCAGTGTGTTCAAGGCAGTGTGTCCAGGGCAGTGTACAGATCTGTGCATGCATGGCAGTGTGTGCAGGGCAGTGTGTGTTGGACTGTGTGTGCATGGCAGAGTGTGCAGGGCAGTGTGTGCAGGACAGTGTGTGCATGGCAGTGTATGAAGGGCAGTGTGTTCAAGGCAGTGTGTGCAGGGTGGTGTGTGCAGGGCAGTGTGTTCAAGGCGGCGTGTGCAGGGCAGTGTGTGCAGGGTGATGTGTGCAGGACAGTGTGTGCATGGCAGTGTATGCAGGGCTGTGTGTTCAAGGCGGTGTGTGCAAGGCAGTGTGTTCAAGGTGGTGTGTGCAGAGTGATGCGTGCAGGCTCCATAGTTGGGAACATCACAGTGGGTTGGTCCCTTAGCCTGAAGTCCCTGAGGGCTCAAAGGTGAGAAGCAGAACCTTCTAGATCACTAGACAGGAGCAGGGCCTACAGTCCCTCTCTGGCGAGGGGAAGCATGTTTGTCAGTCATTCCTGGATCTAGGATCTTGCCAGACATCCTTGTATGTCTGGCCCAGTTCCATTTTCCAATTTGGGCACCCACAACAGCCTAAGCCAATGAGAGGAAGACCAGATGCCTTAGACAGCAAGTGACTGACATCCAGCGGCATAAACAAGAACTGGGCTGTCTCATAGATAAGACATTCCAAAGGAGTTACTTAATTCTGTGACTCAAATATCCCTCAAGCGTGTGTGGCTCTTTCCCTTTTCTCTATCTGACATTTATGGAATGGAGGGGTTCCTTATAGTCACAAAGTGACTGCCACTGCTCGAAATGTCATCGCAACCTCATCTAGTGGTATGAAAAGCAGAAATAGCTGGTTTTACAAGCAAGAGATCTCTCCCACTTCTCCCAGATGCTGTCCACCCCAGGGCTCTGCCCTTGTTTTGCTGGCCAGGGCACTCCATGCCGTGCCCATCCCAGAGTGCAACTTTGGGAATTCCTTTGTTTGGTTTGCTGTGACTCCCTCCCAAGGTGGGAGGGGCTCAGTATCCCTGACTTCTGTCATCTGGGAGGCTTCACCCTTCCCTTTCCTTCCCTTTTCCACACAGGGCTTCAATTTTCAGAAATCTCCATCTTGGCACCTCTCTGCTAGTGAGCCAAGGACAAGTGAGGACCAGGGCATGAGGGACAAAGGGCCCAGGATAGGTCAGAGCTTATATGACCCCCACCTCACCACTGTCCTGCCCGGAATCGCTGGGGATGTGATTTCAGAGCATCCTGTCTCCAGCCATGCTCTGTCTAAAAGCTGTCTGGGAAGCCTGTTTGTTCTCTCAGTGTGGAAGAAGTGATGCTGATGCTGGCCTCACTCTGGGGGAGCAGGAAGCCAGGGCTGGACAGTGGCCAGAACTCAGGGGGCTGGGATGATCCCCATTTTTTCAGCTCCCTATTTAGTGTCCCATTTTAGTGTGGTGAAGCGGAGATAAACCTGTTTCTGTTTTGATCCCAAGTGTGGGAAGGAGAAGAGGGCAGGATGTTTACCACTTAGATGTGAGAAAGCAGCATGTTTTTCCACATAGAAATCAAACTACTTCGTATGGGAGCCTGGTGAAAAACACCTTTGAACAGACTGATCCCAAAACAGGAGAGGAGGCTTTTGGTTGGGACTTGGTGTTTGGCTGTTCATCCCTGCACTTCAAGAGGCTCCTGAAGAGAACTGCTCCAGGGCAAGTTCAAGGCTTTGAACTCCAGCTGAGGCTTGAGGTTCCAGTTGCTGCTCCTGATTCCAGAAGCCACTTTGGCGAATGGCTGGTCTGCTGAAAGCCTGCTGACTACGCTAGGGACTGATATCCTTAAGGTTTCATCATAGTATTTTTTAATAGCCTTTTCTGATTGTTTGGGTTAGTCAGGTTGTTAGGGAGGTAGGCTCTTTTAATAAGTTCATAATAAAATGTAATTGATAAGAAAATTGAGACTACAGTGTGGTCCCCAGACCACAACTGTCTGGGCTTGACAGGACCTTGCAGGGCAGCTGGGGCAGCAAGCAGAATAGAGGAGACAAGGAGGGCTTTGGGTGAGTGGGAGCCAGCTGCTGCTTCTCCCACATTCTCAGGAAGGCAACTCCTGGCCACCTGTATCCCTGGTGCCTGTGAGGGAATTCAGAATGACACCTGCACCAAAGGACCTTGTAAAACTCAGAGATGATGGTGTTTGGGAGGGGGAGATGAACTTAGGGGACCCATGGTAAAGACAGAGTCAATGACTGTCTTGGTTCAAACAGAAAATATGAGGTTTGTTCAGCCTAAGCTAGATGCAAGCCTTGAAACTAGCACCAGATGTTTAAGCATAGCATCCAGGATGGTGGCTGGATGATTTTGAGGAGTGGCTTGCAGACCTATCTGATACAAACCAGGGTACATTTTGACTGAACCAGGGGTCCTAATCTACCTAAGAATAGCTTTCTACTTCTAGCTATCTGTGAGGAGTGCACTGTATAGGGCTGTGGCAGAGAGGCTGAAGTCCGGTGCCAGGACAACACAGCTTCTGCCTCAGCAGGGTTCGCTCCATACAAGGGGCCTCAAGGATACACCAGGTTGTGAACACCCCGCCTGCAGCCCCCAAAGGCTCTGCAGGCCACAGGGAGTCAGGGTGCCAGGGCTAAGACAGGCTTTAGGACACCTGGGCTACACAAGGAGACCCTGTTTCAGAAAGTATATCTAAGTTCAGGCATGATGGCACATGCCTGTAATCTCAGCACTCCAGAGTCAGGGGCAGGAGGATCACTTCAAGTTTGAGGCCAGGGATACACAGGTGATGCTGTCTCAAAGAAGACACGGCAAAACAAAATGCAAACAAACACAAAGAGTAGAAATGAGTATGTTTTTATTACAGTATTTACCACTGATTGTCACCTTATCAACCACTCATGGTAGCACAAATTATTTGATATATTATTTACAAAAGATTAGTCCCAAACACAGGCATGGGCATGGCGAGGGGACAAGAATGAGGGCCATGTCTGGAAGGAAAGCACTGAGGACACTTGGCCCCTCACCCCCTGACACACACATGCAGCACGCACGCACGCACGCTTGTTCCCTTGGAGACCTCACCTTGGAAAGAGGATGAAGCATTGGACTAGGAGTCCTCCTTACCAATCTTTCTGACCCTGAAAAAGATATGGCCTCCTGACAGCCTGCTGTGATGGTAAATGTTAATGGTTTTTGAGGGGATCTAGAATAACTGGGGTGGGGTGTCTCAGTGAGAGACTGCCTACATCAGGCTGGCCCGTGGGCATGTCTATGGGAAACTGTCCTAATTACATCAGTTGATGTGGAAAGAGGGGAAACCGTTCCACTGTAGGCAGCACCATTCCCTAAGCAGAGGGCTTCCTTGGAATTTAAGGACCAGACTTAGGGACTGGGGTGTAGCTCAGTTGGTAGCACGTTCAGAGCCCTAGGTTCTCTCCATATTACTGAATATAAGTAGGTATGCTGACCCATATCTGTAACACCAGTACTTAGGACGTGAGGCAGGAGGATCAGAAGTTAAATGTAATTTTCAGCTACAGTCTGTACTCAGTCTGGGCTGCATGAGAGCAAGGGTGGAGGTATGTGGGGGGAACAGAACAGTGAGGTGGCTTTGCAGGTGTGATGGTTTGAGTGGGAACAGCCTCCATGGGCTCATATATTTGATTGTTTTGTCCCCAGTTAGTGGAACTGTTTGGGAAGGATTAGGACCACAAATGTGGCCTTGTTGGAGGAGGTGTGTTATTGGGAGTGGGCTTTGACATTTCAAAAGCCCATACCAGCCGTGTAAGTTGTCATGTGACTGGCACACATATGCTATGTAGCATTTATGCTGTATGGCATGAGTGTGAGTGCACGTACACACTAAATAACTAGTGTGTGTGTGTGTGTGTGAGAGAGAGAGAGAGAGAGAGAGAGAGAGAGAGAGAGAGAGAGAGAGAGAGAGAGTCACTTTAAGCCTAGCATGCTTGAAATTCTAGCAAGCAAAAGGTCAAGGCCAGAGGATTAGAAGCGAGTTTCAGGCTAGCCTGGGCTACATAGAGTCACGCTCATTCTAGAAGACGAAGTCTGATTCAGTTCCTGAACTTGGAGGCAGTCTGACTGACCTGAAGGTGCTGTTAGCATCTTGGGATGAAGCTGGAGTTTCAAGACAAAACAGAGGGGTCCTTTAAGAGGGATGTTCACAAGAGGGTTTCTGTAAGTGAGGGGACCCTTCTCACTGTAGCATTGCTCAGCTCTTCACTTCACAGCTGGGACCAGGGGGGTGAGAGGGAGGGGCTATGCCTATTTGAAGACCCGTACCTTATGGATCTTGTCTAATGACTTTCCTCCTGGTGACTATCTCAGATGTTCTGGAACACTTTGGGGAGAACCCGAGGTTAACCTGACATCCTGCTCTCATTGTCTGATATCTGTAGAAGATCACTGTGGCGGGAAGCACCCTTGCCTCCTATGAGGAAGATGAGCCTCCGAGCCTGTGCACAGCAGGCAATGCCAAGGTGGCCTCTTTCCTCAATAAGGGTGCATGGGAGGCCTGGGGAGCGAGGGCTGTCAGGAAGGTACTTGCCTTGCAAGCGTGAGGACCTGAGCTTCAGCATGTCCCAATCTACATAAAGCTCAGGGTGTGGTGGCTGGCACATGTTTGTCCTGGGAAAGTTGAAAGTGGTGAAACTCTGGGGTTCACTGGCCAGCCTCACCTGCTTGGCAAAGTTCCAGAGCAGTGAGAGAGAGAGAGAGAGACCCTGTCTCAAACAAAAGATGGGGTATGCCAAAGAGTAATGCCTGAGATTATCCTCTGGCTTCTCATGCACACACCTGTATGTGCACACACACACACACACACACACACACACACACACACACACACACACCTCCAAGACCATTCAAGGTCACCAAAAGCTTTATCCTAGAGCCAATTCAAGGAGAGAAAGAAGAATGAGTAGATGGAGGCACCTTCCAGTTCAGGAAGAGGGGTCCAGGGACTCTTCATGTCAAGATTTGTGGTCTGCAGAGGGTGGATCTGTATCAGTAAGTGGCTCTAACTCTTCTGAGGCCCTGTTGTCACATCTGTAAAATGGGCCGACACCCCAACAACACAATCTGTGAGAGGTCTGGCCTGGTGCCTGCACATCAGAGGTGTTCAGAGCTCTATGCCCTTCTTGCCAGTCTGCATCTGTCTTACAGTGCTCTGTGGCGAGGTGACTGTCAGCCTTGCTCCCTCTCTGAAGGGTCATATTGTAGCACATAAGGAGCCTGCCATGTGTAGTGTAGTCAGAGAGCTCCTGCTGGTGCTTTCTGTGTCTGACTTGTCTCCCCCGCCCCACCTCCCGCCCCTTCTGAATCTTGTATTCCATTGGGGCTTGGAGCTACAAGCTTCTGGAAATCTGGAGATCAGTTAGGACCCAGATCATGTGACCTGTATCCCTGGGAGGCAGTCACGGGATGTCAGTGGATGGTACCCAGGGTGGGGACCACGTGAATGCATGCTGCTGTAATCAATGCCGAGTGTCATGGCAGGCCGCTGCTCGCTGATGCTTTTCTACAGAGTCAGGCTGACATCCATTTCTTGTCAGGACGACTTGTCAGAATAAGTTTTTCATTAAAAAGGGGAATTCTCGCCAGAGCCGCAGAGTCCTATTGTACAGGGCTCTTTGGGAGACAATGGGCTCAGAAGGAGCTCTGAGCAGCAATATTTACCAGCAGCACCTGGGTGATCTGAGGCTGAGGGACTGCTTTGAGTCCAAGGTCAAGGGCCCCACAGGCCTCTGTGGCATGGTTCACATGTGGGATGGCCGTCACAGACTCATGTGTTAAGACACATTTTAAAAAACACTAAAAAAGACTTTATCTTGTGTGTGCATGTAGGTATGTGTGCCACAGTGTGTGGGTGTGTGTGGGGTGTGTGTGTGTGGGGTGGGGGGCTGTCAGAGGACAACTTTCAAGAGTCACTTCTCTATTTCTACCACGTGGATTCTCAGGATTGAACTCAGCTGTCAGGCTTGTCAGCAAGCACCTTTACCTGCTGAGCCATCTAGCCAGCCCTCTTGTGTTTTGGCTACTTTGCTCCCAGCCGGATTGCTGCTCTCCTTTTCCAACTGTGGCCTTGTTGACATCGATAGCTGCCTTTTGACCTCTGGGATAGTAAGAACCCTCACCGTACCCTCCCACCACTGTGAACTCTACCACACAGTCCCATACATCATGGGCATGTTCCCTGCCACCATGACCAGAATCTCTCTTCCTTCTTGAAGCTGCTTGCCAGGCATGGTTATGGCACGGAGAAAGCTTATAAAAAGGGCCCACTGCCCTGACAACCCCTGCAGGGCCCACTGCCCTGACAACCCCTGCAGTGTGGGTCTTCGGCCCTCCTGACAGTCAGTGTAAACTGTTAATTTGGCAGGTTCTAGACTCAGCTGGGAGATGGGCCTCTAGGCATGCCTGAGGGAGATTGTTTTTTATTATGTTAATTGATGTGGGAGATGCATCTAAATTGTAGCTGGGTCTCACAATTTACCCAGCAGGGGAGCTCAGATTTCCAAAGGCTGCTGGGCTTTAGCATGCTTTCACTTTTCTCTGTTTCCTGACTGTGGATGCCATGGGACTAGCAGCTTCAAGCTCCTGTCTTCTTGACTCCCCATCAGATGGACCGTATTGTGAACTGGGAGTTGACACCAACTCTTTCTCCCTTAAGTTGCCTTTGTCAGGGGAAGATGGGCCTTTAGAATGGTTCCCAGGAGGGATGCAGAAGAGTTTGGGGCTTTGCCATAGCGAATCCTAGATGTCATAAGCAGAGACTGTGGGCGGCTGGGGAGCTCGGATGTTGATACAAATGTAGGCAGTCAAGATGGTCTTGTGATCTTTCAGAGTGGAACAAGGACCTTGGGAATAGAAGGAAATGGGTCACTAGGGGCAGTGTAGCCCCACTTCCAGCTCCATTCTTTGTGTCCTGCCCTCCAAGAACTGTGCCCAGCCTTTCCTAACGCGATGGCTATTCTCTCTAAGCCAAAACAAGCTCCTCTTTCCTTCTGTCCTTCCTTCAATTGCTTCTTTTGGGGGTTTTGTCACAATGTAGAGAAAAGGAATGAACACAGTCTGGGTTGTGGGTGAATGTACATGATGGGTCGTGGTGCTTTGGTCCAGCTCAGGGCACCAGCAACCTGCCCAAGGTCTCACTGGCTATGGGGAGTCAGGGCTGGAGGCTCCTCTATCAGGAGTGAGTGTGGGAAGAGCAACGGCCTCCATGGACCCTGTTCTGAGACCAAGATGTTGTGTTGGCTAGTTTTATGTCAACTTAACACAAACTAAAGTCACTGGAAAGAAGGGACCCTCAACTGAGAAAAATGTCTCCACAAGATCCAGGTGTAAGGTGCTTTCTTAATGAGTGATTGATGGGGGAAAGGCCCAGTCTATTGTGGGTGGTGCCATCTCTGAGTTGGTGGTCCTGAATTCTAGAAGAAAGTTGTCTGAGCAAGGTACTGTGGCACACTCCTATAATCCCGGCACTTGGGAGGCAGAAGTGGGCAGATCTCTATGAGTTTGAGGACAGCCTGGTCTACAAAGCAAGTCTAGGACAGCCAAGGCTACACAGAGAAACCTTGTCTTGAAAAACACAAAAAAACAAACAAAAAGTTTGAGCAAGCCATGGGGAGCAAGCCAGTAAACTACACCATGGCTTCTGCATCAGCTCCTGCCTCCAGGTTCCCACCTTGTTTGAGTTCCTTCCTTGTTTTCTTCAATGGTGGACTACAGTGTGGAAGTGTAAGCCAAATAAACCCTTTCCTCCCCGCTTGCTTTTGGGTCATGGTGTTTCATCGAAGCAGTAGAAACCCTAACTAAGACAGATGTGATGGTCCATCCTCATTGTCAGCTTTGGGGAATTTAGAATCACCCAGGAGACACACATCTGGGCAGACCGATGAGGAGTTTCCATAAAAGTTTAATAGCAGGGAAGATCCTGATCACGACGGCCAGCCACTACTCACAGAATGGCTACTGGGCCCTGTGAGCCCTTCCTCAGCAGGGTTCTGGGACCTCAGAGAGACTCACTTTCCTAGCATGGAGATCTTTCATCTTCAACCAGCTGGCAGCTCTGCTCTCCTGTATCCTGGGGACTCAGGTAGTAAGTGACTATGGTGGCCCTCTTGAGGACTCTAGAAAATATGCAGAGATGCTGAGCTTGTCCTGGAAGTCCCCAAGCAGTCATTAAAAAAATGTTCCCATTGCCTTCTAAGTGAGGGTGTGGACAAATAGAGTTTAAGATGAGTCAAGGGAATCTCAGACCAGGCTAGAGAAGTGGGAAGGGCTCCTTATGTCATTGCAGCCCGGGATGCACTTAGAGATATGCCAGGTGGAGCTGTCTACCAAAGCACAGCACAGGTGCAGACTGGGAGAGAGGACTACCATGCTGGGTGTACTGGGCCGGGGGCTATGAGGCAGGCCTAGGAATGCTCTCATTTAAACATCGCACAAATAGTGTGAGCCTGGCATTATGTAATCCCCAAACTACAAGGGAGCAGTGGAGGCCCAGAGAGACCGATGCACTTGCTCCAAGACACACAGCTTAGGAGGTGTTGGGGTAAGTGGGTGGGAGGCACATGGGTTAACTAGACACCTTGGAGACCCCTGGCTCCAACTCTGCCGGTTTCAGAATATGGAAGCTGTAGCCCAGGAAAGACCGTGGAGTTGTCAAAAGACACACAACATGTCAGCTGCAATACTCAGGCTAAACTAGGTCTTTGAAAACATGCAGGCTGTGCCTTCTCACAGACCAGCAAAGAAAAGCAGGGAGGGCAGAGGTCTGGAGGGGGGGATGGAGCTGGAGGTGGCTGAGCACTTTCTGAGGACTCTGGGTTTACACTTATGGCCTCCATTATTTTGGACCCCAGTCATAGAAAGCCAGACTCTGAATCTGTCAGTCCGCCATCATCAGGAATCACACCTTGTCATTTCAAAAACAATTCACAGGAAAAAGGCCCTCCCTGCTCCCTGTCCCCTGCAGCTGATGCCTGTGTGACTCAGAGAAGTCCCAGCTGGAGCTGTCTGCTAAAGCACAAAGACCTGGGAGAGCAGACTACCACGCTGGGTGTACTGAGCAGGGCTATGAGGCAGGCCTAGGTTGAAGGCTGAACCTAATGTGCTCATTTAAATATCACACAAATGGTGTGGGCCTGGCATTATGTAATCCCCAAACTACAAGGGAACCAGCGGAGGCCCAGAGAGACTGATGCACTTGCTCCAAGACACACAGCTAGTATGCGCCCAAGCCAGACTCGCATACAAGGCTGTCTTACTCAGGACCTGGAGATTTTCATCGCATCAAGGTGTCCCTGCAGGAAAAAAAAAAAAAATTAAAAAAGGAGAGCTACAGAATTGTCCCCACTGGGGACAAAGGCTTCAGAGAGGATAACAGGAGAAATGGAGAAAATCAGCTACCCACTCCCCCGCCTTGTACCTTTATGCTTTGAATTTCACTCCAAACCCCATACTGAGCTGCGTCCCACCTGGAGGATGCGGTGGTGCTCATTTGGGCGAGCCCGCGGAGCTAAAGGTCTAAAGGGGGAAACTGAGGCTCAGAAAGGCTTGAGAAACTCGTTAGGTTACTGTGTTCAGGCTGTAGCCTGGATCTGTGTCCTATACCTGCCATCCCAGAAATTACTGTGGTTTGGATAGAATTCCAGTGAGCCCCCTCCTTCTGGAACAATGGGCCTGGAATGTGGTTCCCAGTTGCAAGCTATTAACTCACAAGTTGACCCAACTGAGGTAGTTAGTGGTGGGGACTTTGACAGTGATTAAGATAAGGAAGGCTCACCAGGGTACAGCCCCTATGGGATTGGGCGTTGGTGGCTTTATAAAAAGAGGGGGAGGGGCCAGAAGATGCCCGTGAGAGCACTCTCTGTCCCCTTGTGTGTCCCTTGTGCCATCTCAGGACTTTACCATAAAAAAGGCTACCCTACATGGTGCCTTGACCTTGGGCCAGAACCCTGAGCCAAAATAAGCCTCTTTCTAATGTTCCCAGTCTGTGGCTATTGTTATTTGAAGCAGAAAATGCTATAATTTAGCGAGTTTAGCATGTAGATGGAGTCTTGGTTCTGGGCCCAGCTGGGCCCACAGATAGCCAGTTTTTCTCCATTAGGGAGTGACAGGGGTCAGCGGAAATTTCCAGGAGGGTTGCAGTGCTAGGAGGATGTGTGCACACATATGGGCACACATCAGCTCATCTTTCTCTTCCCCTCACCTCTCTGCTCTCTCCCATCCATTTCTTCATCCAGCCTCCCTGGGGTGGGGTGGGGAGGAAGCTGGCAGGAGCATTCCAGGTCCCCTTCTCCAAGCAGGTGGAGAAGCAAAAAGCTGCCTTGCCTCTGAGCCCTGCACCCTACCCTCCATCTCAAATAAGCTCCTTTCCCATGGAAGAGGAGAAGGGGAGGGATTATTTCTGTTTTGCTCCTAGAAAACTTTAAAATGCTATCACCATGGAAACTGCTCTGAGCAACCATGGAGCCTGCTTTCCGGGAAGGAGGGAGAGAGACAGGTGGGGCGGGAGATGCTTACAGGTCTCCCAGCTGCCTAGGCTCTACTCCATTGGTCACTTTAGGATTCTCAGCTGGCTGGACCAGGCTCCCCACCCCCCCCATCCCTCACTTTGAGGTGACCCAGCGGATCTGGGGTCTCTGGGGTCTGCTCCTGCTTCATCATGAGCCCCTCCCCCAGCCTCGCTGAGGCTCTATGTGAGCAGCAGGCTCAGTTTGAGTGGGAGAAGAGCACAATGCTAAAAGACAACTGGCCTTTTCCTCCAGAACTTTCTGGGTAGAGGGAGGAGGAGGAGGAACGGATACTCTTTGAGAACCCACTAGTAACACGTGCCTTTAGCTACACTGCTTTTCTACATCCTTCCATCCATCGTGTCAAAAAGATAGCTATATTCCCATTTTATAGAGGAGGAATGTGGGAGTGGGAAAACCAGAGAGTATCTCCCCAAGGACATGGACAACGGGAGCAGATCTTACCTGGACCTGGAGGTAGGAGAGACGGTATCTGGACGGACACGTTTAAACAAAAGGGGGAAAGCTTGAAATTTAACTGGCACATGCTTTCTTTCTCAGAGAGAATGAGAAAGGAAATAGTGCATTATTCAACATGGGCTAGGCTATGCTGCAGTAGCAAACAAAAAAGTTAGTGACTTGCTCAAGGATGCTCTACCAGTTGATAGGGGAACTGTACCTGAAGAATTGAGTCTACTGTGTGCCAGGCACTAAAAGAGACACTTTGAAACTCAGAATTCTCAAAGCCCCCCCCCTTTTTTTTAACTTCCAGTTCACAGAGGGGGAAACTGAAGCTCAGTGAGAATTTCCTCGGGGTCTCACAATTTAGAGGTGACAAAATGTTCTAGGACAGCCAGAACTGGCCTCTAGGTGCCGTGAGATTGAGTCGAAGAGGCAGATGGCATTGAGTATAATTTATAGGGGAATTTGGGATAGGAGTGTGGGCCCCCATGGCAGTAAGATCAATGGATGCCAGTTACAAGGATCAGAAAGGGGTATAAAACAGGACAAAAGTGACTTCATCTAAGCCAGGATGCAGTTGGTTTGATTGGAGCCAGCATCAAAGGCTTCTGGCACAGCCCTGGAGCCAATGAAGCTCCCATGGCACTGGCACTGTTTGTTCTATAATAGTATGGAGGGAGACTGCTGTGTAAAAGGACCAGAGACACTTGACAGTCAACTATGGTGAGCACAGCGCTATACAGAGCCAGAGTAAGAAGTGAAGGTTTGGGGTTTGAGGATCTAATGTTGGAGCTGGTGCCTCTCTCCCACCAGTGTAGACTGAGGCTGGACCCTCATCTTCAGGGTTTTAGAGTGAAGAGCCAAGTCACGGCTTTGCTGCCTTTCATGCAATCTCAAAGTCCTAGTCAACACTGGAGAGCTTGGCCAGGAGAGGAAATGGCGGATAACCTTCCCAAGGACGTGACAGTGGGAGCAGGTCTTACCTGGAGCCAGAGGTAGGAGAGAGGAAGCCTGGAGAGAAGTGGTTAAACAAGAGGTGGAAGCTTCTTGCAACTGAACTGCCATGTGCTTCCTTTCTCAGAGAGAAAGAGAAAGAAAATGGTGTGTTATTCAACATAGGCTAAGTTATGCTACAGTAACAAATATCCCTCTAAATCTGTGACTTTGTATTCTGATGTCGATTTCTCAGTCATGTTACAATGTATCAGCCTGTTAGTTTAGCTGAGTACAAACCACTTGTAATTTGGTTAATCTTACAATTCTCTGGGTTAGCTGAAGTGTGCCTCTGGACTGTTGGAGTTCAAACGGGGTTTTAGTAGTGTTGAGCCGCCCTGTTCATGTGCCTGATACTGCTAGGAGGACAGCAAGGACCCTTCCCTCGGTGGTTTCTCTTCCTTCCAGGAGATTACTGGAGACTTGCTCATAAGTGGCGTTAGTATTCCCAGCTGGGCAGAAAGACCAGCTCCAACATCCACGCTTCTGCTTCCTCCTCTTCTGTTATCATATTGACCAAAGCAAAGCTCACAGTAGAAAAAGGTCAAGGGTCATGGGAAGGGACTTCATAGCCTTACAGAGGGGAGCACAGGGGGCCAAGCATCACTATAGCTTTCTTAAGCCTTTCTTTGTGTCTCCATTCCAGATCCTTTAGAGGATCTAGCCAGTATCCTCCTCATTCTGGGGGAAGAGGGGCTGGGCATGGTTCCATTTTAACAGTGTCTTTGGCAAAGGTAAAAGGGGGCATGGTAAATGGCACGTGGGCTCTTAGGACCCCAACAAGGAGTGGCACATGACTCGAGGCCTGCATTGGCTAGAGCAGATCATAAGGCCACATTCAGTTTCGGAGGATGAGGAGTAGGACCACATACATCTGGAGAACAGAGGTAAGGACAAGGCAGGCATTGACCATGCATACTTTCTCTACGCTGGACCAAAGTGTGGGCCTCATGGTGTGTTTGCTGGGGAGTGAGATAATCCCTTGGGTACTAGAGTAGAGCAACCAAGGGGCCTACCAAAGGCCACCTGCTTTACAAGAGGCACAGCCAGGCCTGGGACCTAGAGAGTCTGGCCTCAAGGTGGGCATGCTGTCCACCTGCCCCTCTTCAGAGAGCATAGAGAGGATGCTGGGGGTGACTTGTGAATCACTTAGTCATTTAGCCCTTTGCTCCTGGTTATTTAAATGCCACCGTGGCTAAGAGGTGTAAAGACATAGCTGAGCTAACTGCCTGCCCTCATGGAACTGTGTTTTGGGGCCATCCCTTTATGACTCCAAAGGTCAAAGGATCTTTAAAGCTTCGTTCGTGGAAAATGGGAGGGGGGTGGAAATTGAGGAGGCTAGCAGGGTTCTCCAAGGATCAGAGGAATTGGGAGGCACTGTCCTAGCCTCTGAGTTTCTCAGAACCTCTCAAGTGTTTCTGCAGAAGTGACAGAAGCGGGGAGCAGTGAATCAGGTGTCCTTGCTCTGGAGGAGGAGTGCTTCTGGGGTGCTCCGGAGGTCTGGGGCTCCAAACATGATGTCAAAGACTCCAAGAGCCACACTAAGGAGCTTCTTGCATGTAGGAGAGCTTGAGGGGAGGCCACAATCGTTCTAGGTTGCCCATGGCTCTTATAGTATCCGTTCTACTTCACCCTAGGTGGACACTGGGGTCCAAACAACTAGGAGAAGCTGCCCAGGCTTTTCTCTCGGCTCTTACCATGTTTCAGAGACCCAAGCTTGACCATGCCTGTCACACAGTCCCAGTTTCTCTGGGCTACCTCCAAGGAACAAGAATCTCACTACCAGCAGGGCCTTTAATCCCAGCACTTGGGAGGCAGAGGCAGGTGGATTGCTGTGAGTTTGAGGCCAGCCTGGTCTACGAAGTGAGTCCAGGATAGCCAAGGCTACACAGAGAAACCCTGTCTCGAACGCCGCCCCCCTCCAAAATCTCACTACCTCCAGCAAGTATCTGTCCCCAAACTCATTTTTATTATTTAGTTCACAAAATTCAAATTACCAACCACATGGGGCCAGCCTATTGCTGGGCTGCTGCATCAGGGGTGCAATGACACCCTGGTGGCCTTGGGTGGCTGGGGAGGAAGGCAGTGCTGTATGAGCAGATGGACAAGGCTCAGCCTGTCAGTCAGAGATGCTGGGCCTGTACTGGCACTGGCTTCCGGCAAGTACAACTATTTATAAAAGATGAAGTGTGCCAGCCTGGGACATCTGCTCCCTCTACTGGGGTGGTCTGTGCTCACTATAGGGCCCCAGCTTGAGCTCCCTGGAGCCTCATCAGCCCCATCTCTGCCCCACTCTAGCCCCCAAATGGACCATCTTGGAGATGGTGACGAATGCTTTTTTTTTTTTCTCTCATCCTTTTGTCTTTCAGACCCAACTTCTAAGGAAGAAGGGTGTTTCCTTGGGTGGGTGACATGAAGCCTTGCTGCCCCTCGGAACTGTACTGGCTTCATCCTCTTTCTGAGCTGCTTTCTGGCCACTGGCACCTACATCTCCTCTGACTGGCACTGCCCTGGTAGCAGTGGCTGGGGTCCATTTGCATAGGTCTATGCAGCTTGAGGCATAGCACATAGGTCTGGAGCTGTCTGTGGAACACTCTGGAACAGATGCAGAGACAAGGCTTAGCATCCTGCCCCAGGGGATTTTCTGAGCTAGTCTGTTCTCACGTAGGAAGTGGGTGGGAAGGAGATTTGCTCTTCAAGGTAGTGAAAATATTCCATGTCATCCAGGGTAAAAGTTCCAGGGTAATGTGAGTGACTGAGCTCTGAGCCTGTGTGGAAACAGATGCGACAGGCGCGTATGTCTGAAGACTTGGACTCTACCACTGCACCACAAAGTGGTAGGAGCTTAGTCCCCTGTAAGCTTTCATTTCATCACCTGTCCCATCCTCTATTGTGACAGTGACACCTATGGGCCTCCCTTGGGGGCTGCTGAGAGGTCTGGGTGGCTCATGCTTTGAATTTTATGTAAGTAACAACTTACTGTGCATAAAATTCCTGTGTAAAAGGCACACGGGAGGAAAAGTTGGAATGAACAGATCTCACACAAAAAGCTAGAGGCCTGTGGATGGCTCAGCGGGAAAAAGCACCCACCTCAAATCCCAACACCCTAAGGTCAGCCTACATATGTGGGCCATGGCACTCACACCTCCCCAGACATAAATAAATACAATTAGGGATTTTAAATGGAGTTGGCTCTGTGCCTAGGTGCTTAATTCTGCTCCCCACTTTCAGGGGGTCTTCGCACACTCCAATGTGTGAGTTTTCCTCTCCACAAATGGCACTCAGGACATATAATAAGGAAGCCAGGTTTTCTGGGAATGCCGTGTGGGATCACTGAGGTCATAGGGTAAACTCACAGGTACCTGTTGGGGGGCACCCAGGACAGCCAAGCCCTTGTACTTGCCATGTTTTGTATTTATAGACCAGAGGCCAACATCTGGCCTCTTTCTTGATCACTCTCTACTTTATTGTTTTTGAAGCAGAGTCTCCAGTGATCCTGGGGCTCATCAGCTGGGGCTACAACATTGAAGTGTGGCCTCTTTTGAAAAAGGAGCCTTGCTCATACTATCCAGGATGTCACAATGAGGTCCCGTGTGTAGAGCAGGTCTTAAATCCGGCCACTGGTGCCTCCTGAAGATAAAAAGAAATGGAGGTCTGAGAAACACAGTCTCTTGGGAAAATATCAAAGGTAGAATGATGTCATTGTAGTCCCAAGCCGAGGATGCCTGGAGCCACCAGCAGCTGAGGCCTTCCCCTCCATGGCCTGGAGCCTTCAGACAGTCTAGCCTGCTCACACTGTGATTTTGTTCTTCTGGCCTCCAGAACGGGTGGGGGGGGGGAGGGCAGGGGGGCGGAATGTGGTTCTGACCCACCCCTCCCCACCAACCGCCATAGTACTTATAGAGGACCGGAAACTGCCAGAACAAGGCAGGGCTGGTACCAACCTGCCAGATCTCCACAAGGCATTGAGGACAGGTGAGGAGGCCTAGGAGAGGTAGAGTCTGATACAGCCTGCTCGAAGATACAGAGACTGCAGGACTGAGAGGAGAACAGTACCCCTAAATGCCATTGCAGGTTCTTACTTATTTCATCCAAAGACACTCGGCATCTCAAGTCCCCCGAGGAAGTGAATTACTTGTGTCTGTTTCCAGGGGCAATAGCTGGCTCTCTTGTGACCTTGGGCAGGCAAGTTTCTCCCTCTGGGACCCATGCGCCCTGCTGAACACAAGCCTGGAAGCAGGGGCTGAGCCGAAGGGAGACTTCCCTCCTGAGTGTCTCATCTCAGCCTGCTGTGGTTCCGCATTAGACTGAGCGGAATGTTCTTGGCAGGAAATACGGGCTCCTGGGCTCTCGAGAGAACTGTGCCTATAGACACATGGAGCAGGCTTAGCTGAAGATACACTCAATCTGACAGGGAGGCTGGAAAGGGCAGAGGCCTCCCCAGGGTGCTGGGCAGGGGCGCTTGAAGGAGCCACAGCTGGTGGAGTTCTGACATGGTCACCCGGTTTTCTTTCTTATCCCTGGGCAGGGAGAGGGAGCTGTACCTTTCAGGGTAGGCTTGTGCCAGGGCAGGAGATTCTGTGCTTTTATCTCAAATGGACCCAAGGCAGAGATGGAGCAGTTGGAGCTGGGCCTCAAAAGAGGATGATGTGACAAGGTGACTGGTAGGACACAGTGTAGCAGAGGACAGTGGAGGGAGTTCTAATTCTACGTGACAACAGGCAGGGTAGGTTGCGGGGCTGTGTGTGTGGGGTGTGGCAGTGTGGCAGGGACCAGTTAGTGGCCCTTCCTGAATCCTCAAGAGAATCTTGAGAAGTAGGGAATGTTGTGTCTGCTTTAAAGCGGTTCCACGGGCAGCGTATGGGTTGAACACGCTGCCTTGACCAAGAGGTCAATTTGGGAGGAGCTTGGGAGTTAGAATCTGAGTCTGGACTTGAGGATAAAGGTAATAGTGCCATGGTAGGCTCCTGAACAGGAGCATGGCACAATGAAGAAGATGCCAACAGATACCTGGGAAGTAGAAGGAAGACTAGTAACAATGGATGCATTATTATTACTCTGCAGCCATTCCTCTCCATCCTGCCACTGTGTGTGTGTGTGTGTGCGTGTGCGTGCGTGCGTGCGTGCGTGTGCGTGTGTGTGTGTGTGTGTGTGTGTGTGTGTGTGTGTGAAGCCTGGCTGGCCTGGAGCTCACAAAACTCTGCTTGCTGGGATCAGAGATATACCATCATGGCTGGCCCTGCCTGCTTTTCTTTTCTTTTTTTTTTTTTTTAAGATTTATTTTATTTTTAAGTGTGTGTGGTGGGCGGGGGGCAGTGAGTGCAGAATCCAGAAGACAGCATCCAATTTCCCTGGATCTGGAGTTACAGATGGTTGTGAGCTGCCCCACATGGGTCCTAGAAACCAAACTCTGGTCCTCTGCAAGTGCAGTACAAAGACGTGTGTGCTCTTAGCCACAAAGCCATCTCTCCAGGTCAGAGCAGTAAAAAGTAAAGTAATTCAGTAGTAACACAAAGTGACATCACATTAGAGCTGTGGGCAGCAGGGAGTTTAGCTTGCCTTAGCATCCTGTTTTTTTTTTTAAAGACCATATGAATCTGAAGATCAGGCTGGAGCAAGGGCATGCTCAAGGTGGAGGGAGGCAGGGGGTCCAGGGTGAGGTCAAATGAGGAAAACTGTGTGAACTGAGAGGGCTGGAGACCTCTGGGGTTGCTAGCTCAGGACAGTCAGGAGCTGGACCTTACTCGAGCTGTGGGGCACTGAATCCTTGCTATGACCAAGCACCTGACAAATGCAGCTTCAGAAAGGGTCTATTTTGGCTTAGAGTTTGGAAGCATAGGCCACCGGAGTTGTAAAGTCATGCAGACAGGGGCTTGAGATGGCTAATCTCACTGTTTCTACAGTCAGGATAGTGAGAGATGCATGTTTGTACTCTGTTCATTTCCTCATGGGAGGGGGGATCATTGTCTCATAGTCCAGGCTAGCCTTGACCTTCACATCTGGTCCTCCTAGAATTATAGGTATGTGCCACCATACCTGGCTTGTGCAGTACTGGGAATCGAACCCCGGGTTTTGTGAATGTTAGGCAAATATTCTACCAGATGAGCTGTATCCCCAGCCCCAACTTTGTCCTTTTTACTCCGTTTAAGACCTCAGACTGTGGGATGCTGCTGCCCACATTCAGGGTAGATTTTCCCTCTTTAGTTAAATTTTTCTGGAAAGGCCCTTGTAGATGTGCTCAGAGGTGTGTTTCCATGGTGATTCTAAATCTGTCATGTTGATGATGAAGACTAACCACTATGGGCACCAACGCCTGGCTAGGGCCAGGAAGGCTCCAATACACAGCCTGACTGCCACCTTGCTGTGCATCTTGGGCAAAGCACTGCACCTCTCTGATCTCTGTTTCCTACTCTTTAATTATACAGAATACACATCTCAAACAACCCAGGTGGTTACAATCCAACCCTCACCCCTGCTCGGGGTGATGATGACATCCAGGGACAATATCTCAGCCCCCTTCATACCTCTTCTGGAGAAGGGTGTGGCTCTTTGCCAAAGAGTCTGGCAGCCAGCTGCATATGGAACCTCTCCTGGGGCTAATGCTGGTCTTTCTGCAAATACCAGGTGTGTTTTGGAGACAGTGGAACATTCTCTGGTGGTGCTGTGCAGAAGCAGAGACCACTTGTAGCCGTGGGTGGGAGGGTGGAGGCCTCAAGGCCCTGGCAGGGGTGGTGGTGGTGAGGCTGCTGAGGGTAGGATGTGAGGGACAGCTGGCCTTTCTATTCCCGTGCTGGAGGGGAAGGCCGTTTCTGCTCCAGACGCAGGAGATGCCAGGCTTCATTACTTCCGGGGATTCTGTTCCTGTTCTTGCTCTCAATTCAATTAAAACAATCTGAGGTAATTAATTGAATTTGTTATTTGATTAATAAAGATAGAAATTTGGCTAAGTTGCCGTGAAGGAGGAAGCCATGTTGAAAGCCAAGGACAGAGGACCCTGGAAGCCTCATTCTGTTCCTGCCTCCTCCTCTGCCTTGCTCCTTCTCATCCCTTTTATGTATCCAGTGTGTCATCTCTGGGTACCCTATCAACTAGGACCAGGAAAAAGTGCCTCCAAGTCAAGGGTGTGGACTGGGAGGAGTGAGGAGGTGGCTAAGGAGCAATGTGATCTGTGGGTGTGGGAAGTGGGAGCTGGGAGGAGCCTCCGTACACCTGCAAGGGGCTTCACGCTGGGAGGGCAGAGGCTGGGGCAGGCCTGAAGACTGCCCAGGAAGACATGTGCCAAGTGCATGGAAGAGAGGAGGAAGGGTAAGCCACTGGACACAATCAGAAGCTATCGGCATTGGCTGCGGGTCATTACCACAGAGGAAGGCTCAGGTTAGACCCCAATGTAGGGACTCACTGTGTGGCTAGAGTTAAAACTCTGAGGGCCTTCTAATGTGGCCCAAAGCTAGCCACTCCACAAGATTCAGATCTGTACATTTGATAAATGTATCTAGAACTAAACACCCATAAATAGATTCAGAGGGCAAATGAAAAGATGGGAGAGAGATTTGAGGCTCACATCAGATATGAGAGCTGAATTGCTTTAATATGTAAAGAACTCCTCTGAGTCAATAAAGGAAAGACTCCCACGTAAGAAAGTTGGGGAAAGGTTGGAATAGTTTGTAGGGATGAAGCCACCAATGGTATTTGCTCATTTATTCATTTATTTGCTTAGCTGGCTTTATGGAAAGAGTCTCACGTAGCCCAGGAGGATCTTGAATACCTGATCCTCCTGCCTCCACCCCTGAGTGCCAGGATTATAGACATGTACCATCTCACCCGGGCTACAAATGGCTTTTAAACATATGCAAAGTTGCTCATTCTCTTTCTATAACGAGGGAAATGCAAATTAAAAGTGGGCAGAGATTCCATTTTTATACTTAAGATTGAGCTGGGCGTTGTGTGACACTATTCCTGGGGCGATGTGAACAAACCTCTACTCACCCCACAGAGAGCCAGGGACAGACCAGAGGAAGGATACCACCAAAGGCCAGTGCGGTGAACCAGTCAGTCTGTTGGAGTTACTTAGCGAAGTATAGATTAGCAGTTACCTAAAGAGGCAGCCGCATCACAGAAAGCCCATCCCAGCATGGGCAATGACTTGGGAAAGCTGGGACCCTGGATCTTCCTGCACAACTTGCAGGCAGCTCTACAGGCCACTCTCCTCTCTTGAACAATCCTTAACAGTTCGTACAACCTAGAGGGAAGGGGGAGCCTGTGAATCTAGTCAACTTCAGAGACTTCCTGTGACTTGAGATGTTTGCTTCCTGGGTCTTAATGAACTTTGCTTTAGAACTTCCTGAGTCTTGAGGAGCCTACCTAGGGGATACAGTGTTTCAATTCAGAGGAAATTGCTACATAGAACTCCACACCTTCCTCCAGCTCTTCCATTCTTTTTCTTTTTTCTTTTTTTTAGCTCTTCCATTCTTTCTGCCTCCTGCCCATGCTATTCTTTGAGCCTTGGAGGAAATAATGCAGATGTCTAAGTCTTGGGACCATTTGGCCTCAGCGACAGTCACTTGTTTTCAGGAGCGTAGTTAGTGGCTATGAGTCTCTGCAGCCTACCATAATTTGTAAAGGAATGTCCTTTTATTTCCAGTTGTAGCTGACAATAGTGACCTATGGCTGGTCGTAAGCACAAATGCTTAGAGAGCTGTTTGGCAGGCAGGCATGTCACCTCCAGTTGACAAAACAAAGCTGTTGTTTCCCTTCCCAACCACAAGTTTTTGTTTTCCTGGTTCATGGAATCTGGAATGAATTCCCTTCTGTGGAATAATAGGCTTTAAACCCAATCAGAAAGACTGTTGGTTGTACCCAAAGCAGTCTGTGTCACTAGTAGCTCTGGACACATCTTTCTTGACATTTAGATGGTATTGCATGCAGCATCCTCAACCAAGCAGGGGTGTTGGTGAAACTCTCCCAACAACCTGTGATATGCTTTCCAACATTATGAAACCCCAGCCTGATTTTCCTCTGTCATGTGACCAGATCATGTATCTTCTTCAGCCACAGGGACTTATCTAGTTCTGGCACATAGCCAACAGCAGTAGCAGTGACCTTATTCATTGGGGGTGTTTTGGGGGCATTTCTGGTCAACAGCTCATGGGGAGGTTACCTACTGCTGGCACTGCAATGTTTACTTAACCATCTTATGGCTTTGGGCACTTGACTTTCTCCAGACACATAGGATGCCTTCTGAAAACTTTTTATTGTTGTTTTTACTCCCCTCTCCAGATATCTGTATAAATTTTAAGAAACTCTGAGGCTGAAATGTTGCTTCAATGGTTAAGAATGCTTGTTCTTGCAAAGGACCTGAGTTCAATTCTCAGCACCCACATAGGGGGCTCACCACCTCCTTGAACATCAGACACACATGTGGTACACAGATATACATGAAGGCAAAATACTAATATACATGAAACAATAAAATAAATAAATAAATAACCTGTAAGACTCTCAAGCATTAGCATTATGTAACAAGACCTTTTTGCAGAGAGTGTAAAGGATCTGTGAAGGCCCACTACTGTCTATTTCAGGTAAGTACAGTTGACCTTGAGGGGCTGAGGTGACACTGAAAAAGAAACATTAGTAAGGCCCAGTATGGTATGAAAGGGTCTCATTGCTTTTACCAGTTCTTTAGTTAAAAGAGCAGTGACATGGACGGGAGACACCACTGTGATTCATACACATTGCCCCACCACAGATGGCCTCCCTGAAGCTGGCTTGTGTTGCATTGTCTGGCTTCACTCTGGCCTGCTGTGCCTGTTGCTGGAGCCGGCTCCCTTGATCTGACAGGTTCCAGGCTAGCACTGTGGCCCTTAACTTTCTGTCAGCCACATCTGACTGCCGAAGAGCCCTGGGCTCTGTCTTCCCCATCCCCCTTTTCTGAGGGAGCATCTCCTCACTTCTGACATCCTCTGAGGTGGGTATGGAGGATGGTTGCCCATCCCTAGGACAGGCTTAGATTTTTATTCTAATGATTGTTCCTCAGACTTTTGGACCTTCCAGGAGTTGACTTACTTAAAAGCTGGCTTTCTGATGAAAAAATTTTTTCCCTAGAAACTCCAGCTTGACACAAATCTTGCCATATTTGCTGCTAAGTGGTCTGTGCAGACCCGTTTGTCTTTGTTTTATACCTCTTCATTACTTCAACACTAAACTGAGGCTCATAAAATGGGAAATTAGCACCTTACAAATCTCGGGAAGTCCCTAAAGCTTATAGAATTCACAGGGTCCCTTACTCCCCGAGGTTATATAAAAGTGAAGACTGTTGAAAGGAGGCTCTTCCAGATGTTGAGCTGCCAGGAAGTCATGGTAGGCCCTTCCTGCAGATGGGCAGTGACTCAAAAGATGACTGAGACCTGGGCACAGAGGGCTGAGTAGGTGAGCAGTTAGGACAAATGAAAGGCGAAGTGTGGCTCATGCCTATAGTCCCAGAACTAGGAGGGCAGAGACAGGAGGATTGCCTTGAGTTTGAAACCATTCTGATCTATTATCATACAGGCTAGGGAGCCTGACACAGGAAGACCTGATCATAGATACAATGTGTGCCATGATCTATAGCTGACTCCCCTAGGACAGAGATAGACAAGTGTTTTGTGATTAAAACCTGCTTTAGAGGGCTGTGTGTAAAGAGGGCTCAGCTTAAAGGCACACACCTTTAATCTTAGTACTCAGGAAGCAGGGGCAGGTATATCTCTGAGTCTGTGGCCAGTCTGGTCTACATAGTGAGTTCCAGGACAGCCAGGGCTATAAAGTGTGACTCTGACTTTAAAAACAAAACAACAACCTAATCAACCGATGATCAAAAATTGCACACACAAAAAAAGCTAAGTTAAAACACAATAAAATGATGTATCTGTTTTGGGACTTCTCAGCACTGCTTTACTTGTTAGAGAAAATGGTGATTAATTTTATGCATCTACTTTGAGTCAGTCCCTGAACTTCCCATCTGGACAGTGATGGCTTTGAACTTCCGTTCCTGCCGGCATCGCCTTAGTGCTGGGGTCACATGCATGCGCTGCGGCTGAAGTGCTGGGGCTAGAACCCAGGGCCTCGTGCATGCTAGCAAGTGTGGTACTGACTTGAAAGCCATGGTTCTAAGAACTGATACCTTGTTTCCCAGACTCCGGCTCATGGCACCACATTTTCCTGGAGGATCTTGAAGGCTTGGTGCTGTTCAGAGCACTCTTGGAGAAAAGGCAGCCTGTCCATAGCATCTAGGGTGGCTCCTCTTCCTCCTCCTCCTCCTCCCTGCCTCTGTGTGAATCTAGCTTGTAAGGTGTCAACATAGCAACATGTCATAGGCAAGCACTTGACCTGCTATGCTGGACACTGAGAAGCCTCTCAGTAGGGCAGTGTCACTAGAAACTCAAACTTTACCCAGCATTCAATGCTCCAGTCCAATACCAATTGCCCTCTGAGAGAAGCTCCTGGATCAGTGCTTCCCTGTGTCAGCCAGGCCCTTCTCCTCACTGCCTAGGATCACCTTGGGCCTGAATCAGAGCCTTTCTTCAGGTAGGAGTGGCCAGCCTTCTTCCTCTGTATCTTTTCCAGGGTGCCCTTCCTGACCATCTCTTAGCCTTGTTTCCAAACTCCTGGGGTGTATCTAAAAGAGACAGAAGGCAAATAGCTCCAAGTATTCATTCCAAATGACTGTGAAAGGATGCTCTTATGACCTTGGAGATGGTAACTAGGCACCCCAAGGGGCAATCATTTAACAAGAACTCTGTTGGGAGCAAACCTGTCATGAGGAATGGCTGTGGGCCTCCAGCTTTCTCAAAGAATCCCTATAACAATCCACACCTCAGGACACCCAATCTGAGCTGCTTGCTGGTTCTAATTTTCCCTTTAACACTTCGCTGTGGATGCTGGGCAAGGTGGCTCACACCTGTAACTCAACAGGTTCCATGTGGAGAGAGGAAAATCAGGAGCTCAAGGGCAACCTGGGCAAACTATTAAGTATTTAATATCACCAGCCCGCAAGAGACAGTTTGACTTTCCAGTCAGCCTTTGCAAGTCTTTTCTTTCTTTGTTGTTGAGATGAGGTCTTACTATATTGGCAGGCTGACCTTGAACTCCTGACCCTATTGCCTCTGCCTCCCAAGTGCTGAGATCACTGGGAAGCCCCTACTGACCCTTTAGAGCTATTGGTAGAAATGAGTTCATTTATATTTGGGGAACAGTGCCTGACCCGAGTTAGGGCTCCAAGCTGTATGAGCTCGAGCAATTGGCTTGCCTTCCCTGGACCTCAGTTCTCTCAGCTACAAAATACTAAACAAAACATGGCAACAGATGCTATCTGGGGTGAGTACCTTTTGGGATTGTGATAATTCGATGAGATAGTGTTGATGGAAGCATGGTGATTTGTGAGCATCTCTGAGCCCCGGCTGTTACTATCACTGTGTTACAGTGTGGTTAGGCCGCATGTAAGGGGAAGAGAGCAGGTAGCCGTCCCTCCGCCAGGGAAGTCTGAGGCCCACAGGGGCCAGATGGTGATGGTAACTTACTTGAGCCAGAGATCTTTTAACTGAACCACAGGAGACCAGACATGTTTCTCATTTTAGATTTTGGAATGTTTGCATATACATAATGAAATATCTTAAGACTCACGTCTAAACCTGAAACCCATGGTTGTGTCCTATATGCCTCCGCACACAGTCTGGATATAATTATAGACAATTTTTAAATGACTTGAGCACAAAATGGAGTCTCATGGTTACTTTTTTTTTTTTTTTGTCTCTGTGAGAAAGTACTTAACAAAAACAACTCATGAAGTGGTTCATTGTGGCTCACAGTTGGAGGGTACCCAGCCATCAGCCATTGCTGTAGGGAAGGCATGGCGGTGGGGGTGGGGAGGGGGCGGGCACCATGAGGCAGCCAATCACATTGCACCTACAGTCAGGAAGCAGAGAGAGAATTCTGGTGCTCAGCTGGCTGTCTCCTCCGTATGCAGTCCAGACATGTAGCACTTAGATGGTGCTTCCCACATCCAGGTCTTGACTCTCAAAGACCTGTCCAGAGGTTTGTCTCCTCAGGAATGCTAGACCATGCCAAGTTGGCAGTTAATATTAACCGTAACACACCCTGCAGAATCTTCCACACACGGTGTCATGTTACTGCTCAGAACAGTCTTGGGTTTGAGGATGAGGGAATGAGCCTGGGTTTACTGAAGACTTACCAATGTGCCAGGTGCCTCACCCAGGACATGCTGTGCTATCAGCTCCATGAACCGCCTGCCCTTCCTATCAGCCAGACACGGTGACTGTCACACCAACCCTGGGTCAAACCCATGTTACAGGTAGTAACTTGAGGCAAGGAGAGCCTGGATGGCATTCCCCGGTCACAAGGTTCCAAGGAGACGCTCTGGGTTCCAGGCCAACTCTTTGTTTCATTACCTTATCTTTGCCTCAGCTGTCGGTCAGGACAGACGCCTCTGACCTGTGTTTCCTCCTCTTCCTTCCTACCCCTACCAGACCCAGGACTGCAGGTTTCTGACTCAGAAGGGAAGCCTTTGCCCTTGGACGGACATCACTTCCAGGCTCATCTCCCCTGCTGTGGCTGTGGTGTGTGGCGTTAACTGACAAGGAGATGGCTTGAGAAAGAAGCAAGTTCATTATCTGGCACAAGGTTTAGCACTTCCTGCGGCTCTGCAGCGTCCTTGGATGTAGCTGCCTTGTCTCTAATTGCTGTCCCTGACGCTTTTCTTCCAAAATTGGAAAGCTGAGCCTGTAGACAGGGCAAGAAAAATTGAAAGGTCCCTGGACCCAGTGGCCTGGCAGGTGATGGAGAGGGCCTGGGCCTGTGCGTGCCCTTGGAGAGCCTGCCTCCTCCATCCTGGGGGCTACCCCGCCACCCAGCAGACATCACCCATCAGCCCTGCTTTAACCATGATGATCCTGGTCACGAAGGTCTCCTCATGCTTGCCACTCCTGGTAACAGAGGTCCCCCGGTGGGAAGCCGCCTTGATCCTGAGAGGCTACCCTGGCCTTCGTGGATGCCCAGAATCCAATTAAAGCCTCCATTAGAGCCGGGGAAAGAGATGCGACTGGGGGTGATGGAGAGGGAGGCACTTCTAATTAGACACGTGGCCACCCTCCCCTGTCCTTTCGAGATAAACGCGAAGGATCAAGTGGAGAAGTAATTAAGACTCCCCCGTCCTAGTCCTACAGAGGCTGCTGAGCGAGGCTCTATCACCACGGCTCCGCCCCCTCCCAGCGCCTGGGTCCAGATTGATTCTGGCTGCCAGCCAATCCCCTTTGAGCAAGAGGCAGTTTAGAGGAAGGCCAACAGACTTGATGGTCAACCCTCCAACCCACTCACCCACCACACTCTACCCCAACCCCCCACCCACCCCGGTTCCAAGGGCTGGGAGCTCCTTAGGAGCGTGGACCAGGTCAGGTCAGTTGGCCTTTGCCAGGGGCGGCTTTGTACTTCTGCTGAGCTCAAACTACTTTGGCTCCACAAACTTAGGTCCTCTCAGGCCTTCTTCTGTCACTTCCTCCTTCTTCACAAAGACTTCTCCACAATCACCCTGGAACCTTATTGTTCTCGGCTTCTCATGAACCAGATATGGATCTATGGTCACGGTCACCTGGACACCTATCTAGCCTTGCTCTCTCAGTCAACCAGGTTCCTGCCGTGGTTTCCCAGAATGTGGCTAGCTATGAGCTCAATTCCTCTCCCCCCTCCCCTTGACCCTAATTGATATAATTGATATCCTGCACAGCTGCAGCCAAGATCAATCGCTTCTCACCTCCTCATCCCCCTCCCTACATCTTGCCTTTAAAGTATATAAGCAGCCTGAGAAAATAAAATTTTGTCAGCTTGATCAGATTCCTTGACTTGCTGTCTGTTCTTTGCGTCTCTTGTCCCCCATTCTCTCCCTAGGGGTCCGAGGGTCTCAGTTGATTGTCCGGCGGGCCCGGACAGGCCTTGTCTTCCTCCTTGGATGGGAAATAAAAGCAACTGGAAGCTTGTGCCCCACACTAGGCAGCCTGCCTGGGCCAACATGGAGCAAGTAGCTAGGACCATCTCAGTTTCTCTCTCGGGAGCCACCTTTACAGCTTTATCTTTTTATCCTGGCCTTTCCCAGTCACCGAAAGTTATTTAGGAATTAACACATCACATCATATCCAGGGATCGTCCCTGCAGTGGACAGAAAAGCAGCAACAGGAGTAAAAGAATGAGTTCATGCAGGGAGTTTTGGTATATAACAGCAGGCAAGTCTCTAGGAAGATTTTTTTTTTTTTGATACAGTCTCATGAAGCCAAGGCAGGCCTTAAACTTCTTATGTAATCAAGGATGACCTTGGACTTCTTGTAAAAATATTTACTGATTTATTTTATATGTACCTGCATGAGTTTTATGCATGTCATATGGATGCATAAGCCTACAAAGGCCAGAAGAAGGCATCCTAGGCTCTGGAGCTGGTCCTCTGGAGGAGCAGTCGGTGTCCTGAACCACTGAGCCATCTCTCCAGTGCAGACTTTGAACTTTTGACTCTCCTGCCAGGACTTCTGCAGTGCTGATATTGCAAGCATGCACTCCTGGCTTGTGCTGGGGATTGAACCTAGGGCTTGGTGCACGCTAGGCAAGCCCTCTACCAACTAAGCCACTGAAAGATGAATTTTCAAAGCAATGTCAATGAAGGACATTTGTGGTGACAACAACTGAAATGACCTGTGTGACTGTCAGCCATCTTCTCTGGCTTGGCTATATCTCAGCCTCACAGGGTCATTCCCCAAGCCCTGTGCACACTAGTGTCCTCATATGACAAATGTGACAAAAACATCTGTAATTTCTTTTTCTTTTTTTCTATCTTTCTTTTTTAAAATTTGAGATAGGGTCGCACTATATAGCTTTGGCTATCTTGGAGCTTACTATGTAGACCAGGCTGGCCTCAAACTCATAGAGATCCACCTGCTTCTGCTTCCTGTGTGCTGGGATTAAAAGCGTGCGCCACTGTTTCTTAAACCATTAAACACGTTTTATGTCAGCCAGCAACTCTGCCCCAGATAGCATCCAAGAACATAAAATGCACACGTTCACACTAAAAATAATTTCTGAAGCAGTGCTCACAATGGCCTCCAAGTGAAAAATTTACAAAAACATACATTGTAAGGACAATATAAGGGCATCCATTCAGTTGTAAGAAGTGTATATATACATGCAGTGCACGCATGCATGGATGAGTGAATGAAGACATGAAGTGGGAAATGTTTTTTTCTAACACCTGGAACCTGATTGGTAAAGAACCATCCTTTTGGGGCTGGAGAGATGGCTCAGTGGTTAAGAGCACTGCCTGCTCTTCCAAAGATCCTGAGTTCAATTCCCAGCAACCACATGGTAGCTCACAACCACCTATAATGAGACCTGCTGCCCTCTTCTGGCATGCAGGTGTACATGCACGCAAAACACTGTCTACGTAATACATCTTAAAACAAAACAAAAGACACATGCCTTCATCTCTCCTTCTCTGCTTCTTGCCTTCATTTCAGCTCGTATCTCCTGGGGTCTGTCTTTATGTCCCACAATGTACCACCACTGGGGATACAAGAGAGTGCAGGACAAACTCTTCCTTCAGTCTGCTTTCCTGTGTAGACAAAAAGATAAACAACAGTAGTAACTAACTAGGGAAACCAGCAAGCTGTGTGCACTGACAATGGAGCTTAAGCGGGAAGGAGGAAGGTGAGGCCCAGGTCTCAGTGCAGAAATGCCACTCAGTGGGTGCCTGAAGGAGGAGAGATGCAAACAGCTAAGGAAAGTGTCTCGGATAGCAGAGGCCACACTACAAAGATTGAGGCAGGAGTTGGCTGGGTCTTATGAGTGGGAATGACAGTGGCAGGGGGAGTCACGGGGTGACAGGGAATGACAGGCCATAGTTAAGATTTGAGTGGGCGTTCGGTGTGAAGAGGAGGCCTCTGGGGAGTCTGAGCATCATCCCAAGCTCACACTTAACTCATTACGTCTTTAGGATCCCACTGCTAACTGGCCTCCATTCTTGTTTCAGAGGGAGGATGACTTGAGACTCATCCTGATTACAGATGCTGGACGCTGACACGACCTGCCCTGTGGGTAAGGAAGGGGGGCTGCGAACTCAGACCCGAGTGCCAAGGTTCCCACCACTTTATAACTGTGAGGCTGCCCCAGGTTACTTCACCTGTAAACTGGGGGTAATGGTGACCTTGGAAGCCATAAGGTCCTGGAGGCAAAAGTACTTTCCTGACAGATGACTTTCCCTTTTGAAATGTTGGCAGCTCCTCTGCCTGTCAACTTCTTCTCCCAGCAATGACTGCCATGGCCTTACAGACAGAATCTTACTGTGGCTCCATTCTTTTTTCTGGGGTCCAGTTGGCAGCAGGATCTGTGTGGTGCTGGCTGCTTCCTACCCGCCCTGCTGTGATTTCTGCCCACCTCTCCAACTTACCTTCCCCACCCATGTAACTCCACCCCTTGGGGGCCTACAGCAGGCAGGGACACCCCTCAGATGTGGAGATCTGGGACACCAGCCCCTCACCCCAACTGCAGAAGGCAGAGGGAGGTCTTGGCAGATAGTCCAGTGTGGTGTGAGCTGCCAGCCAGGCTGAAGCTGGAATCCTACAGGGAGACCCCAGGGGCGGAAGCAGATGGCTTCTTTCAGTGTCTAATTATCCACCCGCCTTGAGCCAGCAGGTACTAAGCACAGCAGTGACTGTATTTCTCTTTTCCTGGAAAAGAGAGCAGAGGGTTATCCTGGGTGTAGGTGGACAGGGGCCACGGGGTACCTGCTTCACCTGTGTCCCTTGTTGTTTTCCTCCAACCCCTCAGGGTGCTTGGGAGCCCTGGTGGTGTCTGATTCATCACAGGTCTCTGGTGCCCTGCCAATACTGTGGTACACAGTTGGTGCTCGATAATTGGTTGTTAAAATGAATGAATGATGGATATGTTTGCCACTGCTTTGCTTTTCTCTTCTCTCAAGTTACTGGCAGGCCCACTTTGGGGCAAAATTGAGAGGGATAGTTTAGCTCAGAGCTATCCCCTCCCTGACTCCCCACAACTCTCTGTCCTTATTTAGAAGCCCATGGCCTCGTCCATCACTGGCTACCTGAGGAAATGATCAATGTATTCCATGTATACCAGACTGAAAGCGCCTGGGAGCACTGCCATTCTTCACATACATGCTGCGGATAAGCCCTAATCCAACAGGATGTTGCTTAACAGCCAAAGCCAGGCCCATTCATTGGGCCTCCTCTCTTGGTGCTCCTGTTTTTGCTCTTACTGGTCCTGTGTGCTTTCCAGGGTCACCACCACATAACTCGGTGGCTCATTAGAACTGCAGAGGTAATACCAACATGGTGAGGTCCTCCAGTCTGTGCCCTGAAAACATGGGAGCTCCCTACTGCACCCACAGCCAGCTTCACAGGGTAGCACTCCCTCTAAATAAAGATCTCTGGGCATTCATTTGTCTGTGCTCCTCCAACCTCCCAGATGAGATGGGCAGCAAGGTCTGCCCAGCCTCTCAGCAAGGCCTCTGAGGACTGGGTCAGTCATTGACTGAAAAATATCACCAGTATCTAATGAGTGCCCACTGCTGGCCAGGCTCTGTCAGCAGAGGCTTTCCAGGACTGGCTGGTGCAGTCTTTGCCCAGGGCCACACCCTGGACCCTGCCACCAGCTCTCATAAGGACCAGAAGCAGAGAGAAACTCAGTAATATTGCAAGGTGAGGTAGCCAAAAGCAGCAGAGGCAGGATTTGAACTGTGTGATCACTGTGTGTGTGTGTGTGTGTATGTGTAAAGTCTTGGCTTCAAAATTATTCCTCTTCCTCCTCCTTCTCATCTTCTTTTCTTCCTTTTTCTGAAATTCCCGTTGTAGCCCAGGCTAGCCTTGAACTTAATATGTTGCTGAGGATAACCTTGAACTCCTGATTTTCCAAGTGTTGGGATCCCAGGCATGAGCCACCATACCCACTTTATCCTTCCTCATCCTGACAGCTGCAGGTGATAGCTTTCCAGAGGTATGGCTCCTGGTATCTTGATGGCCCCTCCTGTTGTGAACTTTCAAAGCGTCTGCCACCTCTTACCAGTAGCTCTTTCATCTCACCTGTAATGAAGAATTCACAGTGCAGCTCTCATTTTTAAAATGGTTTCATTGGCCCACGCATGTTGAAGGTGTAAAAAGTGACACATTTGGACACACATTTTCACTCAGGGAATCGTCACCACCTGGAGGGGACACCTGTTAATACCTGTTAGTGCCTGACCTAATCCCCCTTTGCAGCTACATCACAGCTGTTCATCCCTTATATAGAGGCTATTGGAAAGGGGTGACAGCGATAGTGGTGGTGGTGGAACATTCAGGAAAATCTCCTGTCCCATGAGTCTTTGCTCCCTCCACCAGGAAATCTTAGCATCTTGACCTCCTGAGTGTCCGTTGTAGGCAGTCGAAGATGCCCTTGAACTTCTGATCCTCCTGCCTGAACTTCCTACGTCCTGGAGTTTCAGATGAGCACCACCAGGCTTCCCTTTAGGCAGGGCTGGGGGCGGGATCTGGCGCTCTCTGCACTCTAGTGAAAAAGTATGCTGAGTCACACCTCAGTCCAGAAGTTGTTTTTTTTTTTCTTTTAATTCTTGACTTTAAAAAAAAAACATTTAGATAAGATTAATAACATCCAAATCAGTAATCTTTGGTCCCTCTGTGTTGAGCCTGAGTATTACCTAGTTAACCAGATGTCTTAGGAGAAAAAGGCTCATCTACCCAGGAAGAGGAGTTAGCCAGCAGATAGGCACTCAGACCTGAGCTAGCCCACTCCTTCCTGATCCCCAACCTGCTGGTCTGACCCACAAATTTTGTACTTGTGTGATCCTAAAAAAACCAAACCAAACTAAAACAAAAACCCCTCTGCCTCTTTCTAAACATACATACTTGCAGGCATGAACACATACATACTCTCACTCACACTCGGCACTGTTTTGTGTCTCTGAAGAGTCTAGCAAGATGATTAATGAGTCTGTATCTACAGACATTATGTGAGACAAGAGAGTGACATGAACCTCCACTTATGATGTTCAAGAATTCTCCCCCTACCCGACCACCCACCCCACCATTGTCATCCTGTGCCTGCTGGAGCCTGCTGTACCCTGCTGCTGTCCAGCATTGAGAGGGACTTCTGTAGCGATGTCACCGGCCTAGACAAAAACCATAGCATAAGCTCCTGGGTGAGTTTTCTGCTGACTGTATTTCATTTTACACATATTAAAGTGTTTAAAAAACAACAACAACAAGAAGTTGAAGCATCATTTGTTGGAAAGCTCGGTACCTGGTATGTGATTCCAATTATGGGAAACCCCAGAAAGATGGACTCAGTCTACTGAGGTGGAACTGTGTGGTCCAGGGAGGGAGGTGGGAAGATAGACAGAGGCAAAGGAGCCCTAGTGCCTTTGGGGGCATGACAGATTGAGGTGCATAAATGCTTATGATTCTAACATCTATTAAAACTTATCTGGCCGGGTGTGGTGGCTCATGCCTGTAATTCCAGCACTCTGGGAGGCAGAGGCAGGTGGATTGTGAGTCTGGTCTACAGAGTGAGTCCGGGACAGCCATGGCTACGCAGAGAAATTCTGTCTCCAAAAAAACCAAAAAAAAAAAAACCAAAAAAAAAAAAAAAGTCTTACCGGATTTCGTCCTTAGAAATGGTGTAATTGGTGCTGAGACAAGGAACAGCTAAATGTGTGAAAGAACAAAGACAAAGATAAATTGTGGCCCAGGGACTTTGGGCTGGAAACCCAGTGGTTACCAAAAGTCCACCTGAGTCGGTGGTTTTTCCCTTTCATTGTCTCACGCTGTTGGAGATGAAAGGTTTGGACTTGTGTAGGAGTACGAAGGCGAGTGCAGGCCTCATTGAAAGAAATTATGGAAAAGTGGGAAGTTACGGAACCGAGAGACACTCCTGAAAGTAAGAGGGGCTCCCAAGAGAGGAAAATTAGTGGGTGGCAGAGAGCTTTGATATACTGAGGTGATTGGTTAGTCCTCTGGGCACACTGGAAGCCTAACCAATGAAGGGCTCTCAGATCTGTAAATGTCCCCACAGCCCAGCTGGAGAGATGACCGTGTGCTGCTGTTCACCAAGCTATGGGTGGTTGAGACCTCACTTTCCACCTCTGACTTAAACTTTGTTACTTGCTCACCTTTACCGTCTGGTCAGTCAACCTTGCAGGTGTCTCTGTCTCTGTTAACTAGCCAGTGCTCTCTGTTCTACCCATTCCACGATCAGCTTGCAGGTTCACATCGGCAGGGGGTGGGTGGGGTGGGTGCGGCTAGCTCCATCACAGCTACCAGAACGCAGCAGCTTGCTTTGGTTACTTCTATTTCCTTGTCTATGGAGCAGTCTGGAGTGGTCTCTTTTCTGGATTAGGTAGAATCTTCTTGTTAGAAGCTATCCTTACCCATAATGCAGTCTGTTACATTTCGCTGCATTAGAAGCAAAGGGGCATGAAAGAGCAGAGCATTATGGGAGCCAGTCGGCTGACACAGAACTTGCTTCCCAGAGCCTCTGCCTTTCCTCTTAGCTCAGCAGCTTGGCGACCTCAAAACTGTGAGCCCTCTTATTCCTCTCCCTTGGTAGTCCTGATTATAACCACTTCAATACTGATATTCCTTTTAATAAAAAAACAAACAAACAAACTGTGAGCAGTGTGTAGTTTTTACCATCGGCCCCTTTCTTTCACTACCTACATTGAGCAAACTCAGCCTCAAACCAGAGAGAAGTGAAAATGTATGTTCACACAAACATGAACATACAGTATTGTGCATACTAGTCAAAACACGGCTACAGCTCAAAGAATGGACAGCCGAGTGAAACATGATGTGTGCAGACAATAGAATATTATTTGTCAGTCAAGAAAGAGTGAAGTATTGATGCATGCAAGAATGCAGATGAACCTTACGAACATTATGATGTTAAGCGAAAGAAGCCAGACACACAAGGTCGTGCTGCCTTGGCCACTTGTCTATTGCCGAGATAAAACACCATGACCAAGGCAAACTTACAAATGGGTTAGTTGGGGCTTTTGGGTTCTAAGTCCATCATCATCATGTCAAGGAAGTGTGGCAGTAGGCAGGCTGATTAGAGTTGGAAGCTGAGAGCTCAGGGCTCATATCTGGAGCCAAATCAGGAACGAGACAGAGACAGACAGAGACAGAGACAGAGGCAGAGACAGAGACAGAGACAGAGACAGAGACAGAGACAGAGACAGAGAGCAAGCTGAAAAGTCTTTAAGCTCTCAAAGCCCACCCCCAGTGACATACTTCTTCCTGCAAAGACACCTCTCCTAAGCCGCCTCAGATAGAGCCATCAGCTGGGGACCAAGCATTCAAATGTTTGCGACTATGGGGCACAGCTATCATCGAAGCCACCACACATGTGTATCCCGTGGTTCCATAAGCACAGCATGTTTGTAGCAGATCAACCTATAGAAGCACAATGTAGAGTCGTGGTTGTCTAGGCCTCGAGTAAGGGAAGGAAACTGGGGCCAAGTGATCTGACATGAGATGGGGCCGCGTGGGGGGTGACTGTGCTGAGGGCTGTTAATCGTGGATACCCGCGTCCTAGGCCCCATTGAATTGTACTGTTTACATGAGGAGACATACCATGCATGAATTATATCTCAAGAAAGCTGGGAGGCTGTGTATAACATATACGTCACTTCTCTGTTTTTGCAAAGATCTTGTGCGGGATTCACCTCAATAAAGTTAAATGAAGAGTCTGATGAGTATTTAGAGCTTAACAGATGTGTATAAAATATAATGGAAGAGCTAGAGAGATGGCTCTGCAGTTAAGAGCATTTACTGCTTTTGGAGAGGACCTGAGCTCGATTCCCAGATACACATTAGGTGGCTAACAACCATTTGTACCTCCAGAGAGTTCTAATGCCCCCTTCTAGCCTCTGAAAACACCTACACACACCTACACACACACACACACACACACACACACACTCACACACTAGTAGGATGTAGTGGCATACACCTTTAATTCTAGGAGTTGGGAGGGAGAAGAGGACAGATCTCTGTGAGTTCAAAGCCAACCTGGTCTACATAGCAAGTTCTAGGCTAGCCAGAGCTACTTACTAACACCCCTCCCCCAATCTCAAAACATAATCTTAAAAAGAAACCAACCTACAAACACAATGGCATTTTCATGTTTATATATGTTCACGTTCTCTACATACATAAATAGATTAATGGTTATATCTATACATGGCTAGGAGCCATATGTGTGCACACACATGTTAGAACCTTCATATAGACATGGGCATTTAGTAGAGACTCACTGATGAAAACACATATAACCATCTGGGAGCTGGGAGCTGTTTCCCCTGCACTGGAGGCTCACAGATCTCAAGAAGTTTCCAGAACTTATAAAGGCCAGGGAGCCCAGAAACTTACAGGAGTCACAACACCTTTCCCTGAGGTTGCAGAAGCAATAAAGGATTCTAGGGAGAGGAGGCTCTTCCATGGACTGCACATTGTTCAGGGGGCTTCAGAGATGCAGCTTTCATGACCTGCTGGGATGGGCTTTTCAGTGGCACATCTGTCTTTGAGGCACACCACACCCTGTAAGTAAACCCAAAGAAACCCACTGGTTCACCCAACAAGACATGGCTGGACTAATTTCTGTTGCCTATAATCTGTGCCCTCTCTTGGGTGAACTGACCCTTGTTCACACTTCCCTAGGAAAAGTTACACAGCAGATATGCACACCCATGTATACAGTAGGTACAGTGTGCACACACATATAATAGACATATAAGTACACAGAGTTGACATATACACACAATATATATATACATACAAATATATATACACACACATACACATAAGATAGACATATAATTTTATATACTTATACACATGTATAATAGGTACTGTTGTTATTCTTAGATGAAGCAGCTAAGGCACAGAGAGGCACAGCAGCTTGCTGAGAGGAGGTAGAACTCACGTAGCACTTGCCTTCAGGATAGAGGGTCAGCTTTGGTAGAGGTGGCCCAAGGCTATTGGCAGGTGAGCAACTTGGTTACAGAGTGAGGCTTCTGTCCTTGGCTGCCACAAGGATCCTTGGGACTCCATGGGCCAGCACATGTGCTGCTGCATTTGAGAGCTCTTGGTGGCGTGGCCCAGCACACAGGCTTGTAGCAGAGGCTGTGTGTTTATGCAGCCCTCTCCTTAACCCACCTGGCCTCTCCCACTGGTTCTGTCCTAGAGTGCAGCCATTGCAAGAGCACTTGTGCGTCACATGACAGAGGAGGTGACACTGGGTAACTTGTCTCTGGTCAGCAGCTCCTCGGTCAGCTGACTGTGCTGTCGATGGAGTCAGGGACTTCCAGGCTTTGGTGCCAGAGCCGTACACATCTCTCTTCTCAGTCTGGAACAAGCAGCCCCTTCCCAGCTTCAGGCCATTCTTTAGGCTTTGGTGCAGACAGGCCTCCTTCTCCCCAGTGTTGTTGGAGGAAGACCCTTTCCAAAGTCTTCTGGACACTCAAGATCCCAGGGGTAGGAGGGTGTAGCTCTCAACAAGCCACCCAGTGCAATGACCTGTGTTGCATCCTGCTGTCTGGCGTTACCAGAAAGCCCCTGAGCTCAGACTCCCTTTCTCAACCAGGTTCCCTTCTCTCTGCCTGATTTGGGGAGACCCTCTATGGAGTGTCACATGGCCCCCAGGGAGATTACAGGCCCAACCCTTTCCATGGGGATTCCTGGAAATACCCTCCACATGCTAATGAGATGTCTTGGTACCTTAGCTTTTAGCCAACGACCTGTTTCTATACCTCTAACCACAACTGGAGTTCTCACTGCACGTAGGATAATTAAGTTCCCTTTATGATAGGACTGTGCATACTGCATGTTAATGAAGTAGCCCTAGCACTCCTAGCCCCACCTCACCCCACCCAGAAACCCCTCCCACTGCCCAAGGTTTATAATGTCCCCGATTCATGAACTAAACTCTCTCACTCCATTCCTCCACCGTGCTGCTGTCTGGCCTGGGGTTGGCAGCTTAGGGAAAAAAAAAAGGACTGTGACCTTTTGCTGCATTACAGAGAGGGTTAGGGTTACCCCAACCTTCCTGCTTGTTTATCAAAAGAGTTGTAACATTTGGCGATGGAGAAAAACCACTCTCCTGCCTTTCTGTCCCAACCAGATATTCTGTGGTACGCATCCCATTCCGTGTTCCATCCTGTTCTGCCCAGAAACCAGTGTAGCCCTGACCTTCCAGTGGAGGAGCGCGCACTTCCGATTTGGTCCCCCCACCCCGAGCTTCCCGGGAGTGTACCTGACAAGGCCCAGGCTCCTGAAGGATGCAGAAAGACAAGCCTGGTTGCTGCAGCTGAGCAGGGAGGGGGTGCGGGGGGGGGGGGGGAGGAGAGCAGGAGATGGGTTGTGTCGCCCCTCAGCTTTGGGTTTTTGTTTACAAGGTAGATTTGGGCCCCATGACATAAGACCCTTGTGGTCCCTGATGGCCTGTGATCCCAGAGTCAGCCAGAAGATGTGCAGGGCAGGAGAGGTGTGGGCATGTCCCGGATGGAGCAGTTTGAAGAACCATTTACCCCCAAGCAGTTTACTGCGAAATTCAGGTGCAGCTAGTGTTACCCCCGGTACCTTCTGGGTGCCAGGGCAGGGCTTGACTTTATAACCTTGGTCTCTTCAGCCGCCTTCTGGAGCCACTCTGAAGGTGAAGGCAGGAGACAGGGCCACTGGAAGGAGCCACTCAATCTGGTTCCTTTTAGCTCAGGGAAGGCTAGACCTGGCAGGCCCCTCCCTCCAGCCTGCCACAAAAACTATTTTTATGGAGCCCCTCTCCCTCTGGGTCCCCACCACCACCCCCTCTGAGTCTCTGATGTTGGCTGCTGTTTTGTCCTGTCTGGACAGAGCAGGTGGGATTGCAGAGGAGGAAGTGGGGATGAGGCCATGTGACCCTTCATTAATGACAGGTCCACACAGCATGGGGCCCAGAGGCCACGCTGAGATTTGTCCCTGAGTTTAATTCATCTTCCAGGGGCTTGAGTTTAATGATATATTTATCTGCAGAAAAGAGGGGGAAGGCTTGGAGGCAGAGAGCCATAGGGCCAGAGAGATGGGGTGAGAGACAGGAAGAGGGGGAATGAGGGAGGGGTGGGGGGGGCGCGCTGGGGGTGAGGGGCCCATGTAGAGCACAAGAGAGGCTTTCTAAGAAAACTCTCTAAACTTCAATGCCATGAAACAAAAGAGACTTCCAGAAGAGAGACAAAGAGATTGGGCAGTAGAGGCCTGTGCACAGTAGAGGTTGAAGCAGCCGCAGGTCTGAGTTTAACCTTGGCTTTTTACCTTTTACTAAGTGTCTGACCTTGGATAAGAACTAAATCATAGATTTTCTAAAATGAGAATTAAAAGCTAAGGTACGTGGCTTGGGGATGTGCTTGCCTAGCAAGCTTCAAGTCTTGAGTGTGATCTCCGTTGTGTTATTTAAAAACTTGGATGTGATGGTGCACACTTATGATACCAGCTCTGAGGAGCTGGAGGCAAGGAGGATTAGAGGTTCAGGGTTATCCTCAGCTACAGAGCAAATTTCAAGACATGCCTGAAATACATGAGGCTTGGTCTCAATAAACAAATAAAAATTTAAAAATTAAGAAATATTGTCCTGGCTAGTTGCTTTTTGTTTTGTTTTTTCAACTTGACATAAGCTAGAATCATTTGAAAGGCGAGAATTTCAAATGTCTCCATTAGATCTTAGTGGTTGATGGGGCCCAGCCTGTTGTGGGTGGGGCCATCCCTGAGCTGGTGGTCTTGGGTTCTATAAGAAAGCAGACTGATCAAGCCACGAGGAACAAGCCGGTGAGCGTCATTCTTCCATGGCCTGTGTTGTCAATCAGCTACTGCCCCCACGCTCTTGCCCTGTTTCAGTTCCTGTCCTGGTTTCCTTCAGTAATGGACTACAATGTGAAATTACAGGCCGGATAAACATTTTCCTTCCCAGGTTGCTTTTTGGTCATGGTGTTTAATCACAGCAATAGAAACCCCAGCTAAAACAGATGCAATCCTTGAAACACAGTATTCTTTTCTTATTATTTCTCTCTCTAGTTGGACTTCTTGCTATCTTGGGGAGCAGGTGCTGGCATGGAGATGGGCCAGAAGCTCAGACAGTCTGTAAATGTTGACCATGGGTGGATAATGAGCAAGCCCTTCCAAGAGCATCAATCTAAGGGAGAGCTGGACAGTAACCTGGATGTGAGGCTGGGTGGGTTGATTGTGGCAGCTGAGAGGCCTCCCAGACCACACCTGACTGTGGCCCCAGCTTCTGTCTCTCCCCAGACGCGCCCTGAAGAACCTCTGCCTCTCCTTGTGACTCCCTGATCTGCCAGGCTGGTTGCCATAGAAACCGGTGATTTTGCACAGGACAAAGCAGGGAGACTGAGCAATGGACAGAAACTCAAAAGCGTATTATGTGGCTTTAAAAAGAGCGTGGGAGGCTGTGAGGGGCAATAAAGGCTCCATTGCCACTTGTTTAGGAGAAAAATCACAGCAAACCTCCACCAAGCCCCAGGTGGAGAAGGAACTTGAGCATATTCACGGCTTTCTTTTCCTGTTAATGGGTCCCCCACCCCATTGGGGACAGATCCTAGCAAGCCTGTGACAGGGAGCAGGTGGAGGGCTGAGCTGTCAGGTCTGCAGACCTGGGTCTTCCATATCTGTCCTGTCACCCCAGCATACTCCTGTTAGGATCTTAAGACCAACTGTTCCCATAAGTACACAACCGAGCAGCTGTGTGCCAGCTTTGGAATGGCAGACCTGAGGGAGCTAGGGAGAAGCAGGCGACAGGGTCTTTCTTCTAGGAAACTTTGATCTTGGGCTGATGACAGCTGTGTAGCTGGCTTCACTATGCTACCCAGGCAAGGTGCAAGACAGTGAGGGGCAGGGCCTTCCTTCCTCCTCCCACCCCCCTTTCTCCTTCTCTTCCTCCCTCCCTTTCTTCCTTAAGTTCCTTTTGTCATGTCAATGATGAAAGTTACTAACACAGGCAGTTAACAGACAGAGAGGTGACAGACGGTTAATAGACAGGTGCGGCTTTAAGTAGAGACATGATCTCAATATTTGAATATTGATATAAGAATGTATGAGGTGGAGTTGAAAGCATAGCTCAGTGGTAGAAACTTTCCTGGGTTGATTCTTAACAAAAGAGGACGGGGTGAAACACGAGACTAGAATAAGTATTTAGTAACTACCAAACACCAGTAGGCTGAGTGATTTTCTGAGCTCACAGAGGGCTGGGAATAGTGTTCCCCACCAGAGCATATAGAACTCAAAAGGCACCAGATGGAGCCTTAGTGCTGGAGCAAAATAGACTTACAGTAATGGCTGTTTTGGATCCACTACACATAGCTTTAAAAAAAAATGTCAGAAGATCAAACTGATCTCAGGGACTTAACCGCTGGTCTAAACATTGATGGTAAAATGTACCATGCTCAATATCCAGCATGACCCATGGCCCAAAAGAAAAATGAGCCTGCTGAATCAGATCATCAAATGATAGATGCAGTAAGACTCACCAATGGTGGCATTAAACAGTTGTTGTAACTGTTTAGCAAAGCGGAGGAAAGCTCAAACTAACAGAGAAAGAAGTGAGAAATACAGAAAAGGCACAAAGGAAACTTTCAGAGTGGAAACATAGAGTGAGTTTAAAACTGCACTGGTTAGGATTGAGAACAAAATAGAAACTTCTAAAGAAAAGACCTAATAGCTTGAAGATGAAGCAATACAAGCATCCAAAATAGAGTACAGATTTCATAAAGTTGTGTGTGTGTGTGTGTGTGTGTGTGTGTGTGTGTGTATGTGTGTGTGTGTATGTGTATGTGTGTGTGTGTGTGTGTGTGAGAGAGAGAGAGAGAGAGAGAGAGAGAGAGAGAGAGAGAGAGAGAGAGAGAGAGAAAGACAGACAGACAGACAGACAGACAGACAGACAGACAGACAGAAGACATTTGGAAATAGAAAGATGGCAAATAAAAAATACATTAAACATAAATGAGCTAAATTCTACTATTAAATAGGAAGATGGCCATTTGGGCTAAAAAATAAAAAATAAAAAATAAACCAAGGTTCAATGATGTGCCACCCATAAGAACACATTTTGATTATAAAGATTCAGATTCACAGTACAAAATAGAGACATGTATACTATACAAACACCAGAAGAAAGCTGGGATGGAAGCATGGGTGTTAAATGGACTTCAGCATAAAGAATATTATTGGTCAGTTTATAAAGCCGGCTCAACAGTTCTGTGCCTGTACAAAGCGGAGAGACAAGAAGCAGACACCAGTAGAACTGAAAAGGAGAACAATGAGATCTAAATGTGCAGCTGTAGAGTGCAATGCTTATTTCCCCGTAATTGATAGACCATGTCAATAGCAAGCGATTAATACGTAAGAAAACAGTAAGGACTTGGCTTATCTGGTCTCTGGAACCCTCTACGTAACATCAGCAGAGCACATACTTCTTTCACAACTGCTGTGCACTTGGCCGCAGAACAGGTCTCATTGCAATGAAGCGTATTTAGGTCACATGAAGTTTTCCTGTGTCCTGACCGCAACTAAAGCAAATTTAAAATCAGTAACCAATAGCAGAAAGATAAAGAAAGTTCTCAAGTCTGTAGAGTGCTTGCTAGGTAAGCATGAGAACCTGAGTTTGGATGTCCAGCACACACACAAAAAGCCAAGCATGACAATATGCGCCTGTAATCTTGGTGCTGCTGACAGTGGAGGCAGGATTCCTGGGCCAGCCACGGTACGGAATGTAAGGGCCAGGTTCAGTGAGGTACTCTGTCCAAAAATTAAGGAAGAGAGCTATAGAGGAAAACATGTGACATTGGTCTCTGACTGTGGCCTCTACATGTGCACACACACACACACACACACACACACACACACACACACACACACACACAAAAATATTCCTCAAGTGCTTAAAAAATTGAAAAGCACACTTTTGAATACTTCATGGATCAAATAAGAAACTATAGTTTAAATACATTTAATGTGAATGAAAAGTATATCAACATTTGTAGAATTCTGGTAAGGCAGGGCTTAGAATAAAACTTATATCAACAAATGTTTCTACTATAAAGCAAGAAGATCCTTAAATCAAAGATCTAAGCTTCCAGGGCTGAGGAGTAGTTCAGTGGTGGAGTACATTTGTACTGGATGTGAGGGCCCCTGCATAGGAAAGATCAGAGAGTCTTTCTGAGGACTTTTCTGAGGAAATTCTACAAAGAAGAAAAGCAAAGTCCACGTATGCAGACGGTGGAAAGATTGGGCCTGGGGAATGGGTCATACGGTAGAGCGCTTGCCTAGGACACATGACACCCTGAGCTGGAACCCAGCGCCACTTAACCTAGATATGGCGGAGCATGCCTGTTATCTCAGCACTTGGGGAAGTAGAGGCAAAAAGATCAGGAGTTCAAGGTCATCTTAACCTACAGAGTTTAAGATCAGCCTGGGCTATGTGGACTGTGTGTGTGTGTGTGTGTGTGTAATTATAAGAGTAAGAGCAGCAACCAATATAATTGAAGGAAAGAACAGATACAAATGATTGAAATGGGAACATAATAAAACACCCTTCTAGCCTAGAAAAAAAAGATTAAATTTGTCAATAACAGAAGTGAAAGTAGGATCACTACTATAGGCCATCAAGACATTTAAAGGACAATAAAAGAATAATTGAATGGCATTTCACCACTGATGAAATGGACAGATGCCTTAAAAGACATAAACTATGTACCAACCTCAGCCAAGAGAGACCTGACTGTAACAGTTTTGCCTCCACTAAGGCATGGAATCTGCAGTTAGGAATGCTCTCACAAGGACATTAGGCTTAGATGACCCACTTGTGAGTTCCAGTAAACACTTAAAAGGAGAAAGAATATTAACACTACACAGATTGTTAGGAGACAAATGTGGCAAACTCCCCATTCATTTTGTAAAGCCGATTTTACCTTGATACGCAAACTAGATGAAGGCATTCCGAAAAGTGAAATCTACACATTAACATGCACTGTGGACTTAAATGAAGAAACAGCACTACCAAATGGAGCCACTGACATTTTGAAAAGCTAATACCACACCATAATCAAGTGTGGTCTATCCCAAGAAACAACCCAAGAATCCTTCAGCAGATGAAGGGGTAGGCGGTTCCTGCTGTGTCTGTACTCTGGGTATGGGTGAGTCAGCACTAAACAGGTTGGAGTTTCAGCTCTCTGCAGCAATTTAGATGAGTCTCCAGGGCATCTGCCAAAGTTAACACACACAGACACACACACATACACACGCACACACACACACATTCACACACACACATATACACATACACATACATACATACATACATACATACATACATACACACACAAGTAAATGTAATTTTTTAAAGATTTATTTATTTATTTTATGTGTATGAGTGCTCTATTTACATGTACACCTGCAGGCCAGAAGAGGGTATCAGGTCATATTATAGATGGTTGTGAGCCACCATGTGGTTGCTGGGAATTGAACTCAGGACCTTCGAAAGAGCAGCCTATGCTCCTAGCCTCTGAGCCATCTCTCCAGCCCAAGTAAATGTAATTTTAAAAGTTTTTTTTTGTTTTTGTTTTTTAATGAAGAATTATTGCCTTTGCTCAGTATTTCTCAACAAACCTGATTGTTAAGGGCTCTACAGCAGCAGCTTGGAGGGAAGAAGGCTTGCCTAGCCCTGGGGCAGAAAGCACCAAGGATATCAGAGAGGGCAACAAGGAGCCAGGATAACTGTGAACTCTATTTGTCTAGAGCACAGGAGAGTGAGATATGGCCAGAGGGATGCTGAGAGATGACATGGGTGCCAGGGCCCAGGGAGGAAGAGTCTGAACACTGCTCTATTTGTCCCTCTGAGGTCCTTTTGTCTAGAAGGCTACTCTGAAGGCTTAGATTTTTCAAAACCTACTTTATTTAGGGTTCTTAAACACCTCAACCTCACTTCTAACTCTCTGACTGAGGAAGGGGAGAAAGAATGTTACTAGGAAAAAGGGGCTGTGGACCTGTTCAGACCTAGTTCCTTGGGCCAATTCCAATTCGTGTTGTCAGGATACCAGCGGTCCAGTCCAACAGTGAACACCAAACAGCAACACGAATCTGTAGCCGTGGCACAATCCAGCAGAAACAGCAGGCCTCCTCCGAATCGACCCAGTCCGCAGAAGTGGCCAGGATCAGCTGGAGTACCACAAGAAGTTCTCTGGAACGTTTTTCTCCGTGAAGCGAAGACCGGTAAAGTGTTGCATGGTGTAGTGATGCAAAAGCATCGCCCAACTGTCTGTGGGACAGCTCTACCTGTGTTCTCTGTAAACATCACGTGCCCTTTACATGTCTGTCCTTGGCAAAACATCACATGGCACAACTGAGTTTCTGGAGAAATCAGAAATTTCCACTTCGTTACTCTATCGGGATGAGCAGTTAGGACAGAGGCTCCTTCTGGAAAAGTGTTAGGATGTACAGCCTGGGAGGAGGTGTTTCCCACCCACAGTCCCATGCCAAATGTTCCCATTCAAGTCACCACTTTGAGGTATGTCTGCCTTGGGTGCTGTGAGCTGGGCTGCCCTAAACCCTGGATGGTGCCACCTCGGCTGTGTTGGCAGTAGGATGCCTCAGCGATTCCTTATAGAGACCCAGCTGCTGCTCCCTTGCATGTGCTCCTCACAGGGTGCTCTCTGCATGTGCTCCCCACAGGGTGCTCCTACATGTATGCAGCTTCCATCCATCCCTTTGTATACACAGCAACCTCCCCAGCCACAGGCACCCTGCCCTCCTTCCTAGGGCCCAACAGAGTGCTTTTCTTATTGTATTCACATTCATTGTCTCTAGCTGTGTGGTCCCTATGGGTACACATAACCTGCCATTTCCCATAACACCTTCCATGGCAGATACTGCCTTTTGAAAGGCTAGTGTATAGAATCAATTAGCTCCCATTTCAATCTGGAACTCCTTAGTCTTTTGGAAAAGCAACCAGTGCCTGGGCTTGCTTGTCATCATTAGCAAATGTCCCTGGAGTCTCCTTCTCGCCACTTTTGTAGACCTGTCTGTTTGGTGGTTAATATTTCATACACTCATACCAAATGAATAAATATAAACACATGTATAAAAAAAGAATCATGGCTGGGCATGGTGGTACACACCTTTAATCCCATCACTCGGGAGGCAGAGGCAGGCAGATCGCTGTGAGTTTGAGGCCAGCCAGGTCTAGGGCAGCCAAGGCTACACAGAGATACCCTGTCTCGAAAAACCAAAAAGAAAAAAACAAAACAAAACAAAAAAGGAATCATGGAAATTAGGCTGGAGTGGGCAGGGCGTGGCTGTGGTGGGCAGGGTGGGCAGATGGTCTTACTCAGGGATCACACAGATTGGAGCAACAACTGAATGAACCAAGGAAGTGGGTCAAACCAGTGTCCAAGGGAGCAGTGTTCTGGGTAGAGAGAACAGCAGTTGGAAGGACCCTGGGACTGCAGCTTAGGACATTTGAAGCATAGCAGGAATGCTCCTGTGGCTGGAATGAAGTTAGTCACCCCCTGCCATCTCCAGTGGCTCTAGAGTATACCTCTAAAATATCCCAAACCTGTTTGTTTCATTGTACCTCTAAGGCTGTCATATGAATTCAGGTTGCCACCTCCTCCATCTGGTGAAGTCTCTTCCAATTTTGCGCGCGCGCGCGCACACACACACACACACACACACACACACACACACACTTTTTTTTTTACCATCCATCCTCTACACAACAGCCAGAGTCTTCTGAGATGGGAAAGTTGGATTATGATTCATAATCTATCATTTCTTCCCCGCAGTAATTGCAACGGGAATTGTCAGTCCCTCTCCTTAGACTGGACCATGCACATCATTGGACATGTGTTTCCTCTTGGTAAAGGAAACATTCATGGACATGATACATTAGATACACCATTTTGGCTTTTTATGTATCTGCCACCTTCCATAGTGACATCCCTTGGTAACCATTGGACACAGATGAGAAATGCATGCAGAAAACACAAGAACAATTATTAGGGTGATTCATAGCCTGCAGTGGATGAGAGAGTAGTTAAGCAACATTGAGGCCACTGAGCTTAAAGAGTTGCTACATGGCATTGCTCCAGTGAGAGCTGACTAACAAATAAAGTGTTACACAGAAACTAAGACATAGGCTCTGTACTGTGGCCTGCGAGACCCTATCTGCCTGTCCGCTTTGATCTCATGTGGGCCACTCTGCATTCTTTACACAGCATCTCAGCATCGGCTTTACTCTCAATTAAACCATTGAACACTATTCCCAGAAGCCTCTGAACATGAACACAAATTCTCTCTGGTTAGACCCCTTTCTCTCTCTCTCTCTCTCTCTCTCTCTCTCTCTCTCTCTCTCTCTCTCTCTTTCTCTGATTCCTTCAAGGTCTACTCTGGTTTTAAAAGTCTCTGCTCAAATAGTACCACCTTCAAACAAGCAGTCAATTTGGTGAAGTGCTCACTGTCTTTCATAGAATGTAATACTTTCTGAAATTATTATTGTTTTGTTTTTGTTTTGTTTTGTTTTGTTTTGAGACAGGGTTCCAGGCTGTCCTGGAACTCTCTCTGTAGTCCAGGCTGACCTTGAACTCATGGAGATCCGCCTGCCTCTGGCTCCCAAGTGCTGGGATTAAAGATGTGCACCACCACTGCTCAGCTCTGAAATTATTTTTTTAATGGCATTGACTGGTTTAATTCACGATGCCTGGAAATACCCAATGAAAGCCAACTCACTGAAAAGGCTACTAAGACTGATGAACCTCAGAACATGGGCTGGGAGTACAAGAGGAGCACAGACTAGAAAACTGGAAAAGAGGCACCACTACAGGTCTTACAGACGTACAAGTAAATAATGAGAGAATAACAGACTTACAAGCGCATGATGAGAGGCTAATATAGGCAAGCCTATGCCAATAAATATAAAACTTAAAAGAAACAAATAAAGTTTGAGCAACAAAACTTTAAAAAGTGGGTTCAAGACATAGACAATTTGAATAATATTTTATGATTACATCTGGAACTCATAAATTAACCTCTTTTCACCAAAAGGGAAGCTGTAGTAGTCTCATTTGGATTTATTGGCAAATTCTTCCCATTTAAGGAAGTTATATAATTAATCTTGTACTGTTTTAGGGAGGCGGGGTAGTCTAAGCACTTCTCAACTGGTCTAAGCACTTCTTAACTGGTTTTATGATGCCAGCATAACTTTCATACCAAAATTTGTTAAGAGTGTTGAAAATCAAATAAAATGGATGATATATTACAATCGGAAGGTTTGTCTCAGGAATGCATTTTAAAGATGACCACGTAGGGCTAGAGAGATGCCGTAGCAGCTGAGCACTTAATACTCTTCCAAAGGACATGAGTTTAGTTCCCAGGCTCCATGCCAGACATCTCACAACCACTTGTAACCTCAGCTCCACGGGACCTGATACTCTCTTCTGGAATCCATAGGCACCGCCCCCAACACACACATAAATAAAGACAATATCTTAAAAACAGATGACCATGAAGTTTTCTTCTTTTCCTATAAATGTTCTAAATGGTAATGTTTACATGCTAAGCCAAGCTCTCATTACTGAAATAAACCCAAACTCAGAGAAGGGGGCAGTCTGATTGGCCCATGCACTCCTTATAATCAATCTGGTCCTAGGCCCCGTCGTTTGGCTACTCTGCTCTGCCCTCATGGTCTGATGCTCTCCAAATACCCTAGCACGAGCCTGCCTTGGTTACACATCACAGACACATGCTGAGAACCAGGAGTATTGGGAATGCACGAATGCCTCAAACCCCCATCTTCCTCCTACAGCATGGCAAGACGGGAGAGGGGAGGGTACTTCAGAGGTAGAAGCAAATTGATTCCACGGCTCACACATGGTTGACTTTTGCCATCTGGAGCAACTGAGTCTATAAACCAACAGCAAACGATGAATTAGAAACACTAAGCCAAGGAGAATTCAAGGTAATGTTCAATTCAAGGTAGTGAGAATTTCAGTGAGAATTCAAGATAATGTTCATCGTGTTCCACTCACAACATTGTTTTCATTGCTCAACACACACTTTTTTATATAGCCCTTTAAAAACTTTTAAAATTACATATAATCCTAAAATTTAAGTGCGTATATATGTGTTTATGTTCTCTCTCTCTCTCTCTCTCTCTCTCTCTCTCTCTCTCTCTCTCTCTCTCTCTCTGTGTGTGTGTGTGTGTGTGTGTGTGTGTGTGTGTATGCCTGTAGAAACCAGAAGAAGGTGTCAGATCTCCCTGGAGCTGGCGTTACTGGTGACTGTGAATTTCCAGTCACGGATGCCAGGAACCAAGCTCTTCTGCTAGCAGCTTGTACTCTTAACCACTGAGCCTACTGTGTGTGCGTGCTATAAATGCTATATACGTGTTTCTACTCAGGCTGCTGACACACCCGCTTCTGATAAACCCACTTGCAATCTGCTAACCTGACATACAGCTAGCAGCCATAGCACGTTCTCTCTATATGGGACACCACAGCTTTCTGGTGTGTAAAAGACACCAGACACCCTCGTCACTGCAATTGGGGAGCACTTTAAACAGATGAATAACCAAAGAAGTGCACAAATATAATAAGATTGTGGTAGCTGAGACCACAGAAGGTAATCATTTGGGACAGACAGAGGGTGCTGGGCCAGAGCTCCCTGGGAGGCTCCCTTGATCCAATCATCAGCAGTTTACCAGGCGCAAAGGGCCTCAGACCTGGAAGTAAGTTGGAAAGACTTCTCCTCAGGAGGCTGCTCCTCATCACATCAAAGCCAAGGTCAAGATCATTGGGCCTCAAACTCCAACAAAGACCTGGCTGAGCAGAGCAGACCTGGCTCCCCGAGTTGCCAGGGAGCTGACTTTTCCTCCTCCGCCCGCTGCCCCCTCTGACAAACATATTTGCAATCTGCTAACCAAGGCTGGTTTGAGTGACTCTGGTTGTCGGCTCTGATTTTGTTCTCTGAAAGTCGATTCTGATTTTTAATTCCTCCTCCACTTGCTCAGCAGAGCTGACAGCTCCCCGCAGCACTCAACGCAGCCAGGGGAAATCTCAGGAAAGAGGCCATCTTCACGAGTGAAGGCCCTGACATGAGCTTCCCTGACAGCTTGGACTAATTGTCTTGTCTCTGCTCACAACGCTAACAGTATTTACATGGGAACCACTACACTTTTACAGCTCCGAGCCACCTGAAATCCTCACCCTCCAATAAGGATGCTCAGTGGTTGCCAGGCAACAGCAGGGGATGGCAGGGGTTGGGGGGATAGGGCGGGAGAATCTCAGCAGGACCCCTCTGCAATAGGAGCTCTTCCCCTACTCGCCTGCATCAGCAACCAGGCAAAAAGGCAAAAAGGCAAAAAGAAAGGCTTTTCGGGTTTTTGTTTTTGTTTTTGTTTTGGTTTTGGTTTAGTTTTATTTTGTGTTTTTGTTTTTGACAAGTCTAACTGCATAGCTTACTGTAACTAGCTTGGAAGTCTCTATGTAAATCAGGATGGCCTCAGGTTTCCAGAGATCTGCCTGTCTCTGCCTATTGAATTCTGGCTAACTTGATTTTTAAGAGCTGACTAGTTTAGCTAGACAGCCAGCCAGTGAGCTGCCTCCACCTTCCTAGCACTGGGATTACAGACCCATGCACTACATCCAACCTTTCACAAATGTGTGGGTATGGAACTCAGGTCCTTATACTTGTAAGGCAGTCAGTCACTTACCCATTGAGCCATCTCCCCAGTCCTCAACTCCCTTTTTCTCAGTAGGGACATACTTTGGGAAGCAGCCTGCAGAGTGACCAGCTGCTTGCGGTGCTCAGTGGGTTAGATGGCTTCTGATTTCTTTCTTTCTTTTTTTTTTTTTTAAGATTTATTTATTATGTATACAATATGCATCAGATCACATCATAGATGGCTGTGAGCCACCATGTGGTTGCTGGGAATTGAACTCAGGACCTCTGGAAGAGCAGTCAGCGCTCTTAACCGCTGAGCCATCTCTCCAGCCCCGGCTTCTGATTTCTTGCCTCTTTCTTTTCTGATGCCCAATGCAGCCTGCCAGTCACTATTCATTTACCTAGCATCTCCTGTACCTCCAGCCCCATGCTAGCCCTGGAGACAGGACACAGAGGTGAACTGGAGAGCTGGGGGGCTCCTGACCCCACTGAAACACCATGTGGACATAGCACTAACACTCTTCATGTGTTGGTCCAATTCGACTAAGACAAGAGGCAGGTAGGAGAAATTTAGGGAGCAGGGGCTGCAGGGGGATGATATTATCAGAGACCTAAGCCAGCTCAGGTGTTCTGGGAAAGCTGCTGAGTAGAGGTGGGAGTCGGAAGCAGCAACTGGCTGGGTTTGGAATGCTGAGCAAAGGTCCCCACGCACGGCAAGAGGGCACGCCTGTGGAAACCTTCAAGATTAACTCACTATACCCCCATTCCTGTATTACAGATAAGAAACTGAAGAGTGTGGCTTGCTCAGGGTCACAGGGTAAGGACCAAGGCGGGCACTGGCTCCTGGGCACCCCTGCCCTGACTTGGTCTTCTTCTCTGGCTACCACCAAGCTCACTATCTCCCGGCGCCTTGGTTTTGTTCTTGATCTCGAGTTACTTACTGAATGTCACCCCGATATAATGACTCGGGTCCCTGAAGAATGTTCCTGAAGGTCTAGGCAAGAGAGAGCAACCCCAGTGCAAGGAAATGGGCTTCCTTGGCCACTCACGCACCCCAGGCTGGAGTCACCATGCCAACAGGACCAGATGCGTGTGTTACTTTCTCCTCCTAACAGTCCCATTAGTGGAGAGATGGTGTGTGTGTGTGTGTGTGTGTGTGTGTGTGTGTGTGTGTGTGTGTGTGTGTGTGAAGGAGGTGAGACTGAGCGAACTTCTGGTGCCCTCCTTCAGTGGTAAGGTGGCATCCCAGGTGGAAAGTCTTGCCAGAGGCCCCCAGTGGACTTAGGAATACCATGGTTGAAGAGGCTTCCACCCAAAGCCAGCTGATGACTCACAAAAGCTGATTCCTTGCTCAACTTGCAGGCAGCTCCACCAATAAAGCCTCCTCTCACCAGGGGCCATCCTGATTTATGTAAGGCGGGGGTGGGGGGTTGGGGGGGGAGGCACTGGGTGTCTTTGCACATAATTTGAGCCTTGTAAGTTTCCCTGGCTTCCTGAGTCCTCCCCGGACCACAGGAGGAAATGCTTCCATTCAGAGGAAATGGCCACTGAGTGTACCATGTCCTCCTGTCTCCATTGCTCCAGAGAACCTCAATGCTCCCCAACCACAAGTTCATGATGGGAGGCTCTGGGCCTCTGGGTCTTTAAGCATTCTATCTGTGTCAGTCTGTCCTAGAGGCCTGAGTCCACATAGCCCTCTCCTGCCTCCTCCCAACTCTCGCAAACACCCTGGGAGAGAAAGGCCGTGATGAAACAGAGCTATGGGCATCCTGGGTTCAAGTGCTGCCTTTCCTCTAGTTTAGCTTCTCCATGTGTATTTGCTTTTGGGGGACAGTCACCAGGCCCTGCAGCTCACCCCCAGCACTGCCTAGGAGGATGGAATGGAATCCCACACCTCACCTTGTTCCAGGGCGCGCGCGCGCGCACACACACACACACACACACACACACACACACACACACAATTACGTTGCCTGTAGGAGTCTGTACCATGGCTACTTTCCTGTCCCTGCCTCCAGCTTCTGGCTCAGGCCATCAGTCCCATAGCACTCTCATAAAGTTTTGCTGATTGACTGAAAGAACATATAAGAAAGCTGGGAGCAATTACAGGAGATGCTGTCAAAAGCTGGCCCAAAGATATGCCCTTCAATGAGATGGATATGAAATGAGAAGACAGGCTGGGGGTGCAGGGGCGGAGTAGGGGAACATTCTGGAACCCAGGGTCATCCATGGGGGCACCATCCTAAATGCGAGCAACGGTGAAGCCCAGCAAGCCTGGACACAGTGCTCTCTCTAAATGAGTCTTTAATAATTCAGTTACACAAATTGAGCGTAATTAAATTGTCCCTGTTGAAAACGCGCTGCAGTACATATGAATGATGAAATCAGGATCCAAAGGCACCGCAGAGGAGACGATAAGGTAATTTTCCACTTGTGCTAAGCAAGCTGGGATCTTCAAAATGCAATTGTGCAGAGCGCCCACCTGGGATTGTTAAAGGGCCAGTTCTCGGTGCACAGCTTCTCCTGGCTGCTGCCCTCTCTCTCCTTTTGGCTGCAGCCCATGGTCTCCTCTCGAGCAGTGGAGAAGCAGGGGGAAGGGATCCCAGATTCTACCATCCTGGCAGCTTTCTTGTGCTCAGAATGCGTTGTGTTTTCTTCTCTGGAGGCCTTCTCTCCAGCTGTCCCCTCCCTTGGACGGGGCCGGTAGTTAACTATGGCTGACTCATCCTCACAGCGTCAGAATCTTGTGGATAACCTCCAGGGTCCCCTTGCTCTGTCACACGCTCTTCCCTTTACCTTAGCACCTCCGGCTCTGATTGGAGACGGAGGTCACCTGCCTTTGGCTCTTTAACTCTCATCCGGTACCCACAGCATGGAGACCCAGAGCTCAGGGCCTCCTCTGCCTGCCCCATTCCCTAGTAGCCCCAACTCTGCATCAGGAATGTAAACAAAGGCAGAGCTGCAGAGTCCAGGGGTGGAGCAGAGGCCACCCCAGATCATCTGCGGGTCGGAAGGTCAAGGGACAGCTCTGTTCCCCTATGCCAAAGTCCCTCTCTCTCATCTGCTCAGATGTGCTCCAGACCTAGCCATGACCTCACTAGTCACATCCAACCTGGAGCCCAGCTGATGGAAGCACTGCTTGGGGCTGGCGAAGCCAGGATTTTAGGGGGTTGATGTCCCCAGGAGAAGGAAGAGACCCTCAAGGACTAAAAAAATCGTACTGTGGTGTGAGCAGAGGGAGCATGGTGTTTCAGGTCTCTGCCTTGACCTGGTGACCCTGTCAGAGGGCTATCTCCCGGAGCTCTGTCCTCTCTGGGCATGGCCTAGTTTGTAAAGGCTAAGTGGGAATCCTCCAAGCCCTCCCCCCAGGCTGCTCATCGCTCTGATAAATGTGCTAAGATAAGTTTTACAGGGTCTGCTGAAGGCCTGGACAGGGCGCAGACTCACATGCCTATCTTGAGTGACTCAGCTCAGCTTCTAATACAGATGTCCCAGCAGCTCTGAGGCCCCATAGTAGAAATGGCCCTTAGCCTAGGTGCCCTGGACTTCCACCTCTGCCTCCTTCCCTTCGTAGCCTTTTTAGGACATGGAGTGTCAACCAAGTGGTCTGGGAAAGACTGTGGCCATACATGAGTGTGCGATGGCCCAAATGGTGAGGTTAAAAAAAAAAAAAAGGAAAAAGAGAATTTGTAAGTCATTCTGTTTCTGTTTGTTTGAGACAGGTCTGCACCTCACCTGGACTGGCCTATGTAGCCAGATGACACTGAAATCCTGCTCCCCTGCCACCCCCCCCCCCCATCTTCCAAGTGCTGCTGTAGTTCAGTTGACAGTGTTCACCTCCTGTGCACAGGGCCCTGGGTTCCATTCCCAGCACCCAGCAAAACAGACACCAGTGGTGGTGAGTGCCCTTCATCTGGCACTCAGAAGGTGGGAGCAGGAGAATAAAAGAGGATTTAGCACTTACTTTTAAATTGGTAATTGGTGTAGTGATGCCTGCCTATAATCCTGACTTTCCAGAAACAGAGGCAGGAGGATTGCCAGGAGTTCTGGACCAACCTGGTCTATATAGTAAGACTCTATCTTGACAGAGAGAGAGGGGGTGGGGAGATTGAAGAATTACTAAAACAAAAACAAACAAACAAACAACAACAAAAAACCCCAACAAATTCAACAGAAGTTCCAGTAGAGGGCTGGGCTCTGGTGATCTATAACTCTGTCTCTCAGGTGACCCTTCCCAGTTTGCGTTTCTTGTTGGTTCCCCAGGGCATCTAAACAGAGCTCTGCTCCTCAGCCCAGGATATTCATTGTACAGACAAGGCTTCTGTGGCTCAGAGAAGCAAAGTGACTAGGCCAAGGTCACCCCGCAAGTTATCTCCCCAGTCAGGACTAGAGCAGGAATGACTGCTCTCATGTCAGGTCCTGACAGCCTCCACAGACTTGAGTGGGTTGTGTACATGTTCTGGGTCTCCTGTCTTGGCTGTTCAAGGCAGCTACAGCCTCCTCCCGAGGTTCTCTGGCTCTAGCCCCCTGCTAGAGGGCATTGCGGTACAAAGTGGGATCTGGTCTCATTCTGTCACTCACTCCCTGGTGCTGAGAAGAAAGAACATTCTGGGCTGGCTCCATGCAGCCTTAAGCCTGCTTGTGACATCTTTCTTCCTGCTGGCCCGCTGGCACTTCCCCAAACACAACCCACTGCTCTTCTGCTCAGCTTGCAAGGTCACCCCCTGCCTCCTCCTCCAAGAAGCCGCCTTTGAGCTCTGGCCTCTGTCCTGGGTCCCGGCCAAGCTTACGCATGTCTGTTCCTCCTTTGCCACTCTATAGATGGACTCAGACGCAGCAGATCTTCAGTTAGCCAGAGGGAGAAACCAAGGCAAACCAATCACTGGGTCTGTAAATGGTTGTGGCAGAACCCAGCTGGGATCTGGAGCTCCCAGGGCCACCCATACCATCTATGGAGGCCATCCAGGGTCCTAGGTCTTGCTCATTTCAGTCCCAAAGACATTCTTGGGGTAATTTTTTTCTGGCCTATTGCCCACCTCCCATTTCCTCAGTCTTTCCTCTATGTCACTCCTCTCTAGGCTCCTCACCCCCCGGTATCACCCTCTAACTGGAAAGCTCCCAAAGCAGCCTTGTTTGGTGCCCTCCCCTTCCTTTCTTGAGCACAATGAGTTTCTGAGCTTCTGGAACTTTCTTGCATACCTGCCTCCACCCTGCCAGCCTCCAGGTGGTGGGTCCCCTGTGTAGGTTCACAGAGCCTCCCATTCCTCTGGTTCAAAACTCAGTCCTCCCCTGCAGAGGAAGCGGCAATCTGCCCCCTATACGCAGCTGCACCATGCAAGCTCACACTTCTTAGGGGGACATTTCCTTGAGCCCCTAAGCTGAATGACAAGCCCACTCTAGACTTCTGGGGACAGGTGGATAGCCTTTACTTTGTCCTTGCTGGCCTGGGGCTTCAGCCAGGTGCTCCTGGTCTCTGAGTTCCAGATTCCCGCTGGTCCCTATCTTTGGGTGGTGCTAGGATGCTGGAGGAAGAATCAATCTTTCTTTTCTCTCTCTCTCTCTCTCTCTCTCTCTCTCTCTCTCTCTCTCTCTCTGTGTGTGTGTGTGTGTGTGTGTGTGTGTGTGTGTGTATGTGTTGGGAACCAGGCTGACCCGGTTCACCCTGATTCTGGCATGCTTGATTCAGCCTCCCTCAATTCTGAATAGCAGCGGAGTCCTGCCCTGCCCCAGGGTCCATGCACTGGCTCTTCTCTCCATCAGAGCACCTTCTTCACTCATGCAGATCCCAGATCCTACATCACGCACACGAGTGGAGTATACTCCATTGGCACTTTCATGGCTGTAAGGCCTGGGTGGGGCCCACTTGCCTTGTCTCCTCTGTGTCCCAGTTTGGGGAGCATTGCTGTCTGGCTTGGAGTGGCCCAGCACCAGGCACAAGGCCCAACATTTAGTAGATGCTCGCTAACTCTCTGAGTAAACACAGGGATGGGGAAGGAAAGAGAGCAAAGGGCAGGAGGAAGGCAGGAATGAAGAGTCTGCACTGTGTTACACGATTCCATGACTGCCAGTCAAAATAGACAGGACATCTTTGCCAGCCTGGGATGTGTATGTGGAGGGGAAATCCATGTTTGGACTGGGTATCTCTTTACTCTCTGTAGGTGTCATCTGGGCAGACCCACCATAAGCCAGTACTATCCACCTGAGAGCCTTGTTCCCAGCTCTGAGAGTTCAATGACTGGTAGGGACAGGTACCCTCATGGTGTTAAGTACCACAGGCGAGAATGATGATGGGATGGCTGTCAGACCAGAGGCCACATAGAGGACCAGAAAGGGGAGAAGGATACTAGAAAACAGAGAACTGTAGCCTTCAGGAGGATGAGCCTGGCTACCCACAGCAACCAAGTATGCATAGGAAGAACTTCAAGCTCCTGGAGTAAAATGTGTCCCTGACCTAGATCACAAACTGATGGGAGTCAGAGATCAGCAAGTCCTATGGTAATTCATAGGGGAAATTTGTGGAGAATTCAATATATGGGTTAGTCAGCCTCACTTCTGGCAAAGCCATTCTTCTGCCTTGGAACAGAATGGTTCACCTGTAGGCCCTCCAGTTGGCTTTGGGGGGACAGCGGGTGGACATGCTATGCTGCCACCATTTAGGCTCTTTCCCAGGGTAAGGGACAGAAGAGGGAGCTATGCCTGCTGCCTTCACCTGTTCTATTGAGCAGCTCACCCATGGGCCCCTGCTATTAACCATAGATACAGGAAGCATGACTTAGGTAGTGACACTTCTACCCGGCTGGGGATAGCTGTGCAGTCACCAGGGTGCCACCCAGGCAACACTTGGAGCAGGCAGACTGTGAGTGGGTTGCAAAGTGAGACTCTGAATGGGGGTCAGTGATACCCAAAGGTTGAGGGTAGTCATCTAAAGCCAGTCAACTAAAGTGTCAAGACTAAAATTGTACCCATTGTCCACCATGACACCAGAACTCAACCAGATAGTGAAAGCTAATTTCTATCCATCCTAGGACTTTGTCTGAAACTGTCAGAATCACACACACACACACACACACACACACACACACACACACACACACATACACACACACACACACTGTCCATGGCCACCGTATCATTTTCACCACAAAGAAAGAGCCTACTTAAGGATTCAACCAGATAGCTTGAGGGTGGGAAGCCGACCTCAGATAATAACATTTGAGCATCTGGGCTCAGCTATGCCTGAATATAATGAACACTGACGGGCTTAGTTATATAAATCAAAACTTTTTAAGACATTGAGGTCAGCTGCTTGTAGCTGTAATCGTGTGGACTAACAGAATCGTCCTTACCTGGAAGTCATAGTCTGGGGTTCTTCGAATGGCCCAAAGGCCTGAAGAACCTGTCATGGCTCCTCCATGGTATTACAGTCCTCGGTGCTCTTATAAAATACTTTACAAGAGCAACCTAGGGAAGGGAGGTGTTGTCTTAGCACATAGTTTTGAGGGCGGGCCTTATCATGACATGGAGGCGTGGTAGTGGGATTGGCTGCAGCCGTACAGAACCCAAGGCAGCTGCATCACACCGCTCCATTCATAGTCAGGAGGCAGGGGATGAATGCTGGTGCTCAGGTGGCTTCCGCTTTGACCCCATTTTATTCAGTCTGGGACCCCAGCCCAAGGGATTGGTCCCACCCTAAGCCAGGGTGGGTCTTTCTCTCTCAGCTAACCTCCCAAAAAGTCTCCGATGTGATTCTAAATCAAGTAGAGGATAAAGTTTACCTGTCAGTTACTATGCGAGGGGCTGGCCACCTTCGAGACCCTCAGCTTCTGTGCTGAGAGTAGGTTGGGCCTAAAGATAGATGTTGGTAAAGAACTTGTGAGAAGGCCAGACTCATGGCAAACACACCCAGAATGTGGGGCGATGTCCATCACAGAGCAAAGGGGTGAAAATGAAGGGCTTGGATGGCCTTTCTGTGTTAGGCTTTTAAATTAACTGGTATTTTATGTGAGTTCCTGGACCAGTCTGTTTAATTGATTTAGAAGCCCTTCCAGGAATTGGCCACTGCCCAGATTCTGAGCCCTGCTATTTTGAGGTGATTGACAGAAAGATTTGTGGCCATTTTTCTTCCAAAGAGCAAACATTAATATTTATAAAAAACAATTGACAAAAATGTTAGACTAAATAATCCATCCCTTGTCCCTCAGGACACCTGGGGGACTAATTTTCTTCCTCTCCTCCGCCTTTGATTCTTTGTGAATTTCACATCATGCACCCCGGTCCCACTCATCTCCCTGTCCCTTCATATTCACCCTCTATTCTTGCAACCTCTCCTTCAAAAGAACATAAAAATAAAATAAAAAAAAAAACCAAAAACAAACAAATAAAAATCTCATTGTTGAAGCAGTAGTGTGTCACAGTGTGTCCCACAGTATACACTTTTTCCCACACATCTTTACTTGCACATGTTCATTGCAATGAGTCATTGGTCTAGTCTGAGGCCTCTGGCTTCTACTATACTATCTATACTGGATCCTCATCAGAGCTCTTTTCGAATATCCTGTTGTTGCCCAGTGTCATGGAGATCAGTTCATAGATGGGGCAGATGCTGGGGTGGACCAACTCAAAACCCTGGATCTGGGCCTGGGAGGTACCTGACTTGATCAGCCTGCCAGCTCTCCGGCACCCTCACCACTAGGATCAGCTCTCCAGCACGCTGTTCTGGCTCACCCAATGTTGCACCCAGTAGGGGGCAGGGCCAGCTCTCCTTCTCTCATGCCCTCAGGGCCAGCTCACCCTTACCCATGTCACCAGGACCAGCTCTACTGTGTTGCCTAAGATGAGTGGCAGGGCCAGCTCTCCTGCTCTCATGCCCTCAGGGCCAGCTCACCCTTACCCATGTCACCAGGACCAGCTCTACTGTGTTGCCTAAGATGAGTGGTAGGGCCAGCTCTCCTGAGTGCTGCAGCTGGTGAGGAGCAGGGCCGGCTCTGCACATGGTCCCAGATGGCAGCCCAGACCAGGGGCATCCATGTGGCCTTTGGTGGTAAAATGAGCCATGAACATCAACACAGACTCCTAATGCTGCGTGGCCATGGATTCAGACATGACCAGCCTCAGGTGGCAGGACAGGTTACTCACATCAAACTGTTCCTCTCCACCCTCTCCAGTTCTGCCACTATAGCAATAGAAGGAGACAACCAACTTTGACCTCTAGCCACACATATGCACACAAACATGGACGAGAGACAGATTCTTCCCGCATTCAGGACCTGAGATCTGGACTCATTTGCTACAGCGGCTTTCCTTGACCTGACTGTTACACCCTCACTCAACAACCCACTCTTCAGCCTCTCTGTCTACCTGCTCCTCTCACTGAGGTTTTACATTCTGCTTTTAGGTTTCCACCTTCACCTTCTCCTGGGCGTGACTCTACTACTGTTACCTATGTTAGTGGTCAGTGCCCCTCTTGGTTCTGCAGGCCCCCTTGGGAAGTCATCTCTCATCTCCAAAGAACAAAGTAAGGGGCAGAGGGAAGCACAGCTTGATGGTACAGACCTTGGGAGGCTAAGGCAGGAAGATGGACTGTTCAAGGCCAGGTCGGGCTACACAGTGAGTTTGAGGCTAACCTGGCCTACATAGCTAGACCCTCTCTTAAAGAAACAAGCCAACAGTAAGAGAAGTGTGCTAAAAGATCCAGGCTTTGATCTAGTGAGGCTTTAATCTTACCTGCTATGTGACTTCAGTTGCTTCATCTATAGAACATGGAAGGTCTGTCCTGAACTATAATAGTAACAGTTTGCAGGACCCTCGATGGCAAGGCTCATGAAGCCAGTTTCTTCAGGCAAGCACACAACACCAGGCAGTTCCTGAGATCTGACTGGGCACCTCAGCAAAGGTCGTCCACAGCAGAGGGGCCTGGAAGGTGGAGGCATGTGGTGGAGGAACTAGCGGCAGACCTGGGACTTGGGATGCTTGTGTTTGCTGCCTAGTGCTACCGTATCTTGCCACCTAGCCAGCCTCAACAGCAGCACCCTTCAGGGCTGTCACTAGGTACCTGTTATTCCACCCATGGCTACACATCAATCATTTTGACAAGCCAGGTGAAGCTGCCAGGAAACTCCCCCTGCCCTGGTGACAGACATACTATTATCTATTGCATTTGTTTTCTGTCCAACCAGAAGCCAAACCCATCCAGATATTTTACCAAAGGACACCCCAGTTCTGGGCACGCCTGCCCCTGGACAAGGCCTATACACGAGAAGATCGCTATTGTGGGAGAACAGGTGAGGTTATTCCACTAGAAGACCAACCACCTCGTGCGAAAGCTTGATTGTTGCCAGCTGAAAAGATCCCGTGAACAGACTCTGGGAGGAGATATATAAATGAGCCCGGAATTGGAGACTTCAGGTAGTTTTGGCTGTTCATTGCTCCACTTGGAGATGCTCCTAGAGAGAACCGCTCGAGGGAAGGCTTCGGGGCTCCGGATCCTGCTGAGGTTCCAGGTTCTGATTACTCCAGGTTCCAGCAGAAGAAATCCTGCTGATCACGCCAGGAGAATCGTTCCTTGGAACTGATATCCTTACGGTTTTGTTATTGTGTTCCTTAATCCTTTTTTCCTATTGTTTTGGTTAGTTGGGTTATAAGTGACGTACGCTCGATTAATAAGTTGTTAATAAAATATATTGGATAAGAAAATTGAGCCTACAGATCACCAAGCATATGACAGTAACAGTGACCTTTACTGGGATGCCCATCTATCTAGCTGCCAGGGAGGGGCTGGGCCAGATTGAGGCAGACAGCAGGGTCAGCCAGTAACAGCCAGTGCGGAGTTCTCATGTTCTGGAGCTCACTGTGGTCCTGTGGCCCCCCTGTCTCTAACTATCTGCTCTCCATAGCAGGCATTTTCTGAATGAGTAAAACCCATAATGTACCTGCAGTTAATCTGATCCAATTCTACTCCAGGCTAGCTCCTCTCCATAGGGGCATTGCTGGAGAGCGCTTTAAAATTCTCTCTCCCAGTGTGTCTGGTCATCAGCATCCATATTCTGGTAAATCTATCAGAGTCTAGACCATTAAGTTCACCTGTGGATCCTGTATTATACTGTCCAGGAGTGCCAGGCGTGGTTCTGAGTATGAGGACAGTGTAGAAGGACACAATGACCAATTATTAGTATTTTTTTTTAAACAAAAGGCTATCTTTCCCTTGAGGGTGAACATTTTTTTTTCACAAGGGTCTAACTTAGATCCTGTGACAGTTATTTCAGGATTCACAGCCTCTGAGGCCCCAGCTAGTCGGATATCATTATGAGACAGACTCTGACTCTCAAACAGAAGGGAGCCCTTGGTGGCTCCTAGCCTTGTGAGATGTGGCACAAAGGACTCTCGACCTCCTTCTGACTGGCCGAGCCTGGCATCAGAAGGATCCTGAGCTAACTCAGTAGCCTGGGATCTGGGATGTTGTTATTCCCTTCTCTTTTTTTTTTTTTTTAAACAAGAGGCCGCAAATCATAAACTCATTGATTTCCTATCAGGCAGACAGGCTCGGCCATGGCAGGAGCAAGCTGCTGGGCAGGAAGGGGAGGCCTGACTTGGCCTTGGGTTTTGCTGACTCATAGTAGAAGATGCTAATACTGGACCTGGCAAGGCTTGAAGCCCACAGGCAGAAGCCAGGGCCTCTGTGTTTGCCCAGCTGTTCTAACAGGCACTTGAAAATGAAAATGTTTTTGCTTCCCGGGGAACAACCAGCACAGCCAGAGCCTGTTTTCCTTCATTTTGGGTCTAGCTGGCTTTGGGCACCAACCTTTGGCATTGCTCCTCAACTCCAAAAGGACCTCCAGCTGTTGTCTTAAATCCACCACCACCTTGGGTTCAGGGGCATCAGGATTGGTTGATTAACTGCTGGAAACAACAGCTGGACTGCTGGACATACATTCCCCCCCTCCCCCAGATAAAGGCAATTATCCAATTTGGCCAGGCTGGCCCTGCTATGGGAGTCACCACACTCAGGGGCTCCTCAAGCAATGGTGGTGATAACTTCTTGGGACCACATACAAAACATGGGCTGAGACAGTGACGCAGCAGCCCACACCCTGACCAGGACAGCCTAAATGCTTATACTTCTTCCTGACCCCAGTTAGACCCAAAGCTCATGTCTTCGATCTTGTGTTCTAGTGTCTGCACCTGAGGAATGGATGTAGGACTCCCTGGGCCCCATTACCTCCTCCTCTTCCCAGTGTGGTCATATTGAAGAAATCCCTCTGATTTCACCATTACTGGCTATAATTTGCTTGCAATGGCTGGGTAGCCCTGCCTAGCCTATAGGGCTCCCAGAACCAGGCTTGTGCCCTGAAAACTCCAATATCACCCTGCAACTCCAGGTCACCCACGTGTGTAGCATTGACACCCTAAACACTTGCTTCCAGGGACTCAACCATCTTATACCAGGCTCCACATTCAGCTTTGAGAAATGCCTGCCTGTGTCCAGTCCTTCCCCTGAGCAGCCTGCCTAAAGCTCAAGCTTTATCCTAGGTGACAAAGGGCTGTTGGGAACACAACACAGGCAAGTGTCTTAGCTAAGGTTATTGGCCGTGTCTGTGCTAGACTTGAACTTGGTTCTGATCCCAGTGTAAAACCTTCAGGGATTGAGATGCCCACTAAGTTTAGGCCTGTGGGCACCTGCCAACTTTGAGCCCAGCTAAATGTTCATGCAGGGCTGGGGGTGGGGGGCGGGGGGGCGGGGCTGGGCTGTAGACTGACCTGCCCCCAGGAGGTGCTCATCACCTCTCATGCATGGTGGTCCCTTCCAGACACCTGGCTGTTATTGGCAAAGCCCTCATGAATCACACTCAAAGACAGGTGGGCACTACCGCCTCCTGTTATCCAGGTGGGCAAGCAGGAGCAGCTGAAGTCAAAGCTGGCCATGGCTCTCTACAGAAAACCCTCCAGTGCCACCTTAGCAGACCAGCAGACCCTCGGCGCTTTTGTCAAATGAATGAAATCCTGCCTTTCCCATATTTTTTGGGGTTTTAGAAGTACCTGGACCATTGACCTTCACAGTGGGAAAAGCCCACTGAGGTCAACCAAGGGAAGAACAGGAGGGGTGGTGGCTTCAGGGGATGGGTAAGTTGCCTGTGATTATAGTGTGTAGAGAGGGGACAGGCCTAGCCGACTCTGTGGCCAATGCTTGGGCTGACCTGAGAGATCCACAGGGGCAAAGATGCCTGCAGAGACACCCAGAACAAGCCACCCTTTGGGGCAGGTGCAGTAAGGTGCTGCCCATTCTGAGGTGTGCTCATAGAAGAGAGGGAGAGAGGAAGGGAAGGATGGAGGGAGGGAGGGATGGAGGGCTGGAGGGAGGGAGGGAGGGAGGGAGGGAGGGAGGGATGGAGGGATGGAGGGATGGAGGGATGGATGGAGGGAGGGACAGAGGGACAGAGGGAGGGAGAATGTGCGTATCAGGGGTTTTACCAGTTCACTCCCATGGACACTCATCTGGTCTAGCTGAGGAAGACAGATATGGTTCACAATCCCTCTCCCAAGAGGCAGGCTTACAGGGGTGCATTCCCCAAGATGCTATGATCCCCGCCACTGCCCCCGCCCCCTGCTCCTCCCACCTGCTGGCTGGCTGGCTGGCTGCCTTTTGCTCTCTCTCCCATCTCTCCTCTTATCCTCTCTTGCCATTTCTCTTTGGTCCTCCCCTCCTCTTGTCTTGCTGAGTTTCTGCTCATCTGCTCCCCTCTTCCTGTTTGTGGGTCTGATTTTGGGCTCTCTCCCTCTGCCCCCTTCCTACATCTCTGACCCTGTCTCTCTAGGCACGATGGTGTCTTGTTTACTGTTTTTTCTCTCAGGCCATCTTTGTCCTTTGTCCTCTCTCTGTCTCTGTCTCTCCCCCGTCCCCCAATCTCCTTTCCATCCTGTCAGGACCCACATCCCTGTGTCCCCCCACCCCCACCCTGTCCCCAGCTCCTGCTCTGAAGAAGAGCTCCCTGTGGCTAGCCAGCAGGTTGTGGAAACACCCAGGGCCTCATAACCTGAAGGGCAGGATTGATGAGAAAATAAATTCCTGATTAGTGTTTTAATTTTGAGGATCTTTGGAGGAGACTGAGCAGCAAGGGAGGCTGCTGGAGAAACCTGTGTTATTAAAGCTACAAATCCTCCCTTGCCAAGAGGCTGGAGGAGAACGAACGGGGGATGTTGAGGCACAATAAGGGTGAGCAGAAGAATGAATGGTCCTCACCCCCTCCCCAAAGGAGGCTCCTGGGAGAAGCAGTCTCACTTGGTCCTGTCCTCTTGTCTTCTGACCTCTATTAGGCTTGGAGAGCATTGGCTCTGGGACAGGGAGATGGAAGGAGCTAGCTGAGCTCCACTCTCTCCACACCGGCAGGTGCCCAGGGGAGTGTAAGAGTTTATCAGCCTTGGGCTATGTAAGAAATGGACAGCCCGGTTGTCAGACTGCTACGATTGGGTTCATTCTTGTTTTGGCTCTGTGCCACCACTTCCCCATGTGCTGGGTGGTAAGTAGAATCTTCTGCTCCAGGGATGAGGATGGCATGAGCTCACACACACACACACACACACACACACACACACACACACACACACGGGTCAGTCATGGGAGGCATGTGTTAAATACAGCTGTTACCCTTGCTCATCCCACATGTAACCTCCTCCTCCATTCTCTCCAGTGCTGGGTTACAGCATCATTTGGCCGCTCCTAGATTTTGGCATGGGCACGTGCATAGGATCTGAACTCGGGTCCTTTTACATAGCAAGCACTCTTATCCACTGGCCACCTCCCAGCCTCTGTTTCAAGCATTTTGAGGAGCCTCCATGTTGCCCACCCCGTAACAGGTTTGTCAGCTATAGATGCAGAGATTACAATGCTCCAAAGAGGCAAAGGGAGACTGAACTCTAGCCCCCTACAGGGAGTATACACGCCGCCTCCGCCATTGGAAGGCCTTTCTGGGAAAGGGAGCCGGCTAGTGCTGGGCTGGAAATTGTGGGTCCAGCTCAGGAACAGGCATGGAGGTCCCTTAGGGTGAAGGTTAGAGAGCAGAGTGACCAGGCAGAGGGCAATGTGTCCAGAGTCCTGGATAGGCCTGGGCTCCCACTGCATATCACTGGGCAACAGGGCTTAGTCATTTGATTCCCAAACAACCCTGCCCTGAGATCTATTTTTGTAAAGAGAGCTGGAGTCAGGACCCAACTCTGCAAATTCAGGGGCGCATGGCCCTCGCATGCCCTCATGGAGTATTTTCCTCTTGGTTAATTTTAATTGTTAAAGACTGTGTTTGAGCCCAGTCTTTTCTCTGGCAGCTCCAGGGCAGAGGCCCAGGGAGGGAGCCCATGGTCTGGGATGGGTTGAGGGGCCTAGTTGGTTCAGCCTGACTTTTCTGCTTCCCTTGGGAACTTGTGCCCAACCTGGCTCCATCCTTGGGGTCAGGGGACATCTGGCTGTAGTAGTCTCTTGGCTGATTTTGCTAGTGTAGAGTGCATGGCAGACAGGGTGGATTAGAAGCCCACTGCTTGTGTTCCAAGGTGTGCTAGGCTGCTTTGGGTCACCTGACTTTGGGAAGTGCCATTCTCTTTCTCTGTCCCCATTTCCTGCTCTGCAAAGTAGAGATATAAATACACCCTCCCCCAACCACTGTAAGTTCAAGGTCAGCCCAGACTGCATAATGAGATCCTGGCTCAGGAAAACACCATATGGTAAAACATTTCTCTTGGATAACTATCCAGACTGGCCTCCACACCCAGGGGAATACCTTGTCGTACCTGCTGCTCCGGCTGTCCTGGCTGTCCCCTTATTTAGGGTCTTCTAGACATGATTGTGGTCAGCACTTGTTTCTTCTCTGGCCTCAGCCTGCCTAAGTCTCATCAGTAACCCTTACCTCAGTCCCTCACGACACCAAAGCCACCAGTCACTCAGCAGTCCCCACACCTCATGGAATTATGCCCCCAGGAGCTCTGGCAGTCCTCCAGCTGTCCCCCACACATGTCAGCACTGTCACCCCATTTGTAGAAGAGAAGAATGAGGCTCGGTTCCTGTTGTGAGGATTCAGTGCCTGGGGAAGATATAAACACTGTCTACCCCGTCCCCCACAAGGTCCCAATGACAAACCATGGCTCACTCCAGGGAACCAATGACTTTATTGGGCTTAGAGAGCATGGATAAAGGGTTTCTGACAGGAGCAGGGTGACCCCAAATCAACCACACTGCAAAGTCTCCACCCTGTATGGGTGATGGCTTTCCTGAGTCCTCTTCCACGTACTGGAGTCCTTCCCTCCGGCCGCCCATTCTTCCCTAGCCATATATTCTAGCTCCTTCTGATGTCCCCGACCATGTTAGGCAAAATTGCATGTCAGTGGCTGGATACTCAGGTGAGCATCCCTGCCTCTCATTCTGGGAGGAAATACCAAGTCCATGGCCCCTTGTGGATGGATGCTTGGCAGTAGGAACACCTGATCTCACTAAAATGGCCACAGTCTGGCCGTGAGGAAGGCACCTTACAGAACTTCCCATGGGTGAGTTGTCTGCCGGTCCTTCACTGTGTGGAAAGTGTGCAGGGATTGTGAAGGGGCAGCATTCACACAGATGGGAGCAGCTGCAGGTAGGCGACCAGGGGCTCTGTAAGCAGAGCAAGGAGAAGAGGGAGGGGATGGGAGGTGGGAGGATGAAGCCTGAAGCAGAAACCCAGATGCCAGAAAATTCAATCTGCCATTCCGTTGATGTTTGTGGCAAGAAGATACTAGCCCTTTTGGTAAGAGGTCCTGAGCCCACAAATTACCTAGTTCCATCCCTAGACCTGTGTGCTGGTGCATGCTCAGAGCTGAGTTGTCCCTCAGCTGTTGGTAAGAAGGGAAAACTGTCTTAGTGATCCCTGGACTTCAGGGAGGGAGTTCAACCTCTCTGTGCCTTAGTTTCCTCACCTACAAGGTAGAAGAACCTTGCGGGGGCCCGACTGAGGATCAGATGGAGGTCTCTGCACGCAGCTGTTGTGACCGGATCTGAGCTCCTATGTGCTGCCTGGAGTTCAGCTCCTGTCCACGCAGCCATTTCCTGAAGAAAAAGGGAGGCGGGACAGGCATCCCAGCAGCACTTCCTGCTTCCGTGGATGACCTTAGGCCGAGCCAGCCCTTCTGGGAAAGGGCCACAGGAATGTGGACAAGGAACCACTTAGGGGTCTCAGAGTGTTTCTACAGGGGTATGGTCCCCCTGCAAATAGAGGGAGCTGTTCCAGGGAGGGGTGAGCCTCCAGGAAGAGGCCCCTCACCTCTGAGCTGGGAAGGAAGCTGAAGCAGGAGGCAGGAAGGCCCTGGGCTGTGGCTGTGCCTGTGCCTGCCGCTGCTGCAGCCAGTGTCCTGGGATGACCGTGGCTGAGGACTGGCTGCAGCCTCACTGACTATCCCTGACCTCCCTAGGGACAGTTCATAGACTGCCAGGGACAACTCAGCTCTGAGCATGCGCCAGCACACACCCGCATTCCCATGTTTGGGACTCCAGGGGTAATTTTCCAATGCCAAAGGGGTGGGCTCCAAAGCCTACTTGGACTGACATTGCACCCCTACCCTCAGAGACTGGTGACCTCCCAGATCTTCTTTGACCTAGCTGAGCTTCAGTTTCTGCTTCCTTAAAATGGGTCCAGGCAGCATCCACTCCCTGGTGCTGCTAGAATGATGAGATGAGTAGGGTAGAGAGCTCTATGTGGCCAGGGCTTCAGGAATATGAGCATCTCCCTGCTTCATCAAAAGTAGGGAAATCAGGTGAGAGAGATGCTGGGCAGCTGGGAGGAATGGAGAACAGGAGAGAGGGAAGAAGGGAGGAAGGGAAGCAGGCAGGGAGGGAGGGAGGGAAGGTTAAGAAGAGGGAAAAGGAGGAGAGATCGCTCAAGGATGTGGGACTTGTTAGGAGGAGATACGGGAGGAGACCTGGAGCTGGCTGATTCCAGGTCTTGAGACCACTCCCTCTCCTCCCTCTCTCCACCCTTATTTGACAAGTCCCAGAAGTGGGAGGGGGAGGGGAGGGGACCCTAGAGCTGCCCTGCCGAGGTCCCTTTTCTACTTTGTAAGTTCTTTGGTAATTTCATCAGCGAATCAATGCATTTAGATCATATCCCTTCCTCACTCTCTACTCCGACTCTTCTACTTCTCCCAACTCTATGTTCCTTCTTCCTCTCCCGCTCCTCTTCCTTCTGCCCTCCTCCTCCTCCCTCCCTTTCTTCCTCCTTTTTCTAAACCACTGAGTCCAGTTAGTGCTTCCTGTAATGCACACGAGTGTGGGACCATCTGCTGGAGCACGGACAACCTGCCAGTGGCCGCGCCACTCCCTTCTCCAGAAGCCATCAACCTGCACTAGCTCTCAGCATCCATGCTCGAGTGTTGATTGGCTTGATCTTATGTGGATCTTGTGCCAGTTAGCACGGCTACTGTGAGTTCATAAATCCAGCAGCTTTGTCATGTCTGGAAGACACTAACTTCACAGCAGTCCTCCACAGCCTTTTGGCTCTTACAATCTTTCTGTTGCCTCATCTTCCGTGTTCCCTGAACCTTGGAGGGTGGTAGAGATGGGTTCCTTTTCTACTTTTAAATAGTTTTGTTCTTCCCACTTCTGAGGCCTCTATCTATCTATCTATCTATCTATCTATCTATCTATCTATCTATCTCTATCTCTGTCTCTCTGATACACACACAGCCATACAGTCACATATGCCTTAGTATGGAGTCTGACTTGGAGTGAATTCTCCAAGTGCAAATGAAATAGTTTTAGCCCTCCTGGTGATGCTAACAGCCCTTCATCTTGCATCTTGGAGCCATTTGGTGTGTGTGTAGTGAGATGAGGGTGGCTAACATTTGAGATTGGCTTAGGCCTTCAGAAACAGCTCATTGGCGAGACTCTGGCAAAGGAGGGGCCTACACACGGTAAGTAGAGGGGGCTGGTGCACAGAGAGATTAAGAAATCTAAGCAAGTTCATGCAGGACTGGAGCACAGGCTGCCTAGCTTCCAGGGTGTGGTCACAAGCCTGTTCTCTGCCCCTCTGTGAAAACAGAGAGAGAGAGAGAGAGAAAAAAAAAAAGACTGCTTTCCTCAAGGCTTCAAGCTGACAATTAACCCCAAATATTCCCCATAGGATTAGCAATTATTAACTAAATCTCTAGGGAGCCAACGAAACCCAAGGCAATGATAGCAGCCCCATAAGAGCCTCCTGGCTGCTGCCGGAGCTCAGGCTCAGCAGTGAGCCTCAGGTGTGTGGCTAACTAACAGGGAAGGACTATCGGACACGGATGACGCTTGCTGGTGTCCCAAGCTCATTTTCCTCATTTATTTTAATTAATTAGCTAGTTGTGTTATGATATATGTGTGTTCACACGTGCATGCAGGTGCACATGTCTACATGAATATACTTAAATGCTAGGACATGAAGTGACCAGGACATCCAGTGTCCTCCCTTGAGGAAGGGTTTGTCATTATAATTTTTTTAAAGCTAGGGTGGTGGCTGTCAAGTCCCAATGATTCTCCTGTTGCCTCCCCTGCCACTCCCAGCCTCACTCCAACAGTGTGTATATGTGTGAGAAGGGGGTGGCGAATCCATTCTTTCCTGCCATGTACATTCTCCCAACCATCCCTTCTCAGGAGGAGGCAGCAGGCTCCTGAAGCCATCCTAGCTGCATTGTGTGGTGACGGTGGCTATTCTGCATTTCTCATACAACCTGCCATGCATTTTGGGTGCTAGGACCCTCACCATGCAGGGTGCATAATGGAGGCCAAGGACACACAGCCAAGAAGGGACAGAGTCTGTAACTCTGTCAGACTCTGGAGCCATGTCTGGACTGCTGTCCTGGTGGCTGGGACACAGGGACACACTCCTCTACTTTGTTTACTGCTTTGACCCCCAGTGAGTGGGGATCCTAGGTTTTGTTCCACTACTCGGATGACCCAGGCAGGCTCAGTTTGGTCACAGTTCCAATTCTTATTGGCTTCTTTGCTCACTGGCTGAGGGCTGGGTACCTGGCCAAGTATGAACAGGAGCCAGGAGAGTCTAGCCCCAGCTCTGCCTCTGTCTAGCTATGGAACTGTAGGGAGAGAAGAGAGAGAAGAACTCCCTCCCTGAGAGGCAGTGAGTGCCCCAGCTGTGCTGAGCCCTCTTCATGTTTGCACAAGCTTTTAGAATCTAAGGCATCTCTCTAGCACGCTTCAGGATGGAACGCTGGCAGCATGCATCTCTAAAAACAAGTTCTAGGCTTCTTCTCCATCCTTGAGCCTGTGTATCTGTCAGCTCTTGCTGGTGGCAATGCTGCAAAACAAATCATCCTGGCCACAAGCCACTCACAGACACAGGCATTTAGCCTCATGTTGCTCTACCTTCAGGTGACTGTCCATTGTGCCTCTGGTCCTGAGCTCATGGACAGGCTCAGCAGGGTGCCTCTCTTGCTGCCTGCAGGTCACACTCTCAGGTTCAGCATACAGGAAGTTGAAGGACAGCATCACACCAGTTGAATGATAGCAGCTGCTCAGGGAAACCTTATGTTCACATCACAGTGTCAGGGACCAGCTCTGTCCACAGGAGCAGATCCCTTTCCCATGCTCTGTCCTGTCTGTCCAAAGCCATGCCCATTACTGGTAGTGCTGGAGTCCTTTCCATGTGAGGAAGGCAAGCATCCTTGAGCCACAAAGCAGTAAAACCCAGAGGGAAGACGCCAGCTTCAATTTACAAATACAAGTGACCCTTTTCCATCACTGCTGACTGGGGTCTCCTTTACCCTCCCGGGTTCAAATGTTGAGGGAAAGGAGTCTCGGGCAGTGATAGGAGCTTCTGGGTCATCAAAGGATGGGAGATGATTGTTTGGCCTAGGATAAGACCAAGTCCTCCTGGCACCTGCCTCAGTAAGTCCCCTCCTGTGGATTCTGGGAGTGCCAGGCCTTCCCTCCCTCCCCTCCTCTGGACAGCCAGACCTGTGGAGCACAGGCAGACAGGGCTATCCTGCTGCATCGAGCTCCTGGCAATTCAGCTCCACAAACAACTCCCCACAAGAAGAGAAGCAAGTGGATGCCTGCCTTGTGAAAAAACGTCTCACACCCAAGCAGCAGCTTACCATGGGCAGCCAGCCGCTTACAACATGGGGACAAAGGTAACACTCACGCAGCTGTAGGCAGTTGAGAGGGCTGTGGGAAGGGCAGGGGGCAGAGCTGAGTGTACCTGGCCTGGGCCAGTATGATCTGTGAGGTAACAATAATTTCCTTTTTTGGCCTCAGTTTCCCCACCTGTGGTGTGAGTGAGTGGCTCAGGAAGACCCTTCTAAGCAGAGCTGCTTTGGTCCAAAGATTGGATTCTCATGGCTGAGGGTGTGGCTCAGTTAGTGAAGTCTGTGTACATAGAATCCTGGCTTTGATCCCCTGCCCTTCATAAAAACAAGTGGAGTGATGTACACCTATAGTTGCAGCATTTAGGAGGATCAGAAATGCCTTTACTTTTGAGACCTGAGTAAAAAAATTAAAAAGTTCTGAACCAGCCCTAGTGGCACATGCCTTTAATCCCAGCACTTGGGAGGCAGAGGCAGGTGTGAATTTGAGGCCGGGCTGGTCTACAGAGTGAGTTCCAGGGAAGCCAGAGCTAGTATATAGAGAAACCCTGTCTTGAAGAACAAAAAGACAAAACAAAACTAAACAAAAAATTGAAATTTCTCACCCTTTCCTTTCTTCTGTCCCGTTCTCCAACACTGAAGATGCCAGTGTATATGTACCATGACCTCCTCGTTATCAATGCATGCTCTCTCTTAGCGCACGGGCTGCTGGACTACAGGTGGGTCACAGACAGGGCAGTTAGTGTCCTCACTCCAACTGTCACTATCCATGAGCAAACTCCAGGCCCAGACACTGGCTCCAGAGGCCTCTAACTAAGGCTCTAGAAAAAGGGAGGCTTTTTCAAAAAGTCACCCAGTTTCCAGACAGAGGCTGCCCTTGTACCCCACATTCAGCTCTATGTGTCCTCTCGGTGTTCCTAGCCCAGGGTGCCCAAGTGTCTGCAGGGTGCTGCTGGAGTTCACCCCTCCACAGAGGAGCCCTCTCTCTGGATGCTGGTTGCCTCCTTTTTGACAAAGGTCAACACTAGCTCAGCATTTCCAGGCAGGGCTATGAGGAAGGTGGATTCCAGCTCCATGCTGCCTCAGCCCCTCATTGGTTCCTCATCCCTGGGTGCTCCTACCTTTTGTCAGACACCTCCCTCCCCAGGTTGGTCTCATGTCCCCTGAACTCAGAGAGCAGTGTTATAACCTGATGCCTGCATCCAAATTGCATCCTTCAGCCGAAGGCCTGTGGACAGATGTTTAAAACAATTAAAAGACACACACACCCCTGCTTGGAAAGACCAAGAGAGAAGAGCAGTTGCCAGAAACTTCCAGAACCTTTAGAGATCAATAATACAGAGAAAGAGATACCCGAAGGAGCCTTTAGCATGGAAACCCAGCCTACTAGAGACCACCCAGAAGCTGATGGAAGGCTTTACAGTTCTCAAGCCAGTGGTGGGTGTGTACGTCTGTGCAGGGCAATCAACATGCATCGGTGTATACAGATGCCAAGAATGCATTCACACATGCACGCATTCCTCCCAGATCCCTTGAGCACCTGGGTAGACATGAAAGCCATTCTGAATACTAGGGCATTGAGGCCAACAGTGTCCTTGGTCTACTCATCTAGAGAGTGTGGGGACGGAGCAGAAGAAGCAGGGCTTGAACTCTGAAAAATGGGGCTACTGTACTCCCTAATGGGTGGGCCAGCAAATGCAGGAAGGAAGGAAGACCTGGTGGGGAAACACGATGACACTTGGTACCAAGAAAGACCTGGGTCTTCTGTATGCCCTCGGGAGGAGTCACTTGTGGGCTCCTGTGTCTCTAACTCCCATAAGCAGCCCCAGCCTCCATCATCAGGATCCCTGGCCCTCCCAGTGGGAGTGTGGGAGCCTGCAGGGAGCCCAGACAGCTGCTGACACCTCCCCTCAGGCTAGAGGGAGAACATCCCAAAGATCTCCCAAAGGACCAGGCTCTTCTCTGATTCTAACTGGATGAGCATATCTTGGCCCTGCCCCCCCCCAGTACCTCCACAAAAGGCCCCTGTGACTCAGTTGGGCAGCCTCAGCTCTCTCAGTGAAGCTTGGGAACAGCCAGAGAACCATGAAGGGTCCCACCACTTCTGTCCCCCTGCAGCTGAGCTCCCAGCCTCATCACCAAAAGAGCCCTGCAGGAAGGAGCTGGGCAGCCCAATGGTCTGCCATTAAGGCTCACTCAGCCTCTGTTGTCCGGGTCTGCATATGCAGTGGCATGGTGACTTCTCAGTCACTGAGCAAGGCTCACCCTTTGTCTGCCTGTGTTTGAGAGGCCTCATTGTCTGGGGCCATAAATCAACCTCTTTAATTATCGCCAATGACATGTTTTGGCAAGAAGATAGCTGGCTCGGCTGAGAATGGAGTGAGGGGGTCGACTGCAAATATGCTTAAAACTGTGCCCTGCCCTGAGGTTCAGAAGCGCCTGCTCAAAGGGCAGAGGTCACTCAGAGCGATGTCCTTGTGAGTGGCAGAAGACTGGGGCTGGGACTCTGGTATGGATGGCTCTAGAGCATTAAATGTACCAGCTACAAAGAAATAGGGAAACCAGCCTCGAGGACAAGCGACTGCTTCCCCTCCCCCTCCCCTCTTTCCTCCTCTCTCTCCTTCCTTCCTTGGCTCCTAACTTGTCACTTCAGTCTCCCTCCCTCTCTCCTCCCCTCTGCCCTCCCTCGTCTTTCCTTTGGTAGAGAACTCTGCCCTGAGCTTCTTGCATGGCTGACTCCTATTGCTAAGCTCCCAGATGCCAGGCTTGTGCTTGGACTCAACCACAGCCTGGCTCTGGGCCCAGGTGCTTCCGGTCTGGCTGACAGACCTGGCATTTTGGTGAGAGCCAGTACTGACCACAGATTCCTGAAGCTTTGTTGTGGCTCTGGCTGAGTGTAGGGAGTGAGTGAGGTTCTGAGGGAATATATATTGCTGACTGGGCACAGCCATGTCAAGGAGGCCAGGGCCTTAGCCCCCATGGCAGTTGCGGAGCCTCCGAATGAGGCTCAGAGGGAAGGAAAAGCCTTGCTTGGCTCCAAGTGTAAGTGTTGACTGTGTGCAGAAAATGTCTACAGTAGATTCCTCTCCCACAGTTTAAGGACTGAAGACTGTTTCTGCTGAGATGTAACAAACTCCATTTCCTTGTTGAGCTGTACATAATAATCCCAACTCCTTATTTATCTGTATGCAATAACCCTGCCTCCCAGCTCAACTGTATATAATAAATGCTCTGAGGGCACCGTGACTTCTCCCGCAGAGAGCCAAGTCCATCCAATCCCAGCTTTTACATACATATGTCTGTCTGTCTGTCTTTTCCTCATTCCCTCTCCACCCACTAGGTCAGTCCCAGAAGCCCTGCTGAGTGCAGCAGTTGAGCTTGAGAGACTGACCCCTTCGGCCTTGCCCGTTCTTGGAGACACTAAGCAACTGGCCCCAGGATCTTTCATTCACAAACCAACCATGCCTGAGCCAGGGACCATGTTAGCCCTTTGGAAGTTCACACGCCACTGGCTTTTGTCACACCAGACCAGGAGCTGCACAGCAAGGACCAGCTACTGCCTGAGTCAGCTGACACAATTAACCTGAATCTACTTGTGTGATCCTTCCAGACCTCCCTACGAAAGCCACAGTAGGGGCTCCTGTCGATGTGTCTCCCCTCTCTGCCTCCTGATCCGGCTGGCACTTCCTCAGGTGGCTCTGGGCAGTGTGGCCCTGGGTGGGGTGGCCTACACCCTTCTGTTGGACACTAACAGTAACAGGCCTTCCAAACGGATACTGTTCTGGAAGTCTCCGCCTCCTCAGATCTATCCCCTCCCACAGCCAAGCTTTTAAAGCAAGGCTGTAGAGTAATCAGGCCCTGTCTGCCGCAGTGATGGTGATGGGACAGGGGAGAGTGTGGGGCTCCTACCCATGTGTTTGAAAGGGCTGGCATGTAGTTCTCAACAGCTGCACAGGGGTCATGGGCCTTCTAAGCAAGGACACAGCCCCACAGAGGCCAGGCAGCCAAAGCGGGGAATGAGCTTCTGGTAAGTCCTGGGTCCATGTGGCTGGGGTATAGACAAGAGCCCCCAGCGGGACCCTGGAGAAGGCTAAAGACGAGGGTTCAACACACCTTGCAGCATGGAGGCTTCCAAGTTGATACCAGGCAACTAGAGGGACGGGGGCTGAGCCTGTTGGATGTATGATCCCTGGGTACTTTTCCCTTCGGCCACAGTCCACTTGGCTGCTGTCTTGTGTAGGAGACACGTGCGTTACCAGTCCCCATTTTCCACTCAGTTCCAGCCTTGACCATGTAAACCCTCAGTAGATCCCATCTTTGCTGAGTCACTCAAACAGCTGCCTTTTCTACCGGGACCCTGACACCGAGTCACTCCTGCTAGTTCTCTGTTCTCCACTCTCCAAGCAATGGGGTGGGGAAGAGGGACAGGGCCATTGGAAGGGGGGACAGGGTCTCCAGAGGCCTGAGAGAGTCTTCCATCCCCATTTCCTGATGGGCTAAGCTGGACCTCAGGAACAAAGAGGAGGGCCACTTTGCACTGACTTGGAAGGAGGGCTGAACATGGAGAGGCTCAGCACTGGCATGGCTGAGCAAAATCCTTTAGAAGTCAGTTGAGGAAGGAAGTGACCTCACTGGACTTCCTGTGGCCTGGGGTAGCATGAAGGACACAGGATGTTAGGAAAGGCACTTTTGGGGGTGAGACACATTAACGGAAATACTTGCTCAGTTCATTCATTCACTCACTTGTTCTTTTACTCACTCATCCATTCACTGATTCATCCACTCGGTCATCTATTCATTGATGCATTCACTCACTCATCCAGTCAATATGCTGTGTATGCCTGCCATGTTCTGCAACATCTCGGCTCTCTGTCACTGAGGAGTTTAGAGAGATGTCCTGTAAGTGAACATGGAAATAATGTCGTTGACTGACAATGTCAGGAAGTGAAGGCAGGATGACAAGGAAACAGGCCAGGAAAACATAAAAAGCTCTGAGGGGTAGGCATGACAGGGCATCCAGGGGATGCTTTTTTGTGGGGTGACAGGAACATGCGGATGGGCTGTGGGGTAGCTGGAGGGCACTCTGGCAGTGAAAACTGCAGATGCAAAGGCCCTGTGGTAGGAGCCTGTGTGGTTTAGGGCAGAGCAGCAGGGAGGATGTGGCCACAGTGCTGAAAGTAGAGGGAGGGGTTGGGGTGAGGGTGGGGAGGTCCATATGGGGTCTCCTGGAACAGAGGAAAGCTTGGGATTTATGATGATCTACATGGAGAGATCTGGAGATAGTGAGGATGTAAAAAAAAGAGGGGATGGCTAAATAGTCAAAGTGATACTTATATGATGCATTATCTGTTTTATGGAAAAACTATGCCAAGTGCTATGTGAGGTAAGGATGGCTAACCAAGGGCCAGAATCCCTTTTGCACGGAATATGTGGTTTGGTAAGAGAGGTGGTTCTTGCACATTTGTAATGGTTACCTCTCTCCTGTATTCATGTGTGCAGGCGTGTGCACGTGTGCTTGTGTGCTTGTGTGTGTGTGCGTGCGTGTGTGCGTGCGTGCGTGTGTGTGTGTGTGTGTGTGTGTGTGTGTGTGTGTGCATATGTGGAAATCAGTCTCAAGCATCAACCTTCAGGAGCCAGGAGGCATTCCGTTTTTTGTTTTTTAAAGACAGGGTCTTCTATAGAAGAACTTAAATTCACAACATGGCTGCTCTGGTGAGAGATCACATCCAAAGACCCTCCAGGTCTACGTGATCTGGTGGGAGTAAAGATACCCCTTTAATCCCAGGAGACAGAGGAAAGCAGATCTCTGGGTTCAAGACCAGCTTAGAGAGATAGAGACATCATTTAAGGTCAGGTTCTGGGAGTGCAGCTTTAGCCACCAAAAGGGATCTGGGCAAAGTTGGAGAGCCGGATATTGTCCAGGTAACTTTAAAGACTGCTTATTGACTTAGGATATTGCTCCAAGATTGTGGCTCCCAGCATGCACAGTGACTGCTGAACAAGCAAGTGGCTATGCCTTTGACTCCAAAAGGCCAGCATCATTGTTTCCCCAGCAAGAGGAGGGATCCTGGCTACCAGGTATGCACAGTTCCAACCGCTAGTCCATGGCTCTATTAGCCTTCCAGAGGAGACCTGCTGGACCTCAGGATCATACAGGCTAAACACTCCTACGCCGCTTCCCTGCCCATAGGTTCACCTGGGACACAGCTAGCAGAGCAGAGTTGTGAGCCATTCACTGAGATCCAGCCTTCAGCTCACTTGCCTATCCACCACCCCGAGGAGGGCTGTTGGACCTAAAACACATCCAGCCTCTAGTACACAGCTCCTCCCGCATGACAGAGAAGCACAAGGAACAGCCAGCCAACACTAGAGACAACCAGACGGCTAAAGGACAATGTAAGAACACAATCAACAAAAGCCAGAGCAATATGGCAGCACAAGAACCCGAGTATCCTACCACAACATGCCCTGGAGATCCTAGTGCAGCTAAAACACAAGGAAATAACCTTAAACCTGTGCTTATGAAGATATGAGGCCTTTAAAGAAGAAATGGATAAATCTCTTAAAGAAATGCAGGAAAATACAATCAAGCAGATACAGACCCATTAAAGAGGAAATGAAAAAATCACTTAAAGAAATACAGGAAACTATGATCAAACAAGCGAAAGAAATGAATAAAATCATTCAAGACCTGAAAATGGAAATAGAAACAATAAAGAAAACACAAACTGAAGATATCCTGGAGATGAAAAACTTAGGGAAGAGAACAGGAACAACAGAGGTAAGCATCACCAAAAAAATTTTAAAAAGATAGAGGTGAGAATCTCAGGCATAGAAGATACAATAAAAAAAAATCAATACATTTGTCAAAGAAAATGTTAAATCTAAAAAATTCCTGACACAAAACATCCAAGAAATCAAAGACACAATGAAAAAGATGAAACCTAAGAATAATAAGAATAAAAGAAAGAGATGATTCCCAGCCCCAAGGACCAGAAAATATTTTCAACAAAATCATAGAAAATTTCCCCAACATAAAGAAATGCCATTAAACATACAAAAGTCTTATAGACCACCAAATAGATTAGACTAGAAAAGAAACAACCCAGATGTCTCTCAACTGAAGAATGGATAAAGAAACTGTGGTACATGTATACAATGGAATACTACTCAGCTATTAAAAACAAGGAAATCATTGCCATTCAGGCAAGTGGATGGAACTAGAAAATATCATTCTGAGTGAAGTAAGGCAGAGTCAGAAAGACAAACATGGTATGTGTTCACTTATAAGTGGATATTAACCATATAATACAGGATAACCATATTACAATCCACAGACCTAAAGAAGCTAAGTAACAAGGAGGGCCCAAGGGAGGAAGCTTAATTCTCACTCAGAAGGGGAAATAGAATAAACAGAAAAAGCAGATGAAGAGAGGGAACAGGGAGGAGAGGGAGTGGGGATGGAAATGAGGCTGTGGATTGGATGCGGGGACAGGAGGACAGAGGACTTGGAGAGAGAAGAGAAACCAAGGCAGCGAGGACATCTCTGAGGCAAGCTGGGGACCTGTGACAGGGTGGGCTCCTGGGAGGATGTGAAGGTGACTCTAGCTAAGACTCTTAGTCGTAGAGACTAAAGAGGCCAACCTCCTAGTCAGACAGGAATTCTAATGGAGGGAGGGGAACACCCACAAAAACTTTGACCCAGAATTTATCCTGCCTACAAGATGTGCAGGCATAGAGATAGAGCAGAGATGGAGGGAATGTCCAACCTGAGACCCACCCCATGGGAGAGAGCTGACCCCTGACACTATCTGATACTCTGCTATGTTTGCAGACAGAAGCCTAGCACAGCTGTCCTCTGAAAGGCTCCACCCAGCAGTGGATTGAAACAGGTGCTGAGATTCACAGCCAAAGGTTAGGAGGAACACGGGGAGCCTTGTGGAAGAGTGGGAGGAAAGACAGAAGGATCTGGAGGGGATGAGAACTCCACAAGAAGACCAACAGAGTCAAATAACATGGGCCCAGGAGGGACTTATGGAGACTGAAGCACCAACCAAGGACTGGACTCCCTACACATATGTAGTCTATGGCAGCTTGGTCTTCATGTGGGTCCCCTAGTAAGGGGAGCAGAGATTGCCTCTGACAAGAACTTTGTTGCCTGCTCTTTTTTTTTTTTTTTAAATCACTTCCCCCTGGCAGAGCTGCCTCACCAGCCACAGGGGAAGAGGATGCACTTGGTATTGATACAGCTTGATTTGTTGAGGTGGGTTGGTGAGGGAAGACTCTCATTTCTGAGGATTAGGGGAAGGGGCATAGGGGGAAGAAGGGAGAAGAAGACTGGGAGGAGAGGATGTAAAGTGAATAAATAAAATAGAAAGGAAGGAAGGAAGGAAGGAAGGAAGAAAGAAAGAAAGAAAGAAAGAAAGAAAGAAAGAAAGAAAGAAAGCTTAGATCCAGGCATGGTGGCACACCCCTTTAATCCCAGCACTCAGGATTGTAGCATTCAGGCATGTAAATCTCTGAGTTCTAGCCAGTGCTCTTCTGGCACTTTGACTGAGTCAGTGAGTTGAGAGGCAGTGCAGTGGCGTTGAGTTTGTGGCAGTTCAGTCTATGGAATTCAGAGGCAGTTTTACTGGGCGAGTTTTACAGAGTCAGGTTGAATGAGGGATCAAACTAGACACAAGTGAAGACAGAATAAAACAGAGAATGAGAAGGAGCCAGAAGATTAGAACAGATTGCCAGAGTTAGTTTGAGATCAGGCAGAGCAATCCAGTCAGAAACCAAGAGAGAAGCCAGATTGAAGTATCAGCTTGAAGAGGAATTTGAGCCAAAATGGCTGAGTTGAACCAGGCAGCCAGAGTTCAGAAAGAATTAGAAAGGGTGAGCTTATTCAGCAGTAGGCTTAGATTAGGTTGTATGGAGCCTACAAGCTTCCAGGACTAGGCCTAGGTTAGCAGACAGGGGCAGTAAGCCTTCAAGACAATTAGATAGGGGGATAAAGGCTACTTTAACAGCCTCTCTCTGGCCTGGAGTTGTCTCAGTAGGCTGGCTGGCCGGCCAGTGAGCTCCAGAGATCTGCCCGTCACTCCCTCCCCAGCACTGGAATTACAAGCCTGTGACACGACTTTTTTCTTTTCTTTTTTTAACATATGGGTTTTGGATATGGAACTCAGGGCCTGGGGCTTGCTAGACAAGAGTTTTACCGGCTGTAAACCCCACACCAGTTTCCTTGTGCGGTTCCCACAGCAATCACATGACAGAATGGCATTATCTCTCCACTTCATAGATGAATAAATATATCAAGATCTAGCATCAGCCACTTATTTGCTCAAGGTCACATAGTAGGGTGCAGAGCAAGGGATCAGTGTCCAGCAGACTGGGAACTGGGGCAAAGGGCTTACCTGCCACCACAGCACAAGTCGTAGAGGTGACAAGTGTTCTTAGAATGAACCAAAGCATGGAGGTCCTAAAACAGAGTGTTTGCTGCAGCAGGGGACACTGGGATGGGCTGCAGGGACCAGGCTGGCCATGGCCAGTAGGGAGTGCCAGAGAGCAGCTGCTCCAAGGGGACTTGGGGGCAAGACCCATGTCTGCGGGAGTATCAGGGGGCAGATGTGGGGTGCAGGCAAGGGCTGTTCTGAGGTGACCTTGGCTGTAGAATAAACCTCAAAGCTTCAGCTCACCAGCACTGGAGCCACTGGGTACTCGGGGTGGGGGTCGGGGTGGGGCTGGGTAGAGAAGAGATTGGAGGGGGTGTGGGCAGTGGCAGGCAGGAGGGGTGGTAGAGCATGTGGCTAAGGCGGGGACATAAGATACGTTTGTGCTCCTCAAGGGGGTTAAACTCCAGTTTCCACAGTGGCAAGTTGGTGAGGAGTGGGGCACTGGCCTGTCACACTTTCTGTCACATCACCTTACTCTGCTTCTAGCATTCCTCCCTCCTTCTTTTTTTTTTTTTTAAATTTAAATTCTACTATTTTATGTGTATAGATGCTTTGCCTGCACGTGTACCACAGACATGCAGTGCCCAGGAGGGCCAGAGGAGGGCGTCAGATCCCTGGAACAGGAGTTCCAGGGAGTTGTTAAGCTACCATGAAGGTGCTGGGAAGCAAACCAGGTCTTCTGGAAGAGCAGCCAGTACTTTTAACCGCAGTGCGAACTCTCCTATCCCCAAAACATTTATTTATGTTACGTGTGTGTGTGTGTGTGTGTGTGTGTGTGTGTGTGTGTTTATACCTGAGTGTCATGGCACATATATGGAGGTTAGGGGACGATCTGTGGGAGTCCATCTCTTACTGCACTATGTGCATTATGGGAATTGGATTCAGGTCCTCAAGCTTGGCTGCGAGTGCCTGCCTCTGAGCCGTCTTGCTTGCTAACTCCCTCTCTTTCAGGGTCTCACCATGTAGGCTGGTTAGGAACTCGAGATTCTCTTGCCTTGGCAGTGGAATCGCAGGCTGCACCTCTGACCTGGTCCTAGTGTTTCCTCAAGCACACTTCTTCTGCTTTCCTGAGGTTGGGATCATGGGAAGGCAGAAGAAAACAACTTAGTCTGGGTGAGTCATTTAGCCGTCTGTACCTCAGTTTCCTCATCCAAGAGTGGGGAAGTTAGCACTTGCTCTGACTGGATGCAAGGCTCCCAGTGTCTCACACTTGGTACATTCTTAGCAAGTGGCTGCCAAGATCACTTCAAAACAGATGAGGTAGGAGGCTGGTGGTGGCAAGGAGGGAGCAGAGGACAGATGTGAGAGCTGGCAGGGGAGTCGGAAAAGGGCTACAGTCAGCCTAGAAAGAACCCGGAAGGAGAGATGTCATTTACTGCTGTGCAGAGGGTTTGGGGAGAGAGAGTCTAGTTTTAGAGTCAGGGTGTGCTTAGGTGCCAGACGGCATGTGCAGAGCTGAGAGAGACAAACGCGGCTGCTACATGGCTTGGAAGCTACCTGGAGGGAAGTGGAAGCTGCTGGCGTAGGAAGTAGAGAGGGAGAAGGTGAGGTGCCTCAAATGGAGGTACAGGTATGGGGGAGGGGCTGGCGAGCTGAGTGCTCCTGGGAATCAGAGGAAGGAAAAGCGGAAGGAAGTGTGTGGTTCATGAGGTTTTAGATCAGTGGAAATTTCAGGGTCTGTATCCTCTCTCTCCCTCTCTCCCTCTCTCCCTCTCTCCCTCTCTCCCTCTCTCCCTCTCTCCCTCTCTCTCTCTCCCTCTCCATCTCCTTCCTCCTCTCCCCCTTCCTTCCTTCCTTTTCTTTCTTTCTTTTTTTTTGTGTGTGTGTTGTTTTGTTCTTGTGAGACAGGGTTTCTCTGTGTAGCCCTGGCCGTCCCAGAGAGTGGCCTCAAATTCAGAGATCCATCTGCCTCTGCCTCCCAAGTGCTGGGATTAAAGGTGCCACTACCACCCAGCTGCAGGCCTGTATCCTGAGTCTGGGTCACTTGAAGCAGAGCTTGAGGCAGGGACTTGGTACCCATGATTGATTGAGAAGGAGGAGAGACACGAGGGAAGAGATAGGGCGGACAAGTCCCAGTGGGAAGTGCGTGGTATAACTAACCCTCTCCTATCCACCACTCACCCGCCCTTGGCCAACATCCCTTTCTGGACAAGGGCTGAGTCTCCTCATGAGGAGACACTGTGAGTCATTACCAGTCAGGACTCAGAAATGGGCTCTGGCCCAAGAACATCCACAGGGCCTGGTATGAGCCCGGCAGAGCTCGGGGGGGGGGGGCCCCTGGGCTTGACCTCTTAGACTAATGAAGGCAGTGCTCGCCCAAAACAAACAGGAGAACTGTCCCGGCAGAAGGGGCACAGGGGACCTGGAGTTTCCAGATTGTGCCAAAGGCCAAGTGACCTTCCACTTTCCCAGACTGTTGGGCTGAGCTGGGGCCCAGTGAACCAAAATAGATGCTGTATTGGTCACTTTCCCGGACCTGTGATAAAACACAGAGTGACTTACAGAAAGAAATGTTTGTTCGGCTTTATAGTTCCAAGAGCATCCACAGTGCCAGGGGAGGCATGGCAGCAGACACAGAACAGGAAGCTGAGAGATCTCTTCTGAACCACCTATAAGAAACAGAGGACAGAAACTGGAAGAAGGATGGAGCTAGAAGTCCTCAGAGCCCACTCCCAGTGACATGCTTCCCATAGCAAGGCTCTATTACCTCTCCAAGAGAGCTCCATCAACTGGGGACCAAGCATCCCAATACCTGAGGCTATGGGGACATTCTCACTCAGGCCGCCATGCATGAAGCAGGCAAGCAAAGTCAAGTAGAAAAACAGCACCACCCAGAGCTGTTCCCGCTTTACCAGGGCCTACCCACCTCAGGGGCCGAGCCCCAGAGGAGAACCCTGGATTTAGTCCAGTCCCAAAGCCTGGCCAGGTGGGTGTCACTCAGGAGTACCCAGGACAGCACACACTGCCTGACCTGGCATCCCCAGTGCCACTGACCCATGCTCAGTTAAGCAGCTCAGAAAGAGACCCAGTGGACTTCAAGACTTTGGTAGGAGTGGGAAGTCTGCATGCTCAGGGCCTTCTACCTGCTGCGCTGGAAGGCCAGCAAGCTATTCTGTGTTAAGAACTACTTGGTCTGAGCTGGTAGCCTTAATCCCAGCAACTGGAAGGCAGAGGCAGATGGATTTCTAAGTTCCAGGCCAGCCTGATCTACAGAGTGAGTTCCAGGACAGCTAGGGCTACACAGAGAATCCTTGTCTTTAAAAGAAAGAGAGAACAAACAAAAAAGAACCACTGTGCCTATAATCACTGGAAGAGGCTGCTAGGAGCTGGCAAGCACCCCTAGATTGGACTGATACTCTGGAGCCTGGACCTTCCTCTACCTCAGTCACTCTGTTCTTACAACCAGCCACTTAACCCCTCACTGGAGGGAGAAGGTCAGCCTGTGGCTTTCCATGTAGGTGACTGTGAGGCTCTGGGGAGACTCCTTGCCAGGTTCCTGCCTTTGAGCATCTACACTCGCTCTTCCCTCAAGCTAGAGAGCGTCTCCTCTAGTCATCTGCAGGTCAACTCCTTTACATCCCAGGCCCATGCTCAACTAGTCTCTCTCAGAGAAGCCTCACCCACCAAAAGGCAGTGGATGAAGTACTCCCTGGCAAGCTTGAGGACCTGAGCTCAAATCACAACACCCACAAAGCAAAAGCCAAGCACGGTGGTAAACATCTGTAACCCCAGTTCTGAGGAGGTGGGGACAGTGTGTTCTGTGGGCTCGATGAACAGCCAGCCTAGCCAAATGGTGAACCCCAGGTTCAGTGAAAGACCCTGCCTCCAAATGTTAAGTAGGAGAGCTACTAAAGAGGGTACTTGATGTTGGCCTCTGACCTCCACTTGATCATACACGCACTCACATGCATGCAGACACGCTCACACTCAAACATACACATACATGTGCACACACACACACAAAAGCAGGCACATGCACACACAATGCAGTCCACACACATGCACACACACATGCTTGTACTGTTATGCCCAAAACTGAGACACTTCCCGAACAGACCATCCAAGAGCCGAGTCCAAATGCAATGGCAAGGAAGTCTTTAATGCAGGTTCGAATCTGGCTGCCCTCCAATGCACTGACACAGCAGATGCAGAGAAGCAGCCTCGAGTCTCAATTGGGAGGGGTTTTTATAGGTTTTAGACCAAGAAATGGGTTTTACAGTATATGATTGGATGACCTTTGGGCAGAAAAGCTGTAAGCAGGGAGTTACAAGCCTTGGCGTTTCATGGTTGGGTAATAAGGTGTAGGGGCAAGTTGGCCTATTGAAAAGACTGAAGCAGTCATGGAGCATTAGGAACTTTGGCCTGACTTCTCCTAATTGGTTGTTGCTATGTGCCAGACCACCTGCTGGTCAGCTTGACCAGCAGAGAGTATATTTGGACTTTCCCAAGGTGAGCTGATTGTGTTGCTAGGGAATATTTTTCTGTTTAGACTAGTTTGTGGGTTTTTGGGAATCTGGGTTCAGCCCTTGGCTAGGTTTAACACAAAATGGAGTTTCTTTTTCAAAATGGAGTTTGTCTGGTCTTTTCAGTACACACTCATGTACACACACATAAAACAAGACAGTGCCTTCTGCTCTGCTCTAGCTCCAGTCTCATTTCCCGCTTTGTTTCACTGCTACCTAGTTAGTCCTGTGTGTGCGTGTGGGGACAGCTCTGTCATTTGCTGTCCCAAATGGCAGGCTCACAGCCACTGTGCAACATCATTAGTGGCTGGAGCCTTGTGCCCTGTGCCCTCTGCATCTGAGCCTTTGCTTCTGCTGTTCCCACAGGACAGACGAACTTTCCACCAGACCTTCTGTTGTACATGCGCATGTGACAAAGGTCACAGTAGGTCTGCAATGGGGGTCATGGCCAAAACATTTGAGGGATCATGAGGGAGTTGAGTGACTACATGTTACGGATGGAAGCCAGAACAGTAAGATGTGACGTCATGCGTCTGGGACCTAGAGACCTTGTACCGCACATCCTGGCATGATCCATAGTGTGTCCTTTTACTCCCCTGTGATGACTTAAAAATACGTCTGCACATTTTGGGGACACATTTTTTTTAAGAGTAGGACCTAATCCCCTTTCTTTGAGTGTGCATAGGAGGTGGTAACTTGCTTCTAATGAATGGAATGTAGTGGAAGTGTCCCCATGCCCCTTTCAGGACTGTCACAGGACAGTTAACTTCTTCCTTGCTTTCTTCCTTGGGCCACCCTCCTCCCTGTTGAGGAACCAGTTCCACATGCTGTAGAAATCTAAGCATCTCTAAAAGAGGCCAGGGTGAGAGAAGCTGGCCCCTGTCAATAGCCTCCTAGATCCTGTGGCACCGTTGTCTTTCTTTGTCAAATAGAAAGGAATGAGGAAGAGTGGCCATCATGGAACAGTCTAGAATAGCTGACTGCACAGAAAACATCAGAGTCTAGTGTGCATCTCAGTCACCGAAACCATCTTCAGATCTCCCACCCCCTCCCTTCCATACCCCCACCCCCACCACCCCTACTTCCTTATAGGGTGACTGGGCTTGCAGGTGGGTGGAGGAGACAGGGCAGGCTCCCAGCCATTTGACCATCCCCCACTCAGGAAGTCTGTGGGTGAAGAATGGACCAAGGGCTATTCCATTGCCAGGCAATCATCCCCAGTCCAGCCAGCTCAGTGATTTTTTTTTTAAACCAGAGACTTAAATGAAGATACAAAAGATGTGTCCAGCCCAACCTCAGAAGCACACAATGTTTTGACATAGCTGATTTATGATCCAAAACTCTCTTCCCAGGTGGGATTGCCAGCCCAAAATCAACACTCAGAAATTTAATGGTAATCCATGTAAAGTCAGATCAGAAAAATCAATCACTCAGAGAAGGAGCCCAGGGCAGGGGCGGTTGCCTTGGCGGGACTCCTGCTGGAGAGGATCTGGTCATTTGCATTTGACCTCTGAGGTCAATGTAAGCTAACTTAGGGAGGCCTGGGAAGGGGTAGTATCATCCCTGGCTGGGGACGACTGGACTGCAGGAGATGGGAGGGTAGGGCTGAGGTGAAAGGGGAGACTTCAGAGGCTCAGCCATGGCTGAGCTGAGCCAACAGAACCAGTCCCAGGCAGGACCCAAGTCTTTTTCTGCCACTGTGTAGAAAACGCTATAGGCTTTCATGGGAGCTTTCCCTTGGTGATGGACAGTCCATGGTCAGGCAGGAGCAGGCAGGTGAGCAGAAGAGAGGGACCCCCCCCCCTTTATGTTGCTGGTGTGCACACACACATCCCCACTTCTGCCCACACAGGCTCACCATCAGCCTTCACACACTCAGGTTACACCCAATCTCCTAAAATTCCTGGTGTCCCCCTGCCTGCCTGCAGATCCCCTTCATGTGGGGATCTGCCTCTTCGTAGACATACCCACATATACATAACCCTGTCCTAGCTCAGAAGCAGATTTAAGATGGTGCCTGGTGTGTGGAGGCTTGGCAGAGGTGCAGATGATATCATGGGCACAATGGACAGAGCGCTAAGAGGAGACAGCCTAGCTGCCTTGTGAAATGCATGAGGCCCTCACTGAATTCTCAGGGAAACCCCGAGGCCTCTCAGAAAGGCCCAGAAGGTGGTCAAGGGTATCAGCCTTTGTAACCCTGTCACAGGAGGAGGAGGAGGAGAGACCACGGGGGAAGGTGTCTTTCTCTAGATAGTGAGAGTCCCCACAAAGACTCAGGTAAGACTCAGCTGAGAGCCTCCAGAAGATACTGCTCCTACATCAGGGGCATGAGTGTCTTGTTCCTGGAAGGGGCCTTAGAGCAACACCCTGCACCCCCTACCTGCCCACAGAGATAGGCTTCTGTGCATGCAAGCTGGCTGGAGGTCTCTTCCCTGCTATGTCCATCTTTTCCTGAGGGAAGCACATCCTAGGTGAAGGGTAGTGGAGGGACCTGAGGGGAGGCTACCTCCCAACCCAGGATGGCAGGATACAATCTGCAAACCTAGTCAAGGACTCAGAGCAGGGATCACGAATTCTGAGTGGCCAGGAGGACCACCAGGTGCTCTCCTGGCCAGCCTGCTCTGGATCTTGCTTAGCCAATTTCTCTATATCCTACATAGATGTTCAGGGAGGCCAGGCCTCCAGTGTGTTTTCCCAGCCTGACTCTTCTTTCCCCTTGTGAAAACCCCTGCCTTCTGCACTTAGGTAAACACATGGCAGATTCACAGCTCACTGCCCTTGCCATTCAGCACCCATCCCTTCAGTCACAGACACTGGCTGATGGTACCATGTTGTCCATAGCTTGAGCCCAACTTCATCTTTGCTCAGAGGGTTTCCTTCTCCCACTTTTAGGCCACAGCCATAGGGGCCATGGAGTTGGTGACCAAAGACTCTGGGCCCCTTCTGCCTACAGTCATCTGGACACGAGAGATCACCTTGCCATCCCAAGTTGCTGCTGTCCCTCATCCTGTGACACGTAGGCATCAGCAACAGCCAATCTCTTGCTGCAGGATCCTGCTGTTTGTCCCTAGCAGCATGGTGATCATCCACCTCACGGGACATCAGGAGCATATGTGCCCCACTGTGCTTCTTCAGCCTGAATCTGAGGCCACTGTGGCCATCACAGCAGGCGCCATCCCTGGGGACCATGACTCAAATGGCATCATGAAAAGGCCCTCACAGCTCTCAGGGAGTGGATGTCACAAGCCAGCACTGGCTCCACATGGAAATCCCCCACACCCTTCCCTCTCCTTATCTCCTATATGCCCAGGAGCCAGCTCCCTGGGTGATGCTTGGCCAGTTTCTGTGATGACATCCCGTTTACCCCAGGGAGCATGTGGCTGATAGCGCATGGTCTGAGCGATGACCTACTGAGGTTCTGCCCCTCGGTGTGGTAGAGCTGAGGTCAGGTCACATGGACTGCTGTGGATCTCCATCCTCATCTGTGAACTGGGACCACAAGACCCAGGAATCGCTCAGGTAGTGGCTACAAACCCACCTGATCTGGGGGCACCCCTTCATCAGTTCCTCCTCTGGCTCCTCATGGCAGTCAGCCAGCACATGGCTCATCCTCAAGTCCCTCCCTCCCTTCTCTTCTCTCTCCTCCCTTCCTCCCAGCTCTTCTCAGCTCCTGGAATAAATCTGTTCAGCTGATCTTGGCAACTGTGGCCTGAATTGTGGGCATTTGATAAATGGCTTTATTGGATTGGCTCAGGATAATAGCTACAGTCTGGATTGGACTAGAAACAGCTCTGGAGAAAGTTATGGGGTGCAGACACATTGGGCCTCTCAGTGACCACACTAATGTTACTCCCGCACACACACCCCGGCCCTTACCCCCACTTAAGTCCATATATGAGGGTTTTAGGGAATCAGAGCTCAGAGTCCTCAAGTGACTTGCCAAGGGCACACATCTGGTCAGAGGTGCCTGAAAGTCCCACAACAGTGTTCTGCCCACCACATTGCCCACCTCTGGGTACCCAGCCAATCATGCTATCTCTTTTCTGCTCATCTGCATTTCTGGCCACAGTTATCACCTCCAATGCCTTTTTCCAAAATACCCAGAGAGAAAGGCCTTACCTTTCTCCCTTGATGGGAACTTCAGCTCCTCATCTGGAAGGTGGGGTAAAATCTAGTATATGCACTTCATGCTATTAGCATGAGGATGAAGGAGAATGCAGGCAACACATTTGCTATGAGGCTGGCACAAAGCTGAGAGCACCTAGTGTGTGTGTGGCTCCGAGATCTGCCTCTCTGCAAAAGAAACAAGATGAAAATCTAACAGCAAACAGTACTGGCACGGATAAACTCAACTTGTCCATTGTTATTATGAGTTGAATCCTTAGGGCCATCGGGTATGGCTGGGCATGTAAGTAGGGACTGCATCCACCCTACTGTGTACCCTGGGAGCTGCACCTGCCCCGAGGAAGGTGTGTTTTCCAAGCAGAGACCAGAAGAGGCATCTTTGACTAATTTGCACAAAAGTGCTGCAGAATGCAGCCTGTGTGCCCCAGCTGTCGTGAGAGGGGCACAGGGCAGGATTCCAAGCCCTATCTCTCATCTGGGGACCACAGTGGCTGGATTCTGTCATCTAAGTTCCCCCTTGGGTGCCATGGTCATTTACAGTGTTCCAGAAATCCCATTTAAAATGAGGCGTCCTCAGGAACAATAATGTCCTAAAAATAATCAGCCTTATCATCATTTCCATGATCATTGCCACTATTATTTTAGACCTCGAGCGGATTAGTGGCCATCAGGCAGAAGGCAGGGTAAGCCCCAAGGACAGTAGGCAGAAAGAGCTGGGAGTAGGAACAGGCAAACAGGACATGAGGAGGCACACGCTCCCTCTCAGGATTCTGCCCCCAGGACTGGGGACAACCATCCCATGCTTGAGGCAGCTGAATTTCAGGGTGGGGAGTAAGGGGTGTATTGCTGGAAAAGCAATCTCAGAGGAAGGGAGGGAGGGAGGGAGGGAGGGAAGGAGAGGGCGAGGGAGAGAGAGAGCCACAGGGACATAGCATGTGTATCTGTGTGCATTGGGCAGATTCCAACAACACTACAGAGGTGCTGCATCTTAGCATCTCCTCCAGGTGCATCTCAACATTGCACATTTGTACAAATGATTTAACTAAGAAATTGCTTCCAGGTCATGGGGTGGACCTGGAAAATCAGTGAAGGAAGCTGAAGAAACCAGGCAAAGACGGACCTTAGGCATGGCCCCTATGTAGCAAACTTGAGTGTAAAAGTCACTTCAGGGACGGTCTCTACCTAAGGCAAGGTACTAGACGCTCTACTCTGAGCCATTAGTTATTGGGCACTGCGGTCCGGAGGGAGGATGAAAGACATAAATTGCCAGGCATTTCCAGCTTTTTACTGTTACTGCAAGCAGGCCTGGAAGCCCCGGTGCAGTCCCCAAAAAGTTTTCTCAGGAGCTGGCAGCAGAAGCTTCTTGCTGGTGCACACGGAGCCCCAGCAAGAGTACCTGTAGTGTCTGCTCATGGGACAGAAGTGAGGCCTCTGGATGACCTGGCTCCACCCTTGCACTTGGAGCCTTCATTTGTTCAGTCATTTGGCGTGTGGACAGGCAGGCTAGCTTGTGACCATGACACTGGTACCCAGCTATGTTGGGCATTTCTACTGCAACTTCCAGGCTGAGTAGTGGGGCCCTCAGGCTCTGCTGTTGCCTCATCATTTTCCTTAAATGGCTACTAGTTCTTTCTTTCTTTCCTTCTTCCTTCCTTCCTTTTTTATTCATTCTTATTATTTGTTCTTCCTTCTTTCCTTATTTATTTAAAATGTTATGGATTGGAGCTAGATCACCACTCAGGCAATTTTTTTTTAAGATCCCCAATTTATCAGGAAAAATAAAAGTGTTAAAAGATATACATGCTCCAGCTATTCACCAGGCCCTTCAGCCTCACAGACTATATTTTAACCTGCCACTCATCTTCCAGGGTAGCCTGGGAGGGCTCTGGATAGATGGGTCAGTGGAAGATGAAGGGTGGCCTTCTCCTTGCCAGGAGCTCAATTGTTTGGAAACTCCCAATGCTGGTATATGTGTTGACCAAGTGTGTGTCCACCCAGAGCCTCACAATGGGATCCTATTTGGAAATAAGCTTGTCGTAGATGTAATTAGTTAAGATGAAATCACACTGGCCTAAGTTTTCCCCAGAGAAGAGGTAATGAGCTCCACGAAGTTAGAGGTGAAAGCTGGGGGGCAAAGGCACCTAGCCAAGGTTTACAAGATGGTGGGCAAATGCCTGAAGCCAAGAAAGGTTTCTTGAAGGACCCAACCATGCCAACTATGCCTGCCTTTTGATCTTGAGCCCGTAGAAGCATGAGAGAGTACAGTCTGTTTTAAGCATGCTTGTGTGTGGTAGTGTGTTTACAGTGGCTGTTAGGATTCTAATCTGAACTGTCCACCACTCCCACATTTTGAACACCTTTTCTGGGGAGGCTGAAGAACCTTCAGGAGGTGGGGCTGGCTGGTGGACAGTTTTCCAAGGGTGGACTTTGACAGGGACATTTTGTCCTTGGCTCCTGGCGCACTCCACTTTCTGGTCCCCTGTGATGTGAAAAAGTGTCCATCACACACTCCTGCTATGGAGAACCCCACCATGCCTTCTGGCCATGAAGGACTGACACACTTTCTGAAACTACAACCCCAAACACTAACTTTTCCTCTTTTAAACTGGTTCTATTAGAGGTTTTGTCACATTGATATGAAGGCAGATAAAACAACAATCTCAGCCATCTGATGCTGGAGGGACTCACAGGGTCAAACATCAGCCTCAGCCACACACTGAACCCACGATCCTTCAAAAGGCCAGAAAAAGGATATTTCTGAGCCCTGCCCTTCCATGGCAACCTTTTCCCTGAAGATGAAGAGAGTTTTATATCTCCACTCGAGACAGTCCCAACCTTGAGACACAGAGCCAGAACCCCAGGTCTTTGCCAACATCTGAATCTGTCTGTGAGGTCCTTAGCATCCCCTGGGCTTTCTGGGACTCCAGGGGCATGGCATATGTATTTGTAAAGACTGTCCAAGAAACTGAAGAAAGAGATGTACCATTGGCTCTGAGTCAGGTCTGTTTTAAGAAATTGGCTCAGCAGTTGCTAAAGCTGGCAAGTCAGCACACAGCTGAAGAGTCGGCTGGTACAGAGGCCTGTACTGGAGATAGGCTAAGTGCAACGGCTTCAGCGGCTTCAGCGGCTTCAGCAGCTTCAGCGGCAGGATCCCTTCTTGTCCAGATAAGGGCAGTCTTTGGTTCTTTCATGCTGCCAATAGATTGGATGAGCCTCGCCAGCATTACGGAAGATGTTCCATTTAATCACCATTCATGTTAACTCACCCAAAACCTCCCTCACAGAGACATCCAGAATGAGGCCTGACCAGATGTTTCTGCACCACATCTGGCCCAAATGGACAGACCAGTTAAAAACAGAGGGAGGTAAGAACTGAGGCTCAGAGAGGCCACGTGATTTCCTCAAAGTCACCAAGCAAATTGGTAGCCAGGAGGACTGGTGACCAGAGGTAGGCCTGTCAGGGAAGACACCCTGAGTTTCACTCTCTCACATCCCATCTGAACCATTCTAAGACTTGGAGATAAGGAGAGAAATGTCCACTTTGAGTTTGTACCCATGTAGCACTGCAAGGTCCCCGCCGGGCCACTACTGAAGCATGGCTGCTTGCCTCCGGAAACCATATCTGTGATTGTTTGTTGTTGGGTTTTTGTTTGCTTGTTTGTTCTTGAGACAGGGTTTCTCTGTGTAGGCCAAGCTGGCCTCGAACTCACAATGATCCTCCTTCCCCCCGTCTCCTGGAGTGCTGGGACTAAAGGCATGCACCACCATGCCCGGCTCACATCTGTAACTTTAATTGTTGCTGCACTGCTCCAAAGTGGCCACCACTGTTCCCACTGTGTGGATGAGGAGACTGAGGGTGAGGAACAGGAAGAAGCCAGCTGAGGCTTCACAGTGAGCATGCTGGGGGAAAGTCTCTGCGTCTGCTGGACTTACCCACCCCAGCATTTACTCCCTTGAGCACAAGCCAGTCCCCAGGGAGTATGAACAGGCGGTGGGGTGTGCACCAGACCGTCCAGACTTCACAGGATACCTGGCCTGGTTTTCCCAGCAAGGAGCTTTTGGACCATCTCCTGAAGCAGGAGCCAAGATGAGGGACAGTAACACATTTAAGTCTGATGAGTGTCTTGCCTGCGTGACCTGGACATGCAAAGACTTCTAAAGAGCCAAGGGCTGGGGCCTGGGGGCTATCCTCAGGGGCACGCCTACTCTTCTCCACTCTGCCTACCTTCAGCTTCTCGCCTCTATGACAAGTGAGATGAATCAATGGCATCCATTAAAAAAAGAAAGACCAGAAGGAGAAAATGAGGGAGGCAAGGAAGCGGGGAAGGAGAGAGAGAGAGAGAGAGAGAGCCCTCTTCCCTACTCTGCCAGCTCCCCCTGCACATGCCAGATGCCTGTGCGGTGTTAGAAAGAGAATCAGATCATTGCCTCTCTCTTAAGCTGGGGTCATTACCCCTCAATCCTACAGAGGCTCGTTTGAGAGTTAATTTTTGTTTGTTTGTTTGTTTGCATACAAGAACATTTCGATTATAAAGCACTAGAAACTTGCCCTCTGTTTCTTTGGCAAATAGTCCTGTTATCTCCCACCCTCTAATATATATATATATATATTAATAAACAATGTTAGAAAAACCAATATTGCAATTTTAAAGACAAGAGGAGTCTTAAGCGGTGATGGGTGGGCTCTGGGAAAAGGGATATGTGTCACCTTCTGCTAGAAATCCTTGAACAGTGGAACTAATTGAAACCATCTAGCACAGCAGGACCAGCCCTTCCTCTCTCTTGGTGTGAATGGAACCTCTGCCAGCCTCACTTGATGCCAGGAGAACTTTCTCTATGGTAGGAGAGTGACTTGGGAGGGCATCGAGCTTCCACTGGCTGGGTCATCAAAATTGCTCAGGGCAGCTGCTAAAATGTGGATTCCTATGCTCTCCCCAACCCCGATAAACACTCTCTAAGGCAAGGGGCCAAATAGCAAGCTTTTTACCATCTGTCCTGGCAATGGTGGCATTTTGGGCTGCATGTGAGTGATGGGTAGGAGGAGCCAGGACATTGGTTTCTGCTCTGAGAGATCAGAGAGACAAAGGTATAGAAAAGATTCCATAGATGAGCAATTACCTTGAGACAGAAATGGGAGAATGTGGACATCATCATGAAAGGAGAAATGAGTCAACAGGGACAAGTGGCAGTGGCTGAGATGAGCCAGTTGTAGGAATGGGGGAGCCTCATACAGAAGGCGCTAGATGCTAGGCAAATGCAAAAACAGAAACAAAGAGCTAGGCAAGCAGGCAGTGCAATGTGGTTAGTACACAAAGAAAAATGAAAGGTGAAATGCATGCAAGAAGACGAAGGGTCATGTAATGAATGATGGAAGACAATGCTCCAGAGAAGATAAACTCCGAATCGTGTATGTACCAAACAACACAGCAACTAAATATAGAGGGAATAAATATTAGCGATGAAGGATGAAGGAGAGTTGTAAAAAACAAATAAACAAACAAAGTTAAGGCCAGCGAGATGAGACTGAGTAGGGGCACTTGCTGCCAAGCCTGACACCCGAGTTTGATCCCCAGGTCCCACAGGGTGGGAGGAAAGAGTGGACTCCTATAAGCTGTCCTCTGACTTCCACATGTCTGTATGTACATACACCTACAGACAAGTAAATGACATTTAATTTTTTAAATTCAATGTAAAGGCTTCATGACAGACTTTTCAGAATTAGACACATCCAGGGGACTGCGAAGAAACAAAGACTGTGCTGCCCCTTTGGGATGGTGGCCCCTGGTTACACATGGCTATCAAGCACTTGTCTCAAACCAAGTTGAATTGAGGTATGCTCTAAAAGGAAGCAATTGTGACGTTAGCCTTGGTTATCAACTTACCTGTATCTAGAATCAAGACGGAGACGAGTCTCTGGGTGAACCTGTAAAGGGGTTTCTTGATTAGATGAATGGAAGTGGGAGGCATCTTCTGGAAGTGGCCCCGATACAAGGAGCCTCAAGGGAAACACTCTAGCTTTGTGCCTGCCTGCCTTGGGATCTTGATGGCAAGTTCACCCTCTTCATCTTTGCACCTGCCATCTTTTATTGACATCAAAACCCAGCTTTCTCAGTCTTTGTGGTAGACAGCTTTCTGACACTGTAGCAAATCACCTGAGGTCATTAACTCATAAAGGTAAAAGATTTGCTTTGACTCATATTGTAGAAGCCCCTGTATATGATCCAGTGGCTCCATAGCTTTGAGCTTTTGGCAAGGCAGCATGATATAAGAATATCTCTTAATACCTCTCATGGGAGAGGTCCAGATGGCATTAGGAGAAGTCCAGCTAGAGCAGAGAAAGCTACAAAGTGCCTGTTATCTCTGGGATGTTCGCTGGAGGAAACAATGTTAGCTTAAAGGGTTAAGAATAAAGTAATAGCTGTTCAGTTATTGTGTTATGAAGCTTATTATTAAACAAACAAATGAACGAACAAATGTGTCAGCACAAAATCACTCGGCTGGTCAGCTGCGATCAAAAAAAGCAAGGTCTACCATCCCTTTCCAGGCCAGACCCACAATGGCCTAAATACCTCCCATTAGGACCCAACCATTTCCCAGTAAGGAACTAAGTCCCCAGTAGAGGACTAAGCATTGGGGGGACACTCAGGATCCAAGCCCAGTCATGAGTGGGCATCTACACAGTTGACTCACCTTGATTTGCCTGGAGCAGTCTAGATTTTAACATAGAAGTCTCAGATCCTGGGGAAATCTTTTATCCTCAGCACACCAGGATGGCTGGTACCTTAGCCCATGGTGGCCCTAGAAGTAGCTTCTTTAGACCTGATCCTGCTGGAAGCATCACCAGGGCCATGCACAGGTCTCATGGAGCCAATTTTTTTTAACCTAGAATCATCAGAGAGGAGGTCCCCAAATCAGAATCCCTGCTCCCTGGGAGATGCTACCTCCTTTAAGGTGGTCATGATGAGAATGACTCTTGTGTGGGTAGAGAAATCTGTGTAGGGGAAGCATCAATGTCTTCATGGCCATTCAACCAGTGGTGTTTCTTCCTCACTCTTCATAATCCAATGGTGGCTGCCAGAAGTGGTTGGTGAAAGTAAATAGAAAAATCAAAGTCAGTTCCACGTTCTGCCTAGAGGGCTCTCCTGCCATCACATCGGGAATGCTGAAGAGTGCTTTGTTGCTGTGGGCTCCATCACCATTCCTGCTGCTTCTAAGTGTGATCCATCTGTTGAGTGACTCCAGCCGGGACAAGGCTGCCCCCCACCCCAAGCCTGGCGGTTGTGGTTTAGAGAAGGCTAAGTGGATTCTCTCAGACCTGGGAGGCCAGGTCTCTGCTTGGGCTCACTGGGGGTGGAATGCGGATCCAGGACACTCTTCTTGGTTCCTTTTGCTGCTGCCTGTGGCAATGACATGCAGCCCTGGAGAGGATTAGCTTGTGTGAGAAGAGCTGGTTCTGAGAGGGCTGATGGCTGAGAGGCCTTCCCACAAGCTCTCCCAGAGCAGGGCAGCACCAGAGGAAAGGAGTGCTTTCCAATGACTGGTCTGTCCTGGTCATTGGCTTTTAGCTGACACATTCCTACCCGCATTCCTGGTGGTAACATTGTCCTTTTCTTCAACAAGGGCCTTCCATCATGTAGCTCTGTGGCTGGCTGACTACGTCCAGAGTTCGGCTTGGCTACCTGCTTAGGTGTCGTGGAACCTCTCAGAGCCTCAAGATCTTCCTGCTGTAGTGTGATCCCATCTTCAATCCTGCTTCTCTGTGGGAAGCATGCAAACACAGCCAGCACACAGTAGGGCTGCACAGGTGATGATGGTGACAAGTCTTTCTCGTAACCCAGAGGAGGCAGCTGAGGTGCCTCTGGGGCTCAGGGTGGGGTGGGGTCTTAGAGACAGACTGCCCTCTCCAGCCGCTCTGGGTCACCAGCGGGAAGATTCTGCTGGACAGAAGTAAGCATGGGCCACAGAAAGAGCAAAGAGAAACGAGTCACTCCGCATTTGGTGTTTTCTGGCAGTGAGGCCCCAGTTTATCTTGGCAGCTGCTTCTACCATCAGGGATAGAAGGAAGAAAGGCAGAGACACCACTGAGAAGCAAACACTTCAGCCAAGGAAGGGAGGACATTGATTCCAGCTTCCAGAGGGGACCCCAGCTGTCCCTCGGATGGAGGCTGGTCTAGCGCTTGGATGGCCACGACATGGAAAGTGTTTTCAGTATCACGGGGCGGGGAGGCAATGTATAGGTCACCGAACTAAATACCATCCACAAATTTGCTTCCTGTGACAACTGTCCCCCAGGTAGGGGGGTGGGGGATAACTTCTGTGTGACAAGCCTTCCTAAAGCCTTACTGCAGGCACAGTTGATTTCTAATTAGATTCTCCAGTGCCTGTGGGTGCCAGTGTGGGATCATTTTCCTAAGGATGTTTATAGCTAGCCCTTTGACCACAGCCAGATCTGAAAAGGGTTCATGTCTGTGACTAGGGCTTCTGTGGGTTTCAATGACCCTGGAAATCAACTCCTCCTTGGAAGGAGGAGCTGGTCACCTGTTGTTTTTAAAGAAAATCCCAAACAGTCGCCCATGACACCGAGAGCAGGGGTAGAGAGCCATGAGGAGCCTCGGTGATAAACAGCCCACCTCAGGAACGGGCAACTTCCTATGCACGTTATTTAACAGGCCTGTTCTCCAGTCCTAATAGCCGATCACCTTTGAAGTAGTAGACTTCCATACTTCAGCTTTCTTCTCTGAACACAAAGATCCTTTTTCTCCTTGGGGGTCTTTTCTGGGGGTGGGGTCCTTCCTGACAAGATGCCGTGTGAACATCCGCAGAAAATCTGTAGCGAGTCAGCCCTGGGGGACACCATTTTCACCACTTGCAGTCGTGTGATCTTGGGAAATGTTTTAGCTCTTCTTTATCCATTATGAAAGAGGAGCCCGTGGCCCACCCAGGAAGCTGTCTGCTGAGATGCAATGAGATGGAACACAGAAAGGGGCTGCCTAGAACCTCGTGCCACAGCAAGGCCAGTCCTGAGTCTTGGTCCTGCTCCCTTCCACCCTTGGCTGTTCCCTCTTCTCTGTTTGGTGAACAGCCACTTATTCTCCAGTGCTCGGCCTGTTATGGTCTTCCCTAGGTCACCTCAGCCCACATTCAGAAGAAAACCGAGTGACCCTTCCACCTCCCACTGCCTTCTGCAATATCCTTGTTGAGCAGTCACCCGGACATTGACTAACCTAGCACACATATGTGTGTCTGTGAAAGCGCAAGTTCCAGCGCACGGGAGAGAGGGCTTTGTTCCACTGATTTATCTCAGTGCTCTGCACTCAGTGGGGGCCCTGCATGTGCTTGGAGAAGGACTGTGTGAATATATGTACATTTGCTGGGCTTTCCTGGAACTCAGGAACCCTTCATTCCTTCAACCCCTGGAGGGGACCGGCTTCTGCCTCTGTGCCATAGCCACACAATGGTACACAGTGGCTGCCCTGAAGTCAAATGTCCCAAAGCTGCCATGATCCCACTGCATTCAGGATATATGAGCACCCTGCATCCTGATGGAGAGAGGAAAGGTACCTCTGTACCAGAGCATCTTTCCTTACAAACATAAAATGAAACCAGCAGGCGGGAAGCCTGACTCGGTGCCCTGGGCCCAGAGGAACACTTCCTGCTGCTGAATCTTCTTCATGCAGAGTGGGCTTGAGTTCAAATCTTCCCCTCTTCTCACTGGTTCTGTGAGCCTGGACTAGTCACCTGATCTCAGAACTCCCTCTCCCTCCCTTTTCTTCGCCAGTAAAATGAAAACGTTGTTCATAGCATTGCAGTTTTAAATCATATGCATAGGTGGCACAGAACAGCATGAGATGCCTGGTCTTTTGCCAGTCTCAGATCCATGGCCTGGGCTCCGGCAGATGAATGGCTCCATGGTGTAGCAGTGCTGCTGGCGAAGATATTCCCACCTAGGTCCTTTGGGATTTTACAGGAGTTTGGTAAGTGATCAGGTGTGAGTGCTAAGTGGTCAGTGAGCATGGATCTTGTCAATACGAAAATGCTGTGTGAGCGTCTAACACATGCTGTGCCTGCACAAGCAACAAATGAGCAGACAATGACCCACCTTTTCTATAGCCACACTGGGCAGCTGATACAGTAATATCACACACACACACACACACACACACACACACACACACACACACAAAGAAAATGGGGTCCAGGGAGGTGAGTAACTGGCATGTATGATCAGGCTGGCTGGTGGCAAAGCTGAGGTTTAAACACAAACTCTGAGCCAGGCTGGCCTCCTGCTTAGAAAGCCATAGAGCAGTGGCCAGTGGGTGCACCTTGCACATCTCTCCACAATGCATCACAATCTTAGACAGCAGGTTATCACTTCCATTCTAAGGCAGGAACCCAGGACATGTTATGGCAAGGGTTTTCCTAGCAGTACAGTGTACTGGTTAGTTTTGACAGTCAACTTGGAACAACTGAGAATCACCTGGGAAAAGGTCTTTATTGAAGAATTATCTAGATTAGGTTGGCCTGTGGGCATGTCTTTGAGAAACTGTCTTTATGGTTAGTTGATATGTGAAGACCCAGCTCATAGGGGACAGTACCATCCTCTAGGCTGGAGATTTGGAACAGTATAAGACAGGAGAAAGCTACAAGCAAGGAAATATTTATCTCTTTGTCCTTGACTGTCAATGGGTTATGACTAATCGCTTGAGTTTCTGCCTTGATTTCCCTAAAGTGATGGACTGGAACCTGGGCGGTATGCCAAATAAAATCCCTCTCCCTTGCATTGGGTTTGTCAGGGTGGTTGTCATAGCAACAGAAACAAAACTATAATATGCAGAAAGTAGGTGGTAGGGTTGGGCCTGGAATATAGAAACATCCCACCCCTGACCACTACAGGGGTCATTTTAAGCCAACCATGGGCACAGGTATGTGACATCTGAAGTGACCTGCTCAGTCCTGGGTGTCAGTTGTTCTTCAAGCCCATGACATAGTCCCATGCCAACATGGCAGGGGTGTTGCTCAGCTCTTGCTCCTCTCCCTGAGATCACTTTGATGGCTGAGGTCCTACTTAACACTAGCAGCCCTTCCTGCTTGATCCCTGCTCTTCTGTCCCCAAAGACAGACAGACAGGAAGACAGGAATTATCCAGCAGTTTCTCTTGACTGGATTTAGGCAGAGAAGGGTGGAGCTTCAACTGTGTGTTCACCGATGGTAACTGAAACAGAGCAGCGTGTCACCAATACAAACAACAAGTGAATCAACCAAGCCTCAAAATACCATAAATGCCTAACACTACTTCAGAATTATGGTTCTAAGTCCACCTTAGTCAATCCTATTATTTAATGCCTTAATAAAGAAGCACATATTTGCTGCATTATAAATTTGTGGTTTTAATATTTTGATACCATTTTAATATAATTAACTACATTTTGTAATCCTCTGTATTTTTATTGCATGCATTGAGAAGCATCATTCCCAGAGGGACCTGGAAGTTTTTTCAGACTGGCAAAGGGTCCTTTACTGAAAAAAAAATGTTTACAGGCAATCATTTGAGGCAAGGATCTATGACCACACGTTGTAATTCCTAGTTGACAGAAGATAAATTTAGGAGCTGAGAAGTCAAGCCAACTGTCATAGGTCACACAATGTGAAACCAAAATATGAGCCACCTTGTTGTTAAGGAGCCACATTGTCATACTTGTTATTAAGTCTCTATACCTTCCAAGAATAAGTTCCTGTCTTGTAAGCCTAATGTTTCCTGCAAACCATGTTTTTCAACCTGTGCTGAACTTGTGGCCCATGATGTACACCCACCCCTTTGCCTTGCTAAACTCCCGAACCCATGAGATATGGTGGCCTTTTTGCCTTACAAAAATGTGTCTTCCCAGATACCTTGATGCCTCCTTTTCCACATGATGTGTTCTGGCACTTATCTACCCCACAGGCAGCCTTGGGCTCTGAGTCCCCCACTTTTGTATCCAGGTGCTATTATCACACTTGTGTGTGTACCCCACAGACGGCCTTAAGCCCAATCTTTTGGGGGGGATTCGAGATAGGGTTCTTCTGTGTAGCCTTGGCTGTTCTGGACTAACTTTGTAGACCAGGCTGGCCTCAAACTCACAGTGATCCTCCTTCCTCTGCTTCCCAAGTACTGGGATTAAAGGAGTGCACCACCACCACCCAGCTGAGTCCAACAATCTTATATCCAGGTGCTAACAGCCGATTGTCTGGACCACTGTTTTCCACCAACTCTGACCCTTCCCCATAAAGGGGACCTCAAAAGCCAGGGAGCTGCTACTCTCTGAAATCCTGACTTGGGAGAATCAGCCAGCCGGCCAGTTCTAAATACAGCTTGGTTTAATCAGACATTTGTGGTGGCCAGCAAGATAAAAATCCATTCCCCTTAAATGATGAAGCTGGGCTCTTTACTTCAGGATCCTTGAGAGGCCAGTAAGCTACCCTAGGGAGGACGCACCTTGGGATCTAGGAGAAGTACTTTTGGCTCTGCAAACTCCTGTAGTAGTGAATGGCTTTAAAGAAAAACAAAAAAAAAATGTCCCCCCTGGAAGCCTTGTTTTGGTAAGTCATAGATGCTCTTGCTCTTTAGACTTTGTGACATTTGTCTGCCTGGTTTCTGGTTCTGGGGGATTCTGGTGTGAGAACAGGGAGGAGCTGACAAGGCTGTGCACAAGAGGTCTAACAATGGCAAGGGAGGGGTGAATATCTAAGCCAAGAAGCTAGATGAGAGCCTGCCCTCCTGACCATCACCCCCGGCTGGGCCTCCTGGTTCCCTGTGGGCTGCCAGCTCTTTCTTCCAAATGACACTTTTCTTGTAGAATGTAATTGATGCTTTAACACTCCGCCTCCCCAAGTGCCATGAGGGCTGGGACTGGCTTTATTTATCTCTGAATTCATATGAGCCCTGAAAAGGGTCAGACTGCACATGTCTATAACCCATAAATGTCTCATACACGAGGGTGTTCCTGGTGCAATTTCACTGCTGTAAGGACTGTAGAAAGGCCCCAAGCCAAAGAGTCTGACCATACTTTATAAGGCCATTAGCATGGGGCCTTGTGTTTTTACAACACCTTTGATGTGCCCCGGGATTTTTATGTCCCTTTGACTTAAGTCATAAGTGTAAACTTGTCAGGATGTGGACAGGGCTCAGCGCTTGCATCTTAGAAACAGAAACGGAAGCACTGTGGTGACAGGGAGAGGCTTCAGAACCCACCCTCATCACTCTCTGCTGTGAGCCCAACACCCTCATCTATCAAATGGGAACCCTGAGACCAACGCAGGGATTGAGTGAGTGCAGAGAGTTCAGATATGCTCTTGGTGCAGAGTGAAGCCACAGTCACTGTGGGTGACATCTGGGATCAGTGGTGGCACACAAAGGATGATGCGATTGAGACCAGATGAGGTCTGGGTTCACTTTGGCTGCGTGCCTGGGCCCAGACACTGCCCTCCGGAACCTTCAGTTCTTGAGTGACAAAGTGAGAGGACAGGATCTGCCTGCGTCGCTCAAGACACGTTGCTGAAAGTCTAAAAGTCTGTGTCACGTCATGTGTGTGTCCATCCTGTGTGTCATCCCTTCCCTTCCACAATCCTCACCACCAGCGGGGAGACATCTGCATGAGATGAAGAATGAAACTCAAGTCAGCATCAGTTTTGTAGCTTCTGCATAGCTTTAGGCATAGATGCATAAGAGCTCCCGAGCAAAGTAGCAAAGTACCTGAGACCTTTACGACAGGAATGAGTTCTATTGATTGATCAATAGCTCATGCCAAGAGGCGAAGGAGGATTTGTAATAATCACGTGAGTAGATTCTATTGGTGGAGGGTGCAAAGTACATGGGACCTCATTCATAAGGATGGGTTCTATCCACTGAGAGGCAAAGCTCAGAGTTAGGGCCTGAACAATGTCCAGGATGTCGGGGCAGGGGGGGGCGGGTGTCAAAAAGGCTGGCTTCGTAGGACATCAGAAAGATCATCCTGTTGTCAGACAACATTCACTCCAGCCTTTGGGTTTGACCAGACATCATTCATTTCCTTCCCTTGAAAAAAACAGGCCGGCATGTTTGACAAGCCTGGTTCTCCTGATGCTTTTTTGGAGCTAAGCCTCCTACACCTGTGCACAGCGGGTCTTTAAACCGCTTCTGTTGGGTGTTTATTATGGTCTTCGGTCAGGGTCTTGCTCTCAAGCAGAGTGTGATGCACATTTAAGATCTTTCCTTCTACTCACTTCTACCAAGTGAGTCAGGGTTCCCTTACCACACACACCCATGCCCTTCACTCCGCTCCTGTGCGCTGCAAGTCTCTTTCTTCTACATTTTGATTCTTACAATAAGCTGTAAGGATCCTTTCACTAGCTCTGGTGCACAAGACTGCACAGGGCCTCTTCTAGTAAGTGGAGTCATTTACAATGGAGCCACACTTAGCATGGCCAGACAGCTATTCCTGTACACACACACACACACACACACAGAGAGAGAGAGAGAGAGAGAGAGAGAGAGAGAGAGAGAGAGAGAGAGAGAGAGAGAGACAGAGAGAGACAGAGAGAGAGAGAGAGACAGACAGACAGACAGACAGACAGACAGAGACAGAGAGACAGAGATAGATAGATAGATAGATAGATAGATAGATAGATAGATACACACTCATGTACATACACACATGTACCCCCTCCTACACACACTTTCACCCATGCACAAACATAAACACATACATACTCACTTGCTGGGGGAGCAGTAGACCTGTGGCAAGGGTGTTGTGGGTAGGAGTGACCAGGCCCACCCATAACAATGGCAGCGAAAGCCTATTGAGCAACTGTTTTTCCCCAAATGACTTTCCAAATAGAAAATTGTCTTATATTATTACTGAAAAGGGGAATTTTAAATGAGGCTAACATGGAATTTAATGGCTGTGGAGCAATCACATTCCCTGTATCAGATTAAAATTCTACAGCTGCCACAGGAAACACGTGCTTTAGGAGTCGCCAAGAGTTTATGTTATCACTAGTGGATAGCTTGACTGTCCCACATGCCCTGCGTCCTGCATTCAAATGAGCAAGAGGCTCCATCAGGATGAGATTCTAGGTGCCCCGGAAGCATGCCCAAGACAAGGGGCCCCCCGAGAGACTGAGAGACTACCTTAAGACAAAGGTGGGAAACAGCCCCATATTTCCTGCAAGCAGCCATATAGAGGTGGATATGTCCAATGGAGTTTGCCTGACTCAGACCACACACCAGCTGTGTGGCTTCAGGAAAGTCTCTTTGCTTTGCTGGACCTGTGTCTTTCCATACTTGTTAGTCTGTGTGGAGGAAAGTTGCAAAGACATTGAAATGACACAGACCAAAGATTTGGCAGCTCCTCAGAGGCTGCTGAGGATCAACAGTTCCTATGCTTAGTTCTCCCTGTCCCCACCCCTCCCTGATAGTGAAGTTTGGTCCCCATCTATACTACTTAGTACTAGTAATTTATTATGCTCTTCCTGAGGGGCGGGCATCCCCTCATCCACTACCTAAGGCAATATTATTCCTTCCATTTTATAGTCTAGGAAATGAGGCTTGAGTTGCCCAAAGCCACAGGAGCAAGGCCAGGAGATGGCAGGCATTTAAATCCAGACCCTTCTGACTTATAAGCTCTTCTCCTGATGCTTCCAGAATATGCCAGATCCGCAGCTTCAAACTGCATAACTCTCCTAAAGGCGAGGGGCTTTCTCCCAGTCCTTCCTTATCCTAGCACAATGCTCTCCTGGCGTTACATCATGGTGATGTTATCTAGAAAACACTGTGGAATGGATACTCTCTTAAGGTCAGTTCTAGAAAACATGTCTTTAGAAGCCCTGGCATTCACAGGCAATCAAGTCTGGACACCAAAGAAAAGCATGAACAAAATAGACTCTCTCTCTCTCTCTCTCTCTCTCTCTCTCTCTCTCTCTCTCTCTCTCTGTGTGTGTGTGTGTGTGTGTGTGTGTGTGTGTGTGTGTGTGTGTGTGTGTGTGTTGGGGTGGGAGGGCATCTTAGCTTGCCAATCCCAGTTTCGGTTTGTTTTTTGTTTTTTTAATGATAAACTGCTGGTGAGGAGTAGTTATCCTGCAGCCCCAAGGTGTGGTTTTGAAATATCTACTCCAAAGGAAAGTTAAGCAAAGAAATAGAGATCTATCAAATGTGCAGGACAGAGGAAGAAGGGGCATCCATGAAAGTCCTCTGAAAGGCTGTCAAAGGCTTGCCGGGTCAGTGAGGGCTGGCCCAACACTGCCAATTAGAGCAAATGGGAAACAGGCCTCCATCTCAGAATTAAAGATGAAGAGCAGCAGTTAACCTGTCTCCTAGCAGGAAACACGGCTCTTAATGCTTCATGTAATTTAATATTTTAAATTATGACCGTAAGCATCCAAGCCTCCTGTTGAACAAAAGAACACAGCAATAAAATTCTCAATGGGGCTTTGGCTAGCACGGGTACAGAAATAATGGCTATGGAGCCAGAGCTGAGCAGGCCAGCCGAGCAAGCCTTCTCTCTCATTCCCTTGGCTCAGTCCTATCTTCCAATAGCCATCCTCTTGTGGCAGGAAGCATTGGTTGTTGTTCAGTCACTTTTGGAGGATGAGATACATTGATGTGAATAGTAAGCAGGCCCCATCAGAGCTCAGAGGTCCTGGTTATTCTAGGAGGCTCATTTAAAGTATGGCTCTCCAGGCTGCGGAGATGGCTCAGTCAATAGGGTGCCTGCCTTGCAACCATGGTGACCTGAATTCCATCCCTACAGGCACACAAGCAAGCACTGTGCGGTGATATGAGCTTGTTATGTCAGTGTTAGGGACACTGAAACAGATAAATCCCTGGGGCTTGCCAGCCAGCCAGCCTAGACTACATGGCCAGCTCCAGGCCAGCAAGGAGAAACCCTGCCTCAAAACACAAGGAGGATGGTGCCTGAGGAACAACAGCCAAAGTTGTCCTCTGACCTACAAGTGCACACATGAGTACCCTTAGATAAGCAAGTGCATGTGCAATGCAAGATACACACACACACACACACACACACACACACACACACACACACACACACCCTACAGACACTAATGGCTACTCTTGGCTGTCAGCAAGCAGCTGGGCATACCTGGGAGGGATCTTGTTTGACTGGATCATTTGCAGTTGGAAGATCCACGCTAAATCTGGGCTACACTTTCTGGCAGCGGCCTCTTTAAATGGCACAGAAGAAGGAAGATTTTTCTCTTTGCCTGTTTGCTTGCTGTCCTTGTCGCTGGAACATTCTCCTATCCTGCTGCCGAGGCATTCCTTTACTGGCGTTAGAGCCTACTTCACGGTACCAGAAACCAGCGGAGACACCCAACCTTGTGACCTGGACATCTGCCTTGGCCTTTGCATCAGGAGACAGGCATTGTTGGACTAGATGGACCACACACAGCTGTAGGCCACTCTACCGAATCCTCCTCACATAAATACAGAGTCATTCCAGCACCCCTCTAGAGAACACTGATACACTGTGGTCCTCACCCCTGGGGCACTTTGGAAACACCTTGTGCCAGAAAACCTAGTGGCAGTCTTAGAAAAGCTCTCCTCCTGATTTCTCTTAGCATTCAGGGTGGAGAACAGCACTTTAGATCACAGCCCTTACAAGGCATAGCAGGTGGGCATCCTGAGATACAGGAGGCCTTGGCTATACTGAAATGAAAGGCATAATCCCTGTCCAGCTGATGTGAGGAAGAACTATGCAAATAAGGGGGCAGATGCAGGGAGCCGAACAGAATCAGCAGGCAGTGTGCAGCCCCAGCAAGATGCTGAGCTCCACACTATCTATAAGAAGCAAAATCTTATCATATGGGAAAGGATGCAGTGAAGAAACTGCTGATATGACCACTCCACTATTAGGGGGAAGGCTTTTATTGTGGATAAGAGGTGTGGGGGGGGGGGAAGTATCCAGAGACACCTAGAAGAGTCCGGAGCAGAGAAAAAAAAAAAGAAAGAAAGAAAGAAAGCAGACAAGCATGGCCAACATACTGGACATGGATGACCAGGACTATCTTTGAGAGAAGAAAAAGACTGAGAGAGAGCGTGGCAGAGGACAGTAGTGGAGATTGTGAGAGAGCGGGAGGTAGAGAACAGAATGCAGGGAGAGAGAACAGCAGGAATGGCTGGATTATAAGGAAGATGAGCAGCTGGCGTAGCTGGGGGTGGGGTGTGGGGTGGGGTGGGGGGAAGGCCCAGGATGTTAGCGGTGGACTGAGCACTTGTGAGTAGGGACTGAGAGAACCCCCAGACCAGCATGCACTTTGATATGCTGATAGGCGCCACAGGTAGCCATTTGTCCCATCTGCCAGAGGTAAAGGCAACTGACTCCTTTTGGCAGATGGGAGCCAGCTTTACAAGCTCCTGAGGAGTTCTGGCTTCTATGGACTCACGAGAAATCCCCCTATAGTCCAGCTTGAGCTCATTTCTGAACATATGGACTGCCTTTTGGGGTTTGGGGAACTAGAATGTCTTTTGGGCCTGATGCTGATGGTTCATTTTCAAAGGTCCTCCAAGCCAACTTAGGTCCAGCTACAAATGAGCAGCACTCTCTCGACCCCTGCCAGTGCTTGTTCATTTAGATATTCCTGATCCACAAATTCTGCTAAGCTTCATTCCCCAAAGCCAGAAGGTTATCACAGAAGATTACTAGCAGCCACGGTTTCCTGCAAGATCAAGCCTCTGATAACTTTGAACAGAATTACACCACAGAGATGTACCCTCACAACACTTTGTTGAGAACAAGACAGACATAAGAAAAGAGAAAGAGGCATGTAAGGCTATGCCCTCCTGCTTACTCAGCGCTGTGGGAAGAGGGCCCTGCGTTAGTGCTATAGACTTCCCTGCGCCCAGTCAGCCCCCACGCATGATACCTGACATCTGACTTTGCAGGGTTATACACTGAACTGCCCCATTTGTGCTAGCCTGGATCCCAGTGCTCTTCTCATGCAATGAGGGTGCTCTTATTATGAAGTGAGGACCTTTGGTTCGCACATACTCAGCAGGTGAGACATTAGGTGTATCAGTTTGTAAGATGCAGCCCCTGGAGTCTCGAAGACAAGTGAGCATCTCACGTGGTGCCAGACACATGTCACCACACACTTGCTGCACCTTGTCCCTTCATATACTGTCTCTCCACACCTGTCAGATGCATGCATACGCCAGGATTCCCTCCACGCTGGACTGTCCCTGGGTGCCGCCCAGCTCCCCCTTCCATCCTCTACCGGTTTGTGTGTACCAACCTCATGTGGGCTAGGGCTCTAGAGCTGTGGCTGTACTTTCTAGGATTTGGTTTTGTTTGTTTGTTTTCTTTTCCCCCCATCCCCAAGATCTCCCTTGTAGTCTTGGTTGGCCTAGAACTCACTATGTAGATTAAGCTGTCTTCTTGAATTCATAAAGATCTGTTTGCCTCTGCCTCCTGAGTGCTGGGATTAAAGGTAGAATTTAGATTTTTACCTTCCAACAGGACCTTTGTCAAAAAACCACCTGTATCACCCATCACCCATGGTGCATTCTGAGCCTTTTTCTTTTCTTTCTTTCCTTCTTCTTCTTCTTCTTCTTCTTCTTCTTCTTCTTCTTCTTCTTCTTCTTCTTCTTCTTCTTCTTTTCTGAGACAGGGTTTCTCTGTGTAGTCTTGGCTGTCCTGGACTCTTAGACCAGGCTGGCCTCGAACTCACAGTGATCTGCCTGGCTCTGCCTCTCGAGTGCTGGGATTAAAGTCGTGCAGCACCACGCCTGGCCTCTGAGCCTCTTTCTTGATGGCGACCCTCTGCCCTAGTCTTGCCATTTTTCACTTTCATGGATGGACCTGAGAATGATACTTACAGCTCTTTTTCACCAGGACATCGCAGAGAAGAGATGTGCTTTGTCTTTTTAGAAAACCCGTGTGTTGGGTCCTATGATCACTTCTACTTTACAAATGAGAAAACTGAGGCAAAGATGGGTCAAGGCACTTGCCTCAAGCCAAACAGTCAGTATGAGAGCTGGAACCTGAACCCTGAGGTTGGCTTCAGGATTTAGATTCTTAGCCACTGTCTTACTTTGTTTTCTGTTGCTATAACAAACTACCCAAGAGCAGGTAATTTGTGACGAAGGGAAGTATATTTGGCTCGAGTCCCGGAGGCTGGGAACTATGAGAACCTGACACGAGTGTCTACTTGACATCTGCTGACGAACTTCCTGTTGCAGCATAACCCAGCAAGGCGTAACATAAGGGGTGGGCAGGCCTTCTTAGAAGGCCACTAATGCCATCATGGAGGCCCCTTCCTCGTAGCCTTATCCATTCACCAATCCCTTCTGATCTTGTGATATTTTGATGAGATAGGTTAACATGATTCTCCCTCCTTCCCCATGATGTGGATAGGTGCACAGGTGTGCACAGATGTACACATATTCACGTGCACATGGAGGTCAGAGGTCAACCTTGGGTGTTGTTCTTTTCACACGTGCCTGGAGTGCTCACCCATTGGCTAGGCTGACAGACCAGTGAGCCCTGGGAGCTAACTATCTTTGCCTCTAGAGCACTAGGACAGCAGGCATGTGTCACCACACCCAGCTTTTTATGTGGGTTCTAGGGATCAGACGCAGGACTTCATGCTTGCATGGTGAGTACTTTACTACCTCCTCAGCCCACCTCTCCTCTTTAATAGATTACTACATGCAGGCTCAGGCGGGCCTCTGCCTAATGCTGGGCTGGGATTTCAAACCATTGCCATCAACTGTCACTTTCTAAATTGGGTTCTTGAGGTTTTAGGGGTCCTAGGGCCGGGGCTTCATAGAAGAAGAGGCAGGGGCTCTCAGGAGCCTCCTGCTTCTGTTCCTCTCAGTGACCACACTGACTACAAAGCAGAGCTCCATGCGTTTTAGAAGGCTGTCTAGACAGTTAGAAGTGGGAGTGGGGGCAGCAAATAGTCACATATGGGGGAGGTTTTGCTTTTATTACACATTAAGGGTGCAATTTGTTCCTGTTAGGTTTGCCTTGGGCTGCATCGTAAGATTTCACTTGAAGAAAGGGACAAACACCTTAAAAATAGTTCAGAAGGAGGGCACCAAGCAAGGCTCAGTCTGAGCTTCATCAGGCTGGGCCACACACATAGGTGGGTCTGTGCTGTCCCAGGCCCAGGTGAGTGTGTGCTGCCCCAGGCCCAGGTGGGTCTGGGCTGCCCCAGGCCCAGGTGAGTGTGTGCTGCCCCAGGCCCAGGTGAGTGTGTGCTGCCCCAGGCCCAGGTGAGTGTGTGCTGCCTCAGGCCCAGGTGGGTCTGTCCTTCCCCAGGCCCTGGAGGGTCTGTCCTTCCCCAGGCACATAGGTGGGTAGGTGCTGACCTGTGCACAATGAAAGCTATAATAAGCTGAAGAGCCAAGCTAGGTAGGGGGCAATGCTTCTCTCTTGAATTTAGGTGACAGGGTCTGGGGATGTGTGGCTCAGTCTAGTCTCTCAAGATACTGCAGACCTAAATTTATTTCCCAGAACCCATGTTGTTCTTGTTTAAAAACAAACAAACAAACAAACAAACAACAAACACAGATGTGGGAGCATATGCCTGAAATCCATCCCCTGCCACTGGGAAGTGAAGAAAGATGGATTCCTGACTCTAGCTAGTAAGCCAGTCTAGCTTACTTTGTGAATTCTAGGCCAGTGAGATCCTGTCTCAATAAACAAAGGTGGCCAGCACCTGGGAGATGGTACCCTAAGTTGTTTCTAGCCTCTCAATGTGTGCTCACATTTCACATGCACCCACACATGTAAACAGGCACAAACAGGCAATGATCTCTTTGACACTGACCCCACCTGCCAGAACAAAGTGGCAGACGGTTTTAGTCTCTTCCCACCTCCAACAGGTCAGTAGGACCAACAGGTCTAACCTCATCCAAGTGGGAGTAGGAGGCAGCAGACAGGCACCAGTTACAGCATCAGGGCCCACAGACATAGGTAGGCAAGGTGTTCCCCAATAGAACATGCAGGCCCCAGGAGCATACTGAGACAATCATGCACTGTTCAGCAGGCACTTCTGGAAGGCTCTGGAGTCACTCACACATCTGCAGGACTAAAGCAGCAATTTCCTGTTGGCATCCAGACATGGTGTCTTCCAGGGAACACGTGGTCCTGCGTGTTCATGGGCAGCCCTGCTGCCTCTGACTCTTTAGTTGCTGAGAGTCAGAGTGAACCAGCCAGTGAGTTGGGCAGTCACAAGGCAGTGGACTGAGGTGGGAAGTCAGAAGGCTGTGGACTGAGGTGGGAAGTCAGAAGGCTGTGGACTGAGGCTCAAGGCCCAAGGCCATGGACACCCTTGAGGCACCAACATGAAACAGGTGATGCTAGCAGCTGCCCTTCGACTCACTGAGCACTTGCTGTACGCTGAGCACTTTGCTCATACTCCTGAGTTGTGGACGTAGCCCAGAATAAGAGGAGTGCCACATAGTTCCATTTAAGAGGTAAGAAGACGGAGGTCCAGACAGTAAGCAGCAGAGCAAAGTCTTGAACCCAAGTCAGCTGCCTGAGACTTTGACCAAGCTCCACTTTCACATCCAGTGTATGCAGGGTAATGGACCCACCCACCAAGCCCACATGCCTGACTTCTGCCTTAGTTTCTCTATACCATATATTCTGGGCACAGGGGGTGAGTAGAACATCACCCCTAAATAAGCAACAACTGATTTTTCTTTTTTCTTTAATTTTTTACATATACATTTATATTATTACACATATATACAATAGACTACATACAGCAAGAAGAACCACAAAACAATCAGGAATTATATAAATTCTACATTCTTAGTGTTTTGGCTATTTGTGTTTGGCAACCTTGAAGAAAACATCTTTCCTATCTTGGAGAGTCTAATATTCTGAATGTAAATCAATATCTATCATATCTCATCATTATCAACTTAAAACATCTATCTAGACCTAAAAATATCTTAATCCCTAAACAACTAAACTTAATTGTAAAACTAAACTATCTGGTCTTCAACTGCATCAAAGACTTGAGCAAGAACTATTTTTTATAGATAGTAAAACATCTTCCTTATATGCATTAAAGCAGACATGTATGTACTATAGACCCACATCCTGTCTGTGGTACACTGTCTGTGGTATACAAAGGAACAACAGTAAACATTCATGAAGATTCATGTGGTGGTATATACCTATAATCTCAATACGAAGAGGCTGAGGCAGGAGGATCACTGAAGCTTGAGACCAGCCTGGACTGCAGACTAAGATCCTGTCTCAAAAGAACAATCCCTCACCGCCCCCCAAATACACTTAGAAGCAAGTGTCTGGCACACATGATATGGCGGTACACACAAGCCAGTGTGACTTGTCCCCTTGGGAGGGTGTGCTTGTCAGCCCCACTATACCTGGCCCCAGCTCCCCTCAGGCCTGTGTCACCCACATCCCAGGCCTGATACCTCCTTGTTGCACCAACTCAAGTGCCTGTTGGGACTTGTTCTAAGTTAAACAGGAATAGACTTCGTTCAGCTCAAATGAGACTTGAACACTTCGGGTCTCTGTTGTCGATTCTCCCAACACAGGGTAAAAAGTACTTGTCCATTAACAAGCCCATGAGCTGAGGCGGGAGAGAAATCAATAGCGTGGACCAATTCGGGGTGTTGTGATGCAGGTTAGGATTCCAGCAGCCCGAGCCTTCCAAACAGGTACACAGAGTAATTGGCTTCTCCCTGGCGAACGGTCCTGCAGCCTCCACGACTCTCCAATTAACATGTTCCATTGAAAGGCACACAACTATTTGGGTTCACTGTACCCCTGTCAGTGTTTGTGCAGTCAGAACGTGCAAGTACATGGAAAGTGCACAGAATGATAAATACAAGTGTCTCTCAGAGGCCAAGCAGAGCTTAAAGGAACCTTACCGTTGGGCTTCTCTTTGAACTCAGATGCCTGCCCAGCACCCCTGATTGCCTGAAACTGTCCCCAACTCAGCTGGGAAGTAGACAGAGGACTACCTGTGGCTTGCCTGGTATTACCTTGTGCAGCTGATCAGGGAGGAGAGGACAGCTTCCTCCCTGCCCCACTTGAACTTGACACCAAGCCTCTGCTGCTGGGCATGTCACCTCTTCTTCCTGCATCTGTCAATCTCTCTCCCAACCCTCAGGGACCCTTCCCAGGCCAGGTCCCAGCCTTTACTTGCTTCAGCTGTGGCATCCTCTCTTCCTCCTTAATGAAGATACCCATAGTTCCCCTCACTGGGAAAGAGTCTTTATAGATAAGCATCATTTGTCTCAAGGCATCACCAGGATACAAGGGGCTTAGACAGTGGTGCTTAGACCAGGGTGTAGCAGGCGCTGCAGAAAAGGGTGGTGGGAAAATGGAAATGGGCTTGTGCATCATGGATGAGCAAGGAGGGGAGGATGTAGATGTTTGAGAAGGTAGCGGTAGGATGAGTAGGGAGACGGTAGCTAGAGTAGGAGACCAGCCTGTGCCATCTAGCTGGGTGGGTACAAAGACTGTTGTAGCTGAGCAACAGGAAGGTAGGTCAGTACTTGAAAGGCCATTTAGTGTGTGGTTCTGGTGTGAGCTGTGGGCCAGGCGATGGGCTGCATCCAAGAACTGATAGCTCCTGGCCACGGACTATAGGAAAAGCAATAATTCTCTCTGCACCTCTGGTTTCCTTCTTCTCTAAATAGCAACAGCACTTTCCTTTACACACTACCTGTGAGGACTAAATTGCACCTGTGAAACACCTTGAGCCGTGACTGTGGTGGAAAGCTAAATAAGCAACAGCTGCCCACCATTGCTAGTAACAGACAGAGAAATGGGGTAGGTGGATATGTAGAAAGTGAAGTAGATGGACTGACAGATGAACAACTTGATGGGAGGAGGGGTAGGAGGGTGAGTTAATCCACACATAGGTAACTGGGTGGACGGATGGGTGGACGGATGGATGGATGGATGGGTGGATGGATGGATGGATGGGTGGGTGGATGGATGGATGGATGGATGGATGGGTGGGTGGGTGGGTGGATGGATGGATGGGTGGATGGATGGATGGATGGGTGGATGGATGGATGGATGGATGGATGCATGGATGGATGGGTGGATGGATGGGTGGATGGATGGGTGGATGGATGGATGGGTGGATGTCTTCATAGGAGGCTGGGTAGGGTGGGTGGGTTAATGCACACATAGGTGACGGGATGCACGGATGGCTGAGGAGTGAATGTTGTGAGGAGGGATGGATAGAGGAGAAAATGCTTTTTACCAAGTATGTAGGATAAAGCTGTCTCTGGATTACCCTCCTCAACCCATTTCCAAGGCATCAGAGCTGCCCAGCCTGCTCCTCCACCTTGTCAGAACATATAGAAGTCTCATGGATCCCAGCGTGAATTCCTTTTTGATCTGCGCCCAGTGTGCTACCTGACTGTCCACTGTCAAGGACCCAACAAGCTGGTCACTCAGTCCTGCCATCCCCACACAGCCATGTCCCACAGACAAGACTCAGCTTTCTCCTGTGTTCCAGAGTCAGCTGGGAGTCTGAACTTGGGCTTTCTATGCTCTGCCTGAGGGAGAGGCCTCGGCTCTCCTCAATGACTTCTGGTCATCTCCAGGCAGTATCACTGCCCCTCTCCCAGACATGGAGGCAGACCACTCCAACATCCAACCTACCCCTCTGCTCCCAGCTTCCTTAGGGCCCTGGGAAGACAGCCCTGTCTCATTTTCAGGGCACATATAGGCTGTGCTTGGGGATAAAAGTGGATCTCTGTAGTGACTCAGGACAAAAGGATGTTTTCTAGAGCTGGAAGGGCACTCCTTATTGACTTCATGGTAGGGCATCTTGGTAGGCAACAAGTTCTGCTTCTCAGTTTAAAGAGGCCGCAGCCCAGTCCCCAGCACCAGCAACTCTATTCCACCCACCTGTGAAGGACATTGCCAAAGATGTCACCACTTGAGCAACCATGTCCTTGACAGAGTGATCCCATCATTGGCCATGGGTCCTTCTCTGCCCTGTCCCACAGGTTGGCTCTCAAATGAATGTCAGTTAAGACACTTGGGAGGCAGAGGCAGGTGGATCCTTGTGAGTTCGAGGCCAGCCTGGTCTACAAAGCGAGTCTAGGACAGCCAAGGCTCCACAGAGAAACCCTGTCTCGAAAATGCAAAAGGGGGAAAAAAGATTCCCTTTGAGGCTACGTGAATCTCAAATGGGATTTCTGAGGATCAAAATCATACAAGAATGACAGATATTACTGAATTGTTGCGTTCCAGGCATGGTGCCAGCTGGGCACCACTCACTTTGGCCTTGAGACCTACTCAGCAGAGTTGAGGTGATAGGATCTTTAAGGTCCCATGGGGACCCATTCAAGCCTTCTGTGATCAACACCCACCCTTCCATTAAATGGAATATTTGGAGGCTGGCTCAGTAGGTAAGAGTGTTTATTACATAGCATGAGAACATGAACTCAAATTTAAAAAAAAAATGTGTGTCCACATGCATGCCCATAACCTAGCACTGTGGGAGGTGAGACAGGAGGATCACTGTAGCTTGTTGGCTACCATTCTAGCTCCAGATTCACCGAGAGAACCTCTCTTAAGGAAATAAGACAGAGGTCACAAAGTGAGGCAGCTGACCTCTTCCTCTGGACTCTACATGCATTTGCTTACAAGTATACACACGTGAACACACAAGGCATATTAACATATAATCTGCAAACACACTCTGCATATCTTTAATCATGTCTAGATTACTTATAATATCTCATCTATGATGAACATATGTGAATAGTTAGAGTTGCTGAGCTGTATTGTTTAGGGACTCCTGACAGAAAAAAAATCTTGTTTCACTACAGACATTGTTTGTTTTTGGAGATTTTCAAGCTGTGGTTGGTTGACTCTTCAGAAACAGAACCAAGGGCACAACTGGCTGGCAGCCATGACCAATACCTGAACCTTTAGGAATTCTCACCTCACATCTGGAGCACTGTCTCACCCACACCAGGTCTTGAATACAGCCCAAATAACCAACGAATTAAAATTACACAACCATCTCACTCATGAACTTGAGCAGAAAAATCCTAAATATAGCATTCATTCATGGAATTTAGCAAGACATTCTTATAAAATACATCATGGTTGAGTAATGTACAGCCCAGGAATGCAGGGATAGTTCAATGTCAGAAAAGGACTCAATTAATTCAGCTTACTAACAAGGGAAAGAGGAAGAAATGTCTGTTTCCTCTGATTACATGCAAGTTGCCCAGATTATATGCATAGCATTCTGCACGACTGGTACAACCAGAGACTCAGCAAAGTGGGGAAATATATGCATTAAAAAAATAATCTGATAAAGTTTCACAAAATTTTTAAGTTCTGTGTTCAATGATGAAGCTTCAGACAGAGTGCAGGGACAAGACAAAGCCCCCACCTGCTGCCACCAATTGGCTCAGCATCAAACCTAAAATTCCAACCAATGTGGTAAGGGGAGATAGGGAAAAAAGTAAGTGTGTAAAAACCGGGAAGAAACAAAGTTGTCCTCATTTGCATCTCTATGTAGAATCTACAGTCTTCTAGAAGGCAGAGTTCTCCACCATTGCCCAGAACAGGGTCAATATATAAGCATGGATTGTGCTCACATTCACCAGCAGTAACCTATTGAGAACTGTAGTAAAACGACTCCTTTCCAGGCAGCAAGACAAGCTGAGCGGCACTAGGAATAAACCTCACAAGAAATGGGCTTGATTTTTATGGAGAAGCTGATACAGGTTTACGAGAGGAAATAAAAAGAAGAATTGGACAGACTGGGGCACTGTGGGGGATGATGAGGGCATGACAGCAGGTGGGGGGCTTCCGAGGGTTCCTGCCAGGTAGGCTTTCCACTGCGGGCAGGCAAAGACGGAAGCAAGGAAGGCTTTGGGCTCTGGGTTCTGAGCACTTCAGTAGGATTCCTCCGCAGTGACAGGCTGAGCTCTTCAGTAGGATTCCTCCACAGTGACAGGCTGAGCTCTTCAGTAGGATTCCTCCGCAGTGACAGGCTGAGCTCTTCAGTAGGATTCCTCCGCAGTGACAGGCTGAGCTCTTCAGTAGGATTCCTCCGCAGTGACAGGCTGTACTTTCATGCCTGCGTATCACAGTCTCCTCTAATCATACGCTATGTTGTCACCATGCCTTCTCCCTCTTCACAATACAGTATGGATGTTTTCCATGCCATTAAGTAGTGTTTGATAAAAGAAATAATGAAGAATGGTTCTCCAAGGCAGACAAGCCTGGGCATTCCCCTGTTGTAGAGATGAGAGGGACAAAGAGAGATGGAAAGGTAGGCAATATCCAATCTGTGTCTTTTGCACACCATATTATTCTTCCAGTCATCCCGAGATGCAGAATGTTTTTTAATCTACCTCCTGCCTTATCATCTCCCATCTTGAAAACAAGGAAAGGGCAGAGTGCAGGACCACTCAGGCTGATGCTTGAACCTGGGTCTCTAAGGCCTTGGCTCTGCTCAGCCTCCAGGAGCTAAGGATAGAGGTTCCCGGTGCCTGCCTTCCCTGCCTCTCATCAGAGGGCCTGGCACAGTGCTGCATGAGGAGACACTGTATATACGCGGTTTAGTGTTTTGGGGCTGAGTGTTAGTGTCCGTGGTATTATATAGAACATGCTGTGTAGCAGTGAACATTACCAAGATGGCATGACAGCCACGCTCCCTCAGAGGCTGGAAGGTAGCTCCTCCCTTATCTTTTCTAGCCCTGGTGGCTATATATGCCACAGCACCGAATCCCTGTGTCCCTGTGCTCCTATGCCTTAGATCTTACTGTGTTATTTTTATAAAACTGTGTTTGTTTCTCAGTTTCTCTCTTAACCCGGCTATCACGTAACTGAGACTCTTTTATATTTGTTTAATAATAAGCTTCACAATAAATGAGAAGATTTTACTCTATTCTTAACCCTCTAAGCTAATCTGATTCCCTCCCAGCACACATCCTAGAGATACTTGCACTTTGTAGCTGTCCGTGCTCCAGCTCCTCTTGTATGATGTCACTTGGACCTCTCCCTTGGCTGAATCCCCTACTTGCTCTCTAACTCCTCCTCCCCTGGTTGGCAGGAAGGCCAGCCCTATTCTCTCCCCTGCTAAGCAATTGGCTGTAAGCTGCTTTATTGCCATCTCAGGGGACAATTAGGGAGCAGTGTTCACAAACAACTTGAGACAGGAGAATCTCAGAACAAGGATTGCAACCGGAAATGAGGGGTACAGAAATCAGCATTTTAATTACACAATAACCTTATGCCTACATCTCCCCTTTTAGTCTAATAAAAGGCTCTTTCTCTTATAATAACAAACTATATGTAATAATAACAATTATGAAAATTATTAGGTAAAATTTACATTTGTATTTTTGGCACCCTTGGATAAAGTATTCTACCATCTATCAATTTCTATCATCCTAAGCAATGTATGTTTACCTGTGAGACTATAACTATCTATTCTTCAAACCCATCAGAGACTTAAGAAGGAATAAGTATTACCTAAATATGTAGGGAGTGCAGGAAAGCAGCTTCCAAAAGTATAGAAATGACAGAGGTATTTGGTTGCCCAGAAAGTCTCCCATCATTTCTCTATAACATTGGAGCATCATCTTCAGACTGCTGGCTCAGAATATTTGATAGACTTTTCTATGAAGCAGAAATTATTAAAGGACTTGCCTACCTTGTCCTTGCAAAGCTGGGCAGTTGATTCTCTTGCATCCAGTTTGTCCACTTTTGGACAGTATTTTGTCTGTAACTGACACAAGAACATTTTTTTTAACCATTGGCTAGCTTGGCAAGTGTGAAACCTTTGATGCTCTTTGAAGCAGAATGGGGGTGCTGTAAGGAGAGGACTTGTCTCATTGTCCAAAAAGCCTTAAGTTAATAAAATCTTTAAATGCCATATTCTGTAGATATCTGAGGTTTTTGAAGACTATCTATCTATCTTATTTCAATTGTTTTTTTCTGGCTATTTTTATCTGTCAATCTAGAAAATATATTTTTGTAATTAGCTAAACTAGTATCTAACATGACCATGAGTTTGATTGTCTGACTGCTAATATGTATTTCTTACTTATCCTTAAGAGTTGGTAATAGCAATTTTCAAAAGGTCTAGAATTGAACATTTCAGTTTTAAGAGTTATACAGGAACAATACCTTATCATGTTATATATTTATATATTATAAAATATAATATAAAGATCTATGCCAATATAATATTTTTTGCTTATCAATGCTCTTTGGTCCTAAAGTAGACTCAATAATCTACCCTTTCACTTATTATCATTCCTATAACAAATCCCTTTAAGACAGTAATGAACATCTATGCCCAAACATTCATCTATTAATGACCAAAACTCATCCACCCCCTCTTGGAAATGGGGCATAGTGTTCTTAAATAGTTTCCTGCTGATTTGGGATGTAATTTTTCTTTTAGGGGGCCCAAGAAAATTGGGATATTGTCCAGTCTTAAGAAAGCTGTAGCTTTTGCTGTTCAATCTCTGAATGCTGAGAAAGTGCAAAGCTTAACTGAAGTCCTGATTGGAACAGTCTGTTATGCTGGACGATCTAGCTGGCTATTTTAAAATTGTCCCAGATACAGATTGTTTTGGTGGTTTTTTAAGACATGGTTTCTCTGTGTAGCCTTGGCTATCCTAGGCTTACTTTGTAGACCAGGCTGGCCTCAAGCTCAGAGCAATCTGCCTGCCTCTGCCTCCCAAGTGGTAGGATTAAAGGCGTGTGCCACCATGCTGGGCCAGATGCAGATTTTTAAGGAAACAGTTATTTAAGCTATCTGTGAGGTTGGATCGCCTGAGCTACTTGTCTTTTTTTGGTGTCTGCTCCTCTTGCTCTACAAAATATTAATTTAAAAAGGCATTTTGTATTTTGCACTGAGCAAAGTTCTCTGTAAGATAATTTTTTATCTATGTCATTTAAAAGAATGGCATGATCAGTCCTAAGGATTTTGTAGTCAAAGATTTATTGGCCATGCATAGCTGAAGACCTGGCTGGTGACATTTTCATGTCTCAGTCAGTCTCAGAGCTGTTCCCATGTGGAGGGATCAGCAAATTATGTTACCTGTCCTGTTTGATCTTCTTGATCTCTTTCCTTTTGTCTAAAACCAAGATCTTTAGAAGGTCTTGCCCTGTCAAATCTGATTTCCAATTGTTTGGATGGAGTATACAGCTTTTGTTTCCTATTAAGAAAAAGAACATGTCCTCGCCAATGCAACACATTTTCTGTCTTTCATTTTGGAATTAGAGCCTTTATATGCTGATCTAATTCAGCAGTCCTTTCTAAAAACCCAGTGTAGTGCCAGGTGTGATGGCACACTCCTTTAATCCCAGCACTTGGGAGGCAGAGGCACGTGGATCTCTGTGGGTTTGAGGCCAGCCTGGTCTACAAAGCGAGTCCAGGACAGCCAAGGCTACACAGAGAAACCCTGTCTCAAAAAACCACCACCACCACCACCAACAAAATCCAGTGTATCTTAGTAGGCATGTTACTTATCTCATTTAAACATTTTTTTTCTTTTTTGGTCTCTCTGTGTAGCCTTGGTTGCCCTGGACTCACTTTGTAGATCAGGCTGGCCTCGAACTCATAGTAATCCGCCTGCCTCTGCCTCCCGAGTGCTGAGATTAAAGGCATGCACCACCATGCCTGGCTTCATTTAAACATTTTAAAATCAATAAATCATTATTTAATCCATTTTGGGGAGATATTATATTCCTTTTCTATTTTATGATCACCTTTAAAAATACTGTTAGATATTTTCATAATTGTTTGACTATAAGATTATAAGTTAAACCTGTAACAGGTTTCATATCATAATGTCTATATATCCATATTCCAATGCATATATACGCTGAAGCATCATCAGCCCCAGTTTGCAAAGGCATCTCCAAGACAGTCACCATCTCTAACAAATGTATAACCTCATGCTTTCCAGAATTTAAGGCAAAAACCCGTTGGAATTCTAAATATGAACCTATGGCATAGTGCATATATTTCAATTTTCCAAACTCTGCAAAATGGAGCACATATAGACCTTTATTGAGTAACTGACCCTTGACAGTACACATAATATCTACTCTGATCACGCTAAGTTACAGGCAAAGTGTTTTCAATGGGCTGCCATGCAATTTCTTCAAGCCTTTGTAGAGTCTTCTCATCTGGAATTACCTCTTTTGGTGTTATTGTAAGTTCCGGAATAGATTTATCTGTTCTATGGCCTTTAATTTAGCATCTAATTCCTCAGCCTGTTCTTTCTCCAACTCTGTCTTATTCTGATCTCTCTCAAAGATGATAGACAAAACTGAAATTATCATTTTTAAAAAGTGATTTGTATACTAAGAGATACAAACTCAAATGGAACGCAGAAGCGCTGTGCCACTGTGCCTTCCTCCATTTTCAACAGAGAAAATAATCTTTAATCTCAAAACCTCTCCCTAAGGACTTTACTTTCTTAGACTCAGTTTCCCTTCTAGACCTTACCAGTTCAGATGCTTGAGGCTTCTCAGTCTCTGTTTGGCTCCTGCTTCCAGAGAGAGGCCTTTTTTTTTTCTGCCTCCCTCACTGGGTTCTGACCTCTCCCCCATTCTGGGAAGTTATTTGGTTGACAAGTGTTTGCTCCTCTGGGCTGCAGGAGTCAGGCCAGCAAGAGCCCCTTCTCAACGGGATTTAGCTTTCTGACTTGGCTAGGAAAGTCTGGCTTTGAGAACCTTGTTTGTGTTATAGAGCCACTCCCTGCCCACACCCCTACCCCCCCTAACCCCCCCTAACCCCCCCCCCCCCCTTAGCACAGGCTTCCTAAAAGAACTGCCTCTCTGGGGTTTGTATCAGTTTTTGTTTTTCTGTAACTGGCTGGAGGCCTCTCTCGGGTGGAGGGGGTCAGTCTAATAGGAGCTGTGAGTGGCCTTAGAAATTGCAGTTTCACTCTGTTTATTTTTTGTTTGTTTGTTTGTTTTTTGAAATAGGGTTTCTCTGTGTAGCTTTGTCCTGGACTCACTCAGTTTCACTCTTAATGAACAGAACTAAGAACCTGATCTGCAGGGTTTTTTGTTTTGTTTTGTTTTGTTTTTGTTTTTGTTTTTTTTAATGTAGGTTTGGGTATGCCAAAACGTTAGTGCCATTTTTTATAAAGCTGTGTTTGTTTCTCAGTTTCTCTCTTAACCTGGTTATCATATAATTTATATTTTTTCTTTTATATTTGTTTAATAATAAGCTTCACACCACAATAACTGAGCAGTTATTACTCTATTCTTAACCTTCTAAACTAATCTGGTTCCCTCCCAGAACACATCCTAGAGATACTTGGACTTTGTAGCTGTCCCTAATCCAGCTCCTCTTGTATGATGTCACTTGGACCTCTCCCTTGGCTGAATCCTCTAACTTCTCCTCCCCTTCCTGGTTGGCAGGAAGGGCAGCCCTATTATCTCCCTTCTCAGTGATTGGCTGTAAGCTGCTTTATTGGCGTATTGGGGGACAAATGGGGAGCAGTGTTTATACACAGCAGAGACAGATTCTCAGAACAAAGATTGCAGCCAGATAAAGGGGGAATAGAAACCAGCATCTGAACTACACAATAACCATATGCCTACATCTTCCTATCTTTTTTTTTTTAATAGGTCTCCAGCCTTTAAATTTTGGAAGTCTCACTTCCAGGACAGATTTGTCAAATCCTATGACTTAATCACATCTGTTAAGACTTTATTTCCAAATATGATTAAAGTAAAGAGATGTTAAGATCATAGATAGGTAGAAAGTCAGTAGCATAGCATAGTTCTGAGGAGACTTCAGGCCCCAACACCATACTCAGCATGGTGAGAGCTTGATGAGTGCTCAAGGCCATAAGGCAGAGCGGTGATGGGAGAGGTCTCTTCTTATACCTCTCAGAGGAAGAGGATGGTTTCAGATTATCAGACTGCCTCTGATTCCCCATCAGGAAGCGGGTGTGTGTGTGTGTGTGTGTGTGTGTGTGTGTGTGTGTGTAGGTACTGCACTACCAGGTAAAACTGTGTGACTCCAAGGACACAGGGAAAGTAAGGAGGAGCATATCTAGTTGATATGTACCCCATTATATAGGTGGGGAGATGTCTACCAACAGTAGCTCTCTGATGCCCTGGGTCTGGAAACTTAAGATTCTGTAAGCTTCCTTGGAGAAATGAGAATATCATTTTCCTGGAATATGGGCTCCTGGGGAGTTGGTTAGGGGTTTAGAGACTGAAGAAAGATAGAATAGGAGAGCTTGGCCATTGAGGTTCTAAATGTGCTCAAGAACAGACTCTCTTTGAGGCCATATTTGCTCAAAACAGAAGATGAAGGCAGAATAGGCCATGTAGGCATCTTCTAGAACCAGGAACATAAAAGCTTTGAGAAAGTGGCATGCCTGCAGAGAACCAATCATACGGAACAGGATCAGGAAGAAGTCCAAATAGTGCAAGACCCAGATCACTGAGCGTCTCATGAGTCAGATCACTGAGACTTGGAGCAAGACGGAAGCCACAGAGATGTTGTAAAATCCAAACAAGACTTCCCACTCAGAGTCCAGAGATGAAGCAATTTAACATTCCCCATAGAAGATACAACTTGCACCAGGTGACCACAGAGGAGATGAGGATAACTAGTGGGTGTCTGTAGGTGTGAGAAAAAGGAAAGACTTCCAGATAATTGTGAGTGACTTGGTTTGCACAACCAGAAGGACAAAGTTGTGGTAGACTGAGCTGAAGAAAGCTCTGAGTGGAGCTGAATGGTGGGGAAATGCCAGGAGGAGTTGAATTTGAGACCTGTTGAGTTTGAGATGGTAAGATGAGAAGAGATGATCGTTAGATGGATCAATATTGAGTTTGGAGTTTGGAGCAAGGCCTAAGCAGCCCATATAAACTTGAAAATTATTATCACAGAAACAATATTTTAAGCTGTGAGAATGGACAGAGTAGCAGTGGGAGTGAATGTAAATAAAGAATAAGTTCAAGGGTCGATCTTTGCAAAGAACACTCCCAACTAATATCAAGAGGGGCCCTAACAGAAGATGCTGAACACTGTGACCAGCAAAATGTGAAGAAAGCCAGTAAGTGTGGCACCTTGGGAACCCAGTGGAGAGTAATTTCAAAGGAAGATGAGCATCAGATATACCAAAGCTGCTAGTGGACCAAATTAGGTGAGCACTGAGGAGTGATCCTTGGTGTCTTTGAGGTCACTGATTGTGTAGGGATTTCCTCCTTGAAAGGAAACTTACAAAGACTCTGGAAGTGCTAAAGGGAAGTTCATTAAGACTCAGGAAGTAAACAACACACAAATCACAGTAAGTCCCTGAACCCAACCAGATGCTCAAGCCTTTTTGCATTCCACGGTTATTAAAACAATAAGAACTTCTGAGGAGATTCAGTTCAACTGAGCTGCTTGGAAGAGATTCTCTCACCTATGGAGCTGCCTGTAAGTCATGCAGGGAAGTCCTAAGGCTCCAGCTTTTGTGAGCTGTCACCCATGCTGGGCCAAGGTTTCAGTGATGAAACTGTCTTTGACTTGCCCATGCTTCTGGAAGTAACCCCAATGTTTACTAGGTTCACTAGGCCACACTTTGTTGTCTTTGGTTTCTTATCTGGGGTGAATACACGTTAGTGTTGTGTCCTCCTTGGAAACGTTTCACATAACATTGCTGTTCTTAGCAAGAGCAGGTTCTGTGGAGTGGTGGATGTGAGCTAGTTGGCTGGAACCAAAAGAAAGAGCTAAAAGAACTAGTAGACAGCCTCAGAGACAGCCTGGCATTCCCTGATAGAGAATATCGTTGTAGGTGTTTGGTTGGAAAGGAGCCGAACAAGTGGGGAAGTTCTGAAGGAGACGGTGGGGCCCAGAGATGTCCTATCACTTTCTAGAAAAGAGAATTGATGGTACACAGTGTATTCGTGGGCCTGATGCAGCAGAAAGGGAAACTGCAGACACAAGTCTCAGGCATCCTCCTGTCTCCACACCCCCATACCTCTGAGTTACAGGGTCCAGTGCCCACACTCAGCTTGTTACATGAGTTTTAGGGATTTGAACTCAGGTCCTCGTGCTTAGAAAGTCTCCAGTCCTTAATTCCCTTTATTTTCCAAGGAAAGCAAGGTGAGGCCTTGAGCTGAGAACGGAGGGAGGAGGAAGAGCTGGAGGCTGAGATGAGAAGACACAGATGTGGGAGGTGCCCAGACAATACACTAGAAAAAGTAAACGGAGCTGGCAGAAGAGTCCACTGAATTTGGACTGAGTTTGAAGAGCTTAAGATTTTATCTCAGTAAGGACAGGAGTCTCTTTCTTTCTCTTTTGCTTGTCCTTAGCTGTCCCTCAGCCCTGCCAGACAATGACATTTAACACACTTTGGGTGGCTGAGTTAATGTACTAGCATGGGGCATGCAACAGGAAGTGGTTGTCCCTAATGCCTGCGGGTGCTTTCTCTTGGGCCATCATAATTTCCCCCTGGAGAGCAGAGTAAGTCCCCAGCTGAGGTCACCTTGGAGCCAGCCATACTTTGGAAAGTTAATTAACTTGAAGGTGTTTTCCCTTCTGTTCTCAGCTGTGGAAAGCTAGACTTTGTTCTTGATGACCTCAATTAACTGCTTCTCCCAGCTCCAATCCCCCTGGAGAAGGCTGTACTATGGTGGCTGGCTGGCTTCTGGGCCAAGAATCTGGTGGGGCCTTTAATCTCCTGTCCTCTAAGGCCCAAGGGTGTGCTCAAGGGTAGTAAGTAGCCAGAGACATAACCAGCCTCCCCCCATTTATCCTGAGGTCCTGACAGTGAGGGGCTGGGTTCTGCCCTGGGCTCCTCCGTTCCTGCCAAATCCCCTCCCCTAGGCTCTTCTCCAAGCCAGCAGGTCCCTAGGGGGTTTTGTGTCATTAGCCCTTGTGCCTTACTTCCTGTTGTTCTGTCCTGTCAGGGAGACTTGACCCCCAACAGAAGCCTGGGAGTGGAGCCCCAGCACTGTAGTTTTCAAAACAGCCAAGGCTGACATCCACTTTGTCCTCCATGAAACCAAAAGGAATCTCTCCTTTCTTGCTCCAGATTAAGAAACAGACCTGAGGAGCCAGCGTTACTGAGCAGCTACACTCAGAGCTTAGAGGTTTCTCCATTTTCTACAGCAGCTCCGAGGTAGCCACCACAGTCCCACCTCACAAGTAGGGAAGTCAACTCAAAATGACATTGCCCTAGGCACCTAGTGGAAATGTACAGGGTGAGGGCTTGAAGCCATCTGGTACCTCATGGACCTTGCCTCATAGGGACAGACTCAGCCCTCCTTGACAAGTTGACAAACACTAGCAGTGCTTGCTGGTACTTGGCAGCAAGTGTAAGGAGGGTTGTTTTTTTTGTTTTGTTTTTTGTTTTTTTGACTGGGCTATGGGTGCAGTGGAGCAGGCCAGATCCTTGCCCTCTTGTCTGTCCTGCCTAGAAGGTACTGGAGGACTTTTGTGACACAGTGAGGACAATACTAGAGGCACATTGGGCCTTCCAGAGAGAAGTGACCTGATCAGAGAGACCAGATAGGAGGCAACTGCACCAGCCTAGTCAAAGCAGATAGCAAGCGATGGCAGCTAAGCACCAGCTCCCCTTTGCTGGAAAGCACCTCTGCTGTTGGTAGCACTGTAGGGCCACAGCCTCTCATGGCAGCAGAGACATTTCATTATAATTTAAATCTTTCTTGGGTTTCGTCAGAGGCTATGAGCATCTTGAAAGATGCTCAGTCCTCAGGTGAGAAGAAAACATGCCAGAACTTTCTCTTCTAATATAAACGAGGCTGGGAGATGCAGCCAAACCTGGCAGAGCCTGCAGGAGCACACTAATAGACTAGATGAGAAGAGAATTATAGAAGGAGACAGGTCCAGAGGACGGCGGGGGCAAGGAGAGATCGAGGCTTCCCCCACCAGCCCCTGGTGGCCGAAAGGAGACTTTTCAGCAGAGGCAGTAGCAGGGCCTGGGTGGGCTCAGATCATTACCTGGCTCAGAGCTACTCAGCCTGGAGCTCAGACAGCTAAGACCCTTGCCTGCCTCCAGCATCTCTCCTTCCCAGGCATCCTCCCACAGCTTCCAGTGATCCCATTAATAATGGAGGCTCAGGAATGGGATGGAATCCACAGCGTTTCCTGCATGGTAGCTCTTAGTGGGGGAGGGTACAGTGACCTAGAAATAAGAGTTGGTGGGGGGGGAGGCCGGGGCGGGGGGGGGGCAGGGGGACGTTGTGCGTGGAGGGGGCAAAGGAACAACTACAGATTCACACTCCTCCCGGGGGCTGGGAATATGTGTCTGTCTATATGCTGGGTTTAAAATGTTATCTTAGCAGTTAGAGGTCCTGAGGATCACTTACTTGGCTTATAATGCAGTGTTTTGCTTTCATAAAATCAGATTATTTTTCTTTTGCCTTTAATAAAAACCAGCGCTGGTTTGTGACTCACGGGCTCAGAACAGCCTTCTCTGGGCTCAGAGGCCTGGATCTGTAGTGGTGCCGGCTGGAACTGCTCTCAAATAGGAAATCAATGGAAGACCTGGAGACAAAGCGTGAGAAGGGAGGGGGAAGGGAGGGGAAGCGCAGAAAAAGCTGGGGCTTCAAGGCTGTTCTGCACCCGAGAGGGAGGGAGGCAGGCAGAGGCTCTGACTCCACAGCACGCTGACCCTCCCAAACTCATGCAAGCTCATGCCAGCCTCGTGGAGGGAGTCTCCACTGTGGCAGAAGCACTGAAATCTTAAGCAGATGCCCTGTCACCCCGAGCAAGAAGCTGTCACCTCCCTCAGGAGGGTGAGATGGCTCAGAGTTGCTAAGGTGTCTGGCTGTAGGCTGCAGAGGCAGGGCTGGAGGTAGGCTTCCCCTCCCCTCCCCTCCTCCCCTCTGCTTCCTCCCAACCCCCCTTCCCCTCCCCCTTCCCTCCCCCCACTCTCCCCCCACCTTCTCACCCCCACCCCCCATCTCTGGCTCGTTTTATCTCATTTCTCTCAAGACTCTTTGTCTCTACCCCTCCAGCCCTCTCTCTCTTTTGGCTTTTAATAAAAATGGCTGAGCTTGTTAAACTGAAGATCAAACATCCCCACCAGCTGAACACATCAGAAGGGACCTTAGCTTTCACATCTGGCTCTTTTTCCCTGTGACACGGGCTTCCCATGGAGAGAAAGGGCCAGGTGGGGTCCGGTGTGGGTGAGAAAAATCAATGCAAGCCCTGTCTTTATCTGGCCAGGTAATGAGACTGGAGGGGTGACTAGGGCAAGGGAAGGGACCTGAGGGTGCTCTGAGGCGGGTCAGGCAGGGCCCTCCCAGCACACAGCACCATGCAGGAGGCAGGCTCTCTGTTAAAAGCCAGGTATCCAGAGGTGCACTGGGAGGGGGGTGGCGGGGGCAGGGGATGCCCGACTGGAGCTGCCTTCCTGCCAGGGACCAAGCCTCTGCATGAAGGATGGGCACAGAAGCAGACCCCAGCTAGCCTCGTGCCATTTCACCTGGCTCTCCAACAGCCCCCAGAGGGTCTGGTCCTTGTGATACTTGTAACTTAGGTGGTCCACACAGTCTTGTGCCCAGCAGCACAGGCGAGACCTTGTAGAGAGAGCTAGGCTGCCCTGCTATGTTATGCCTTTAGTCTTGCTGAGGTGGGAAAGTTGCTTTGTGAATCTGAGTAAATACGACATTAGACTGTGAGAGTGCAGCCTCGTCAGATGCAAAGATGGGGAGGGACCCTGTGGCAAGGAGAGGAGCCCACTGAAGGAACCCGCCTTCCCCAGCTGGCCTTTTTAGAGAGATGGAAACTGCTGCTCCTAGGGACAGGAGGAGACAGAGAGTCAGAGAGAGATATACAAGATATAAGAGAGATACACAGGCAGAGAGAGACACAAGGAGGGAGACAAAGCAGAGTAACCTGTGTCTCCCCCACTCCCACCCCCACCCCTGCATCCAGACACGCCCTCTCCACCCCACCCCTGCATCCAGACACACCCTCTCCACCCCCACCTCTGCATGCTGACTGCAGGGGGCAAGAAGGGCCTGGGAGAGCCTTCCAGGAACTCAAGCCAGGTATTCGATGTAAGCTCCCTACCTGCTCGTGGAGCAACCCACACACACAGGAGACAGAGGCAACTGCCAAGTAGAATACCTTCCAGGAAGAGACTCTCTGTCTGTCTCTGTCTCTGTCTCTCTCTTCCTCTCTCTCTCCTGGTATTCCTCCTTCCCCTTCCCTTCCCCCTCCCTTTTCCCTCTTCCTCATGCCACCCTTCCAGGGTGAGGAGGCTCTATCACCCACCCACTCACCCACTCAGCTCCAAAGATGACTGGGAGCCACTAAGGTTGAGTGAGAGCCCTGCTGGGCATTGCCATGAAGGGAGGCAACAGATGGCAGTGCTGGCCTGTGCTGCTGCCCAAGGCATGCCCTCAGCACCCTCACAGCCCCCAGGGGTGGTATTTGGTTTGTTTTTTTTGTTTTTTGTTTTCAAAAATTTATTTATTATGTATATAGTCTTCTGCCTGCTTGTACACCTGCACACCAGAAGAAGAAACCAGATCTCATGTGATTGCTGGGAATTGAACTCAAGACCTTTGGAAGAGCAGCCAGTGCTCTTATCCTCTGAGCCATCTCTCCATCCCCAGGCATGTTTCGGCTCCTCCTTGACCAGTCTTCTGCTTGCTGGAAGCCTCAGGCTCTGGCTGCAGGCTGTTGGGAAGTTGAGGCCTCCTGAACACATGGGTAAACAAGAATTTCGGGTCTTAGAGACAAAGCCCTGCTCTCCCTGTTTTCTTCCACCAGGCCACAGGCAGGGGCCAGCAGGGTGCCCTTCAGTTACCCTGTGACCTCCGCCCCAACCACTTCTCTAATTCCCACTGCCCATCTGGCCCTGAAAACCTTGGGATTTGGAGGCCTGTATCTGGCGTGGACCTGTGGCCCTTGGCTGTTTTCTTTCCAGCCTTACAGAGAGTTCTCACCACCTTCCAGCTCAGAGGTGGGCAGATGCTTGCTCCATCCATGAGCAGTGTCACTGCACATCTGAAGATGATGGATAGTATGTCTCTAAGAGACTTTTTCAGAGTGGGCACACAGAGCCAGCCAGGGTGACAAATGGAGCCCCCTGCTCCCTGAGCTCCAGGGAAGCCTCTCAGTTGTCCATCATGCTCACGGAGTCAGGTCTGTTCCCTCTGGGGTTAGAGTTGGGGGAGGAGACGGACCATCTGACCTGCCACAGTGGTTGCCATGGGAACCACAGGGGGCGTGGCCGGGCTGAGAAAGAAGAGACTCCTTTCCCAGTTCTTGCTCCCAGGGACGGGTTATTGTAATGAGCCAGGCCTGGGTGAGAACCTAGAAGGGGCTGAGCTAATCTTTTGGCCTAGGAAAGCCAATATCCAGGAAAGAGATGGGAAAAGACATTTCTCAAGACTCCCAATTCTGGCTGTCTTGCAAGTTCAATGGCAGGGGAAAGGGAAGGGGGGAGGGGAGAGGGGGGCAGGGTCCCCTTAGCGCTGAGAACTCAGCACTCTAGTTAGGATGATAATGTTGGGAGTATGGCTTTAAACATTTCAGTCAGAAAAGGGAGGTCAGAGAAGGAGTGCTGACAGGATTGGAGACAGGAGCGAGCTGCAGGGAGGATGGGCTTGCCTGTGGCTACAGGAAGGGAGCATTCAAAGTGGCTTCTCTGAGGTCATAACTTTACTCCCTAGAGTCCTGTGGTTAAGGTAAGCCCAGTGGACTGGGTGGGCTGAACAGATTGCCTATAGAATTTCACAGGCCTTCGCCCTCACCCCGCCCCGGGTGTGTATGTGTGTGTATAAACAACCTTGGGTGTCATTTCCATTTCCAAGGTGTTTTCTTTCTTTCTTTCTTTCTTTCTTTCTTTCTTTCTTTCTTTCTTTCCTTCTTCCTTTCTTAGACAGGTCAGTTCACTGGCCTGAAAATCAGCAAGTGAGCTAGGCTGTCCCAAACAAGCCCTAGACTTCCTTTTCTAGACACTTGGATTGTACACGTGTTCTACCATGACCAGTGCTTAATAAAAATACTTATTTATTTTATTTTTAATTATGTGTGTGTGTGTGTGTGTGTGTGTGTGTGTGTGTGTGTGAGTACACCAAGTGTATACAGTGCCACGGAGCTCAGAAGAGAGCAGATGCCCTGAAGCTGGACTTACGTGCAGTTGTGAACTGCCTGACGTACGTGCTAGGAGCAGGGAGCATTTTAAACAGCTGAGTCATCTCTGCAGCCCCTAGCATTTTTTAGACTGTGGGTCCTGGGATTGGCCACATGTCCTTACACTTACTAGGTGAACATTCCGTCTCCCCAGCTCTTTAGAACACTGTGGCAACAGCCCTGTGGATTTCCAAGGAGGCAGAGAGACTGTGGAAGTGCTCTGGTTTCTTTACCTCGGCTTTTGCTCGGTTTCCGTTGTGGCTGGGAGAGCTCCTGTTGGGCTGAGGCTGAGGTAATGAATGATAGGGAGTCCAAGAGGGAAGGCAAAGCCAGGTCCTCTGGGCAGGTGGCAGCTAGACTCAGCAGACCTTGGATCTCTAGGAGTAGGGGACATTACTGGCTCAAGAGCTGATAGAAGCTGGTGATAGAAAGATGAAGGAGCGTCAGGGCTGAAGATATAGGACCAGCCCTGGAAAAGGAGAGGAAATGACAGCAGCTAAGGTACGGAAAGGGCAGAGGAAGAGAAGTGAGAGGCGGAAAGGCCTCACTGGCTGTTCCCACTAAAGACAGTGGTGGGTGGCTGTGCCCTTGCCACCAGCATGGAGGCTGACCACCCTTGTGAGGCAGGTGTCCTGCCGGGGTGTGGATGGTCCCTGTTCTTCATAGGTGCACAAGATTAACAAGTACAGTGTTCTTTGTCTTCCATGCCTCCCTTCCCAATGGGGACAGATATGAGCCTAGGGTGCTATTTGTGGAGACCACAGTGGAAGAGTCACTCAGACACTGCTTGTTCTGGTGGTTTTGCTATAAATGAAGGTTCCAGATGCAGGTAGAATGAAGCCAGATCCTGTCTGTGCTGTGTATTAACTGTATGGCCTGAACCAAGCCAGGCAAAGTCTTGGAGCCTTGGTTTCCCCAGCTGACCATGAGGCTCCTGGAATGTTGGGAATTCAGCTGGTGACCTCAGCTCTGGAAGTGCCCAATCAACATTGGCTGTCACTGATTTTAATAAAAATGAGATTTTATCCTCTTTGTTATAAAAGTTCAATTAAAGTTAACTTTAGATCACAGCTGTCTTTACAAAAAAAAAAAACAACACGCTTCTATTACTTTCAAGAGCACACAGCGACACCTATTGGGTGACTCCAGGATGTGGGGCTGCCTGACACAGTCACAGGATGACAAAGAGTTATCCTTAAAGACTTCTTTCTGCATCTTCAGAGGCACTTCTCAAGGACCGGAAAGGGTCTGTCCAGGCTACACGGTTACCATGAGGCAATGGGACCTTTATTTGCCGATGGGGTTCTTAACTGAGCGCTAGCAGTCAAGTCTGGGCCTGATTATTTCCAACCTGGCATAAAAGACAAGAGAGATCCAGAGGAGGGCCAGCCACGAAGGCATGGCCAGAAAAAAAAAGGGAGAGTGAGGTCCAGGAGCACCAACACTGTCCCCTTAGTACCTGGCAGCAGAGGAGTAAGCCTGTGCATGGCTTCAAGCTTGCATGATGAAGGCCTGTAGATCTGAAGCCACCAGGTCCAAGCCCTGGGTTACTTGCTCCTCTACAAAGTCCTCTAGGGCCCTCAATAGTAGGCTCCTCCATGTCCACTGAATTTCCTGCTTACCTCCCCCCAGAGCTGTTACCAGGTGGCTCAGATAGAGCACACTTCCCAGCCTGAGATTCTCAACAATGGGATCTGAGCAGAAGAGGGTGTGCCCCCTCCAAGTCAGGGCCTTTACGACAGCAGACCTGCTTCTGCTTTGGTTAATTTTCCCCTAGGCCTGCCAATAGCCATGGCTGAGATCCAGACTCACCTATAGAGACACTGACCACTCCTTGGGGAATGATGAAGGACCCCAAGACTCCCAGTGACTGTGGAAGGCAGGGCTCTCCATCCCGAGCTACGGCATGAAGTGGGTCTAGGGCAGTGGATTTCTGTCCCCGCAGCTGAGCTCCTGAGCAGACGGAGAAGTGTTGAGAGCGGCTCCTGAATCTAGAAGCCCTCTATAAAGCAAGGTAGCATCCTGGACTGTGTGTTTACATCTAGTGTCTTCATGGAACTTCTCCCTTATGCCCAGGACCAAGAGAAAGGCAGAGGATTCAAGGAAATGGAGTCAGCAGGGGTATGACCTACTTTCACCTGTCAGTAGCCAATTGTCCAGTGTACTCAGCCTGTCTCACATGTGCCTTTGTCCCAGTTACACTGGGTTTCACTCTCCAAACACAGCAGAGACTTGCATGCCCCTTACAAGAGTGTCAAACTTTTTGACACTGAGACATAATGTGCCATCTAGTGCACAATTGAGTTACCAAAAAAAAAAAATCTTGTACTATTTTAGATACATTTACTGTCGCTGTTTAGGACTGCAATTGGCCTGTAGGGTGCAGGTTGGATACACCTAGTCTTTTACAGGTGCTGAAACTTGGCATCAGTGCTCCTTCCTTCTTGGTCACTGTCAAGAAGCCCACTCCTCCTACACTTTCTGGTATTAAGAACTCTTACTTCGTGCCCCATATTTATAGAAAGGCACATGTCCCCTGTTACCCAGTTCCAGACACAAGACCTGGCAAGGAATAAGAGCTCAGTCAAAGCCATTTACTCAGCAAACACCCACCAGTCCCACGGAAGGACAAGAGGCAAAGTAGAATAAGATGCTCCGCTTTGCCCCCTGGCGTTGATAGTTCTATGGAAAGGGTGGCTATTACAGAGATATAAAAGCAACTATCTAACTACCTGGGGTTGACAACTGAGTTAAAGACATGGAGAAGGTATAGTGACAGAGTATCCTGGGTGAACAACCTCTTTAAGATGATAGGTCAGAGCAGCCTTCTTGGGGAAATGCCATTTAACTTTGGGACTTCAGGGAAGTAGGAAGGTAAACATGGGGGGGGGGAGAGGGGTACCTGAGTATGGATGGTGCCCCAGGCAGAAGGTATAGTAGGAGATCAGATAAACGCTTGCTTTGCAGTTATAGAGTAACAAGGCAGAGCATGATGGGACCGGGATAGCACAGAAATGAGGTTTTGAGATTCCTCTCCTGAGTGGACCTTGTCTGGTGTTTCATTGCAAGAAATCTACTGCAATGGTCCAAGTCATGGTGAAGCCTTGGACCCAGGAAGTGGTGATGAGGAAGGAGGACCAGAAGATGCACAGGAGGTGTTGTAGAACTCAAAAGGATGCACTGGATTTGGGGATGCAGAGGACTGTGAAAACTGACCCCCAGAACTGGAGCTGAAACAGACGGTGCACGAGGGGAGCTGTGTGTGTGACAGATGCAGGGGCTGCCAGATAACAGCATCATTCGCCACTTCAAACCATCTCTGCTGGTAGCGGGCAATGGAAGGCGAGGGCTTGTAGGAGCCTGCCTATGAAACACAGTAGAATAACCTGTGTGTCCATTGAGAGAGCACTGGCTAAATAAAGCAAGGGTCTTTTTATAGCAGTCAGGTAACCACGATGCTCTGCAAGCGAGTGAGTGCCCACCTCCAGCCCACAGCACAAAGCAAAGAAGCGCGGCTGCAGAAGGACAGGCACAGGCTGCAGCCATTGCATACAAGTGGAGGAGAGACGCAGATATAAACACACAAACATAGAGCAGAAGTATCTTTCCTCCAATGTAAACACGCTATCTGAAAGAACACACACACACAGCACAGTAGCCCTGGCTGCCTCCAGGAAGGAGAGCTGGGAAAGAGGGTGACTTTCAACTCTGAATCCTTTTGGTGCCTTTTGGATTTTTCAACCTCAGGGGTGCGTTAGCTGTTTGGCAACTGATAATTCTCATGAATAGCAACTCCAACTGAGAGAGGAAGAAGCCTCTGTCTAGAACGCAGACCAGAGGGGAGCTGTCAAGGGCGGGCAACCTGTACCGATGAGCCCCTTCATGGTTCCCCTCCCCCCACCCCCACGTCACCTCAGTTCCAGTGTTGGTGGCACCAGTTCTTTGCCCTCCTGTTCCTAAACTTTGAGGTAAAGTAAACCTAGACCAGTTACATAGTTTTCATTGTTGCTATTAATGTTGGTCTTATTTTGTTTTTTCCTTGAAGGCAACTAATACACACACACACACACACACACACACACACACACACACACACACACACATATATATGATCAGCTCCACAGTAGCTGACGGCCCCAGTCAACCCACACCAAGGTCAGATCCCAAGCCTACACAGTGTATGCTGAATACAGTTGTGCCTGCCACATGTCACAGCCTCCATAGTGCCTTTGGATGAATCCAACTGCTACAAGCAGAGTCATAATCAGAAGAGAGCTCAAAACACACCATCTGAGTGACCCAGGGAGTTGTCATTGGGGCCCCATGTGCAGACCTGGTCTTTGGGGAAGGAGACGGGGGTGGGGGGGACAAGCAAAGGGGCTGTGCCTCACGAGAGCTTGGAGAGGGGACACCCCAAGGAAGGGGAGGAAGCACAGGCGTCCCGTTGGAAGAGACGTGCTAGGTGAGGGCTGTGAGGGCAGATGCTGAGAACTCAGAGGAAGCCCAGAGAGAGGAAAGGAATGGCCACAGCTGCCTCATACCACTGGTCTCTGTGACTACCACTGCTACGAGGTTCAAAGAAATGGCTAAGGTTGCAGGGCAACCTAACGGGAGGGACCCGTATTTGAGCCATGTCAAGCCTGTGCTTCTCTAACACAGCATACCCTAATGACAGCAAGTGGTCATGTGCCTCCCTCCAAGCCAGGTGTAGGTCTCGGGGGACCCATGCAATCATTTCACATGCAGACATGCCAGGCAGGTTGTCACTGTTTTACAAGACAGAGATAACAGAGGGAAGGTCAGTTCCCCTCTGGGTTACACAGCTAGTGGGTTGCTGGATGATTCAAACATAGACAACGCTTCCTCTGAAGCCTGCTCTCTCCCAAGAGGGTTGAATGGGCTGCCTGTGACATGCGTTCAGAGGGTCAAAACCAACCCAGCTGGAGTGGATGAAGTAAACACGGGGGCAGAGAAGGAAGGAGTAGAAAGGTGTGTGTTTGTGTGTGTGTGTGTGTGTGTGTGTGTGTGTGTGTGTGTATGTGTGTGTAAGCATACATGTGTGCAGGTGGGTGTGAAGGTCATAGGATCACCTCAGCTGCCTTTCACTTGTTGCTGTTAGAACACAGTCCTCTAGGAGAAAGCAAACACTATCTTCATCAGACCAGCTGTGTTTGCTTGCAAGAGTCTAGTACTATAGCGCTTGTGGACTGTTGACATTCCCTCTCAGAAGCTGGGCGTGGGGAGGGCTTGCTGGACCCTAACTGGAGGCTCCACCCATTCTTCCCAGCCAATTTTTATGTAGTTCCTCCCTAGTCACGTGGCTCCTGGTCTCAGGGGGTGCTGGAGTATACTCACTGTGAGAGGTTAACAGAAGGGCCTCCATCTATGTGGCTATGGCCGAGCCATCAGTTCTGTGGGGTGAAGACTTTGCAGTGTGGCTGCTTTGGGATTTCCCACATTCTTGTTAGGAGCCCCTCACCCATGCTTTGTGGTTAAGCCAAATAAGCTCATTGGTTCACAGGGTGAACTTGGGTGGAAGGGTACTTGGGTTTGTTGCCTGGACCTTATAAGGAAGAGACAGATGGTGTTTACATCTCCCTAGGGAAGGAATTCTGGAAACACAGTGTCTCTCATTGGCTTGGAACTTCACCAAGCAAGACAGGCTCACTGGCTAGTGAGCTCCAGGGATCCAGAAATCTCTCTTTCACATCTTGCCACCTCTAGGATTACAGATTACGAGCTCATGTCACTAAGCTAAACTTTATTACATGGTTGATAGGGATTGAACTCGGGCCCTCCGGTTTGTGAGGAGAGTGCCTTACTGACTAAGCCATCTCCCCAGGCCCAGAAAGTCCTTGATGTGACTAGTTTCTAGCCTTGTCGGGACAACTCTGAAGTCACTGTGGCATGTCTCTGCAGGACACATTTCTGAGGGCCCTGAGTGTGGATACTGAACACTCTTTCTTCTTGGCCTCAGGCTGATGGGACAGGAAGAAAATACTGGAAAATGCTGAGAGGCACCTAGAATTTCTCACATAAACACAAACCATCTGGACAGTGAGAGAAAGCAGCTCCAGCCCTGTGCCCCTTCCCATGAAATCACCATGAGGTGGACACCCAAACCCTTCCAGACCCCAGCTGCCTGCATGTCCCTGCTGGGTGGTAAGTAGAGGCTGGCAGGCTAAGCTATAGAACTGGCTAATAGCACACTTCAGCAGGTGACAGTCTGTCAACCAGAGATGTCAACAAAAGGCTGGCCTTATACCTGGCTCTCTCTGCTTCCCGTTTGGTGGTCCCCTGTGCCCCGGGCATGACCACACAGCCACATGTTTATCTTCACGTGAGCTTTAGACCTAAGCCTGCAATTATTCTTCTCTTCACAGGAGGAATGAAGCACCATGCACAGTGAGCCCCAAGTCCAAGAACACACAGGTGACAAAGTGAGAGCTGGGCTCCAAAGCCATAGCGCCAAACCACAAAGGTGTTCCGACACATTGGCATCACGTCAACTCGATTTCCACTCCACACTTTAAGAAATAAAGACTCCATGGCCACTTGGCACAGGCTTGAGTCACTGCTGAAATCATGCCCTCCTCTTGGAGTTCCTAATACAGTAGCCCTAACAATAATTGCTCAAGAAACAAGCTGCATGAAAGAGCCAGCTCTTCCAGAAGGCAGTGCTGAGCCTCAGTGAACTTCAAGGCCTGTCGAGATCCCGGTATCCCACATGAACCAGCTATAGCAGGTTGCATTTATTTCACTTCTGAATTCGGCCCTTCAAGATTCAGCCTACAAACAGATGTAAATGAGATGCAAATCAAGTTGTCCCTGCATGAAACAGGAAACCAAATATGTCTGGTAACCATTCTCGCCCTCTCTCTCCCAGCAAATCAAGAAGACCTGCTCACTGTGAAGTCGGTCCAAAGCTCACAACTGTCTTCACACTCACCACCACTGAATCAGCCAGCGATAAGGCCATGCCTTTCCTGGGGCCTTTTCTCTCTGTTCTCTTTAAAGAGTTAAGTCTCCCAGGGCCTTGCTCTTCAGGTCAGATGCAAAGATGAAATCAGCTGTCTGTAGTGGCCCTGCTATGAGCATCTAGAGGAGCACACGGTTAGAACTGTGATGTTGTAATCTGATGAGAAATATGGATTGGTTCTTTATCTCCTGGTCATAGCACAGGGTTTCCGAGGCTTTCATCATTTCCCGTGCAACCTCAGTGCTGGGAGCATCTTTTGTTGTGATGTAAGGTCTCCTCTTCCAGCTCTGGACACAGGACTCTAGTCCCCTCGAGTTCCCTGGCTGACAGAAGAGCTTCTTGCTCTAAGGAGTGACTCTTGGTGAGCTCCTGTACAGTTTCCATTCGAGCTGGTTACCAGTGGGATGGAGCCATGTTTGGAAGGTTGGGACTTTTCCAAAAAAAAAAAAAAAAAAGGGAGTAGATAGAAGTGAAGCTATTGGTCCTTCTTGCCAGTGCAGCCTCCATAAAAACCCCTGGGCAGAAAGGCTCAGCAGCTTCTGGACTGATGAATACACAAGGTGGATGCATGGGGGCTTCGTGCCCTTCTCCTTTACTGTGCCCCTCTCTGTGTTTTTTCCATCAGCTTCCTCATCTATAGCTTTTGAAACATGTCTATACTATACCAGTAAGCACTTGGCGCTGTGGTTGGAATGGGAATGCACCCCACCCACCCACCCAGACTTGAGTGCTGAATTCTTGGTCCCATCTGGTGGTGCTGTTTTGGGAGGCTATGGCAATTTAGGAGGTGAGACCTACCTGAAAGAAGTAGGTCACTGAGAGCATGCCTCTGAAGGGTGTAGACTCCCCAGGAACTCCTCCCTCTCTTCTGTTTGTCCACTGTGAGGTGAGAAGCCCCTCCCCCATATGCTCGCACTGCCATGACCTTCTGCCCATTGCACGGAGCCAAGCAACCAGGCACTGTGCCCCTGAAACTGTAAGCCAAGATGAATCTTGTATGTTGTTTCTTTCCAGGGTTTGCTTGCAAAGGTGCCAACTTATAAAGTTGGTGGCCCCTGAAGTCCTGGATGTTGGTGTACAGATGTGATCTGCAGCGAGCTCTGCCAGAGAACAGCAAAAAGCTATTGGTTTTTCTGTCTCTGGTAACAGTCTTCCCAGAGGTGAACACCGTGGCATATGATGAGTGGCTAGGATGTTTGAGGGTACTTTGGACAAGTGAACCAGGGTGTGGAAGGAACTCCCCAGAACAGCCCAGGGTTCCGGAGTGGCATTGGATCCTGGGTGTAATGGTTAGTGCTAATTGTCAACTTGACAAGACCTAAACTTGCCAGGGCCATGGGCCTCTGGTCATGCCTACGGCAGATTATCTTGATTAAGTGGGTAGATGTGGGAAGGCCCGTCCTAACTACCAGCAAGCCCGTTTCCCCCTGGCTGTGGACCCTGGACTGGAAGGGAGCTGAGCAGTAGCTTGTACTCATCTCTCGCCTTCCTGGCTGTGCATGGACTATGACCAGGTTTTAAGCTCCTGCTGCCTTGATTTCCCTGCCACGGTGGACTGTAATACCTTGCACTATGAGCTAAAATAAATGCTTTCTCCCTTAATGCTTTTGTTGGGGTATTTTATCACAGCAACAAGAAAAGACACTGGGTATTTGGGGTGATTTCAAAGCACATACGTAAGGACTGTGGGCCCAGGATGTCCGAAACTTCAAGAGACTGTAAGCATCTTGACATTGAATGTGATGCTGATTTTCTGAAAATAGAGAGGTCTTTTCCAGCCTGGCTTGAGTTCACTTATATATATCTAAGGGTGGCCTTGAATGTCTGATCCTCCTGTCTCTGCTTCCCAGAAGCTGGGATCATAGGCATGTACCAGCATACCTACTTTATGCCGGGTTGGGGAGGGTGTACAAGGCTTACGCATGCTAGGCAAGCATTCTCCCAGCTGAGCCACATCTGCAGCCTGTATGTGACACACCCTTGATTTTTGGCACAACGTACTCTAAAACAGGCAAGCTTAATGAAAGTTTGAGGTTTATGGCCCACAGTCCTCATGTTTACGTGACCTATAATATAAATTAAATGAGCCTGTAATATAATATACATGAAAAGTTCTCAGACTTCTCCTGAGCCATGGGTGCTTTGACAATGCAATAAATGCATCCACAAAATGTGAGAAAACATTCACAATTCATAGACTGTGGAAAACTGACTTCTAGAACATGCTTTTGAGAAACAACAAAAACTATATATATATATACACACCCAACAGCTTGGCAGAATAGCAACCAGTTAACTTGTTCTACTATAGAAAGGATGACCTCTGGGTCAAGAAACACAGACAAAGTTCTCTATCTCTCTATCAAACAGGTGCAAGTCATTAAACAGTGTTGCTGATCCTTGGCACACCACAGTGGCAAAAAGGAAGACCCCTAAGCAGAGCGATACTGCTGAGAGGAAGTGGTCATTCCCCAGCTCTCATACTATGCTGGGGTTGTGCACACAGGGGGGACCATGCTGGGGGAAATGGTTTGATTATTAATAGTACTTTTATTTCTGAAGCCTTAAGGGATAACACGCTGGCTGGGAGGTATGTAAAATTTCATTGTTTAAGTTTATCTGGTAAAACCGGTTGTGCTTATGCCCCGTGATCCGAGAGTTTCCCCGCTTTGTTATCTTCCTTAGAGAACTCTTGTTCAGAGAGCAAAACCTGAAAACAGTGGGAATACACAGAGGCCAGGTGATTTATATAGTTATAGTTATATATAGTTATAGTTATATATAGCTATAGGGCCTCATGATGGAAGGCTGGAGAGCCAAGAAAAAGAACAAGCCACAGGCTCTGCTGTCACTCCTGAAGAGGCTGTGTTTGCAGTGCAAAGCCACAAGGGTGGAAGGGGGCAGGGCGGGGGTGGGTCAGAAGCAAGTGAGCCCAAGCAGCATTGATTGGGAAGAGTTAGAAGGGATGGCTGGGATAAGTTTCCAGCACCCATGTTGGATGGCTTACCATAGCCTGTACTCCAGCTTTAGGGACTCCTGTGTCCTCTTCCGGCCTCCTGGACATCCACACATACATGACCTTTAGGACATCTTACTCAATCCTCAGTTGCTAGTCACCAACCTTGGATTTTGGGACACTGGCTTGTAAGTTACCTACTCAACTAGACCGTCTAGCCAGAAAGCCTTAGGGATCTCTACCTCTACCTCTTAGCACTGGATTACAAGCCCATGCCACCAAATCCAGGTTTTTAATGCGGGCTCTGGGGATGGAGCTCAGCTCAGTGCATGCAAGGTGAGTACTTTACCAATGTGCCCTTCCTCCCTCCCATTTCAATATTCTTTATACAACACAAACCCTAGGTATGCTGCTTTGCATGTGTTCACAATAAATAAAATACAAACCTAATCTAATATCAAGCTGGAGACTGCCTGGGACTGACTGCTTTTCTAGAGAACCTAGGTTCGATTCCAGGAGCCTATGTGGTGGCTGGCCATTTTGTTTGTTGTTTAACTCCAGTCTCCAGTGCCCAGGGAAACCAAAGCCCCCTTCTGTCCTTTTTTGGGTACTGCATGTGCTGGCAAAACACCTATACAGAAGGGGGGAAAAAGGATAAAACAAACCATTTTCTCTTCCTTTGACCACTAGAAACAAAAATATGATGGAGAACTTACTTCTAGAACAATTAAAAACATCCTTGACATTGGAATGTAAAAGGCTCACAGACCCTTCAAAGATCCTCTCTGGGCCAGCATATATGCTGTCAGATAGCTCACATCTCTCAGAGCTGTGAATGCCCTAGAAAGCCATAGAGACTCAGATGTCCCTACACTGCCAAGCAAGCCCCAGGGAAGAGTAGCTCTCCACAGTGACACAGACACCGATAGCACCCTCAGCCCTCAGCCCTTCCCTGCCCTGGGTATTCCCAGCTCCCCCGAATCCTCTCTTGCCCCAGCTGTGGTGGTAACCTCTCATGGCCCAGATCTCTGCCATCTAACACAAAGCAGAGCCTGGCCCGGAGAGGGAAGTCAGGGGATGTCAGAAGGTAGCTAATTGCTTGCGTTTCAGATAGCGATCTTGCTTTGAAACCTTGGGAGGATAATGATCTGGTTTTGGTGTTTTAAACCTCAATTGTTTAAATGGAGGATAAAAACTGACCCCCAGCAGGCAGAGTGTACCAGCACAGCAAGTGGCTCTAGGGAGCAACACTGAGAGGCAACAGGCAGAGAGACTGCTGAATGGCTCCGGGACACTTCTCTCCAAGCCTTGGTGGCCCATCCAGCCAATAAGTCGTCCTTCCAGATAGATAACCAAGTGAACAGCAGTCCTAACTTCTGTGATGATGGAATTGCAGGGATGGGTCATCCCACCTGGGGCTCCCTTAGGGGTGGCCCCTGGGACACTTGTCCACAGCCCTGGATCACCGAGTGATCCTTTAGTCCCCTGTCTTTCTCTAAGATTGTCATGATTCTGGATGCTCTGCTGTTGAGTTGGGTGCCTCATGAGCTCATAGTTAATGGAACGCTTTGTAAATTGAGAAGATACCAGGCATGGCTAATGTACAGAATTCCCCTTGCGATGGCCCCAAGATCCACCTAAAATAAGCTCATAACTCACAGTCTCATATCAGCATTGCGTCTGGATGACTCCATCTCCAGAAAAGGCAATTGGAGCACAAACGATCAGAGCTGGGGAGCAACATCTGATGCAGGGGGAGTTGGATCTAGAACCCTCTTCTGCTGGGTCACCTCATAAGCCTGCTTCTTAATAGAAATGTTGGAGGGGTCAGCAATGGTGGACTATGCCGTCCAGCCTAATCCTACAAGGCAGGGATTTCTTCAAGGGAGCACTTCCTACCACCCGGCTTTCTCCTCCAGCTGGAACTGGCAGTCGGGACCTGCCTTCCTCTTTCCCTTCAGCCGTGAGGTTTAAAGCCATGTCAAGCCTGTCCTTGGAAATGTCCCCTTCAAACCTTCCCTCTGCCCTCTGTCTCTACAGCCAGGCTATTGGATGAGATCTTGTGGCCTCTACCCCCAGGCACGGCCCTAGCAAAGCCTCCCTTGGCCTCCCAGCTCCATCAGTTACACTAGAAAGAACACCCACTTTACTCTCATACTGTGTCTGCTCCCACATTGCCTATGAGATGCAAACAAGCAAACACCTCAGGCATTGGACCCTCCACAGCTGACCTCTGCTGGCTTCCCCATGGCCTTGTCCTCAAGTCTGCGGTTCCCTGTTGAGCACTGCCATGGGCAGCTGCCATGTTGTTTTCGGCCTTTGCATGGACTTTCCTGTCCCTGGGCTGTCATTCTGAGTCCCAACACCCTGTAATTGCCTACCTTTCTTCCAACATCAAGCCCAAGTATAGGAAGGTCTCCACAGGCCCTTCCAGCCACCTTCCTGCCTGACAGGCCATCCTCCTGTGGTCATCCCTCTCATAATCTTTGCTCTTGCCTTGGCATGGCATTTTCCCCCTGTGATGTCTCAAATCCCACAGAGAATGAGCCAGAACAATAAATGGAAAGAAAAAGCTCCATAGCCACTCTTGCCTAATGGCATAATGGCATATGGTCTTCCCCTTTGTCATCATGAGCAGATGAAAGGCTGAGCAAGGTATTTCCTCATGGTCCTGGCATGGTCCCAGAAAGGCTTAATGTATCTTCCCCAGAATGACTGAGCCCTACCCACAGGCATGAAGAATCTGCTTCAGGTGGGCTGTGCAGCTTTGATCAAGCTCCTGAGCCTCTCTGTGCTCACTTCTCCTTCCTTAAGTCTGGGTCTTGAGATCTACCACTTGCTCATAACTGTTTAACATTCCCTTCCCCCCTTCCTCGGAGCCTAGGCTCTCTCCCCAGTTCTCCATCATCTTCGGTTTTATGTTCACTCTGAGCCTGTTAACAACCCTCCTCCACTTTAGCCTGTGTCCTTCTGCAACTGACTGAGGGCCCAGTGTGGATTGGATCTCAGAGGCGTGGTTAAGGAGACCCCAGGGCATGCTCCTGGGAGCTCTCGGGCATGCGTCATGGGTTGTGGGAACTCGCTGTGAGGCAACCTGGCCAAGGACTCTGGAACCCAGCTGGACTGTGGGCAGTAACCCACCCCATCATAGAAGCATCTGGTTTTTCTTGGGGCCCCCACCTACCTCCCTCAGCCTCCCAGCACATGCTCATGCCTCCCAGAAGTAGACACGGTCAGAGCAGGGCTCTACAAAAGCACCTTGTGTGGTGGAGAAGGCTCCCTCAGGGAAGACCTGGCCTCCTTGCTCCCCTCATTATTTCAAGCTTGCCCATACCACCCCTCTGAGGCACAAATTCCAGTGAGCCAGGAAGCCATTCACTCTCAATAAGGACACTCAGGATTTATGATGACAATTACGAGGTGTTTTTTTTTTTTCACTTTTCTTTTTCTTTTTTGCAAAACATCTGATTTAACTAGAGAAACACACCCACAGGAGCCGTGGGCTGTAAAAATGCAATCCTAGGGGAGAAAATGCTATTAATGGCCTCTTAGAGCTGCCTCATACAGGCTCCTGGGGTCACTTCCTGGGAACTGGACAGAGATAGCATCAGCCCAGGAAAGTGCCCCCAAAGTCGGCCTCCACCTCCGAATAAAGACTCCCAAAGGAAGAATTTTTTTTTTTAACCTCTGATTTCCAGTGCCTTCAGGACCTATTGGGCTCCATGCCAGTGTCAAAACTAGCAGCCTCATGCCAGGCTCCTGGGGAAAGCAGCCCCTACTCATGGTGACTGACAGAGACCCTGTGACCTCTGAGAACCCTACAGATGTTGAGGGGACACTTAGAGTGTCTTAGAGTCACCTCTTACAATGAAGCTCCACTAGGAAGCAAGTCAGGACTTGCAAGCATATGTCATGAGACCCTGGGCCAGTCCTTTCCTTCTGCTGATATTCTCTTCCATGAACAAAGGGAACTGGGTGAGATGCTTGCCTCAGATAGTAGGCTAGCAGCACAGTGCCTTTTACTTGGTGCCTACCATGAAAAAGCTCCAAAGGGGGCAGGTTATGGGTCCTACCATGCATGCCACACCTAAAGAGTCTTTGCCACCTGGAATTGAGCCAAAAATATCTGGTGGCTAAATTCATCACGTCTGTCAACTGACGGTGGCCTGTGGAGACACAATTGAGGGGAGCCTCTCTGGGTTCATGCCTCCCTGCAACCCAGCACCCTAAGCAGGTCCTTCTCTGTTCCTGACTGTAAGGACTAGAGTCCAGGATGCCTGCCTCCCTCAAGCTGTCAAGAGAAGCAAACTCAGCCTGTGAACCAGGATCTTCAGGACTAGGAGCTACCTTGCTTTCCCTGCCACTGTAGCTTCGAGGGCCCCTGGGAGCTGTGGCCTCCAGCCAAGGAGGCTCAGTCCTCAGGCTCAGGGCCTAGTTGGACATCTTTAAACTCTGTCTGCCACAGGAAGCAGTAAAGCAAACAGACCATTTCCAAACACTAAATATTTTGCCCTCAATGGGTGGAAGGGAGAGATGGATGCAAGGGCGAGCTGGATAAACAGCACACATTTCTGCCTGGGAGGCTGAGAGGTGAGGGCCTGAGACTTTTTGTGTGGGGTGGTGAGGTTTAGCATCCTGATGTGCCTCAGAGTCAGGCAGCAGGAGCCAGCTAAGCCCTGACAGGACAGAATAGGGGGTCTCAAGCAGTGCTCCAGCCCCACCGCGTCTTCCCTTCCTGAAACCAGGCCCTTTCCCATCATGACCATTGCCAAGGTTTGCAAGGGAACAAAGCTGACTCTCCGTTCTCTCCCTCCTGCCTGCCAGCCTGGGCCTCTGGGCCTCCCTGCTGCATGTGGAATAGTCAAAGTACCCTCTCCACTCAGACCCCTTCGTCCTCAGGCTCAGGACTTGGGTGTGGGGGGTCATCGCAAGCTCTTACCTCACCCTCACTTTCTGCTCTGTGGCTTCTGTCTCCTCAGCTCCCCAGACCGTCCCTTCTCGCCTTTCTCCATCACACCTTCTCTCTTTTCTCCTGAGAACTACCCACTCAGGGCTCCCTAGGGCTCACCCTGTCCAGTCTGATGCTCCTGGCAAGGATGGCAGAGGGTTCCCACTCTGCAGACAACCTATTTGGGGGCAGGGGATGGAAATAGGTGCAGAAGCCACAGGGCTGGGAGGGCAGTACCCAGAAGGACACACAGGGCAGGAAAGTGGGCTTGCTCTTTCCTGTTGGGAGTTGGAGTAGGTTAAAGCCGGAGAGGAGTTGGAGGGTGGGGGCGGTACAATCAGAACCCTTAGAGGTATATTATGGCAGGAGTGCCCATCCAGTCCAAGTTGCCCTGGAGTGACTCAGCTGTACCTCACCCCACCCCCAGCAGCTTCTGCATAGCCCTGTAGTCACTCTTGCAGGAAGTAACCAGCAGAGCCCACAGGCACTGGGGACTGAGTCTGGGAGGTTATGGACCTCAGAGCAGCCGCACAACTAGCCAAAGTCAGATCCACAGTAGGATAGCGTTGGGATGCAAAGCCCTTGTCTCTCATTCGTACCGTCCTGTGTCAGGATGCTAATTCCACTGTCTCAAGGCAGTTATGAGGATCCAGTGAAATCATAGATGTGTAAGTGAGGGTCAAGACCAAAAGCAAACAGGCAGTGTGGAGCCTGTGATGTTACCAACCACCCCCCAGCCCCACGCCCCTCCCGCCCCTCCCGCCCCTCCCGCCCCTCCCACTCTCCTCCTCCATCTGTGAGTCCTGCATCTTTTCCCAACACCACACTCTCCTTCTTACCTCCTCCCTGACCACCACTGTCCCCACCCGTCATGCAAACATTGTGGGAGGAAACAGGAAGGGTCTGGCCTTGGACTTTCCTAGGGACTTTTATGCTTCATTTCAGAAATAAAAACTGGGACCTCTACAGGCCCTGTAGTCAGCACAAGGAAAATTTCCTCACAGAGCCCCTCTCTGCAAAGGGGGTAGTGCACACATGTGCACCCTGGGCCCCGGTGGAACATCTGTACCCTCCACTACCCTCAGACTGGGATACCAGAGGTTGTTTGAGGCCAGCAAGCCAGTTTGCAGTTTCTCAGACCACAGAGCAAGAAAAAACAAAAAACAAAAAACAATCTGGTCTTTGTAGTAATGGTGTTTTCCATGACTTCCTGAGAGGACCAGGACACACACCATCAATGAATGTGCTGCAACAGGCCAGTGGCCTGCGAGGAGACAGCAAGGGGACAGATGGGTGGCAGAATAACCCATTATTATAACATCTATTATTAGTCTGCCTGCTGTGGAGGGACCCAGCCAGATGAAAGCTGTTTACAGGGTAGCTCTTTCCCACAATGCTTTTTAATTTTGTTGTACTATGGTTTTGGTTTGTGTGTGTGTGTGTGTGTGTGTGTGTGTGTGTGTGTGTGTGTGTGTGTGTATGTGTGTGTGTGTGTGTGTACACAGGTGGAGGCTAAAAATTCAATGCTGAGTCATCCTTAATTGTTAACCATCTTGTAGTTTTAGACATGGTCTCAGCCACTGGCTTGTGGGTCTGACGTTGGCCAAGTAGCATAGGCTATGGCGCTGGTAGATCATCCTGAATTTTCCTTCCAGGTCCAGGATTACCTTTATCCACCACCTCATCTGGATGCCTACATGGTTCTGAGGATCCAGACTCAGGTCTTCATGCATGTACAGAAAGCATTTCACCAGCCAAACCATCTCCCAGCCCCAGTTTTGCTTTTGAAGTTGTGTTTTGTACCTTGTTAAGGCCACAATGTCATTAAAAACTCAAGTGGCTTCCAGGAAGCCAAAATGAAGAGGTTCAGAGTTTATTGAGTTGGCCTGCAGAGGAGAAGTAGGGAGCAACAAAATGAATATATTCACAAAAGTGGGAACTCTCCTGCTCACATCTGGCCGGCTGTGGAGATGAGGGTTCTGAAGGAGAGGGTCAGCAGCCTGAGATCTGATGACCTCACTCATGCAGGTCAGAGGTCTTCTCTGAGCCTGGGAGTCATCATCTGTGAAATGGAGCTGTGTCAACCCACCCCCCTTCTCAGAATCCTTGTGAGCCTTTTAGATGGCAATGTGGATATGGGCATGTTGAGGGAGCTCAGCCAGGTATCTTCAGGGTTGGGGGGAGGGGCTTGTTCCTGCTCATCTGGCAGTCCCGACATGCTCTCCACATCCCAGCACACATGAAGTATGTACCAGTCAAAGCCCCTAGCTTTCTGGTACAGCTTGTGCCCCTGCTGAGGGCCTAGCCTGCTATAGTGTAAGCTGAGGACACCCAACAGAGGCTTTGGGCCCAGGATCCGAACATCAACTGCCATAAATAGATAGCTGCAAATTGTGTCACAGGGGCCATTTCTCCTGTACACTTTATAGCCACTGTGATGTCTAACCCCAGTACAGACTTGTGGCACAATAGTTACATTTTGCAGATGGGAACAGTGAGGGACGAAGTAATAAGTGACTACCTGCAAGTCACATGACTGAAGTGGGTCTCCCGGATGGCCTCTGAAGGTTATACTCTTTACTAGTGGGCCAGTTGCTGTGCTTGGCTGGCAGTCCTGGTGGCCCGCTAGGATAGGACACCAGATGTTGATTTTTTTCTCTTCATTGAGAACACACCATGCAGGGAGATTGTGAGGTGAACATAAACACTGTGTCAGTCAGTTATTGTTGTGTGACAAACCATTCTCCATCAGGTTCCGCAGCCTCCAGGTTGATGGGCTGGTTCCCAATGGTGTAGTAGTGGTGGTGGTGGTGGGCGGGGTCTGATTCTACTGATCTTGGCTGTCTAGGATGCCTTTACTCGTCTCCACAGGCTCTGGAGTCCTGGAAAGGCAGACTAGGCATGTTTCATGACAAAAGCAGAGCAGCAAGAAGGATATGGAGACCCCCAAGGCCTTTCTCAAGCTCTGTTTGCATCTGGTTGGTTGCTGTTCCAGTGGGTGGATCAGGATCAGAGTCAGAGTGAGAAGGGCAGAGGCACAGGGGGCCTTTGGAAACCCAGACCATCAAGGAGGCCCAGCCCTGTCCCACAGAGCTGTCAATAGCGACTTCCAGAGGAATGTGCTTCATGGAGGGTACCTCTCAGGTCAGAAGCCTTCTTTCTGTGGCATGGAGAGCCAGTGTCTTGGCACATCCATTGTAGGAGCCTGAGAATCTGGTTTGGAGAAGCTCAAGGCAGAGCTGGTCAAAGCTGGAGTGGAGAGTTCACTCAACTGGGATGTGGCTGCTTCCTGCTGGAATGCATCTGCTGTAGTTTCTGGCTTCCCTGTGTCTTTGTCCATGAGTGCTGTCCTCGCCCCACACTACTTCCAGCCTGGACCTGCTCCAGCCAATGAAGAACAGTAAACAGCAAGCATAGGACCAGCACACATGGGGCACCAGGCAGTGCCAGGTGCTGAGGCCACAGGAAAGACTGATCCTCATTCTTTGAGGACCAGCACCCTTTTGTGAGAACCTCCCACAGCAAATGCATGGCAGTCCTGTCAAAACCCCCGAGCTTCTGAAGCCCACAAAGGCCCCTTCCAGAACATGTACCACCTGACTCATCTCATTCAACAGGTGACAGGTTCTGTCTATTCCCGAGAGCTTCAAGAAGATACTGTCTCCCCATCCCCCTTCCAGGCTTCTCAGACTCAACCCCTTTTCTGTGCCCTGCTGGCCTCTGCCACCTCTCTATCCCTCTCCCTGGCTCATCTTGCTCTGTTGGTGAGGGAAGCTTGCCACCAAACAATTAAAGTTCCTAGAATCTCTTATAAATATTCATGAAAAAAATCTGCCATGATAATGCCAGCCTGTTGATGTCAACATTACCACACCTGTACATTTTAATTGGCCCAAGTGAGCTGGCCCATAATTGGTGCCTGGAAATTGGAACAGAGTTGGCTTGGCAATAAAACAGACAGTTGGGCTGTGTAGAGAGTGGGCATTATTTTAGCTCTGCCATGTCCCAGAGAATAGAGGGAGTGGGCACAGCAGAGAGAGGGGTGACGGGTACGACTTACCCACACCAGGAGCATCCTGAGCTTACAGGCCTGCCTACCTGGATCAGGGGCAGCTATAGAGGCCCCCATAGGCTCAGCTGTTGGAAGCAAGGGAGCCTCATAAGCAAGACTTAGGCTTAAGAAGTGGGACCCTTGATGTTTTCTGCACTGTGAGCTCTTCAACCTCCTGGTAGATGCTGTGGCTTCTTTCTCATAACAGGGTTCAAAATACATAAAGTGAGCACGGTAAATGCAGAGTCACATGGCCGGTCAAAGTGCCAAGAATAAGTATCCTGAGTGCTTAGCCTGAAATAGGACATCTGTATCAGCCCTGACTCTCTAGGGCTTGAAGGATGTTGCTGAAGAAGAGGCAGAAGGAAGGTGAGAACCCATGGATGGGGAAGAGTACTGTGAAATGGTACCCTCTGGATGTGATATGGCTGTTGCGCTTCTGAACTCACATCAGCCGTGGTTACCTGCACAAGTTCAAGCCCCTGAATTTGCAGACTGGGGAGGGAGGGGATTAAAAGAAGCCCACCCCTGAGGAGCTGTCTGCAGTTGATGGTTACTGGGGGAGGGGGTTAACAATTGTTCTTTGGAGGTGTGGCCACTGGTAGTTCACATGATCCAATGGATGACCCCACAGCCAAGCCCCTACCACCAGCTCTAATGGAACATGGTGGGGATGTTAAACACCATAAAAAGAGAACCTCAAGTTGGATGGGGGTCATGGCAGAGAGGTGGGGGTGGGGGTGGGGGCGGGTTAAAGGGTTCAGGGCTTGGAAAGAAGTGGAGGATGAAGATCATCACAATATTTCCTTTTCTGTTTGTTTGATTTTTGTTTTGCTTTACTTTTTGAGGCAGGGTTTCTCTGTGTAGCCCTGGCTGTCCTGGAACTAACTCTGTAGACCAGGCTGGCCCTGAGCTTAGAGATCCACCTGTCTCTGCCTCCCAAGTGCTCGAATTAAAGGTATGTGCCACCACTGCCTGGCTGGACATGATCATAATATGTTGTCTGGTGAATGAAATTATCAAAGACTAAACTATAAAGTGTTTTAAAAATATAAAATAAAACACACAAAGTATGTGTGATTAAAGCTGATCACAATGGTTCACGCCTATAATTCCAGCACTCCTAAGACTGATGTAGGAGGTTTGTGAGGCTAGGGCCAGCCTGAGTTACCTATCAAGTCTGAGGCCAACCTGGCCTATAATGAGACTCCATATCATTAGAGTAGTCTAGGGCCAACCTGGGCTACATAATGAGACTCCATATTAAAACAGTGGCAGGGGAAGAGGAACCTAGGGAGCTGCTCAGTGCTACCCATAGAGCACTTGCCACCTAAGTGTGAGGACTAAAGTTCCATTCCCAGAACCCATGTAAAGGCAGATGCTGCCCCTGCATCTCCCAGTGAGATGGGAGGTGATGATAGGAGATATACGGGAACTCATGGTTAGTTAGTGTGGAGAGCTCAGCAGCAAACAACAAAAGCAGGGTGGAAGATGAGGATGGACACACACACACACACACACACACACACACACACACACACACACATACACCCTAAGCTAAATATATAGGCCATGCGGCAACTGGTCCATCTCCACCACAAGCAGAAGTGACACCTAGAAGTTTATAAACAAGCTTTCAGCTCTCACTCAGGGTGTGCAGAGGTACCACCTCCCCCCTCTCGCCCTTTATGTCTGTTAAGAACATTATGCACAGGCTCCAGAGGGCTCAGAGGATGAGTGGAGGGACCTAGAGCAATCCTCAAAAGCAACAGTATAGTCAAAAAGCTAATCTGGAACCTGCCTTGGCCCTGATGCCTCAAGAAAGAAGCTTGCCTTAACTACCTCCTCCCTCTTTGATTTTCCACCTTCCCAGATCAGCCCACCCTGGGTGGGTCCGAGCTACCTACAGACCAGCAGAAGCCCTAACATCCTCTGCCCGGTGACCTCTGTGGGAGACAGAAGCTGTTCAGTCCTAATGGAGTCCCTCCCTCCGTTTCCCGGGAGAGTCCTGTTTGTCCAGGTCTTTGGATGTGGGTGTTATGTCATCCCTTCACCCCAGACATGTATAAAGCCCACTAGTGCCAAAGGGAACAGAGATAGCGAGGCTGTGGGGAAACAGGGGTGGAGGGGGTGGGGAGGGGAGGGGAGGGAAGGGGGTGCTGGTGTGAAAGGAGAAGGGAGCCTCAGGGAAGCAAGTGCCAGAGGGTTAGGTTGGGTTACTGCAGGAGGAGGGAATGATGGCAGGGGAAAAGGACTGTAACAGGTCCTCCTGGCCCTGCTCCTCAGAGCCCCTCAGGAAGGAAGGGAGGAGCCAGCAGCTGGATGCCTTCTCCTGCAGCCACTGTTCCCTAAGGCATGAATAGCTTCTTATAGCTCGACTATGATGTGAAATCTTACGCCTTCTCTTTTATCTCATTTTAGTCATCTGTTTACTTTTCTCCTTTTGTGGCAGGGTCTTATGTACCCCAGGCTGGTCTTGAACTTAATATCTAGCTGAGGAAGACCTTTAATTTCTGATTCTCCTGCCTCCACCTTCCAAGTGCTGGGATTTCAGCTATGCAGCACCACACCTGCCTTACATAGTACTGAGGGTCAACCCCCAGGTTTCGTGCACGTTAGGGAAGCATTCTAGCAACTGAGCTACATCCCTGACCTTGGAAGCCTCAGGGCTGAGCTGGCATCTGAGTCTTGCAGAAGATGAAGGAGTGACTGGCTGTCTTGGTTAGGGCTACTATTGCTGTGATGAAACACTACGACCAAAGCAAGTTAGGAAGGAAATGGTTTACTTGATTTAAGCTTTCACATCACAGTTCATCAAGGAAGTCAGGACAGGAAATCAAGCTGGGCAGGAACCTGGAGGCAGGAACTGACGCAGAGGCCATGAGGCTTGCTGCTTACTGGTTTGTTCCTCATGGTTTGCTCAGCCTGCTTTCTTATAGAATCCAGGACCACCAGCCCAAGGATGGCACCACCTTCAGTGGGCTCAGCCCTCCCTCATCAATCACTAATTAAGAAAATGCCCTACAGGCTTGTCTACAGCCCCATCTTATGGAGGCCTTTTCTCAATTGAGGTTCCCTCCTCTCTAATGACCCTAGTTTATGTCAAGTCAACATAAAAGTAGGCAGTACAGTGGCACATCCCACATATTGTAAGTGCTCAACTATGGAGTAGTAACGCTTGCTGAGAGGATGGCCCTGAACCGGTCCTGCCTGGTAGATATTAACAAACGGACTATTTACCAGCACCTCCCACAGGCCAGGAGCCCTGTTGGCATGTTACAAACTTTCTCTTTTTCCTTTCTCTTTCTTCACAGTGGGCGAAGAGGAGACCTTCCACATTCAGTGACTACGGACTTCCAGGCTGGCTCCTGCCTGAGGGCAGCTGCATTCTGCTTCTTCTGAAATACCTGTCTCTTCTGCAAGAGAGCAAGGCAAGGGAGACCGATGCAGGGTGGGCCAGACAGTCTGGGGTGGGGGTTGTGGCTTTGCGGTTGGGGGTAATTAAGCAATTGGGCCTCTAGCACTAAAAGGAAACCCTGAGGCTGATGGTCTCCCAAGCTTGCCGGTGGCACACAGCACTGCTGACCACTGTCTGCTGAGCTAGGGCATCTTGAAGGTGAACGCCCTGAAAGATCAGGGGTGGTCAGTTTGAAACAGTGTCTGCACACCCTGCCTGCCCAGGAAATCCTCCTAGGCTGCAAAAGTAAACTGGGTGTGTCTACAATTAGAAACAGATTTATTTTAAAAGGTTATAATTTCCTCCTGACTTACTGCTTGGTAAATACTAAGTTTATTACTATGGTGATTTTTTTTCCTTAACTGCAGCTCAAGAAAAACGAGCCCATGTCTGGACATGAAGGGGGGGTGGGGGTGGGGTTGCCATGAAGATGTTGAGTCAGTTGTATTCTTTCAGACCTCACCCGGGGTCCCTGAGAGAGCTCCAGGTCCACCCAGAGACTCTGTCTCAAAAATACAGGCTTCTGAGGAACGTCACCCAAAGCTAACCTCTGGCCTCTACACACATGCACATGTACCCACACTAAATACAACATACAGAACACACACAGGGGGGAGAGAGAGAGAGACTAGAGACATCGTGCGATGAGTGATGGAAGCAGAGGATAGGCTGTGGCAGTTCAAGCTAGGACCCACGGAGGAGGAGGCAGAGACGTCACCGGATAAAATAGGAATCCAGGTGTCTCCCCAGGAGCATCTCCTGCCACCTTCTCACCAATCTTCCTGTCCAGACTGGAAGGGAACAGCTACTGTTGTATTAAACTCCCAGGTCACAGTGTAGTCTTACAACAGCCCTAGGGCACTCTTCACAGTGACCCCTACTGCGGCCGGACCCAGCACAGTGCTCAACAAGCATTTATTTGTGAGTGGATGTTGCAACAGTGGCTAATCCTTGGAGGAGAGGATCTGTCTGGTTGCTGCACTATCATATTGCCAACAAGGACAGGGCACTGCCCTCACTTACTTCCGTTGGCCTCCATCCTAGACCTCCACTGCAGTTTCGCAGCGGGTCTCCTTGCCTCCCCCTTCATCTGCCAGCCATGTCCTCAAGCTTTGTTAATTCAGTCATTCAGAACAGGCCAAGGTACTCACTGTGGCCCTGACCTACCACAGCCCTCCCTGCTGGTTCTCCTCTCCCTTCTCCCACTGCTCCTCCACACTGTAGTCGTGCGAGGCACCCCTGGTGACTGAGGCACGAACGAGGAGATGAGTGGTGCTTGGAAAGCAGAGCGGAGGGGAGGAGGCATGTCCCAGCCCTGTCTCAGGGCGCTTGGAAGATGGTTTCATACCTGCCAAAGTCCCTTCCAGAGCCCAGAGTCCCTAATGCGTAGGCGGATGTACCTATGAGGATGAGAGAAACAGAGCTGAAAGGAACACACCACTAAGCCCTGGTCCGGCCCTCTCAGATCAGAGGTAAGGACCCACGAGCAGAGGGCCATTGGGCCACGCTCTCCCAGAGCCCTGAGATTTGGCTGAAGATAACTCTCAACATTAGGGGCTGGGCTTGGGGGATCTGAAGGGAGAGAAAGGAGTGTGCTCCAGTTTCCTCTAGAGGAGACAAGGACTCAGTCTTAAGGTGCACCTGCTATCATGGCCCCGTGCTGGCTCTTGCAAGGACTTGAATATGGGTTGTCCCCACAGTCTTACCCTGCCACACATTCCCACCACCAGGATGTTCCACCCAGATCCACTGGGCCAGGCAACCATGGGATGAACCTTCTGACACTAGAAAGCAGCATAAATGTCTCCCTCCTTAGACTGCTCCTATCAGGTGTTTGGTCACAGCAGTGACAAGTGAATACATGCTGTGGCATTAAACTGCAGAGAGCCGGCACAGGCCTGAGACAGGACACTATAGGCAGATGAACGGCCTGAAGATCAGCTGCCCCAGGAGCCATGGGTAGAGGTGAGATTGGAACCCAGCTTGGCCTCACTCAGAGTCTCCAGGCATTACAGAGGGTCCTTATGGGAAAAGCAGCAGAATCCAGGTTAGATGTGACAGGATCTGGCCGCAGAGGCAGCTGGTCCAAAATGGCACTCACCTATATGGTTTTCAGTGCTGAAGGACACCCTGCAGCCAGTTTCCTACCATAGAGCTGTAGGGCTTGCCTAGTACATAGAAAGGCCTCAGTTTGATCCTTAGCACTGAGCTATGAAAATGATTCAAGTGGGCTGGAGACTGCGCAGTGACTACAGCATTTGCCTTGCAAACATGAGGACCTGCGTTTGAATCCCAAGAACCTATACAATAGGGTCTGATGCATTAGCAGAAATTTTAATGTTAAGAATCGTACAGCAAGATGGGAGGTGGAGACGGAGAATCACACACAGCGGCAAAGAAGAGTTCTTGTCTCAACAAAGGTAGACAGAGAAGCCTAACATCTGAAATTGTCCTCTGCCATATACACACACAGACCCACAGACACACAGACATACACACTCACTCACACATATTCACATACATACACACACATAAACAAACTCACGCACACACTCACACACCCATATACACACTTACACACATACACTCACACACTCATTCACACACACTACTCATACACATATACACAAACTCACACACACACACACACACACTCATACACATACACACTCATACACACACACTCAAGAAAAAGCAGAGGAGAGGTGGGAGTAATGCGATGAAAAGAGATCTTCACTTCTCCTCCCAGTGAAGCCTAAGCAAGATTGAGGAAGATGAAACTGCAGGCTGCAGCTGTCCTAGGGGCTGGACTTCCAGGATGATCAGGCAAACACAAGGGGCTACGTGGCCTTTGGCTGAGTTAATGAGGGTGTAATGTCCAAATGGAGGGGGAGATTCTTTGCCAGGCCTTACAGGAGAAACACAAATACGAGCAAGTCCACTGTGGGGCCCTCACCCAGAGGTACACTGCCTCACACATTCACTGTGGATGTGTGTGGTGGTGGTGGTGGGGCTGGGCACATTTAACTTGGAGAAGACAGGAAATGAAAACTGCCATCAGCCCCTCAAAGGCTCTCCCAAGGATGAGCAATTAGATTCCTCTTTATCTAAGAGCTCTGTGAGGACCAGCAGCCAGAATATGTGGTGAGATGGGCCACCACATCCCTCTTTAAAGCACAAGGGGCTGCCTCTGGGGGAGCAAGGCCTCTGTCTCAGGGGACGCTCAGCTGAGGTTGGTGACCGGTGACTCTGCGTGATGTGTTGATGACACCAGGCACCCCACTTCATCTCGGTGATGTGCACAGACAGAGCTACTCTCCTTCTAGATTCTTCTATGCTTCCTGAAACCACAGATGCATTGATATTCTAATTTGGGAATATCTCCTGGTAGTAGGGACTGGGAATCTGAATTCTAAAATGATTCTGATGTGCACACTAGGTGTGGAGACCACCATCTGCGAGATCATGGGTAGCATCCTCTGCCCTCGCTCTCACACGGGACCCATTAGAGACATATTCAGTGTTTCACTCTCAGCCCCTTAGCCTTCAGACCCTCATTTCTCAGTCCATTAACCGTTCGCCCTCTGCCCTTCAGGCCCTCAGCTCTTAGTCCCTAGCCTCTCAGCCCTCAGCCCCAGGCCCCACCCCAGATTTCCTTAGGCCAAGAGGCCTTGACCTACAGCAAAGCCCATCCCTGCCAGGCACCTTTCTCCTTCCTGATCTAAGAAAGTAACAGAGAAATCTTGACCTAGGCTTGCCTAGAACTCACCTGTGAGGCGGTGTCCCTGTGATCTGGCTCATCTCTCTGGCATGTTTGCTATTAATGTTATGATGGTTACCATCTGCGTCCATCTGGCCAAGCCATGATGTTCGGATATGCTGTCAAACACTGTTCCAGGTGTTTCTGTGGGGATGTTTTTGTTTGCTGTTATTTTAGGTAGTCTCACTATGCGGCCTCGTCTGGCCTTGTGCTCTCAGTCATCCCCCTGCTTCAGCCTCTAATGCTGCAGTTACAGGCACGAGCTACCACATTCGGCTTGTGAGGATATTTTGAAGACAGCAGGTTGCCCCCCTGCTATAGGTAGGCCTCAGCATCTAGCCCTCTGAAGCCCTCCACAGAACAAAGAGCAGGCCTTGCTGAGCAGGTGGGAAAGCTGCAGCTGGCAGCATTTGAACTCAAACTGCATCCCAGCTGTGCCCTGGATATGCAGGCTGCCAGCCCACCCTGCAGATACGAAGCCTGGCAGCCTCCAGGACTACCTGAGTCACTTCCCTAAAATAAACCCTCTTCTATACATGCAGGATGCATTGGCTCCATCTCTCTGGAGAACTCCCACTTACGCACAGGGAGACAGACAGAGCCCTGAATACAGGAAGCACAAAAGGCAAGCGTGGCGTGCACACGGGAACCTGCCAGGTGTAAAGGAAGCTCAGAGGCCACCAACGCTCATTCTGACAAGGCCCCTTCCCTCTGCTTTAAAGCCAGCTTCAGAAACACCGGGCACCTGGGCAAGGAGGCATCACCAAGTGCCACAGAACATTCTTGGGAGATGCAGAATGAAGCCAAGCAGAAAAGCTAGTGATCAGCAAGCAAGGGCCCACCCGCTCCAACCTGTGAGGCCCAGGAGGTATACAGGGCGTAGGGTGCAGGGACAGGCCTCCTCCAGAGACTGGGAAAAGCTAAAGAGGACAGCGACCCTCAGACCACAGCCCACAAATTGCCATGATTCAGACAGGGAACACTTAAGATAAAAATTTAAGCCCTTCTGGCTCAAACAGACCTAATTAACACAGCCCTGTCTTCTATGCAAGCTGGACAGTGGTCCTAGGCCAGAGTATTCCCACAGAGAGTTAAAAGGGGCAGAGGGAGGGGAGAAAGGAAAAGAGGATTTAGAGGGAAACCAAGGAAAGGAGGAGAGGGGGAGGAGGAATCCTGGTGGACAGGGACTAACTGGCTTTTTTTTTAGTGCCTCCTGGCTGCCAAGCGCTGAACTAAGGGGCTCAAAGTATCATTTGCATGCCTGTTGAACCCACACTACAGTGTAAGAAAGAGAAACAGTACCACCAGCACCTTACAGACAGGATTTGAGGGTGCTAGTGCACTTCCTTACATGGTAAAAAAAAATTGGGGTTGGGTGGGGTGCAAACCACACTCAAAGCCCTCTTTTGTCTGTTTTAACCAGTGAGGGCCTCAGGCCTGCTTGGACCACTAGTCCAAGCAAGCGCACCATGGACAAAAACTCTTGCCTTATGACTCTCTTCTGTCCTGGGTCTTCCTGCCTCCAAAGGAACAGCACATCCCACATCAAGGGTCAAAGAACTGGTGACCAATGTCCTTCCCACTTTTTCATCTTCACAGGTGAGGAAAGCAATGGGTCTTGGGGGTTCCAAAACCAGCTCTGTGTTGAACCCAGGGGGACTTGGCAGAAGCCACTTTCCTCATGTTAAAGATGAAAGGGCTGAGCTCTCAGAGAGCATGTTTGTGCTCATGTTTGTATGCATGTATGTGTGTGTGTGTTTATATGTATATGCCTATGTGCATGTTTGTGTGTATGTGCCTACACTCCCATTCACCTACAAGCACACATGTACACACATATGGACACCTGTGTGTGCGGTGAGGCAGTCTGGGCAACTACAAGTGATGGTCCCCAGGTTTTCCAATTTTTGTTTTGAGGTAGGGTCTCTCATTGGCCTGAAACTTCAGTGCATAGGCCAGACTTAGCTAGCCAGAGAGCTTGCACAGATTCTCCCATCTCAAGGCTGGGGTTATAGGCGTGTACCAGTGCACCTAGCTGTCTTTAGATGGGTTCTGGGGATCCGAACTCAGCTCCTCACACTTGGGAGGCAAATGCTTTGCCAGCCGTGCCATTCCCTCCACTCTGCAAAGAGACTTTTATCTTTAAAAAGCATTTGATTTACTTAGAGTTATTTAGATTTGTTTGTTTGTTTGTTGTTTTGTTTTAAACTGGGTCTTACTCTATCTCCCAGGCTGGCCTGGAACTCATGAAAACCTTCCTCTCTCAGCTTCTCAACAGCTGCAATTCCAGGCTGGAGGCACCACACTTATCTGAAACTTCATTTTAGAAGTCTGAGCATCAGGGTGGAACGCCTCACCTGTGACCATAAGAAAGTGGCCGGCTCGCTCAATTGACTTTTATAAGCACAGCCATTCTCTGAGTGGCCCTGGGTCACTAATGAGTCCCTTTAGGACACATCACTGATTTTGTATGCTTTGAGCCATGTTCAGGGAGTGAGGAAAGAGCCCAGCCAGGTCCCAAGCTTCATGTGTCCCCAGAGAACTCCCTCCCTCCTCCTGGAGGCCAGTGACAAGGGTTACAGCTGGTACCACTCTACAGGGGAGGGGACTGAGACCCAGAGAGGTCAGGCCTAAGCAGAAAATCAGCTCTAAGCCTGAATTTTAAACACCAAACCTATGGCTACATATAAGGTGATGAACAAACAGCACACTCCATACAAGGCCTTGCTTTTCAAAGGCCACACCTCCAACATTCCCTGCTCAGGTGCAAGTGGGGCTTAAAGTCTGGTTTATACATGATATTAATATTCCAGCTCCAACCCCCAGATGTCTTGGAAGAAAACAGTCACACTAAGCTCTAGAAGACTCAAATCTGAATGACTAATAACCATGGCATGGCTGGTTGATTTCTTCTGAAGTCAAGGTGGCACCCCAAGGCGCTGAAAGAACTGCTCACTGGTGACTTTTGGAAGCCATGCTGTGTGCCCTCTGGCCCTCTTGTCCTATCCAGTTCCCTTCTTTGCAGATGAATTATCAGACATTCCAGCACCTGAAGGCTGTTGCTGGCCTGTGGGGTCCCCACATGGCTGAAGAGCAGGGCCTCTTTCAGGTTCCCCCCCCCCCCACACACACACAGGAAGCAGAGTGCTTCCTGCATTCTGAATGGGATGGGGTCAGGCATGCCTGGGTTCTTGGTCTGTCTCTGCCCCTGACTGGTCCTGCCATCCTGGCCTTCCCATTGACCTGAGCTCCATGTCTGAATCCAAGGCTACTACTTCCTGTAGGAATCACTTTGTCCAGATTCACCGGACACACTGCTGCC